>NC_139628.1:3814487-4414487 GCF_964638095.1 Poromitra crassiceps
TGGAGATTAAATAACTCCCTTCTAAAAGACATAGAATTTAAAAATAAAATAGCAGCAGTAATTAAACAATACATTGAGATTAATGATAATGGAGAAGTATCCCCTTTAATGGTTTGGGAAGGGGCTAAAGCAGTTATCAGAGGTGAGATTATAGCCTTTTCCTCATTTAAGAAGAAGCAAAAAGAGAGGGAAAGAAATAATTTGAATAGCAAACTGAAAATACTCCAGGAAGAACATAAAAAGAGATCAGATAAACAAATATTAGATGAAATAGATCAAATTAAAAAACAAATAGATCTCCTGGATATGGAACATATAGAAAAAACACTTGCATTTACTAAGCAAAAGTATTATGATAGTGGACCAAGGGCCCAGAAAACGCTAGCATGGAGGTTACGAAGACAGAGTAATAAAGCTCGGATCCTAAAAATTAAAGACAGTTCTGGTAATATATTAATAAAAAGGTCTGAAATAGCTAAAGAATTTGTCAAATTTTACCAGAAACTGTATACTCCGGAATTACAAGAAAATCTTATAGAAAAAATACATAAATATTTGGAAACTATTATCTTACCAGAAGTAACAGAAGAACAAAATAATCAACTAACTAACCCAATAAAGGAGTCCGAATTATTAGAAATCATAAAAAAGACAAAAAATGAAAAATCCCCAGGAAGTGATGGCTTCACAAATGAGTTTTATAAGGAATTTCAATCGCTATTAGTACCCCTGCTATGCAAATCCTACAACTGGGCGTTAGAGAATAATCAATATGCAAATACATGGGATATGGCAATCATTACGTTAATTCATAAGGAAGGTAAAGAATTAGAAGACTGTGCCTCATACCGCCCAATATCTTTATTAAATGTAGACCATAAATTACTTACCTCTATCATTGCAAAAAGACTACAAATTATTACTCCCATGATCATAAATCCAGACCAAACTGGCTTTGTTCCTAATAGAACTCTAGGAGACAATGTCAGAAGAACCCTGAACATAATAGAAAACTCTTCAAAATCAAAACAACAAATGCTTATCCTAACCTTAGACGCCGAGAAGGCATTTGATAGAGTGTCTTGGCCCTTCATATTTGAAGTGTGCCAAAAATTCAAATTTAATGAAACTTTTATTGGTTGGTTAAAGATGATATATAATACTCCTAAGGCAAGAATACGGGTAAATGGCACAATATCAGACTCCTTTAACCTCTCTCGGGGCACACGCCAGGGTGACCCCTTGTCTCCCCTCATCTTTATTTTAGCAATGGAACCTTTTGCAGAGAAAATAAGACAAAATTGTAAAATACAAGGATTGGCAGTGGAACAAGAAGAACATAAATTGGCAATTTACGCAGATGATCTCATCCTCTTTTTGACTAACATTCCACAATCATTGGAGGCAGTAATGGAGGAAATAAAACAATATAGTGTAGTATCTGACTACAAACTAAATATGGGTAAATCAGAAGCTATGGTAGTTGGACAATCAATATCACAAACTATAAAAGCGAAATATAAATTTAGATGGGTCCAAAACAAACTGAAATACTTAGGGGTGATGATCTGTCAGGAGCCTAATAATTTATATCAATATAACTTTGAAACATTGGAGACCCAGATTAAACGTGACCTTAATAAATGGACATTAATACCACTATCATTAATAGAGAGAATTGAGGTAATTAAAACAAATATACTGCCAAGATTTCTTTTCTTGTTCCAAAACCTGCCAATTTTCATACCAAAAAAAATCTTTAATCAATGGGATAAAACCCTCACAAATTTTATTTGGGGAGGAAGAAAACCTCGGATAAAATTGAAAACACTCAAATTAACCAAATTAAATGGGGGACTTGCTCTACCAAATTTAATTAATTACTATTATGCCGCTTTGATTAAACCAATCACCAACTGGCTATGTAATCAATCCATAGCAAAATGGAAACAAATGGAACTTCAACAGATGGGTAAATACTGGAACATGTATATATCTGCTAAAATGACAAAGAAGGAGATTGATAAAATTGAAAATACATGTGTAAAGAGCACAATAAAGGCTTGGACAGAAGTAACAAAAACGAAGGAAATTCAGAAGGACCTGATATTTTTAAGAGAAATCGCTATGGACAGGGAATTTACACCAACCCTCAATGATAACATTTTCAAAAACTGGGCAAGCAAAGGCTTGATTCGATATAACCAAATAGTTACAGATAAAGGAATAGATAGCTTCGAAAATCTATCAAAAATATATAATTTACCAAAAACAAACTTGTACAAGTATTTTCAAATTAGAAACTATCTGATCAAAGAAATGGGTTTAAACAAAACAACAAAGGAAATACATCCCTTAATAACCTGTGTAATAAAAACATCTAGTAAAGTTAACACCAAAAATATTCTTGGCCAGATTTATCGTATAATAGAAGAAAAACCTAGAAGGCATGAAATTAAGGCAATTTCCAATTGGGAGAAAGAACTTAACTTTACGCTAACCCCAGAAATATGGAAGGACATAAGCAATAACTCATGGAAAACAACAAGCTCTCTTATCTGGAGAGAGTATTCCTGGAAAATTCAGTTACGTTTTTTTATCACGCCTGTTATCCAAGCAAAATACTCTAAAGAAATAACCACAGACTGTTGGCGGAATTGTGGGGAGGCAGATGCCAACCACACACATATTTTTTTCTCCTGTCCGGTGTTAAAACAATTTTGGACCCAAATAGGCGAAACTATGGACAACATTTTCCAGTGCAAACTTAACTTGGGCCCTGAGCAACTCCTACTGGGTAGACCACCACAACTGCTTCTACAACAAGGGGATAAATACCTGTATAGAATCTTAAGAGTAGCAGCACTTAAGCAAATAACAAAAAACTGGCTGAAACCAGAACCACCACAAATTACGAAATGGAAGAATACAATTAGCGACATTTATAAAATGGAGAGGATTAATCATAACATTAGAAACCTAACGGAACTGTTTAAGACAAGATGGAATATAATAAAAAGAGGGGATATAGAAATATAGAAAAACGCATATTTTAAGATGCTCCCCGAGTGAAACCCAACTATGTACGACTTTTTTTTTTTTTTTTTTTTTTTTTTTTTTATTGTTCTTGCTTTACTAACTTTTTTCTTCCCTTTTATTAACCTTTGTTATCTCTGCTTTATTTTCTTTTGTTTTGTCCTTTTCTTTCTCTGTGCTTACTTTGTTATATATATACATATATATAGGTGTGTGTGTGCAGGGTGGATGAATGTAGGTACGTGAGTATGAATGGAGATGGCATGTGTATGTATGGATGGATAGCTGTATATATGGGTGTGACTGTATATGTATGTAGGAATGAGGACACTAACCATATGACCTGCAGCAATGTAAGAGTGCATTTAGGTGATAACACTTGTGGAATAGTAAGTAGATATGTATTCTACAATGTCCTATACATATAAAAATGAGGACCTATGTGAGTATGTATATGTATGTGTATGTATGTATGTAGGTATGCACACATAAATGTATATGTTCCTTGTTTGGTTTTTGGTTTTGTTTGTGATTGCTTTAACTTTTTCTTTTTTTTAGGGTAATGTGTGGGGACCGAGGGGTGGGTGGGGGGACATGCAGTAGATATGATGATCAGCATATGTTCCTTTTGCTGTACCTTTACTCATTATTAGTGAGGACTACTGTAATGGACCATCTTCTATAAATAAAAAGTATCAAAAAAAAAAAATCGTCAAGAGAGCAATCTCCGATTCACACGGCTTTGGTCTCAGCTACTATTATAGGTAAGATGTGATGCCTCAATATTGTAATTATACTGTTTAATAACAATCGAAAATCTTGCTCGTAGCTGCTTTAAGATGGAAAATAAGTATCTCCAAGTGAATGTGATGAGTGTACATTCAGGATCTGTTGCAGACAACCATCATGGCTCAGAGGTTAATTAACATGAACAATTATCATCCTCTTTTGTACGTGTTGTCATCTCCCGGCATTTGAGCCATTTCAATGAATAAAGTTGATGTTTGGGGTAGACCTGGGTAGGGGTGTCACGATACACTCAGTTCACGATACGATACGATACACGATATTGGGTTCACGATAACGATACAATACAATATTTTAACAATATTTGTTTGCCATTGATTTGTAAGTTGAGGGGGCATCCTCCACGCTAATTTGAGTAATTTCACCATTTTCATCCTCTGTGTCTGTAACGTCCCTCGTCTGTTCAAACAAAGCAATGAAAAGGAGAGCGAGCATGCAATCAGATGCAGATCAGTGCCACCATGTTCAGCTTATTTTTCTCATGATATGAGATTTCATCTCAACGATACATATTGTCACGTTTTGATATTGCGATATATTGTGACATCCCTAGACCTGGGGTCTATTTAGCTGATACACTCATTCCAAATGCACCACCCATGTGGTCTGTGCTTGGGCAATTCATATGTCTGTCATGCATAGTTTTTGTTTTTGTCTTGGGGGGTGGGTGCTAACCACTTTTCAGAGTTGCGTTCTAGACGTAGATATCATCAACTCCGAGACTAGGTTGGAGCTTACAGGGTTACGCTGGTGCAGGAAGTCCTTAAGAAGACCTTAGAGCTCGCCCTCTAAGGTCTAAACACCTAAAATGGCTGCTGCCAGTGGGAGCTGCTGAGAGGGAGCACATGGAGAAGCTCTACACTCTGGGACCCTGACAATGCAATACGTTCTCAATCCGAAATTGTCTCACAGAACCGCTTTGTCAAGTACCTTTGGTGTCCTCCGCAACGCTCTGTGGAGCCTAGAGCGTTTTATGGAGCGCAGCACTCTGCACCTGTGGGTTTATCTATCTATGTCTACATAGATAGATAGATTATTCATAATCTGTAGATGCTGTGTGACCCTACCAGTGACAGTGATGTTGACAGTGTTGCTGGTATCTCCCTCTCTGGATTCACACCAGTAAACTCCACTGTCCATTTGGAATAGGTAGCTGATCCTGCAGGAAGAACCTGTTGATTCTCTCCAGCTAACCACACAGTCAGACGCCTTTCCTCTGGCCGTGGTCGTCCTCCTCACCGTCGATCCAGCAGAGCTGTCCTCACAGCTCAGAGAGAGGGCTTGAGCATTTCTTGTGCCTGGCCTCCACATCCGTGTCAGTTCTCAGCCTAAACTTCTGAAGTAACCCTGTCCAAATTCCAAAACACAACTTTCTATCAATTCAATTAAGATGTTACAATTTGAGATGTTTATTGTTACTCTGGTTGCACAAGTACACTCTTTTGAAATTCTTAGTTCTAATTCTAATCATCAGAGTTTGCTACAAAGGGCCACTGCCATGGCAGAAGTGTACCAACCCTGTGTGGGTCTGCAGCACAGCAATGTGGTCAGCACTGAAGGGAAATTAAACTCATGTTGGTTTGAGGTGTTGCATGCAGTCAGAGAAAGACTATTCTACCTGAGAAAACTGACAAACATTTGCAATAACTTCCTTCCTCAAAGATCAGTTGCATTTTGTGTTACATGATCTGTTGAAGTGGAGATATGCCCGTTATTGAAGTCTTTGGCTTTAGAGAACAGCATGAATTTAGTTTTATGCACATTCAGCACCAGTTTAAGGTGCACCTTGGAGCATTGAAGGAGTGTTGCAAGCTACTTGTATGGAATCAGCAAAACAATACAGAATTGTGTCATTAAGATGCATAAAGATGAACATGACAGTCAGTTATGGATGAAATTATAGCATTGATATAAATTGTGAAATGCTGCAGCCGGTATTTTGTAATGGGTAAAACAAAAACTCAACATTCCCTAGATTCACAAACTGATATCTAATGGATGTAAATAATACGTAATCTATATTGTAATCTCGCAGGAAGTCATGACTGTGTCAAATGCTTTTGACACATCAATAAAGATATTGTAGCAGCACAGTGTTTTATTTTGACAACAGCAGATACAATGTAATTTACAACTCAAGTAATAGCAGATATGTGCTGAGCTCTGTGGCCAGATTGATAAGGGCTCAGCACAGAAAACCCAGAGAGAAAAGAAACAAAGTAGGAAAAAAAGTATGTCAACTTATGGATCACTTTTATAAACATACCTGAATATTGTCAGCAGTGGCACGTGTTTTCTAAAATATGTCATTTATTACTGATGTATGTATTCCAGTTTGTAAACAAATTATTACATATTCCGTCACTTTCTGTAATGACTGTCCCTTCTGTGAGACATAAAGCTTTTTGAACTTTGAAAAATTGAGAAATTACACATTACACACACACACACACACACACACACACACACACACACACACACACACACACAGACACACACACATCTAAACACACAGATTGTACTTACAGAGCAACCATTGTAGAGTTGTGCGTGTCATCCTACAGCTTGGTGATATGAGTTCAACACTTTAAAGTTTACCAGTCACATATCGAATAAAAACCGCCCTCTTCCTTTGTTTTTCTTAGTAAGTGTCTATGTGGTTTTCTGTCCAGCAGCTTCAGGAAACTTAGTGAGAAAACCACAGTGGTAAAATATAATGACAATTATCTTAAAAAAGGTCAAGGTTACTTTATTTGTACGCATAGGTAGATTTGGCTGCAGAGTCACACAACTTTAAAAAGACACACACTAAGGCCCCTATCGTTGCATCGGCGCAGTTTCTAGGCCGAGCGGCAGGCGCAGATCAAAGCAGTGGGCGTGGAAAGGCGCACTTGATATCGTCGTGCTGGCGCTAGATGCAGCCCAAAGCATTACAACCACACTTTTAGGCGTAAAATTATGCACCGTCATGCTCATTGGATAAGTGCAATAAACGAATCGCACGCTTGCCTTTTTAGCTCCAATTCCAGTGATCCCGCAAAACCAGACGAAAGCCAAACGCTCTGCCCCCCCCCCCCCCCTCCCTTCATCCAGCCTGTCTGTCTGCATTATAGGCTATTATTCCATATTATTATGCTTCTCAAACCAATCTAACTGCAGTTTCAATACTGCAAGCATGTAAATACGCTACACTATAGCAAGATCAAAGTGAAAATAATGTTCTATGCATCAGCTAGAAAAATATAGCCTATTAGATTGGTGAAAGTTTGTCCAGAAAGATATCATTTTCTCTCGCCTGCTGCAGGAAGGATGATGCACATAAATATACCCTACATTATGTCAAGTCATTGCATAAATGTGTTTTTATTGTAAAACTAAATGTGAAATAGGGCCAAGTTATTGGACGGACATCACAGTATAGCAGATGCCATTAGAAGCGCGTTCCGAAGCGCGTTCCGCTGTTACTTCTCTAAATCACGTTAACTCGACAAGGGGTATATATATGCCCAGGAGGACATATATGTTTCACATAGGGTGGTGTTTTCATTTCGAGGTTTTATTTGGTCCAATATTGAAATGTTGACAATGGCAGGCTGTGTTACCATTACACATTAATTTAGAACTACCTTTTATATCTATTTTGGCTCATTTGGTGGCTATTTAGTAGCGAAATGAAGAAACACAATGCATGCTGGGAACTCAGAGAGAGAGAGAGAGAAGGGTGACAGAGAAGAAGCAGTGAAGGCAAAGAATAGGCCTGCTTTTGAAAAGCGCAAAGCGCTAAATGTAGGCCAGCTCCCAAGATATGACTAGGCTGGTATTTAGCGCCGACACGCCCACTTTGGGACTGCGCCACGCCCATTCGGCCTAAAGCGCATTTGGCAGCCTAAAGCCTATTGCTATCTTGCCGAAACAGGCGCAAGGCACGTTTTTTTGCGGTTAAGGCCCGTAATAGCGCCGATGGCCTGTGGGAGAATAGAGCCCTAAAAGTGTCAAATGCCACAGTTCCAAGCATCATCACAAGAAATGTAAAAAGGTAACAAAAAGAAATAGTAAAACTTTTTTTTTATTATAAAACATTGGGGCCCAGGAGGGCCCACCAAGCACATCGTGCAAATGCCAAAGGGTGGCAGGAGAAAACCCTGCCAGGATGTTACCCCTACCATCCCTCCTATCATCAGTACAGACAGTCATGAAAGAAAAACTCAAAAGCAGAGCCACATCCAACAGCTAGAGACAAAAGACTTACAATTTGTTCCTCTGTACAATGGCTGCTGGAACAAAGCTATTTCTATAGCGCTTTGTTCTGCACTTTGGAACTGTGAACCTTCTTTCAGAAGGAATAAATTCACTGTGCAGAGGGTGGGAAACATCCTTTAGAAATGAGCCAGTTAACCGCTGGAGCTGTCTGGTATACAAAGACTCTGAACTGAGCTGTAGGCCTAACCCCCCAATCAGCTTACTTGACCATTTCACAATCTGGTTCAGATAATTTCTTTTTTCTTTTTTTTTCAAAGAAAGATTTCCAAACCATGACACCAAAGAAAAGATACAATCAAATCAATAAAGGAACAGCAGAATAGGGTCATCATGGTTTTACTTTGTTTCGAACTTCGGATTATCACACTATGCCAAGCTGCACGCAGCGATCCAACTGGAAAACGTAATTTCTCAAGAAATTGACCACTAGAAAACCACCCATTACGCCTGAAGGCATCTTGGCATCCAGCGATCCGTGAAGACTGTCCTTCTCTAAGACCATTGCTAGCATAGTTAGCTCTTAGCTAGTTGCTACTCCCGTCTCAACTGTTCCACAAACCAGCATGAGAACAGCGGACTACAGCGGTGGGACCACCTTCCCAGACCCAGTCCAGTTCGCTACGGAACGGCAGTGACCAGCACCGAAAGCGAGTATTTCTTCTCGTGGTTTCTGCTTAGCAGTCTATGAGCTAGTCAGCCACACGGCTCGACTAGCTGGGTTGTCACGTTAGCTTGAGCTAGCCTGTTTCGGCCTTCCCGGCTGGGAAGTGTCACTGCTAAACTGTTAGCTGCTAGATTTGGCGAGTTCGCCTGTTAGTCTAGCCTCCCCTGGGTAGGGTGAGTGTGTTTGTTATAGGGATGGGCATCAAATTTCGAATTTTCGAATAATCGTTGTTATTATCAAGGTCGACTTTTATTATTGAAATTCGAAATTCGTTTTTTGGAAGAATTTTTTTTTTTTTTTTTTTTGGTGAGTGAAATGTTGCATTGTCTCCCCTGATTCTTAGTATAGTCGAATCGCTTGGTTTGAGCAAGTAAAACAATTTTTATAAGCAACCTCTTCTTCTTCATGGGATTTCATCCGCCATTCATTTTTCCATAAACCTTGCTTAAAATGCTTATAAAAATTGTTTTACTTGCTCAAACCAAGCGATTCGACTATACTTAGAATCAGGGGAGACAATGCAACATTTCACTCACAAAAAAAAAAAAAAAAAATTTAAATTTTTTATTTTTTTTACATTTTATTTTTATTTTCGAATTTCGATTAAAAGTCGACTTTGGCCAGCGAATTTCGAATAGTGTTTTTGCTAGAAATGCCCATCCCTAGTTTGTTAGCGTACTACAGTTCGCTAGCGGGCTTGTGATAGTTGCTAGCCTCGGCGAGGTTTGCCTGTTAGTCTAGCCTCTCCTGGATAGGGTGAGTGTGTACTACGGTTCGCTAGCTAACTGTCATCAGGCTGCTAGTTTCTAGCTCCGGCCGATGTTCGCCTTTTCTTCCTAGTTCCTCTCTGGATAGAGTGTGTGTGTTACACTAGCTTTACCAACTGTACGCTAGGTAATATTACGCTAGGTTTCCAGCTGTTGCTTAGGCACCGTTGGTCGGCCCGCTTAGCTGCGTGCCTCGCTCGCTTCCCAGAGTTTTCCCTCTGTTGATATGGCTACATCTGTGACCCGCATCATGGAGGATGATGGGCCATTTACAAAATGCATGGACGATTTCCATGAGCTCTGCATCTTCTGCCTAGGGCTGGACCATGCCGAGTGTGCGCTGTCCAACTCTCACTCGTGCAGGCAATGTGCGGCCCTCCTCCCGGCAACACTGTGCCACTGGGCAGTGCTCGTTCGCAGGCTGGCAAGCTGGCCGGGGGCTGGGCCACCCCTCTCGTCCACTGGCGAGCCATATTGGCGGTAGTTCAGGGACATGCTGACCTGGGGCCGGTTGCACCAACTGGTCTTAACTATGCCTGGTCGTAACTCCTACGTCGGTCTTAGTTAAGACCATGGACTTACGCCTGTTGCACCAACACAGCTTATGTCTGGTCTTAACTATGCTGGTCGTAGCAATGCGCGTCCATGTGAATTGCCAGGGAATGCACCCTGATTGGATGATGTTGCAAAAAATGTGCCTCGCGACCTGCTTGGAGCACTGTGCCACTACGCTCTCTCAGCCACTACTGTAAAACACCCTCCCTCCTCCCATCCTCCCTCGCTCCGGGGGAAAAATGGCGGCTATTGAGCAGACAGAGTCAGTCTGAATGAAATTGAATGTAACGTTCCCAATTCTATGTATTAACTTCTAAAAAACTAACGGCAACATTTTGGAAGGCGGGTTAGGTTAACTAGTTAGTTATAATCTAACGTCGTGCTTTCAAAGACGGCGAACTGGCGGTGTTACGACGATGACGGTCAAAACGGTCTCCGCGGAGATCTCTGTTACAGGCAGGCTCTACGCCTCCTCCTGACGAGGCGTAGGAGTTACGCCTGGTCTTAGTGAAAATAAGGCTTAAGTCGTCTTGGTGCAACCGGCGTAGCTGTTAGGTCGTAAAGTTACGACCAACTTAGCTTAAGACCAGTGTAAGACCAGTTGGTGCAACCGGCCCCAGGGCCGTAGCCAAGCTGGGCATCGCCTGGACCGAGCCCCAGCCCCCCCTGCCTCCCTGCTGTGGGGTCGATTTTTTCAAGCCACCTACAGCCCAGCCCCAACATTACATTCCAGAGTGCCGTGACATACGGGACACCGTGCAGGTGTCCTGGGGAAGCCCCCAAGAGGACAGAGCCTGTGGGGTCGAGGTCGCCCTTCGGGGCCCTCCCCTGCCCCCGAGGAGGGGCCCCTGGCCAAGGCGCGAACTGCCCCAGGGCGGTGAACCCCCTGCCATGGAGCCATCCTGGACTCCGGGCCCACTCCGTGTGCAGCAGCAGCAGCGCCGCCGCGACCGAGTGCGGCAGGGCGGGCAACCGCGGGTGCGTCCGGGGCTCCGGGCCGCACTTAGTGGCCGTCCTTGGGGGAGGGGGGGGAGCGAGCACCCTGTCGTCTGCGCCCAGTGCCCGACTTTAGTGCAAGAGCTCCCAAGAGGCTTTCGCCTTTAGAGTGGCCCCGCCCGGTGAAAATTGCCTGGCGAGGGAACGAGCCTGCCGTAGTCTTTGCCCAGTGCCTGACTCCGGTCTGGAGCTCTCAAAAGGCCCTTGCCCCTCCATGTCCTGTGTATGCAACAGCCCGGGTCATGCAGTGCGCGAGCATCGATTCACTCACTCTTTTCCCCCTATGTTCTCCCCCACCTGGGGGTGCATGGCCCCGACAGCCCCCAACAGGGCCACCTTTGGCCCTGGCATGGGTACCGTACCGTCATGCGGCGTGAGACCACCATTATCCAGCAGGCTCCTTGCTTGGAAGCGGCTATGTGCCCCTACCCCGTGGTTGCCGCGCACCCTGTGGAAGGGCTATGCGCTGCAGTTTGCCAGCCCCCCTCCCTCCTTCGACGGGATCCCTGCGTCCGACGTGGATGAGGGCTCTGCAAGTCTCCTCTCTCCTGGCAAAGGGGGCAATACACCGGGTACCAGAGGCGGAGAGGCGCGAGGGATTCTACCATAGGTATTTTGCCATGCCCGCCATGCCATGCCTGCCATGAGGGACGGCTCCATCCGGCTGAACAAGATGCTGAGAAATAGATATAATAGATATACGAATATATATATACGAATATCACACATACACACCTGGAACCCATGCACACAATCACTCAGACAATCAGGCGAGGGAAACACAAGCAATTAATGGAAAATCAACTTAACATAAATCCAAAATACGGCCACAGTCGTAACACCATTAACAAAAAGAGCCAGCAAAGGCTTTATTTTCTTAAAAAATTTGTTTTATGTGATGTAAATCTTACCATGCTTAAGATGTTTTACAGTGCTTTTGTTGAGAGTGTTCTAACTTTTGGTTTTATCTGTTGGTTTGGTAACGCAACAGAAGAAGCACAGAAAAACACGCTGAGGAAAACTGTAACCATCGCCAGCAAACTGCTAGGCTTCAAATTGATCAGTCTAGAAGACATTTACAGATCCAGGTCTCTGAATAAAGACTCCAGGCACCCTCTGTGCACAGCCTTTGACCTGTTACCTTCTGGGCGTATAGAGGTTTCGGCAGCCAGCCTTCTCAAAGAACAGGTCAAGACAATCATTCATACCGCAGGTGATTAAATCCCTGAACGCAAAGGTCAAATGTTAATAATTTTGTCACTTTAGTTTAACTCTGTCTAGCAGGTCTAGCCAGCGCACTACTTATTTATTTATTTCATATATAGCGTTGTAACCAGTAGCTGCTATAGTGCACCGTGGTTGGACTGATTGTGTCGTATAATCAGATCTGTGGATCTGTTGATGTTATATGTTTGTTTTACACGTGCTGTGTCCTTTTGTTATGTGCCAACTAAGATTTTTTGGTAACAGTTTAGAATACAGCCCGCAAATAAGCATGTAGTTATAGTATAACTACGGGGTACAAGGAGTGTAGTTATAGTATAACTACGGGGTACAAGGAGTGAATTTAAACTTTAACTAGAGGGTAACAAGATATGTAGTTATAGTATAACTACGGGGTACAAGGAGTGTAGTTATAGTATAACTACGGGGTACAAGGAGTGAATTTAGACTTTAACTAGAGGGTAACAAGATATGTACTTATAGTATAACTACGGGGTACAAGGAGTGTAGTTATAGTATAACTACGGGGTACAAGCAGGGCCGTAGCCAGCTATGAGGACGGGGAGGTCCGGACCTCCCCTAATATTTCAGCCTGCCAAAAAAAAAAAAAAAAATTTTTTTTTTTTTTTTTTTTTTTTTTTTGCAGGCCAGGCCAGGCCACTCACTGAACAGCAGGCCAGGCGCCGCCTACTGGTTTACTAGTGGTTTTATTACTTTATTCAGGTTTAAAGTGGGTGCATCTCATTGTAAAATTGGACTTGGCCCAAATTGGGCTTCAAACGGCCCAAATCAGGCTTCAAACGGCCCAAATCTGGCATTAAACGACCCAAATAGGGCTTCAAACGGCTCAAATCTGGCTTCAAATGCCCCAAATTGGGCTTCAAACGGCCCAAATTGAGCTTCAAACGCCCCAAATTTTTTCACGCGCGTCGGCCCGTATCGGCCTGGCCTGCTTGGTATCTAATGCCCGGCCTGAATTATGATCCCAGTCCGCCCCTGGTGGTGAGTGATGACTGTCTGTCTGCCTGGCGAGATAATTGAAGGTGAGCGAGCTGCGAGACAGTGAGCGAGTGAACGACAGACAGTGAGTGACACTGACAGATTTTTTAGCAACAACCAAGAAAGTAAGTGTCTAGTCTGTCTCTTAAGTAATGTTACCTGTGTGACACGTTGGGATGCTACTGGCTAATCATGCATGATGCCAATTGCCAAGCTCCCGAAGTCAGGTATGCAGGTGGCTATATGCATGGTTTCAGTTTCATGACCCAATAAGTAACAAAAAGAGGTGGTGTAAAGGTAAAAACAACATAATATATTTTATTTTATTTTTCAATCGTTCCTATCAGGAATAAATAAATGTCCCTCTGTATGTTTTTTTTATTATCGATGATGACTTTGTGTGTTGTGTACGGCTTGGGTTGTGTACCTGTGTTTGTAGGTGTCATTTTGATATGAATTTGGCTAAAACAGTTTGTGTTTGTTAGTTACAATTATGTTGACAGGAGAGCTGAGCAGGTGGTGACATGAAAGAGAATATACTGAATAATGACATCACAACAGTATAATCCTAATGTTGATTTAAAATGATATATTACTCTAAATATGGCTTAAAAAGGAAAAAAAAAAAGCTCAATTAAAGAATCCGCCTCCCCTTGCTGGACCTCCCCTATTTCGGAACCCTGGCTACGGCCCTGGGTACAAGGAGTGAATTTAGACTTTAACTAGAGGGTAACAAGATCTGTACTTATAGTATAACTACGGGGTACCACACTGTAGTTATAGTATAACTACGGGGTACAAGGAGTGTAGTTATAGTATAACTACGGGGTACAAGGAGTGTAGTTATAGTATAACTACGGGGTGCAAGGAGTGTAGTTATAGTCTAACTACAGGGTACAAGGAGGGAGTGTAGTTATAGTATAACTACGGGGTACAAGGAGTGTAGTTATAGTATAGCTACGGGGTACCACACTGTACTTACAGGGTAACTACGGGGTCGCGGGCTGTATTCTGAAGCAGGGGACCAATTCGGTACTTATAGGCTAATTATGGGGTACCACACTGTACACACAGGGTAACTACAGGGTTGCAGGCTGTATTCTAAAGCAGGGGACCAATTCTGTACTTATAGGCTAATTACGGGGTACCACACTGTAATTATAGTGTAACTACGGGGTACAAGGAGTGAATTTAGACTGTAACTACAGGGGAACAAGATCTGTACGTATAGTATAACTACGGGGTACCACACTGTACTTATAGTATACCTACGGGGTACAAGGAGTGTAGTTATAGTATAACTACGGGGTACAAGGAGTGTAGTTGTAGTATAACTACGGGGTACAAGGAGTGTAGTTATAGTCTAACTACGGGGTACAAGGAGTGTAGTTATAGTATAACTATGGGGTACAAGGAGTGTTTTCTACTGTTGATGTGACTACTTTGCTGCATACTGACTTATACTAAGTCAGATTTCTCGTATGTAATCTGATTTTCCACTGTGGCAATAAAAGTGAATCTGATTCTGATACTAACGGTGTACCAGTACAGTACCAATAGATGCAGATATATGTGAAGTTATGAAATAAGGGGGTAACAAATCGGGAACTTACAAAGACCTTATACTGTAGTTACTTTTTGACAGAATTGTATCACTGCAGTCTCTGCTGTGGCCAACTTTTCGATTCATTTCAATTCTTTCAGTTCTTCAATCAACTGTTTTTGTTTGGTTGTATTATTTTCTTGTGCATGGACATCGATAGTGATCTCTTTCCTTTTCTTTGTCATCACAAGCAACAGGTCTCTGAGCTGGAGAAACCATGCCACTGTTCTTCTTAGCTTACTCCACTCTGAGAAATGGTGAATGAGCTTGCTTGTTGCATTGTGATTCCCTTCTTGAATTACATTGACCGTTACTTGGTTTCTCTTTATTTCAGGATCGTTTGTGCTGAGTGAGCCAAGTTGTGGAAGCTTTGGCCATTCCTGTTCAGATTGTTTCAGGAAAGAAGGGCCCTGTATCCAGCTGGTACATTTCAAGAAGGCATCTGCTGTTAATCCACGAGAGGCGTGATCTGCTGGATTTATCTTTGTGTTGATGTATTTCCACTGAGTTACACAAGATGCTTCTCTGATGGCACTCACTCTGTTGGCAACAAACGTTTGAAATCTTTGGGTTTCATTTCTGATGTATTGAAGCACAGACGTGCTATCTGTCCAGAACAGTGGTAGCCAACACGGCGCCCGCGGGCGACCAGGTGCCCGCGGGGTGGCGCTGTGGCGCCCGCAGGCCACGTTCAGAAAGATGTAAAAAAAAAAAATTTTTTTTTTTTTTTTTTTACACAAACAAGACAAAACAGACAAACAGGCTCAGACACAGGGGAAAGAAAGGAAAAACAAAACAAAAAAATATATATAATCAGAAAAATTATTTTGTATTTGTTTTTTTCCTCCCTTCCCACAATAACACACAAATGTAGAAAATAATTGGTTTAACAATGCATACGTTTTAAAAACGTTTATTGTCTGTGTATAATTTATTTTCTGTGTATAATTAATTATTGATTAACTATTTTGATCCACCTGGGCTGGGGTCAAAGTTTAGTTTTACGTTACGTCACTACGTCATTCACTCTGCAACAGTGCGACTGCCAGCTGAAGAAAAAACATTACCAATTTCAAGAGGAGTGGGAGGAAGAGTTCTTCTTTCACAACAGTGAAAGAAAAGAGTGTATGTCTCGATTAAACGCATAATAGTCATTATTTAAAGGTAAATCAAGCAAATTTCAACAGGTAGCCCCCCACATGACTCTCTACCCTTCAGGTAGCCCTCGACCTCAAAAAGGTTGGTGACCCCTGGTCCAGAACAATGGTTTGTCGAGTGACATCTGTAACTCCGTTGACAGAATTCTATCCATGCGAACTGCGAGCACTGCGGCGGTGAGTTCCATCCTTGGTATTGTCATTTGTTTGAGAGGTGCAACTCTCGCTTTTCCCATTATGAATGCTACGTGCATGTCATTCCTTTCATTGATTGGTTTCAGGTAAGTGACAACTCCATATCCCTTCTCGCTTGCGTCACAAAAATGGTGCAGCTGTGCAGATTTGATGTTACCAAAATTTGATGGTTTGATGCATCGCTTGATTCTGAAGTTCTCCATCTGCTTTAGCCAGTTTTGCCAAGATTTTTTATGGGCCTCAGGGATGGCGCTGTCCCATTCACAGTTGAGTTTGCATAACTCCTGAATGATGTGTCTTGCACTGAAGATAAATGGGGCTAAAAATCCAAGTAGGTCATACCACCTGACCAAGTTAACACAGAAAATGGAAAAGCATGGTATCTACTATGAAGAGAATTCGGTAGCAAAATGTCTGTGCACCTGTGACAGACATGTTGTAGTTGGAGTACATATTCACAAATGTGTATCAGTAGTTACAAATGTGTATCAGTGAATTTGTAGTTGTACAAAATAGCCACAAATGTGTATCAGTGAATTTGGAGTTGTAGAAAACTTATAGATTTTTTTCTCTCTCCCACAAACACAACACAACAGTTGCACCTTCTCAAATTCTTCATTACAGGTGCACAAAACCTATTATAGAAATCGCAAAACAAGAAACACATACACTCACATTTTTGCACATACCGATGCGGTGAAGTAGGTGCAAAACACATTTACCTACCCGTATCAAATAATTTGAACAACTGTAAATGCACAGATTATGAGTCACAAATAGATAGTACAATCTGTAAACACTAAAACACGATCCACAATTGAAACCAAAATCCACAAATAGATTTAAAATCCACAAATAGATTTAAAATCCACAAACAAACACATCATGATCCACAAATGGAAAACATGTTCCACAAATAGATTATAAATCCACGTCATGATCCACAAATAGAATTCAGTGACTTGTACTTCAAAACCAGAATTTCTGTGTGTGGATCGCTATGCTAGGTGTTCAAGTGTTGAATTGCTGTTTGCACATCACAGTGTGTGTGTGGAAAGCATTGCATTTGTCTACAAATCTTTTTGCTACATGTTTACCACAGGCAAGACAGATTCGATCCACACGTGTAATCAGCCAATCGGGGGGGATCGCTTGCTATGGGATGTCCCGCCTCCTCAATAACCCCTCCAAAATAAGAGCCTGATTCAGTCAACGTTTCTGATTCCTGATTGAGAACATGTAACCTTATCCAGCAGCACCGTTACATGTAAATGGCTACATGGATGCAAACCAAACTATGCAAATTGCAAATTCAACTATAAGTAACACAATGTAAGTGGTGGGATTAATACACTTTCTGTAATACCCACCCTCCCACTCCACTCACACACCGGGCCCAGTGCACCCAATCAGCCAAATAACCCCAACACCAGGCTCCAGCAAGACAGCCAGGAGAGTGGGTCATCAGAAAAGCTAAAATACTATCAAATGGGTGACCCTGGGACAAAATTGTATCAAATGAGGGTCTGTGGTCTAATTTGTGTCAGTTTTCTGTTAAGATTATCTTCAAAGTATGCTTTAATAAAATACTTATCAACGATGCATTTGTGCGTTTATAGTCTTCAGTCTCAATTATTATTGCAGGGAAAGTGGTAACATTCATTATGGTCAGATGCTCAATGGCTGTCTAAAGTTAACACTTTGAGTGCCACGGCCCTTGGGCAAAAGGTTGCTTGCTGTGCCACATAGGCCGCAATGCATTTTAAAACAGTCATATAATTTTTTTAATAATTACTATGTAAACACTGAACACGCACAAATAACGATGAGACTCTCTTCTATCACCTGCAAAAAAAAGTTTATTGATCCCATTTTCCGTTCTTTAGTTATGAGCCGGAGAAGATAGCTTGATTGAAGCAAAAACATCCCTTTTTTTCTACGAGCTGAGATAATGAGCCTTTTGTGAAATTAAACATTTCAAGCACATCACTGACTCTGAAGCTAATTTTCTGATGTCTGGGTCTGTCTGGGTGAAGTGTATGCTGCTCTGCTGCTCTGCGTGCTCCCCCCCCCCCCCCTCAACTGCACACGCCTCCTGGGTGTGTCTTATGTGTCTGGTGGCTCTCAGTCTCTGCTGAGTTTGCTGCGCACACACAGTGAATGGTGCGCGACATTCAGCTTTTTGGTTCCGCGTGTGTTTGTCACGGGCTGGCATGCTTCCAGTTCGGAATAATAAGGCTGATTATGTGAATGTGCTGTTGCAGCGTACATGGAGGTGCTCAGTTGTGACAGCGGATGCTGCTGCTGGGGGCACAGCTGGCGTTGTGCTCGTTTATGGAGGCACGTCGATGCATACGGACGGATGCGATGCGATTTCCTCATTTTCCCCAGTGACTATTTCTGTGTGTTTGGCTCCTTTTTCTCTGATCAGGAGAGTGCTGTCGCCACCTAATGGGTTTGTAAAATAGGTTATCGACCTCCAATAGCTACAATATTGTTAGAGGCGACGTAAGAAGCTTAGATCGACACCCCCCCCGTCAAAAAAACAATTTGGAGTTATGACGCCATTTGGCGTCGCTGGCACTGTACGGTAAATTTCTAATGACGCCATATGGCGTCGCTGGCACTGAACGTGTTAAAGGTTAGAGAAGCGAGCTTGTGACTGTCATTAGTTCAATCCCCGGGACCGGCAAGAGACATCTGGGTGGGGAAAAAGCAGTCTTGCACCATCCATTACCACCACTGAGGTGCCCTTGAGCAAGGCCCTTAACCCCAACTGCTCCAGTGGAGCTGCTGTGTGAGAACAGGGCAATTCTGAAAAAGAGAATTTATCTTAGTGACACTCCCCCTGTATAGTGATTTTGAACCTTTTTCAAATCAAGGAACCCTAATTCAATAAGCATTGCAGACCCCCCCCCCCTTCCAGTGAGACTGTCTCAGACCCAAATCTGATATTTTTCTATTGTTAGATATATGATTTTGTCCAGATTCCATGACTATCTACTGCTAGTTGTAGGTACAGATAGACATGATGATCAGTAGTCATTCTTGTACATTCTGTTAACTTCTTGTAAATGAAATAATGCAGAAGTTTAACAATTCACCAAATTGCTGGTGACCCTTTCAAGGACCCCATGTTGCAAACCACTGCTTAGAGGACATGAAACATTTAATCATGTGACTCTAGTTAATTTGCATTTCACCTCAGACAAGACAGGACACTGCTTTCTGAAATTGACCTAGATCATGAAAGACACATAACAGCTTTTAATGTTTGTTTTTATATATAAAATAGTTAATATTTAAAAGTATTGACATCAATTTCTTCAGATCACCTTTGAAACTACAAATACACCACCTGAGATGACAGCATGTGTTCTTGTCCTGCTGGAGGAAGTTTGTGGTGGTTATCAGCATCAGTTAGATCAGACAGCTCATTTCAGTACACTGGGTACAATTAATTGTTATACCATTTTAATTTGATCTTGACCAGGGCTGCCACACCACCTTCAACATCAAATTCAAGGACCTCTCAAGGCCTAATTCCCCAAATTCAAGGACTCAGCACGGCAAAGTTTTGAGACATGGACCAAGGTTAATTACTGTTGCAACACTTTTTATATTGAGAACCGAAGCTCACAAATGATTGAAAAGAGAGGCTAGGATGTGTCAACATTTCTCAACAGTGTCATCTTAGTTGCAATTGCAAATGACAGAAATCCACCAATTGCAACGCTTGTTAGAAAATACTTTTTCACTTCAGAAATCTGATCGAGCCAGCCCTCTTGTAATTGTCTATGGAGGAAAAACCTTAAATTAAATTACTTTCAATCACCAATGTTTATTTTCAAAAACTTTGAATGGCTTGATTTTTATTTTTCAAATTCACAAACTTTCAAGAATTTCAAAGACCCATGCTAACTCAAAAAGTTAGCGACAATTCTTGTAAAAGTGCAGCCTTGAGAGAGCTTTTTGGCCACTGGTCAGCTTGTGGAAGGCCCTCCTCAGTCAGTGTGTCGATCTTGTCGCAGCTGCACGTTGGCATGAAAATATAACCTCCGATAAACTTGTGGATGATTTTGTACGTTCCCATCAAACTCACTGGTCACCCGGAGTGGTTGGCAGACACAGACAGACACAGACACAGACACAGACACACACACACACACACACACAGGAGAGGAGAGGAAGAGATATTAGACGTTATGTTAGAAGTTTTCAACAGGTGGACAGAGTTGAAGAGGTCAGTAAAGTCACTCCCATGTCAGCAGTTACACCACATATCTGGGTATTCAGTGCACCTATTTAATAATGTATGCACCAAATGAAATCACAAAAATCTAATTTATTTTGTTTTTCACACTGTTTCACATCAAAAGTTAATTTTTCAGGATTTCATTCATAACTAATCTACAGTATGGTCACGGTGACATAATGAAGAACTATAACATTTCTACCCCATTTCAAGGTCGCGCCGCGCAGCTTACGTGCAGGAGACGCTTGCGGTGTGTTTTCACTGTAACCAGGCGGGGTGATGATGCCCTTAATTTGTGCATCTTCGAGGCCTTCACACCAGCGCAGATCCAGCTGTCGGAGGGATGGCAGAGTAGGCGAGCCCAATGCCGACAGACAGGACCAGGACAGACCGGCCATCCTCAACTCCCTCAGACCTGCCTGAGAGAGAGGGAGGAATGGTGGAGAGGCAGAAAGACACAGTGGAGAAGAGAGGGGAGGGGAGAGAGGGGAAAAGAACGGGGGAGATAAATTGGTAATGGTAGGCCAAGTATGTTTCTGTTGAGTGTGTGTTCTCTAGAAAACAATTAACTTTGAGCGACTATGTATGAGTGTTTGTATGTACTGTATATGTATGCAAGTCTTTGCATTTCTACCTGGTACCCAGGTAAGCAGACAGTTCAGCTGTTTCTTTGCCAAGGATTCCAGGACAGATGTAGAGAGCACCATTTCCGTTAGACAAGAACGGTGCTGGACATGTCCAGCATGATTTTAGTTTGCCGGACAATTGGAATAAATACCTGACACTAGAGATGTATCGGTATGAAAATTTCACATCATGATTATCGTGAGCAAAATTATCACGGTTATCGTATTATCACGCTATTCATAAAAAATTGCTGAAAATGTTCAAAAAGTACTGAGAAGACTCACTGAAATCATTTTACGTTTTATATTGAAAACTCAGACCCAAAAAGGATTGACACACTCACTCAATTTCTCGAAGGCTGCACGTTTGCATTCGGGAGATGGTTGCCAACTTTGGTTGATGATGGACAGTATTTACCACAGTATTTGCCGAAACCGTCAGCAGGTAAAATAACACCTACTCTAATTTGTCTGAAAATAAGAAAACTAAAAACCTAATTGAAAAGAAGACAAAAGGAACCTAATTAATTTATCAGTATTTACCATGTTTTTCAAAGCACTGTAATCACGGTAACACGGTAATCACAATACCACGGTTTTATTGATAATGAAAATGTGAAACGGTACGGTTATCGTAAGGAATTTTATCACGGTTATCATTAAAACCGTTTATCGTTACATCCCTCTCTGACACATATTAGATCTGTTTATTGAGCTTAAATACAATTGATAGCAGGTTATAGCCTATAATCTCAATATTGCTGTAAATTCCCTGCACCAACCATGTTTCTATGACTGGTCAATCAAATGGAACGACCTAAAATGCAAGCTTCGTGGGTAAATTAATTTATCTGTGCCGCACGCATAACACTGAAACATGCTGAGTGTAGCTGCAAGCATTGTTGCATATGAACTTGACACATTGTTGCATATGAACTTGACACATTGTTGCATATGAACTTGACACATTGTTGCATATGAACTTGCAGAAGAGCAGATTTAGAGTTTGTGTGTATCTGTCACTTACCACTTGTACCGGGCCTTGGCCTTACAGACGGTCATGCAGGCCAGCTCTGCTCAGGTATCTGAACACGGCCCCACACCCCTCCTTCTCCCCTCCCATTGTCCATGTCCTTGAAGGAGGGCAGTGACAGGAGGTAGGAGGAGCAGCGGCGGTTTCCTCCTCGTCTGAAGAGGAAGACGCGGACCGACTGGTCCCTGGCGCATCGGCCATGGTGAGGGCTGCCCCGGAGACCCAGCCTGCCAGATACAGACAGACACAATGTCATATGGCCACTCGTCAATAACTACTGCTCAATAGTCAATAACTACTGCTGAGGTGCCCATGAGCATGGCACTTGACTTAATATGACAAACGTTTCACCACACCAAACAACCTATATATAGAATAGGGACATTTATTTTAGCTTTATTAATTTGTCCACATTGAACCTAAACTCTGCAGGTCTGTCTCCTCTAATCTATGACTCCTGCCTCCATTTGGCTCTGTTCAGATCAGTGCCTGTATACAGAAGTTACAGGACTGATGGCTGTCTATTGATACTGATACTGTTAAATCACCACATGGCCATCTCGGTAGGAAATAACAGGTGATTACAATCAAATGACACAGAGCCAATAAATGATGTGTAAGCATCACATTGGTAGGAAATGCATGTGGCACGGACTGTTTAAACAACTATGTTAAACTCTGTTTCATTCTGCCTTATCTCACAGGATGGGATTAAAGCACTTTATCCAGTTTGGTTCACAGCTTGCCTGGTGTCACACTCCTTTTTCTTTTGTGTGATCTTATTTTACTTTACCACATTATGATCATGTGCAGACATTAAATCCTAATCTCAGTGGCACTTGAAACCAATATAGTATTCGATCAGCGTCATCACGGTAGCTGTGTCCATGTTGTTGACATAGAGTGGATAGAGACAGGTGAAACTTTCTGCCAGCTCCTCACAGCAAAGTCTGTTCTCCTCGTTTTTTCTTTTGTTTATTACAGGCATTAACGGCAGCATACAAGCAACAACCCTGGTTTTTTTATTGCTGTCATCACCATCGCTATTTTGTAATAGATCTTAATGCAACAGAAACGACAATACAGTTGTTATAGCCTACTATAGCTGTGCGTGCAGGACTGTATGTCAACAATAATATGACTGCAGCGACTGTGACGATGCTGATCGAATATCTATAGTCCCAGAGGCATTTAAAAACGAGAGCCTATTACTGTAACACAAAACATTTCACAATACCTTCCATCTTTCTCTGGTGGCTGTCCAGAGCCTCCTCTGTGTCTGTCTCCATCTCCCGTGGCGTTCCTGCCAACCTTGTGCCAGACGTTAGCTTGTTTGCTAGCTAGTTAGCTGCAATGCAAAAGTTCGTTTTTTCATGTTACTGTCACTCTGAGTTTCCCACTGCCACCATGTTTCATTCTGTCTTATCTCACAGAATGGACGATTTTAGCACTTGATCCAGTTTACAGCGTACACTGTTTAACATTAGTTTGGTACAGCTTTACCTGAAACGACCGCATGGATCTCACACTGTATGACTGTGTGTCACACTCTAACACGTCCGTGTGGAAACACGTATCAAAACACGGGATAACAATGCTACGTTACAAGCTCAAATCAAACAGGTGTTAGTATATTAGGCTATATTCAGAAACCGTCTATTACTGGGGATTGAGAACGTTAATGCATTATAAAGTTACCCCCACATTACACCACCCAAAACTCAAGAACCCAAGTTAAACTCGCCTTCATATTAGACAAGAAATATTATTCCCAATGCAAATATATCTGTTTTAGTAGTCGTTTTATAGCATCAGTATGCTAGGGCTAATCTGGTTAAAGTTAGCTGACCAACAGTGCGAAACAGAGGCTGGCAAGCAAGACTAGCTGACGATAAAAGGCACACGGCAAACAAGTAGGCCTACATGAACAATAACGTCGGCCTGTTTGGTTATCATCTATGTAGCTGCTCGGTGACACTTTACTGACCATATTACCGGTGATGCTGGATGTGCTAAGACGTTCTGACTGAATCAAACTCTTATTTTGGAGGGGTTATTGAGGAGGCGGGACATCCCATAGCAAGCGATCCCCCCTGATTGGCTGATTACACGTGTGGATCGAATCTGTCTTGCCTGTGGTAAACATGTAGCAAAAAGATTTGTAGACAAATGCAATGCTTTCCACACACACACACTGTGATGTGCAAACAGCAATTCAACACTTGAACACCTAGCATAGCGATCCACACACAGAAATTCTGGTTTTGAAGTACAAGTCACTGAATTCTATTTGTGGATCATGACGTGGATTTATAATCTATTTGTGGAACATGTTTTCCATTTGTGGATCATGATGTGTTTGTTTGTGGATTTTAAATCTATTTGTGGATTTTAAATCTATTTGTGGATTTTGGTTTCAATTGTGGATCGTGTTTTAGTGTTTACAGATTGTACTATCTATTTGTGACTCATAATCTGTGCATTTATAGTTGTTCAAATTATTTGATACGGGTAGGTAAATGTGTTTTGCACCTACTTCACCGCATCGGTATGTGCAAAAATGTGAGTGTGTGTGTTTCTTGTTTTGTGATTTCTATAATAGGTTTTGTGCACCTGTAATGAAGAATTTGAGAAGGTGTAACTGTTGTGTTGTGTTTGTGGGAGAGAGAAAAAAAATCTATAAGTTTTCTACAACTACAAATTCACTGATACACATTTGTGACTATGTAATACAACTACAAATTCACTGATACACATTTGTAACTACTGATACACATTTGTGAATATGTACTCCAACTACAACACATTTTGCTCCCGAATTCTCTTCATAATCTACCACACCACGGGGTATATCACCCAAGGAAACACAGCTTAAGAGTTGCATTCGACTGCTCTGCGTCATTCCAAGGAGTTTCCCTAAACAGCCAACAACAGTTTTATCACATTATCTTCAAACATTTCAGTGCAAGCCGTAGTAGTGAGAACATCCACCACTTCCACAGTTAGAAAATTATTCAACACAAATCCGTCCTTTTATTTCCACAAAGAGCCGTCATCCACATTCCACGATTGATTCCCGTTTTCCACATTGACGTTAGCTCTTTTCCATCATTCGTTATCGTTAAGAGAGTCTTCAACTTTATTGCGGCTTAATGTAAAGAGCCGCCCACAGACGCCATGACTTGATACGTTCAACTCGCACAGCACTTGTGTTTGGTTAGCTAGGTTACTCACTGTTGTTGATCTTCTTTCAGGGTGATACGGGTCGTTGAGCAGGTGGTGGTTTGGCTGGTAGCGTTATGTAGTGTAGGCTATTGTTGTTTGAGTGAATAAGTGAGGCAAACTGCTTGGTGTTGGCTTTGCGTCGTAAAACTAAATCAAACCCAAACCAACAAAATAAACTTTCCCCAAATTAAACAGGCCATCAAAAACGGAAGAACCCTAACAAAATTAACCAAAAACACGGAGCGTGCGGTTGAAGACTGTGTCTCCGTGGCGTCTTCCACAATTCCACCCCTTCCTGAGCACACCTGCCTTCATTAAAGGGGTTCTGGCTTTGTGGGTCAGGTGATAGTTAGTTAGTTAGTTATCCTTTATTTATCCCCTTGGGGAAATTCATCCTCTGCATTTGACCCATCCTCTACTAGGAACATTCCTAGAACTAGGAGCAGTGGGCAGCCACTGTGCAGCGCCCGGGGACCAACTCCAGTTATTTTGCCAGTACCTTGGTCAGGGGCACTGACAGGAGTATTAACCCTAACATACATGTCTTTCTTGATGTCTCTGCTCTTTGCATGCAGCACCAAAATCCTCCACCTGGTGCTGCGAAATGATTACCATTAAAACTAAAAATTATATAGTCCTTAGAAATGGCTCTAACAATAATAATATGTTCAGTGTTTTAAACAGTGTGTTGGGCAAGTTACTTTCAAAATGTAATATACTACATATTACTAGTTACTTTCATTTGAAAGTAATACGTTACTTTTCAATATTATTGTCTGTGTAGAGTAACTCATTACTTATTGCACTACTTTTGCATTACTTTTACCAAAACAACAGCAGCAGCAGAATGCAACACAGTCTCTTAGAAAAACGTATAATACCAACGATGTGGACCAACGTTGCTATTTTACAATTTCGGCTCGAAAAACGTAAAATATTAACGTTCCGAGTGGTTAGGGTGAGGATTAGAGTAGGGGGAGGGGTTAGAAACAGAAAATCTCCATAAAACACGCCCAAACCCCGCCCACCGCTGTAGACGCATACGTTCCCATTTTACAATTTCTTAGCCGACATCGTAAAATAGCAACGTTTGTCCACAAACGTTCCTATTTTACGTTTTTTTTTGGAGATCGGGTTGCAGAATGACATCGCCGCCCCGGAACATCCCGAAAAATAATTTCAACTGCCTTGAAGTCGGTGTAAACAATCCAAAATTCTAAATGTTATTCTTTTCCTTTGTTATTGTCATCTATTAGTGGTTGTTTGCATAAAAACACACAGTTTGATTAGGAAATGATTGTATCTTTTTTAAATATGTGCTTTGATTTAATCAAATGTAACTCAATTTGTAACTTGAGTTACTTGACAAAGTAACTTGTATAATATTACTGAAATCCAATAAGTAATAAGTTATATTACTGAGTTACTGCTAAAAGTAATATATTACATGTATTATGTTACTTTTGTAATGAGTTACCCCCAACACTGAGTGTTTATGACTGTGTTGCTTTCTGTTGTCTGTCTTGCGTGCAGCGTCGAGTCCCCTCTTTGCAGCACCCCCTACTTAAAAAGCGTCCCTGCTATTGCGTTTTTTTTTCTATTTAATTATTCTTTCATTTGGATTTACCTGAATTTACACATGTCCTTCTTGTAATCTCCACTGAGAGGCAGTGGTGCAGCGTATCTTAAATAAAATAAATCACGTGGGTGAGTCATGTTGTTATTGCTACAGCAACAGCTCTTCACACCAGAGATCACCACACCGCTCCATGGCTGTGTTTGGACCATTCTTGGCTTTGTGCATCTTCCTGCAGGCGTCATCCTCTGATGGTGAGCTTTACTTTACATGCATTACATACATGAGTGTAGGTTTATGCATCAACTGCATCCATGGATGGATTATTACGGCCCAACTGGGCACAGGGCCAAACATTATAGACGGGTTTCTTGTATACAAACATTAGTGGGTGCGCGCGCATTACAGGGACAGAGGATGACGAGAAATGCATCGAGCTGATCGCCCATTCAACAGAGGTGCTTCACAAACCCACAGTGAAGTGTAGAAACTTCAATTTTATATCTATTCCAAGCTGTCACTCTATAGTTTACATAAATACCACCTGTAAGGCCTACATTAAAATAAAAAATAAGGAATCTGAAGGGCTGTGTCATTTGAGCAGTGAGTATGGGTGGCGCTAATGCATGTTTTAATTTGTTTACAAACCGCTGTTAAACAAAACTGTAGAAGAAGAAGAAGCAGCAGTGAGTGTGCTGCGGGGGTGTTTGACTTGTTGACGCCTCGCCTGACTGTGCTCGCCTGCTCTCGTCTGCTTTCCAGACGAGGCGGCAGTCAACTCAAACGAGTGTGTGGAGCATACAGTCTTATAGGCTTGTTTGAGTTGACTGCTGCCTCGCCTGGAAAGCAGACGAGAGCAGGCAAGCACAGTCAGGCTAGGTGTCAACAAGTCGAACACCCCCGAAGCACTGCTGCTTTTCTTCTTCTACAGTTTTGTTTAACAGCGGTTTGTAAACTAATTAAAACATGCATTAGCGCCACCCTAGTCTCGGCTCCCAGACGTTTGGTGAGCTGCGCCACCAAACGTCTGGGAATTTCACTGTCAGAAACTGTCTCTCCGAGCCCGGCGAGAACGGCCGGCAGCAGACACGCCTACATTTATTATTGGAATTTTATTTGGTAGCGGCAATGCCATTTATCATAGTCCTAACACAGAGCATGAAGCTGATATACTCCAAACAAAATTTATAGCTGTGGTTTATTTTACAATAATTTTTCCTACCCGGAAGTGGTCCGCTTGCTACTGTGAGTCATCAGCAGGCTCTGTAAAGTTAGCCTCGGGAGTCGGGTTTATCGCTGGGGGAAAGACCTCTAGCCGTCGGGGCCGGATGAAACACGTCCTATTAACAGGTTATGTTTGTTTCTAAGTGATTAATATGTTTCTCCGCAAATGCGACGATGTTTTGCGAGACACCGGTTCTGCATGAGAACTGCCCCCAGAAAGCAGGCCCGCCCACAACACTCATGATTGGTTCTCCGATGCAAGGCTTCCAACAGCGCCACCTAACGTTATGCAAAGATTTAAATAGTAATATTCTCAGTCTTACAGGAGTGAAACGGATTAAGACTGAGGGCTGAGTCTAGCGCCACCCACACTCACTGCTCAAATGACCCAGCCCTTCAGATTACTTATTTTTTATTTTAATGTAGGCATTAAAGGTGGTATTTATGTAAAATATGGAGTGACAGCTTGGAATAGATTGAAAATTGAACTTTCTACACTTCACTGTGGGTTTGTGATGCACCTGTGTTGAACCAATGGGCGCTCAACTTGATGCGCTTCTCGTCATCCTCTGTCATCCGCAGTCTGCGCCCGCCTCGCTCTCACGAGAGTCCCGTAGCTCACACAGTCGGGCAGGCGGAGCAAGTCAGACAACTTTTCTAACCATCATGCAATGGGGCAAGCAAGGCGCTGGTCGAATCTGCGCAGAACTTGCTCATCTCAAACAAGCCTTATGGTGTGGAGCGGCTTTCTACCCCGGTGATGCGTGCGTCTATGTGATGACGTTGTACAGAAACCCGTCTATAGGCTAGTTTATGGCTCTGTCACAGTGAGTGTTCCCCCCTTAACCTAAACCAGTGGTTCCCAAAGTGGGGGTCGGGACACCCAGGGGGGTCGCGGGACACCACTGGGGGGGGGGGGGTCGCTGGACACCACTGGGTGGGTCACGAGAGGATTTCCAGAATATATTCACCATTATCTTCCAATGCAGGGGTCAGCCAATTACTTCCTGTGTTTACACTTCCTGTGACAGTGCAGTACAGTACTTATATTGTGTTATGTGGCCACACTGCTGTGGCGAATTAAGGTGTCAACTGGTTCAAGTGGGCGGGGCTACATACGGTGAAATATAAATTTGACAATGTTTAAATTTTGTGTCCCGGATATGTCATCACTCACGTGGAAGTGATGTCATCAGTGATGTCATAAGTGGGCACACACACAAGGAGGCATTGTGACATCACTGATGATGTCATAAGACTGATTATGTCATCAGTGATGTCATAAGGGGGCACCCCCCCACTCCCCCTTCCCCCTGATGATTTAGACTTAAAACCTTTCTCTTTGATAAAGCTTATGGCTGGCTTACCAGCCCCTAGTTATGCTGTATGCTTAGATGCCGGGCTTTTTTCTTCCCATTAAAGGGAATTATTTTCCAACACTGAGCCATATCTGTTTCACATTCATGTCCCATTCGTGCATCTTACTGACTTCACTTCTTCCCGGAGTCTTTGTATATGTTTCCTGCAGGAGCTTTGAAGCAGACGGTAACACTTTACTTGGATAGTCCACCTACAGATAGTCTACAGAGTATTATAAGGTTTCAACAGCTTATTAGTTGACATTCAACAATTTATCAATTCAGCTTCATCTGTAGATGTTTAACAGATGATCTATAGACTATATGTGACAATTCATGAGCATATCTACATATTTTCATCATAAATTAGTTCAACTTGAACTCTGCACTCAATCTATGTTTTACAGATGTTTCACGAATATTCAACAATTTGTAAACTATTTAATTCATATTTGTTGAACCTTCTAATTATCAGTGATTCTCAGAATAAATTAGTTGAACATGAGCTATGCACTCTATGCTTTACAAATGTTCAACAACTTATATACGAATATTCAACAATTAGTTAACCATTTAATTCATATTTGTCGAACTTTCTAATAATCAACTAATGCTCAAGATTATATATACCAAAGTTCCACAAAGTTTCAACAGCTTATTTGCTGTGTCTGTGTCACGGATCAGCTGTGTCGGTCTTCAATGGCACCGCTGAACCTCTTCAGCTGTTCGGCTTCACTGGTACCACCAATATGGGTTTCTTGTATACAAACATTAGTGGGTGCGCGCGCATCACTGGGGTAAAAGTAATTGTAGACTCATGTCTGTCTCGGTCTGTCTGACGTGATCTCTGCTCATTTGAGATGAGCAAGTTCTGCGCAAATTCGACCAGCGCCTTGCTTGCCCCGTTGCATGATGGTTAGAAAAGTTGTCCGACTTGCTCCTTTTAATACATCCATGGACTTGCTCCGCCTGCCCGACAGGGCCGGATTAATAGTACCATGGGCCCTGGGGCTATTCATTTTCTAAGGGCCCCCCTGCTGCTAGGAAGGGACTGTGGACACCGCAAAAAAAGATAGACATTTTTGGGACGTTTGGATGTTCTTTAGCCATATTTAAAGGATATCTCATTTTAAATTAACATTCAAAGCCATGTGCAAGATGTCACAATAAGCACTTATATTAAAACAAAAATAAAGTGCAAAGACTGGGTAAAACAGGCAGCTGCATAATACATGTAAATTAAAACTTAAATAGCCCATATTAAATACAATTTGTACAGGTTTTCCTCTTCTGCTTAACTAAATACACAGCTGTGCAATAACAATAAAAATGTAAACAGAACAAAATGAACAACTGACCAAATACCAACTCAATATTGTGACAATGTTGTAGGGATGACTAGTGCTTTCACAAAATAGAAACACTTAATTTTTTTATCAATAATAATCATCAGTAATGTGGAAATAATAACTAAGTGGGTAAAGGCAAATAATAGAACAGCTAGAACAGTCTGATAAGAAAGTATATCACTTTACTGTAATGCAGCCTTTAAAACCAGGAATACTAGACACTTATCACTATATCCAACATCTAAGACCATCTCTAGTCTCATATCACCATTATGCATCCAGTCCTACTTCAGCATTCAGTATGCCAGGGGTCCGTCCCCAATTACTTTTCACCAAGGGCCACATTTTGCTGAGGGCCGAGGCCTGGCGCCGGCGCAGAAAAATTTGGGGCATTTGAAACCAGATTTAGAGGGATAACTAATTTTAAATGAACAGTTGTGATGTCATTATTCAGTCTTAACCACCAATATGTGATCCTTTTCTCACTGGGTGGGTTAATTTAAGCATAAGTATTTAAGCAGACAGTATATATCAGTAAGTGGCCCGGGATTCTCAAAGCCTGTGTTAAGCAAGAACAAAAATGCACTCTTGAAGCTAAATAAATCCAAAACCAAACAAGTTAATTATTTACATTTTTACTTCAAACTTCCTCAATGTAGAACAGTCATTTCTCACACTCACACATGAGATTACTTTTAGCCTTTTTGTCATAAAGATTATTTAAAAATATTCCATATTCCAGACGGAAATGTTATAACAGAAGTGGAGTATTGGCCAGAATGACATGAGCATTTGGACACTTATTCAGCGGGTATTTTGCATGTTGCGTTCAAGTGCACTGTAAAAAAAAAAATTAGGGTTTCCCGGGGCCCCTAGACCCGCGGGCCCATGCATTAAACCGGGCCTGCTGCCCGACTGCGTGAGCCACGGGACTCTCGTGAGAGCGAGGCGGGGCGCAGATTTAGAGCTAGGCGCCGCAGTTGCTCCCCCCCAACTGCGCCCGACTGCGGATGACAGAGGATGACGAGAAACGCATCGAGCTGATCGCCCATTGATTCAACGCAGGTGCATCACGAACCCACAGTGAAGTGTAGAAACTTCAATTTTATATCTATTCCAAGCTGTCACTCTACATTTTACATAAATACCACCTGTAATGCCTACAATAAAATAAGTAATCTGAAGGGCTGGGTCATTTGAGTAGTGAGTGTGGGTGGCACTAATGCACATTTTAATTTGTTTACAATGTGTTTGTTTGAGACTGGGAGGTTGTGAGTTCGATCCCCGGCCGAGTCATACCAAAGACTATAAAAATGGGACCCATTTGCCTCCCTGCTTGGCACTCCGCATCAAAGGGTTGGAATTGGGGGGTTAGATCACCATATGATTCCCGAGCACGGCGCTGCTGCCGCTCACCGCTCCCCCGGGGGATGGGTCAAATGCGGAGAACAAATTTTGCACACTCAGGTTTGTGACAATCGTTGTGACTTTACCTTTACTTTTTACTTTACAAACCGCTGTTAAACAAAACTGTAGAAGAAGAAAAGCAGCAGTGAGTGTGCTGCAGGGGTGTTCGACTTGTAGATGCCTCGCCTGACTGCGCTCGGCTGCTCTCGTCTGCTTTCCAGACGAGGCAGCAGTCAACTCAAACGATGTGTGGATGTGTGGAGGCTTCCTGTTTCTTCTGTGTTGAAGATTCTTCTCCTCTCTGCTGCACCACTTGTCTGTCAGCCCGGCTGACTGCTCGGCCTGGATCACAAACTCCCTGTGGCTTCTAGCTTCCATCCATCTTATCATTCACATCCCCTTGACCACCATCGTTTTGCAAATAAACCTTTTCATCTCCACTCACCTCATGTCTGTGTCTTCCTTTGGGTCCAAGCTAGCGGTAAAAGTCTGTAGCCTAGATGTTGTCTGTAGATGTTTAACAGATTATCTATAGAGAAATAAGAGTCCATGAACATATTCTCTGAGTAAATTAGTTGAACTTGAACTACTCACTCAACAAACCACGAGGTGTGGCTGATGGACATGATCTCTGTACAGATGGAGAGACTCAGGTACCCTGAGAGCCAACTTGTTTAAAAGGTTCTCGATATTTAGGACCCATTTTGGTGTACCTTGATGAGGTTAAGAATGAAGTGTCTTGAGTCTCTCCCGTCTGGTTGGACCCCTTGCGTGCGACCCCATGCACAATATCTATTACAGATAAAAGCACCTTATGCGGCTGGTAGCAACATGTAATGTTGATGATGTATGTTTTCTTTTTTTTTATCTTTCCTGTGACTGAGCCTGTTTATTTGTCTTGTTTGTGTATTATTATTGTTCTATAAAGATTGAAAATATGATATTGGGGGGGGGGGGGGGGGGGGGGAAACAACAAACCACGTGTGGAGTACTGCCTTGTCCAGTGCATTTATAAAGCTGTTGCTTTTACCACAGAATTTCAACTACATAATGTAAATGTGAAGTTGACCATCACTTGCACAACCACTAAACATCTGTAGATTTTCATCTGGACTACCCAAGTAAAGTGAAAACTAGCTGACAGTCTACTACAGGCAATTTATACCCATACTATGACACGAAAAAGTTGACTGTACAGATGAAGCAGAAGTACAAAGTTGTGCAATTCTTTTTTCTCTCCACACACATAACTTATAAGGCACATTATAGGCAAACTGCCAAAAAAGATGGACTGATGGTTTTAATGGAAAAAACAAGAAGGTATGAGGCCAGCAACACCTGCCTTAGGCTATTAACACTCACACACCTGCTTAAACAGTGAAGGGACACATCCTAACGATTAGCCAAGTCCCAGCTAGGGCATCACTGTACTTTTTAGTTTTCGACGAACCGGGTCGTCCAGCAGAACTTCCACAATGGCTGAAAACCACAGCACAGCGCAAGAATCAAGTAAGGGGGGGTAGGGGGCAAGGGGTGGGATTCGTGGACCTGAAGCATTACTTTTTTTTCTTTTTTCTATCCCCCATTAGTGCTAATTTAATTTATTTATCCTGGTTGCTGCTCCACCCTCTGTCGATCTGGGGAGAGCCGAAACTGGCTCCATGCTTCCTCCAAGACATGGGCAGTTAGCCAGCCACTTCTTTTCACCTGACAGGGGAAGCTTCACCAGTAGGACATAGCACGTGGGAGGTTCACGCTATTCCAACCAGTTCCCCTCCCTCCAAACAGGCGCCCCTAACGACCAGAGGAGGCACCACATTAGCAACCAGGATATTGCATGTTTTGGTGAGGGGTTCCTATATGAAGGAAACCCCCAGGGGGCATGGGGAGAACATGCAAACTCCACACAGAAAGGCCTTTTTTGACGACCCCACCCAGGCGGTGGGCACTCGAGGACATGCGGACGGGCACGCATTCCTTCAGCGCTCACAGCGTCCCAGGTGAGAATCAAACCCAGGACCTTCTAGCTGTGAGGCGACAGCTCTACCACTGAGCCACCATTTCCCCGATCTGAAGCATTACTGACTTCCAACTTTGTCATCCGTAGAGAGCTGTTTGAGCCCAGACGTGTCCAGATTTTAACCCGTTTTAACAGTTTTTAACCCCAACAACCTGGCTATAGGCAAGTAAAACACCTTGGTTGGATTTAGGCAACCATAACCCTTTAGTTGCCTAAACCCAACCAAGTTGCTTTGCTTGCCTAGCCTTAACCAAGTTGTTTTGGTTGTAGTTTGACAGTCATCTCTCTTTGAGATCAAAGCTTCCTGTGTTAACTGATTGTACGTGCAAAAGGGAACATTTGCAGCCTCTGTGTTGAAGACAGGCAGTTTGTGGTTCAGACAAGGTTTCCTGTTTCAAAACCTGTTACAGCTGCTCTCATGCAAATTGTTTCACCAGAGAGGGTTAAGGAGAAGATGAAATACTTCATCATCACTGAATCAATAAATCAATCAATAAATAAATACATTTTCACCCACAGGGCCCTTGAAAAAGTCGTAGCCCCGGGGCCCATCATAGACCATGCATATTCACAGTGCGGCCATCTTGGAATGACGTCACTCGCTGATTGGGAAGGCAACAAGTCTCTCATCACTTTACTTGGGTAGTCCAGATGAAAATCTACAGTTGTTTAGTGGTTATGCAAGTGATGCTCAACTTAATGGTAAAAGCATCAGGTTTATGAATGCCCTACATGGACAAGGCAGTACTCCACTCGTGGTGTGTTGAGTGAGTGGTTAAGTTCAACTAATTTATTCAGAGTGTGTTCATGGACTGTTATTGCTATATAGATAATCTGTTAAACATCTACAGACTTTTACCGCTAGCTTGGACCCAAAGGAAGACACAAACATGAGGTGAGTGGAGATAAAAAGGTTTACTTGCAAAGCGATGGTGATCAAAGGCGATGTGAAGGATGAGATGGATGGAAGCTGGAAGCCACGGGGAGTTTGTGATCCAGGCCGAGCAGTCAGACGGGCTGACAGACAAGTGGTGCAGCAAAGAGGAGAAGAATCTTCAACACAGAAGAAACAGGAAGCCTACAGGCACAAGAAACACTGGGAAAACTCATTTAAACTGTATGGAACAGCCAAGAGAGTGACTACCATTGGTGGTACCATTGAAGCGGAACAGCTGAGGTTCAGCGGTGCCATTGAAGACGGACATGGTTGAACCGTGACACAGACACAGCAAAACAGTTGAATCCCCCGACTAATAAGCTGTTGAAACTTTGTGGAACATTGGTATATATAATCTTGAACATTAGTTGATCATTAGAATGTTCGACAAATATGAATTAAATGGTTAACTAATTGTTGAATATTCGTATATAATTTGTTAAATATTTGTAAAGCATGGGTTGATTGCATAGTTCAAGTTCAACTCATTTATTATGAAAATATGTAGATATGTTCATGAATTGTCACATAATAGTCTATAGATCATCTGTTAGTCATCTGCATTGATGAACTGTTGAATGTCAACTAATAAGCTGTTGAAACCTTACTAATACTCTGTAGACTAGGCGGACTATCCAAGTAAAATATTACCATCATAACTGTGCATTACTATTATGCTATTATACGACCGTGCGAGATGCCTACTGTGTGAAATTGGCCTAAATATGTGAACTACAAAATGTGTGAAATACAATTTAAAAACTATTAAAAAGAGAACATTTTAACCATAATTTTTGGGCATCCGGGTAGTGTAGCAGTAGATTCCCTGCCTACCAACACGAGGGTCGCAGGTTCATATCCATGTGTTACCTCCGGCTTTGTCAGGCATCCATACAGGCACAATTGGCTGTGCCTGAGGTTGGGAAGCCGGACTGGGAGTATGTGTCCTGGTTGCTGCACTAGCGCTTCCTCTAGTCAGTCGGGGGTGGAAGGGAACCGGTGGGAACAGCGTGATCCTCCCACATGACGCATCTTACCTTTTCACCTTGTCAGGTGAAACAAATCGGCTGGCTATTGCGCATGGTGCTAGTCTCGGCTCTCCCCAGATCGGCAGAGGGTGGAGCAGCGACCGGGGCAGCCAATAGAGAGAGAGATTTTATTATGGATATAAAAGACACAAAATTCAAGGGATATTGGATTGGATTGGATTGGATTTATTTGACAATTTAAAAAAAGATATGTATACATCTCTGCCCAGCAAGAATACATACAATTAAAAATCATCAAGGTTAAAAACACAATAAAGCCAAAAGGCTTATTTCCATTGTGGACCTCTGGGGATAGGGAGAGGGGTAGGGTAGAGAGGGGAGAAGGAGTGGGGTGGGGTACATTAGGCAACATCCAGGACGGTGAGCTACTTTATAGCCCAGGAACAAAACATACAAACAAATCACAACACAAATCACACAATTAACACCTGTCAGTGCATCCTCAATCAAATTAAATTTATCTACCACCACATCTTGAGTTGGTCAAATTATTACAGTAGGAACATAACAATAAATAAATAAAAATAAAAAAACATCTGAAAGCAAATATCCATCGCCGCCTAGCCTACCTAATAAATGTCTATCAGATAGAGGCAGTCACTAACCACTTTTTCAAGGTGGCCTTAAATCCTCTTTCTGTGGCCGGTTCTTTGCAAGAGGATGGTAACTGGTTCCATAGCACTCCTGCTGTATACAAAAAGGAATTTTGCCCCATAGAACTCTTAAATCTTTGTGGAATTATATTTGTATTGCTTCCTCTAGTGAATAATTGTGAGTCTCACGCACCCAGCTAAAATAATTTAGCAGATAAGAGGGGACTGTAGCTTGCCTTATTCTAAAGGCCACCCCCAACTTTATCTGAGCTACTCTCTTTCCCACAGGTAACCATATAACCATATACATGTAAAAGTGCGGACACTTATTTCCAACATGGTCCCTGGTCTTAAAAACATGACATTGTAACACATCAAATAAGCAATACAGATCAATGAAGAATAAAATAAACTTGAGGATTGTCCAACAAACCCAGGTTTTATGAGTGAGAACGAGGATTCTCACACTATGCCAAGCTGCTCCCAGCAGCGACCCAACTGGAAAATGTCCATTTCTCTAGAAACTGACCACTATAAAACCAACCATTACGTCCAACAACGTGATGGCGTTGGCTATGATGCGGCCACCCGCTCTGCCCCCGTGGCTGTAGGCACATCCGTGCCATAGCCGACCCGCTTCACTCTTAGGCGTTCCAGCGATCCTGCTGGCCTGAACGAAAGCAGCGAGGCTGGATGTGTGAGAATGCTCATTCTCACTCGTGAAACCTGGGTTGTAGGACAACCCTCAAGTTGTACTTTGTATCGAACTTTGGATTCTCACACTATGCCGATATACAACCAACCTTGCTGCAAGGAAGCACGACGTGCGACCCTGAGACCTAAGGCTAGCATTACATTTACATTACATTACGTCATTTGGCAGACGCATTTAGCCAAAGTGACTTACAATAACACATTTTTGTCAGCAATAGAGAAATCAACTATGCAACACAGTCTATGACAGCTACAACTTCTGGTGGAATAGTGGTAAAGTGTAGAATAGTGTTTTTTTTAGAGAGAGAGAGAGAGAGAGAGAGAGAGAGAGAGAGAGACAGAGAGAGAGAGAGAAAGATGTTAGCAACGGGGCCCATGGCTCTTGCACATGGCAACCCGACGGCATGACGAATGACTAAGGCACTACCGCCTAGCGGCTGACAACACAGCGTGCACAAAGGGCGCGCTGGCCACATCAAGGCTATAGAACCTGACAAAGGTGTGGTGGGTAGACCATGACACAGCGCGCAATGATGCCCATGAAGTTGTGACACCTCGCGTAGAGTGGGCCTTAATACCCTCCGGAGGAACCTTCCCTTTGGCAGAGTAGGCCAAAGCAATGGCCTCCACTATCGAGCGCGACAAGCGCTCCTTGGACAGTCGCCCACCCGGGGCCCGCGGCCCAAAGCAGACCAACAATTGCTTACAAGTAAATGGTAAATGGTAAATGGCCTGCATATAGCGCTTTTATCCAAAGCGCTTTACAATCAGTAGGTAGTCTACATTCACCCATTCATACACCGATGGCGGCAGGCTGCCACGCAGGGTGCCTACACACCATCGGGAGCAAGGAGGGTTAAGTGTCTTGCCCAAGGACACAACGACAGCAGCTGGGAGGGAGCGGGGATCGAACCGCCAACCCTTGCGTCATTGGCCGACCCGCTCTACCTCCTGAGCTAAAGCCGCCCCCAAGTGCACAAAGTGCACAAAAGTGCACAAAGTGCCCGTCCTGCCTACGTAGGCCCAGACTGCATGCACCAGGCATAGCGCGTTCAAACGCTGCTCCTATTCCGAGGTGAGCGGGGGAGGGCAAAAAGCTGCCAGGTCTATCACCATGGACCTGAAGCTGGCGTCGATGTTCTTGGGCTGGTACGTGGGGTTAGGCCGAAGCTTAACTCTCCGTCCGTCATCAGCGAACACCATGCAAGGCTGTTGGACCGTCAGGGCAACCAAGTCACCAACCCTTTTACCTGAAGACAAGGCTAACAGGAGCGCAGTCTTCAATGACAGGAACTTTAAGTCCACAGATTCTAGGGCTCGAACGGGTACCCGAGAGACCCTCCAACACCGTGATCAAGTCCACTTAGGAAAAACATTCCGCACCCCACGGCCGTAACCTACGAGCGCCCCTCATGAAACAGGAGATCAGCAGGAGACTGCCCACCGGCTTGCCCTCGATCTCCATGTGGCAGGCAGAAATCGCGGCCACATACACCTTGAAGGACTGAAGGGACTGACCCGCTACAGGCTCTGCAGGAAACAGAGAATGGGCTGAATGCCACAAGACACCGGGTCCAGGCCCTGCCTCTCACACCAGCGCGAGAGGGCTCGCCACTTGTAGGCATACTGAGAGCGTGTGGAGCAGGGGCGTATCTACGGGTGGGCCTGGGTAGGCACACGCCCACCCACTTCTTGCCCTGGCCCACCCAAAAAAAAAATTTTTTTTTTTTTTTTTTTTTTTTTTTTTTTTTAAATTGTTTGTTTTCTAGAGGCAAACTTGCTGCTGCATTGCTAGCCAATGGTTTTGTTACTTTTGTAAAAACGCAGGGCACATCATCTCCAGAGTCTAATGCATGACAACTTCATGACATCTAGGAATTTTGTTCTCTCTGTGGATAAATAAACCAGAGGGCGTCTTGTTCAAACTTGAAGCAGCCTCAGTGTTGTTATTTTTTAAACTCACAGCAGTATATGGATCAGTGGTTCTAATTTCTGTATAAAGTAACAGTATACACACAAGTATAAGCATTCATGTATGCAACATTTGGCACCTATATGTAACCTTTTAAGGTTGAGATAATTGTATTATCATTATATGGTCCAAATATTTCAGTAAAGCACTTGAACACTTGAAATATTCTTGCTTGGGTGGTATCATTCTACTTGAAATGATGGTCAAATGCATTATTTTTAGTAAAATAACACGTCAAATTTTCCGGGCGGCCGGCCTTTGGCCGGCCACCCGAGTGGGCCCGGCCTTCGGCCGGGCATCTGCACCCCTTCCTATCCAGGCCTACCCAATTTGATCCAGGCCCACCTATAATTCAATTTCTGCATACGCCCCTGGTGTGGAGACTGCCCTATCGCTCTGTATGGTAAGCGCTCCACTCATGGGTAGGTCCTAGGCTAACAAGCACTCCCTTTCAGGGACCAAGCCACCAACTTCCACCTGCAAGGTGGAGTATCTCGCCCCTCGCCTGTGACAGGAGATCCACCCAATGCGGCTGCATTCAGGGCGGCCACTGCGACAGTGAGACCAGATTTGCAAACCAAATCTGCTTCAGCCACACTACGGCTACCAGGGTAAGTCGCAAAATTGAGAGCACCCAAGGCGATTGCACTGGAACGCCTATTTTGGAACGGGCAACTCCCAAACCTCTCTTTGCGCTCGCCACATACCGACGGTATCTTCCCCACAGCGCTAAATGACACTTGCGCGAGACACATGATAGGCTAGAGGCCCACCGACACGCCTGGGCCACGCCTACACCTGTGTCATCACACCGCAAAACTGGATGGTGGAGGCAGACGATAGCAATAAGAGGCGCGCAAAGGCAGCGCAAATGATAGCGCCGTACAACGATAGGGGCCTTAGTCTGGGAAGAAGGTCCCACCGCTGTAGTCCGCAGTTCTCGTGCTGGTTTGTGGAACCGATGAGACGGGAATAGCAACTAGCTAAGAGCTAACTATGCTAGCAATGGTCTGAGAGAAGGACAGTGTTAAAAGGCTCACTGGAAAAGCAGAGAGAGAGTTGACTATGGTGCGGACGTGGCTACAGCCACAGCGGCGGAGCGGGTGGCCGCGTCATAGCCATCACGTTGTTGGACGTAATGGTTGGTTTTATAGTGGTCAATTTCTAGAGAAATGGACATTTTCCAGTTGGGTCACTGCTGGGAGCAGCTTGGCATAGTGTGAGAATCCGAAGTTAGAAACAAAGCAAATAGTCAGGTGGCTTAGCGCTAGATTTGAGCTGGATATGGACGTTTCTGACAAAAGAAACAATTTTTTTGTACATACTCAGAATTCGGTCACTGTTCCATTTTTGATAGGATCCACCAAAAAAAAACATTATGGTGGCCATCTTGGAATTTTACAACCACTTAGATCACAATTTCAGTGTCTATACATACATTTTCAGGGCCAAGGAATACAATCTTAGCGATACAAATAGTGTCACCTTACTTTTAAGAATAGGTACTTTCAAGTCCGCTACACTAGCTCTCGTGTTCAGGCCATGAGTTTCCTGAACAAACTGAAAAGTAATTTGGACAAAGGTCATGCAATATTTTATAGACCATGCTGATGAGTCTTAGCTGCTGAACTCTACTTTCAACCGGGAGCCAATTTAACTCTTTAAAATTAATTGGGCTAATATGTGTTCTTGGACTGAGCGTAAGAATAACCCTCATTAGTTTGTTTTGTGCTTTTTGAAGGCTGTCTTTTGCTCTTTTAGTTAAACCACTGTACCACGATATACAGGTGTAGTCATAGAGACATTGAATTAAAGACGTAGCTAAAAACGTCATGGTCTTCTTGTAAAGGAATTTATATATTCTTATCAAATACTTTGTCCTTGAGTGGATTTTCCCAATGACAGAGAGGGCCATATAGCCTCACTCGTCATACACTGATCCAATTGACATCCCAGATATGTTACAAAACACTTTTCCTGTAACTTAGTACCATTACATTCCCCCGAAAAACCAGGTTGGTCCCTTAATTAATGCTTCCTTCCAAAAACAATACATTCAGATTTTCCTTCCAATAAATAAAAACATAATTGTTTGTTTTGTTTTCCGAAATGCGCACCAACATTTGTATGCTTCAGCAATCTCCGGGGGTAGTGGGTATCTCGAGCGTCTGGCATTGCGGGCTGAAATGTTTGGGAACCTTTGACCTAAATGTTTTGATTTAGTTTGTTCTGAAAATGTATTCAAAACCTTTCTCTGTAGAATGGACTGCTGCCTCCATTTAGCAGGAAGATAGAAATTACTCTGAAATAGCCAAGGCCACATGTGAAAAATGTATTTGAGCTTTGAATATTTCTTGCTTGAATATTTCTTGATTGACAATGTTGTTTACTTTTGTCCTCTGCATTTTTTTGTCCCATTGTACTTTAGTCCTGCTGGAGCTGACAGTGCATCCAGGAGAAGATGTCATTCTGAAGTGTCAGGGTCCCGACAAAGTCCCCAATGCATTAGAATGGACCAGACTGGACCTGAAGCCAGATTATGTCTTCTTCATCCGAGGCGAAAGCTCAGAGACTGACTTCCAGAGTCCGTCTTTTGTGGGCAGGGTGGAGCTTCTGGACAGTAAGATGAAGAACGGAGACCTGTCTTTAATTCTTCACAACGTGAGCAGAGACGACTCTGGAATATACGAGTGTCTTGCTATTCCAAAAGAGGAAAAAAGTGATAAAGTAGACGGACCCAGTTACTCACGTTACATTCAAGTTAAGCCCATTACCTTCATCAACCTCACAGTTGAAGATCCAGGTGAGTTCAGCTGATCAGGCATAGCCTGTTTAAAACCATCCGGATCCATGAGCTCACGTTCTATTCGGTTCTGCGGGTCAGTCATTTCAGTGGGTGGAAGTACTTGCCTTGGCTGACAACTCCTTCAGTCAATCAGTGCCACCAAATCCAGTCCTTCAGCCAATCAGCAGCGGATCCAGTCAAATCCAAATCCACTTGGAAGAACAGCAAAAATTTAGTTTCTGCCGAGAAACTCCGCCAATAACTGCCCTTATGGCTGTGTGAACTCAACGAACATTGACATTACTGCTCGAGCTGGAGAGCCATGGAGGCAGCCATTTATCTGGATGTCAACTACGAGGCAGGTGAAAATGCCTTCCCCAGAACAGCAGAACGAAACAGAATGTGAGTTCACGGATCCGTATGGTTTTAACCAGGCCAGATCAGGCAGCCCAGTATCATGGCAAAGCATGTAATGGACCCGCCGGGAAAACCATGTCAGTTTCACGTCTAGGTGAGTCAAACTGTGAAAAGTACACGTGTATGATGGTACTGCACCAACAGAGGGCACGGAGGGTGAAAGCAAGCAATGCCACGGGACTGCGACATTCAAGTAGCCGCAAAACATGGTAGGGTTGGTGGGTTCGGTGGATCTGCGGTAATGTTCCCGGCTCCCAACTACCTCATTGTGAGAGTGCCAGTTCAAGTTTGAGTTTTAACCCTGTTTTAACAGGGCATCTAGGGTTCAAACACAAAGCCAAGGTGGCTTTGTGTTTGAAGCGTAGCACTTGGCTGGCTATCCTGCATCTTTCTACAGTCTGTGGTCACACTCGGTGCATCAGACAAACAGCGGTTTCGCTTGCTAGCCTGCATGAAACACACCATTGTGTGTTTTATGTTTTTAAGACCTAACTATGGTTTATAACGCTGCCACACAAATCTTTTAAAAAAGTAAAATAATGTGATATAAAACAGGGTCAATGCGCATTTACAGTCAACTTTAATTCAGCTCATTGGCGTGTATTTGAATTTAAATATTAATCGGAGGAAACAAGGTGATGACATTTACAATGACAAGAAAAAATACACATTCATATGAAAATGTGTGGGAACCCTCATCATAATACTGCGTGCGGATCAGCAAATCACTAAACCGGAAGTCAAATTGTGGGAGATTGTTGCTCAGTTCACGGAGATTGGCAGGCTCATCGGGGTCCACCCGCTATGCCGACCACCTGCAGTGCCGACAGCCCAACACATTTCTCACTCCCAACTCGTCAAGCGTCCAACGTTAGGCGTGGGGGGTGGGAGAGGTTAGGTTTAGGGTCTGGGGAGGTTAGGTTCAGGCGTGGGGGGTGGGAGAGGTTAGGGTCTGGGGAGGTTAGGTTTAGGTGTGGGGGGTGGAAGAGGTTAAGTTTAGGGTCTGGGGGAGGTTAGGTTTAGGCGTGGGGGGTGGGAGAGGTTAGGTTCTGGGGGAGGTTAGGTTTAGGCGTGGGGGGTGGGAGAGGTTTGGTTTAGGGTTAGGGTCTGGGGAGGTTAGGTTTAGGCATGGGGGTGGGAGAGGTTAGGTTTAGGGTCTGGGGGAGGTTAGATTTAGGCATGGTGGGTGGGAGAGGTTAGGCTTAGGGTCTGGGGAGGTTAGGTCTAGGCGTGAGGGGTGGGAGAGGTTAAGTGTAGGGTCTGGGGGAGGTTAGGTTTAGACGTGGGGGGTGTGAGAGGTTAGGGTCTGGGGGAGGTTAGGTTTAGGCGTGAGGGGTGGGAGAGGTTAGTTCCAGCCGGTCCACCGACATGCTGCACGCCGCCTCACTCAGCTGGTTCTGCTTGTGAGCTGTCGGCACTGCGGGGTGTCGGCACATAGATGCGGCACCGGCTCATCAATGATTTACCGCACTGGCCATATGCTAGGTTTCGACATAGTCTTGTTTTTAGTTGCCTAACCTTAACCAAGTTGTCTTAGCTAGTGTCCTGGCTCGTTTCCTGACACATCTGTTTTCTGCTTTTCAGGTCCCAGCGCTGCACATGCCATGGCTGCACATGACCGCCATGCGAATGTTATGGATGCACCTGAAGGAGATGCACCTGGCAGACATAGATACGTTGTTGTGGGAGTGGCAGTGGCAGTGGTAGTGGCAGTGGTTGTACTGGCTGCTTGTGTGGTTGCTGCTGTTCTTCTGAAGCTCAGAAATAAACATATGGGAACACAAAAACAAATGAACTCAGACCTGACTCCTGCTGATGAAAGAGCTTGTCTGAGCAACGTTTGATTTGATTGGACAAGACAAGTGACACCAAAGTGCTCTAACCTTGTTGACATGACACAGAGAAGTTGAGTAGGGTTAGTACTGTTTGGAGATAACAGTACCTTACTGTACTGTTATCCTCACTCCTTATCAGGCCCGGCGTTGGGGGTGGGCCAGGCCCGCCCATTCACCGTCTTTGCCCGGCCAAATAAGAAAACAAGATTTACTGCAACTCCGAACTAACACAAGTTACTCTGTAACTCGGTCATTCTCGCTCTAGGGGAGAAAGGAACTAACCATTCTACACTGAAACGGATATTGATGTGATAGTGATGCCACGGTGTGGTCATTTTCACACCGGGTAATAAACACATGACAACACCGGTGTTACCGTTAACATCGTATAAATATATATAAATAATATAAAATATTAAAAGAATATATATTTTTTTATAATAATCCTCAGCTGTCCTCACGGTCCAGTCAGTCAGCTCCTCTCTGCTGCTGTGTTAGCTTGGACGCTCACAGTCACAACACTGGCTGCCTCACAATACTTGGCTGCATCCAACTCGAGACAACTTTTCAGACCCTCCTGGAGACAATCTTTCTCAGAAGAGACTAATGTTAGCGACAAATCTGGAGACTTTTTCTGACATGGGATTAACATTACCAGCAAGCAGCCGTAAGCAGGCAATGACGATAGCTGGGTAAGTCCCGCTAGCATCGATGCTAAGTTAGCAAGGTACAGGGTGAGCGCAGCTGAAGCACATGGCTAATTAAATGGATGTTAACATCCATATTAATTAGCCATGTGCTTCAGCTGTGATTTGCTCGCTCCATGATGAGACTAGCTACAGCAACTCCAGCTCTTCCTCTGCCTTTACAAAACAAACAAAATCTCAACACTGCAGCACAGCTCTGTTTAGCCAGCTATAGTTTGTCACAGTACAGCCACACTGCAGCCCAGAGGGAGCGCTTGTAATTTACCCCGGTGCATGCTGAAACTAGCACAAGCGGACAGAGTTTTTTCTTTCTTTCTTCCTACATAAAAATTAACGGTGTTACCGGTGGGCATATTATGTAATCGGTGTATGCCCCACCACCGTGTAACACCGACTACCGCGGCAAGCCTTATATATACCACTCTCACTTAGGGTGTCGTGTCATAGTCTATTTTTTATTTGTCTTTATTGAATGTTCCAAAACTGCATGTTTAACTAAGAATAAGCTAATTATTTCCACCCACCACTTATTTCATTTGGTTACTTTCCTGTCAAACGTTTGTAAGGAACAAAGCATGCTGGGAGAAATATGCAAATGTGTTTGTCCAATGCTCCAATGGCATTGCTCCCTGTCAGAACTTGCTTGGATGTCCTAGTAGTCTAGATGTCTCTGAGCTTGTTTTTGTTCTTATGAATGAAAAATTGAAAAATAAAATATTGGGGGGGCGAAAACCACATTCTTTGGGGTTGGGTAGCTTGGCCCCCCCCAAGCTAATTAAATGCCCCCTCTGTAATTTGGGTCTGGAGCCGGGCCTGCTCCTTATCTATTAGCATACAGTAGCAGCATTGATAGACCCTTCTCACGGGGGCCATTTTGGGTCGAAAAGGCAGGGTAAACACAGGTGCAAGCAAAACACTAATGAGGGTTTCCAACTTCCATGATTGGAATTTGGAAACCCTCATTAGTGTTTTGCTTGCACCTGTGTTTACCCTGCCTTTTCGACACAAAATGGCCCCCGTGAGAAGGGTCTATTGTATGCCATTAGTAGACATTTCCTTAATGTTAATGCACCAAAACAATAAAATAAAAAAATAAAGATTGTTCACAAGTCCCAAACCTCAAGTCCAAGTCAAGTCTCAAGTCTTTGAGGACGAGTCTCAAGTCAAGTTTCACGTCACTGTGTGTGTGACTTAAGTGCGACTCAAGTCCAAGTACCAAGTCCAAGTCCCGATCTTGTTGGGTGTAAAAGTTATCCCACTTTGGAATTTAACCTAACCCTAACCCATATACTTTTTTACATTAAAGTTACAGCTTATAGGCTATGTGGGCTTTTCAAACAGGTAAACGGCATGTTAAACGCTAAAAATAAGCCGTCAGCAGCATCAGGTCAGCCAGAATAAAATGCAAACTTTATAAAATACAGTGGAATCCGTTTGTAGTGATCATGGTTATAGTGATCAACCACTTATAGTGATCAAAAAGCTTGGTCCCAAATCATTCCTATACACATGCTGTTTAAATAATTCTAACCCTAACCCTAATCGGGAAAGCCATAGAACATTTCACTACGACCAAAACAACACAGACAAATATTTTCTTTAAATCCGCGATTTTTTTTACGTTTTGGTGAAATGTTATTTGGTCTCTCCTGTTTCTAAATATATCTGCACCATTTGGTTTGACGACGTAAAACTATTTGTATAAGCATTTTACGAAATGTCTATGGGATAATAAATGGCGGATGAAAATCTCTGGTACAGTGCTGAAGCAGGAAGTGATGTTCCACTTTGGCTCTCTATTATAGCAGGCATAGAGGTAATAGCATGGCAGGCAGAATACAAATGTGCTTGTGCACGCCCCCCAATTAGCATTGCGCACGGAGTTAAACGAGTGCAAAACAAGTACAAACGCAAAATTATTGCTTTTGCGACGATAGGGCCCCCTATCTGTTATTCTAGCCCTGTACAGGGCGCGATATTTTTTTTCCCATGATGGCGAAGGCTAGGCGAAGGCATGACCCGCCCCTCTCTGCCTCTGATTGGCTGACTGCACTCGGCTGCTCTCGCCTAACCTCGCGTCACCAGGCTCTTCTCGGCGAGAAAGAGTCTGGCCTCCCTTTACAAGTGATTTTGTCACCCTGCCTGTTTCCGGCCTAGAGCCCGCCCTAGACAGGAAACAACAGCGGAAATAGCTCGTTAACTTGACAATTAGACACAACGAATAAGAAAATAAAACGGCAAACAACAAAACAAAAGATGGACGTTAGGGATGGGCATTTTAAGCAATTTAAATAGTCGAGTACTCTCCTTCTATTATGAACGAGTGCTCGAGTACTCGCGCGGGGGGCACGGGCTGTGTGATTACTATGGTAATGACTGAGCAGGGGTAATCTGCTGTGTATCGGGCTGTTCACACATAACGTTTGCATTTTTGCATGGAAAAAGCGCTACCTGGAGCATTTTTGTCAGGAGAGGGACTGACTGTGATATTAGGTGACGCTAAGCTAACATCTAAAGCCTACCTTTAGACAGTATCTCCGATGGTTGGATTAGCGCTTTGGAGCAGACAAGTTGTGAAACAAGCGAAGGCATTTGATTTCCAATACATGTCCATTGTTGCTGAATAGTGATCACCATGATGCGATTGTCTCCCAAAAAGCGATTCTTTCTCCACATTTCTTGTGACTAACGTTATGGGAAACGACAGTGTAGTCAGTAAACTAGTGCAACGTTTTGAATGAGTTTTATCGGGCGTGCGCTATGAAGAAGCGTGCTTCTCATTCGGGAGAATATCTCCAGCCACCATTTTCGGGAAGAGCTGGAAAACTTCCGGTTAAAACTTTCAAAATAATGTTACTTAAACAAAAGTAAATAGCTTATTGATGCACGTTGGAGGATAAAAGGTATTTCAATGAATGAAGCAGCATCCTTGTATCAAAATACTCGTTGTGATTGTTATATGGCGTGAAACTGTGGCTGTAACGCATTACTCAAAATAAATAAGGTTACAATAAGCGTTTTATTTTGAAAGCAACAAAGCGGATGACGTACTTGGTACATTCTGGCTGACTTGACGCCTGATAGTTTAGTCACAAGAAACCCAGGCGTGTTCGTTGAATGGGAGGGAAACACAGCGAGACCGGCCGTGCAGTTGCTGCTGGTTGCTGCCAGATCCACATGACGATGCGTGCGTAGATCTTCTACCATTTTTGAAGGGGTGGGGAGTGGGGCGAGTACCCGAACAGCAGAAACGTTACTCGAATACTGACGTTATGAACGAGTGCTCGAGTACCCGAGTACTCGCGCCCATCCCTAATGGACGTACCGAACAAAGATTTTGAAGAAGTTCACAAACGTCGCGGATTCACAATATCACATATTTTAAGCCAATACAGAAGCTTTACTTTTCAAACAAATGGCCAGTTGATGGAATAGTTATAGTTGTCTGTCCGCTGTTATCGATAATGGAGGATCAAGTACAACAGTTGAAGCATCTCTGCTGCCTGTGCTGGGAAAGACATGGACATTGATCATAAGATTTCACATGGCGAGTACTCCATTGTCTTTAGCTCTAGACTAGAATATATATATTTATATATATATTATATATATTTATATTTATATATATTTAGACTTTTTAGACTAGAAATGTGCTAACGCTACTATACAACTTGTGTTGTTGTTCTTTTCAGGCTCTAGCTAACGTATCCTCGCCGCGTCAAGCTAACGGCAACAAAGACGATTTTTGGCGCATTTATTTCCGGTGTTGTTTCCTGTTTCCTTGGTTTACGCCCCCATGACACAAAGCGGAGTAAAAGGTGCCCAGACTAGCTCTCGCCTGCTTCCCAGGCGAGCCAGAAGTCATCTCAAACGAGCCTTATATAGCCTCTACTTTCATTCATGTCACGATGCTGCGGGGGGGAAGTAGGCTACTTCCAAGCATTATTACTATAACTAGATCAGATCAGAATCAGAATCAGAATCAGAATCAGAAAGACTTTAATAATCCCCGGGGGGAAATTGGGACAAGTCACAGTTGCTCGTTCACAAAACACACATAGCCTAAAATAAATACACAGTAGTAGTGCAGTAGTAAAATAAGCAGAATAAAACACAACATAGCATGGAATAAACAGTATAAACAGTATAAACAGTATAAACGTTAACCAGTATTACTGCGATAGGAGCAAAATAGTGGAGTACGTCTAAGTAAGCAAATACGTAGAGTAAGTATACCTTACGTGTCAATTGACTTTATTGCACACTGAACTTATATTATTCGGCTTGCCCCATACGTTACACGTGGCTCAGCCAGACACTATTCCAGCTAGCCTATCGGCTGGCTCAATCTCAGGGAGACTGAGCGTCTCCGAGGTGCTCTTTTAAGAGAGGCATTAAATAGGCCGATGGCCACAGGCAGGAATGATTTCTTGTGCCTCTCCGTGTTGCATCTAGGTGGAATCAGTCTCTCACTGAATGTACTCCTGTGTTTGACTAACACGCCATGGAGTGGGTGCGAGTCATTGCTCATGATGGAGCATAGCCTGGATAACGTTCTCTTCTCTGACACCGCAGTCAGAGAGCCCAGGTCCAGCCCCACAATGTCCCTGGCCTTACGGATCAGTTTGTTAAGTCTGTTGGCATCCGCCGCCTTCAGCCTGCTGCCCCAGCACACAATAGCATAGAGGAAGGCACTAGCCACTACCGACTCATAGAACATCCTCAGCATGGTCCGGCAGACGTTGAAGGACCTCAGTCTTCTCAGAAAGTAGAGACGGCTTTGCCCCTTCTTGTAGAGTGCATCAGAGTTCTTAGCCCAGTCCAGTTTGTTGTCAATGTACACTCCAAGGTACTTGTAATCCTCCACTATGTCAACACTGACCCCGTGGATTGAAACAGGGGTCACCGAAGCCTTGACCCTCCTCAGGTCCACCACCAGCTCCTTTGTCTTTGACACGTTGAGCTGCAGGTGGTTCTGCTCACACCATGTGACAAAGTTGGCCACCACATCTTAGTGGTGTGTTTGCTGGACAGCTAACATTCATACTTTATTAAAATGACTATGCAGTCAGTTAGTTTCTGCTGAGGATATAAGGGTCATCTAAGCATTTGTTCATAACGTGAGCAGCAGGTGCAAAACAATCATTAAATCAACAAGCATGAGATGTCAGATGGCAGCATATAATCAAAAGGTTATGTGTGAGATCTTACTTTATTATATTAAACGTTACAATTGCAAACCGCGTATAACTATAAGTTATTTAGGCCTACTTAGCCTATTGCGCAGGCATATGAATGTGTATTTTTTCTTGTCATTCTAAATTTCATCAGGTCATCCAGCCGCCAATCTCTTTAACCTACTTCCCCTCGGCAGACGTTACCGCTCTATAAAATGCTCTACCACTGGTTTTGCAAAGAGCTTTTTTCCATGCGGTACGCAGTCTGAATGACATTAATTCTAAATGCTAGATCCTACACCCGCCAAGCTGTAGGCCTTACTTTCTGTTGCTTTTCCTTTGTATAAGATGTCTTATACCTGACTGTACATAGCAGCAATGCTGCCTCTATGCATACAGTAGGCACTTTATCTTAATGCATGTGCACTTTAATTATCTTGCACTTTAAAACTTGAGCTGGAGAACTCGGTTCTATCCACTTACACTTGTCTCTTTTTATCTTTCAAAATTTTTAACCCTTTTATTCTTTGTATTCTTTTTATGCGGTATCTTAATGTTTTCATATGTTGTCCTGTGATTTGTTATGTATGTTTTTAAGCTCCTAGCACCTCCAATTCCAATGCAGTCCCTACTGTAAATGGCAAATAAAGTAACTCTGTCTCTCTCTCATCACCTTGTTTCCTCTGATTAATATTTAAATTCAAATACATGTCATTCTTGTGTTACAATGAGCTGAATTAGTTCCCTGTAAATGACCCTGTTTTATATCACCCTTGATCAATTCTCTGTCTATAGGCTACATACAGTACATGCACTGCCAAGAGTAGCGGAAGCATAATAAACCATAGATATAACTATATTAAAAACATAAACACACTGGCGTCTTTCATGCAGGCTAGCAAGCGTAAGCTGTCTGTCTGACCCACTGAGTCTGACGGTCTGACCACAGACTGTAGAACGAGATGTAATGCAGGATAGCCAAGCGAATGTGTTTGGATGGAAGTTTGACGCTAGGCCAATCAGAGGCAGAGAGGGGCGGGTTATTCCTTCGCACAGCCTTCGCCATCATCCGGAAAAAAATATTGTGTACAGGGCACCGTGACAGGGCACGGTGTGAGACAGACAGTAACTGCAAATGTAGGTTACACGTTATCTGAATGGTGCGCCTGTCTCTACATAGATCAGGATTTGTTTGTGTGTTGTGCTTTTATGACTAATAACTAATACCAATAACTATGTGTCTCTGCTTTATGGTTAATGATTATGAAATAAAGCCAACGTAACTTACATTTTCTCTAATGTACTCTGAGTCCAAATTGAATGTTAGGCCAACAGAAGAACATAATGCTGAATTATATTAGATTTATTTGGGGAATATTAGGGTAAAAAACTAAGGCATATACGTGGTACCACACATCGGTGTGCTGCGAGTCTCGGTCTCGCCCTCCCTCCCCCCCTCTCTCTCTTTCTCCTCCCCTTCTCTCTCCCTCTCTCACACACACGGCAGGGAGATGGGGGAGGGGTGGCATGTCCATTTGAAAATATACAACGGTCGTTTGATCTTTTCACTCAATACGTCTGTAAATGAAACAGATGCATGTAATAAAGAAGGACATTAAAATATATAAACTCCTTATGGGATTATCAGTACTGTAATACTTCTGATCTCATGTACCTGTTCTGTTTTGTTTACAGTGCACACAAACTTCCTCATTCTTGAAGCGTTGGCATGTTTCCTGTTACCACAGCACCACCTCCCGTGCTAACACATCAAGTAATTCTTGCAACAAGTACATGCACGTACTGTATGTACCCAGAGGCAATCAGACAATATCACCTGAATTCATACGTTTAATTCAATAACTGAATCCCCTACCATTGCGTGTATAATATTACTCTGCCCGATATCTTACGTCTTTTTTTTTGTTATTGCATGGGAGAGAAAACTAAATAATCAATTAAAGAGGAATTACAAGTTGCAAACACATCATTCTAACCCCCCTCCCACCACCACCATCTGCAATGTCCCAGAATGTACACACAGCAGCTGCATGGTGTGGTGTGAGTCAGTGGGTCCTATTCTGACAGACAGGGAGGAAAACAACCTGTTGGGGTCTTGGTAAAGCTTTACATCATGAGGCCTTTGGACAACAGAGGTGGAAGTAACTAATTACAAGTACTCAAATTACTGTAATTGAGTTGTTTTTTTGTCTAGTAGCCGACTTGTTATTTTGATATCACCAAAATTTGGTAGATTAGTGTAATTTTTTGTTTCTGGGTGACATTTCCAACCTATGTGCAAAGTTTGGCTGCTGTGGGCCTTATGGTTTCTTCTGACGTGCATACTGTTTTACAGAAGAAGAAGAAGTGCCCCATCACTGATGATGTCATAGTGACAATTGTGACATTTAAGTTAAGTTAAGTTATCCTTTATTTATCCCCTTGGGGAAATTCATCCTCTGCATTTGACCCATCCTCTACTAGGAACCTTCCTAGAACTAGAAGCAGTGGGCAGCCACTGTGCAGCACCCGGGGACCAACTCCAGTTCTTTTGCCAGTGCCTTGGTCAGGGACACTGACAGGAGTATTAACCCTAACATACATGTCTTTCTTTGATGGTGGGAGGAAACCAGAGCACCCGGAGAAAACCCACACGGACACGGGGAGAACATGCAAACTCCACACAGAAAGGACCTGGGATGGACCGGGGTTCGAACCCGGGACCTTCTTGCTGTGAGGCAACAGTGTTAACCACTGAGCCACCGTGCCATCACTGATGTCATAGACATTGTGACATCATTGTGATGTCATCAGTGAGTGATGTCATCAGTGATGCGAAGTTGAGTAATTGTGCACTGCGCATGCCAAAAGAGCAGAGATGATGTCATAGGCACTGATGATGTAACAATTCCATCAGTGATGTCACTCGAGCAATTGTGGTTTTGTGATTACATCGAGCAACTGAGAAAAAGTGGGAGCTCGGACCCCTAGGAATCGAGCATGCATAGCGCGCGAGACGCCCTTTTTGATCAAACTCACAATATAACGTTGTTCATTCAGTTAAGAAAAGCGGAGAGAAAAACAACCCAAAAATTAGGGAGTAAACTCGTGGACAGATTTATGTAGTTGATGATAAGTGTCAGTTTATCATGTATATCTTTTTGTCTTTTCTCTTTTTCTAAGGGGGGGTGGGTTACAGATCGCCCCTGCCATCTTAGATATGATACATTTTTGGGGACTGTTTTATGTATATACATATGCATATGCATATATATATATATATATATATATATATATATATATATATATATATACTGTATATACTGTATATATATTATACTATAATACTGTATATAGTAATGTGATTCCACACCCAAGTTTAGTGTGTTCTAAAAAAACTATTCGGGAAACCAGCCAGGGTTAGCTCTGGCCAGACAAGCCATTGTTAGCAATAACAGTTGATAACAACACATTTTGGGGTATTTTGTGCATACAAACACTGCAGCAACATGTCCACTTACAGTATACGAGGGGTCAGATGAGCAGCATTTTGGTAAACAAACCGCGTCACTGGGTGGAAACGGCAATGGAACCCTATGGAGCCTGAGCTTTGGGAGGCTTGAGCGTCTGATACCCGGCTGACCCTGTGTACATTTTAAAAACTGCGACAGTTCACACAACTTTAACACGACATGCATATTATATTATACATCAAACTCTTGAGCTATCTGTTCTCACTCAGAATGTCAAAATATAAGCGATGTGATGTAAACTTTTTGAGATATTGACGTTTGTTTGGCACAACTCATACTAGTTAACTGCCGTGGGGGTCCACATGTCTGGGTGGTTGTGAGGTCACGCTGATTCGTCCTAATTAGACAATGAATGTGTGTACAACTCATTTAACTCAAAGAGACTCAAAAAAGACAAAAATGCTAATAAACAGTATTTACTACAACTTTCACTACTGCAGAACTGCCATCTTGGACTTTGAGGTCGAAGCTGATGAGGCGCCCCCAGATCGTCGGGGAAAATCCTGACCTTTGAACCGTGAAATCCCGAGCTCCCAGTAGGCTACAAAAGGAATGGCCCAAAACTGCTTTATAGAAATAAGAGACAAATGAAGACTAACAGACAAAAGAACAAATGTTCCAGTGCAGATGAACACTGAACATTTACTAACATTCCCATCTCTCTCTCTCTATCTCTCTCTCTCTCTCTCTCTCTGTGACTCTGTCGCTCTCTCTCTCTCTCTTTCTGTCTCTCTCTCTTTCTGTCTCTCTCTCTCTCTCTTTCTGTCTCTCTCTTTCTCTCTCTTTCTGTCGCTCTCTCTCTTTCTCTCTCTCTCTGTCTCTCTCTCTGCAGGGAGATGGGGGAGGGGCAGGATGTTCATATTACTGCTGTACTACAGATCATCTGTACTGATGATGTCATTTTTGTTTACAGCAGACAGAAACTTTCACATTTCTGAGGCGGTGCCACATTTCAGAGCATGAGCCTGGAGCGTTGGGTGCATTTGTTTTTATGCACAGCCTGTGAGTCCTAGTGCTTATCACTAAAAAATCAAATGAAAAAGGTAACACTACATGTAGGCTATATCATTCACTGGAATTAAAAAATATATGTTTACTATACATGTCACATAACTGAATTGCCTGTAGAAATAACTCACCAAAATAGACTATTCTGCATTTGCTTACATTCTCCTCTCTCTTTCTGTCTCTCTCTCTGTGTCTCTCTTTTCCTCTCTTTTCCTCTCTTTTCCTCTCTGTCACTCTGTCTCTGTCTCTCTCTCTGTGTCTCTCTTTTCCTCTCTTTTCCTCTCTTTTCCTCTCTGTCACTCTCTCTCTGTCTGTCTCTCTGCAGGGAGATGGGGGAGGGGCAGGGTGTTCATATTACTGCTGTACTACAGATCATCTGTACTGATGTGATGATGTCACTTTTGTTTACAGCAGACAGAAACCTTCACATTTTTGAGACGGTGCCACATTTAAGAGCATTTAAGAGCATGAGCATGGAGCGCTGAGCGCAGAGCCCAAGGCCGGCCACACCCCTACTTGTTATTGCATTGGGAGGGAAACATACATAATCAACATGTCCACACAGATAGAAGTTAGAGATACTGTGTGTATGACTGATTTAATGAGACACACAAGTGCTAATAAACATTATTTAGGCTACTACAACTTTCACTACTGCAGAATAGGGTGTTAGAATGAACTGAATGAACTTTATGAATGAACCCTGGGCAGGATGTACATTTGAAAACATACCATAGTAGTTACCAAAGTTGCAGGCAATTGGAACTGCCTGCTTCCTTATCATGTTGGGCCTCGGGCCAAGTGAGTCACTGGGTTTCGCTCGCCTTGCAGAGAATGCTGACAGAACCTGGCAGCTGAGGTGGCCTCCTTCATGGAAGCAGAGTCGGACAGGGAGTCTGTATGAACCATGGAGCCGGGGTCGAAAAGGTCCTCCTAGTCTTCCTCTAGCCTAGGTAAACCCAGCCCCCACGTGACCTGCTCTCTCAGTTCCCAGTCACTATCCAGTGACTGGAAACAGGTCTGAGAGCAGGTCACTGGGGGATGGGTTTACCCAGGCTAGTCTTCCTCGTCTTCAGACAGAAGATCATGGGGAAGCTCATAATCAAACTCTGCATTTATCTCCAAAATGTCCTCTCATGCCTCGCGGCGCTGGTCTTCCAGCTCGAGCTGAGAGCCCCAGCTGTGTAACACAGAGGTCCCCTCGCCTGTGTCCTGTTGAGCATTACCTGTGGCTGCAACCACCCCCCACCAGGAGTTGTAAAGTATTTCCCAGTTTATTTAAACTCGTGACAAATGAATTGTCACAAAGCATAGTGCAGAAACTGCCACACCAGCATCACTTTCTCATTAGAAACATCAAACTGTCCCCACATGTCTGGCATTTTGCTGCTAGCAGCTACCAATCTGTTCTAGTAGTCTGCCTCCCTGCCTGGCAATGCTTTTACAGCAACAGGCAGGCACGCCCCCCTCTGGCTGTCATGTGATTTACAAGAAGAGAAGCTGCTACTCCAGTCATTTTACTTGGCTGGCTACATCCATGGAGATTACAAGATGTGGAAGTTCAGGTCAATCATTGGCCTTGAATGTGACGACAGACACTACTGAGAAGGTGAGGGATCTTCTTCTCCCAAATAAGATGAAATTCATTATGTTCTTAGGCACTATATAGCCTTACTATTAGCCTATAGTTGGCTTGCCAGCTCTGTCCTCATGTTTACTTTGTGGGCTTTGCTTTTGGGTTGTTTCTGAATTTTCCATATGGATCAGTAAAGTGCATAATTATCTTATCTTCTTCACCTTCTTTTGATTATAGGTTAGAGGATTGTGACTGGAAGGTTGCTGATTTGAAACCCCAGACTGAATTTAAATCTAGATCGTTAAAGTGAGCAGCGGACTCTGCTCACTACACCACTAGTGTCAAAGTGCCCTTTAGCAAGGCACTCGCTGTCCAGCTGCTCTGCTCAGTAGGAAGCTCAGCAGGTGTGAAGAAGAGCATAAAGATGTGAAGGTAACTTAGAAAAAAAAGAGATAGTGAAGAGGAATGTGATATGTAAAGCTATAAGGAATATGCCTGTGGGAAATTAACCCAGTGAAAAGAAAATTGGTGTTGTAGGCTACTTCAGGCGATATTCCATTGTTTTAACATGATGGATACAGTATTTGGCTCTTGGCTGCCATGAAAACCACAACATGAATCAGATGAAGTTGATATATAAACCTGCACTGATGTAAAGCTCAGCTCACCGTGAGAGGAAGACGTCAGGAGGAAGATGCACAGAGCCAAGAACGTTACAAACACAGCGCAGGGAGGTGTGGTGTGGTGTGGGGCGGGACAGGACGGGGCGACGCTCCCCCGGAGCCGGGCTTCATGGGCCGGGCGTCCCGGCAACTACCAATCTGTAGACAGTTCTGTAGTCTGCCTCCATTGCAATGCTTTTATCAACAGGCAGGCACGCCCCCCTCTGGCTGTCACGTGATTTACAAGAAGAGAAGCTACTCCTCCAGTTCTTTTACTTGGCTACATCCATAGAGATTACAATTTGGACACGTGGAATTTGTCTGTAGGAACACGCAGACAGGCAAGATCAGGTAAAACAAATTAATTAAGTGCAATAACAATCTTAACTAGCAAAACATTTAAAATATTGCAACTTTTTTTGAGTGCGAGTTTGATGTTTTGACTGAATATGCTTGTAACTAAAACAAGTCCTTGCAATTAGAAGGGAAGTCAAATATATAATTCTCAGTTACAATGGCCTACTTCTGTTTAACAGCTGTTTTGAGAAACTTGACTTCCTCATCTTCATGTGGTGTTGAGGTGGTCACGTCCTGCCCCCTGCTGGCTGCTTTCTGTCACTGCTCATCTCATTGAGGCTTGTCAATAGCAGCAGGAGAACTGTAAAAATACATTAAATATTACTTTAAGGTACATTAAAAGGCTATTCAAAACATGAATACAGACATAATGAGGGATAGAAATAAAAATAAAATAGCAGAAGAACAGTATTATAAAACTCAATGCTAATGTAGTTTATAATGAAATAATACTATACCAGTAGGCTACTATTAAATAATAAAATAATGTAATAGGACAACATTAATGCAATTTATACTAAGAAAGCGACAATTGACTTTAAGGTAAAAAAAAAAAAAAAAGTTGATTTTGTTAAAAGACAGTGGCAGAGTCAGGGAAACTCACTCACTGGACGAAAAAAAAACCAAGAAAAAAAGTGCATGGCATAGAAAGGCTTTTTTCTGAGTCTTTTTTCTCTCCAATTGTCATTGGCCAATTCCCCCTGCTCCACCCCCTCTGCCGATCTGGGGAGAGTTGTAGACTAACACATGCTTCCTCCAATACATGTGCAGTCGCCAGCCACTTCTTTCACTGGCAGGACGTGCTGTAGTGAGTGGGAGGATCACGCTATTCCCCCCAGTTCCCCTCCCCCCAAACGCACCCCCCGACTGAGCACAGGGCACTATATAGTGCAGCGACCAGGACTCATACCCCACCGGCAGACACGGCCAATTTGTGCCTGTAGGATCATCTGACCATGCCGGAGGTAACACAGGGGCTCGAACCTGCGACCCTCATGTTGGTAAGCAGGGAATCTACCGCTGCACTACCTGGACGCCCGATTTAGCATGAATTAGGGGGTGAATTAATGTAAATGTAAGGAAGGCAAGTTGATTTCTACAGCACATTTCATACACAGGCAACTCAAAGTGCTTTACATAAAATGGATGAAAAGAAAAGAGCACAGTGTTACAAGGTAAAGTATTAATTAATACACAGGACAAGATGTTACTATTTTTACTTTGTGAGTGAAATCATATGAAGCATAACAATTGGCGCTATTGTGAACGGACTCTGTAAATGTCATAAACTTTATAGAGACCTTCTGAAAACAGAGTGCTTTATTAAAGTGCTTTATATGATAGAAAAATACAAAGGCAAGCTGAACATTACATTCAAATTACATTCAAAATAGAAATAATCAAAAATAAAGATATAATAGAGAAATTGAGTAATAAAAATGAAAACAGGGTATTGCACATACAAATACTCTTCTACAATCTGCACTGTATTTTATTTGATCATAAACCTGAATTTTCCCCCAGAGGAAAATAAAGTGCAATCTTATCTTGTCTTGTTTTGGAGCTAAGACATTAATTTGCAGACAAGGAGCAGAATTCAAAAATCAGCTCTGTGGCGCTGGGAGCTGATGCAGCGACCTAAGAACACTGAAAGTTTTGAAATTAAAATGTGATTAAGTGTCAAATGCCTTAAACAAAGGCAGCTACATATTCCTTCCCTCCCCTTGCCCTTCACATCAGAGGGGATTTAGAAGTGGGCACAGATCAGGGTTCCCCAAATTTCTGAGTAGCCAGCCAGATTAAGGGATGAAAAATGTTGTACATTTTAAAGTAAAATGAATCAATCTGGTGCACTTTGAGACCAGCAAAATGAATGAGGCTATGAAGAACTACACATCCCATTAATATCCTCTTTACTGTTCTGTGGCTTCACTATAGGGTAGAATACTGCTTGCTTAAATACAATGGGCCATCTATACCAAAATCACTTTTGTTTGTAGGCACAAACAAAAGTAAAATAAAATGAAAAATTGAATTTTGTAACTTTGATTGGAATGATGTTCAGCCAAGATAGTATATCATAGTATATAAGTCCTAAAGTATGATTTATAACCCTTAAAGCAGGGATGTCACACATCATCACGGCCAGTTTATACTGTCACAAATCATCGTGTTCACCTTCTACTGTCACAAATCATCATGTTCAGTTTCTACTGTCACAAATCATCATGTTCACTTTCTACTGTCACAAATCATCATGTTCACTTTCTACTGTCACAAATCATCGTGTTCACCTTCTACTGTCACAAATCATCATGTTCAGTTTCTACTGTCACAAATCATCGTGTTCACCTTCTACTGTCACAAATCATCGTGTTCACCTTCTACTGTCACAAATCATCATGTTCACTTTCTACTGTCACAAATCATCGTGTTCACCTTCTACTGTCACAAATCATCATGTTCAGTTTCTACTGTCACAAATCATCGTGTTCACCTTCTACTGTCACAAATCATCATGTTCACTTTCTACTGTCACAAATCATCGTGTTCACCTTCTACTGTCACAAATCATCGTGTTCACCTTCTACTGTCACAAATCATCATGTTCACTTTCTACTGTCACAAATCATCGTGTTCACCTTCTACTGTCACAAATCATCATGTTCAGTTTCTACTGTCACACATCATCATGTTCACTTTCTACTGTCACAAATCATCGTGTTCACCTTCTACTGTCACAAATCATCATGTTCAGTTTCTACTGTCACACATCATCATGTTCACTTTCTACTGTCACAAATCATTGTGTTCACCTTCTACTGTCACAAATCAGCATGTTCAGTTTCGGCTGTCACAAATCATGTTCAGTTTATATTGTTAGAAATCATCGTGTTCAGTTTCTACTGTCACAAATCAGCATGTTCAGGTTGTACTGTCACACATCATGTCATCGTGTTCAGTTTCTACTGTCACAAATCATCATGTTCAGCTTATATTGTTAGAAATCGTGTTCAGTTTCTACTCTCACACATGTTCAGTTTCTACACAAATCATCGTGTTCAGTTTCTACTGTCACAAATGATCATTTTCATTTTCTACTGTCACAGATCATCGTGTTCAGTTTCTACTGTCACAAATCATCATGTTCAGTTTCTATTGTTAGAAATCATCGTGTTCAGTTTCTACTCTCACACATGTTCAGTTTCTATTGTTAGAAATCATCGTGTTCAGTTTCTACTGCCACACATCATCATGTTCAGTTTCTACTGTCACAAATCATCATGTAACAGAGTCTGTCTGTGTGTGTGTGTGTGTGTGTGTGTGTGTGTGTGTGTTCGATTACATTTCAGACTAGGATGGGCTCACATGCTCCAACAGCAGGATTTGGGTCTGAGATCTTGTCCATTTGAACGTATGAACGTTTCTTCCAGACCTTCAGAAAGACAACAGCAGCAACCACACAAGTAGCACTAGCAAGCAGTCCCACTGTCAGTAGAACATAATATGCATGTCGGGCAGGCATGGGTCTGGCATCTCCGTCCACGTCAGGTGCATCCAAGGGACCTGAAAAAGAGAAAACAGATGTGTCAGGGAACGGGCCGGCAGAAGAACCTCCATAATCATCAAACTCCAAACTATAAGCAGCTTTTTCCACTCCCATCACCTGTTATCTGCTGAAGTTTCATTAAGCCATTTATACAACTATCTTCATTAGCATATCTGAAGAGACTTTGCAGTCAGTCAAACTACAAACCTACCAACCAGGGGTGAAATGTATAAACCATGTGTAGAGTACACACTGTGGTCCCTATCGTTGCATCGGCGCTGTTTCTAGGCCGAGCGCCTGGCGCAGCGCAAATCAGTGGGCGTGGACCAGCGCACTTGATATCGTCGTGCTGGCGCTACATGCAGCCTAAAGCATTACAACCACCCTTTTAAGCGTAAAATTATGCACCGTCATGCTCATTGGATAAGTGCAATAAACGAATCGCACGCTTGCCTTTTTAGCTCCAATTCCAGTGATCCCGCAAAACCAGACGAAAGCCAAACGCTCTGCCCCCCCCCCCCTCCCTTCATCCAGTCTGTCTGTCTGCATTATAGGCTATTATTACATATTATTATGCTTCTCAAACCAATCTAACTGCAGTTTCAATACTGCAAGCATGTAAATACGCTACACTATAGCAAGATCAAAGTGAAAAGAATGTTCTAAATGCATCTACAAAAATATAGCCTATCCCTATATGATGAGATTAATTTTATATTGGTGAAAGTTTGTTCAGAACGATATCGTTTTCTCTCCCCTGCTGCAGGTAGAATGATGCACATAAATATACCCTACATTATGTAAAGTCATTGCATAAATGTGTTTTTATTGTAAAACTAAATGTGAAGTTGGGCCAAGTTATTGGAGCGGACATCACAGTATGCGCTAACACTTATCTAAATGACGTTAAATCGACAAAGGATATATATAGGCCCAGGAGGACATATATGTTTCACTTAGGGTGGTGTTTTAATTTCGATGATTTATTTGGTCCAATATTGAAATGTTCTACAATTGCAGGCTGTGTTACCATTACACATTATTTTAGATCGACCTTTTATATCTATTTCGCCTCATTTGGTTGCTATTTAGTAGCGAAATTGAGTACCCAATTGCATGCTGGGACATTCACAGGCAGTCAGAGAGAGACAGTCGTATTGTGCCTGTCAGACTGCCTGCAGCCTCAAAGCGGTACACGGAGTTGTTTTACCCAGGCTGGACGCGTTGTCACACAGGCTTGTGACAGTAACTCAACGCGGAAGGATTTATTTCACAATAAACTGGTAAACGCACACCAATGCCTGCTCCTGTCAGTAGGAGAGAGGGAGAGAGTGACACAGAGAAGGGTGACAGAGGAGAGAGGGGAGGGAGAGAGCCAGAGGGGAGCGCTCCGCGCAACTGGCCCACTGAATAGGCCTGCTTTTCAAAGGCGCAAGGCGCTAAATTAACGCCAGGTCGGAAGATAGCAGTACGCCGGTATTTAGCGCCGACACGCCCACTTTGGCCCATTCTGGGACTGCGCCACGCCCAGCGCATTTGGCAGCGTAAAGCCATATTGATATCGTCCCAAAACAGGCGCAAGGCACGTTTTTTTGCGTTTAAGGCCCGTTTTAGCGCCGAAGGCCTGTGGGAGAATAGGGCCCAAAGTGTGCTGCACCTCTTTCCACACAAGTTTCCCAATTGATAAAAATCCACGGGCCGTGAGAATGTGCACATTAGGTACACACTAGCGGTGGGAATCACCAGACGCCTCACGATACGATATTACCATGATACTCAAGTCACGATACAATAGTATTGTGATATTGCGATATGCTAGTATTGCGATATTGAGCATTGCGATATTGCGGTTTATTACCTTTTTTCAATTGGAAATGAAGTCCCCAAAGGAAAAAAACGTTATCAACATCTGTTTTATCCAATGAGATGAACGCAGTGATTCATAGTGTGGGCCACACCCACTAAGGTGGGCCGCGAGTGGTCTGCCAACACACGGGCAATCAAATGGCTTTGGAAGGGTCATTTTTAAAGCTACAGTGGAGATCCTGTTATCAGAAGAAACTAGAAGACCTAAGACATCCATTTGTACCAAGCATAACATGCTTGTTGGGAAGGGGGCTAAATATCGCTCCAAACATAATAAGTTTGGCGAGGGGAAACTATTTCAAAGGGGTGCCTTGACCTCTCAGCTCAATTTATCTGAATGTAGCCTACCCACGAGTCTCTCCTTTACAGATAAGGTAGCATTTTTCACAACCAAGCATTAATAACTTGTGATTTCTTGTTGTTGCTCATCACATTTTGGCTCAACAAATGTGTTACGCCTGCAAATACTTCTGATGAATAAGGGGGGAGAAAAGGTTGGCAATCTGCTTTTAGGTATTTTGCCTAAATGTTTTTTTGTATGTGGATGGATTATTAATTTCCCTTATGCCCCAGTTCACATGTTCTGTTAATGAAATAAAAAATATATAATATAAAAAACATGTAGGGAAATCTACTATCTAATCTCATGCGTTGATCAGAGTTGTGATTAAAGGGCTGGGTGGGCCCCGGAAGATTTTGAGATTTCAAAATGGATCGCGGCATTCTTAAGTTTGTGAACTGGCTACGCAAAAAAAAAATGCACGAGGCTTCTTGCAGTTGGGTCGGATCACGTTCTCACCACAAATGAACTGTACCAGTTTGTTTCAGAACCGCACAGTCATCTTCCACCTCTCCAAAGAGGTAGCGGTGTGGTTGTTTGGTCCGCTTTTGGTGCGCAGCAGAGTTTGATTGCTGTATTCACACCTGTCCAAACAAACCGCACCAAGGCCAAGGGGGGAAACCCTAGGCTTCGATTCAACCGAACTAAGCAAGGTACTTATGAAAATGACCTTAGACAAGCCTTGATCTAGTATACGGTATAGTATACTATATATATTATCTATAATATATATTAGCTACAATAGACTCACATGGTCCTTCAACTGTGAGTATGATGATGGTAATTGGCTCGGTCTGAAGGTTGGCTCTCTTTCTGCGTCTTGTACTAGGTACAACACGACACTCGTACGTTCCAGAATCGTTGATGTTCACGTCCTGAATAACTACAGACAGGTCTCCATTCTTCATCTCCCTGTCCAGCAGCTCCACCCGGTCCTCAAAAGATGGATTCTGGTTGCGCCTGTCTGACTGTTGGTCTCGGTAAACAAAGACGTACTCTAGTGACTCCAGGTCTTGTCTGGTCCACTCCAATACCCCGATGGAGACATTGCTGGGACCCTGACACTCCAGAGTGACATCCTGTCCTGGGCACGGTCTTACCAGTTGATGGCCTAAAGTACAAAAGGGGGGGATGGATGAAAAATCAACAACATTCAAATTCTTCCGTCAACAAATAATACCTCAAAAGACCCAACAGTGTAACGAAAACTATTGCATGACGAAAAATGTTTGTCGACAACCTTTTTTCCATAACTACAATGAGACATTGATGAGCCAAAAATAGATATTTGATAATAATAATAAAAAACTATGTTGAAATGTATCAAAAATGTTTAGGAAGGAGCGCTTCCTGGACTCAAAAAGTGTGTTTGTTTGAGGTGCTCTTTGGATAGGGTTACAAATAGAGTTGAAAAAAACAAAAAACTCCAAGGCACTCTCCTTTAAAAAAGTTAAAATGCCTTTATTTACATGGCAATGTCATATTAGACTTTACAAATCAACTTCGACGCGTTTCGGCATCTAGCCTTCTTCAGGAAGTGAATAATCAAGCAGATCTCCTGCCCCACCCGGTCTTTATGTAGAGGTGTTGAGCCAATGGGAGACTGCCACAGAAGGTGCTGTTGGTTAGAGGGTGTACAAATACACAAATTCCAATAGATGGCAGCATTCTGGCCTACATTATGTCAAAAACATACAAACACTACACAAACAACACAATGGTTTTGGGCCAACAATGTTGAGCAGAAACTGAATAAATAAAACAACCACATGAATAAATCACAATAGTAATACATTTACATCCTGACGATGTTTACAAATCAAAACATAATCAATGTTTACAAAAAAACAGTGAAATCTAGGTCCTCATTAAGGCCTGGGTGTTTAGTGGCCTGTAGTTTGTCAATCCAAAAGGTTTCACGTTGGTTCAGTTTCCTTTGCCTGTCACCTTTTCGGATAGACGATGGGATGTGGTCAATGCCAAAAGCCTGTAATGTAGATGGATTGCTGTTGTGGAACTCCAGATAATGTCTAGCTATAGGGTATTTTAAATTCCCTGTACGAATCGCATAATCATGCTCTGCTAGTCTGTCCTGTAACCGTCTTTTGGTTCTTCCAATGTAAAACACTTTGCAAATAGGGCATTCTAGCCTGTAAATAACAAAGGTGGTTTTACAATTGATGAAGTGATTGATTGTGAATTTGTTCTGAGATGTAAAATCTACAAATGTCTTGGTCTGTATGACATTTTTGCAGCGGTTACAATGGCCACATTTGTAGGAGCCCTTAGGTTTTGGACCCAACCATGTTTGTTGGGTGTTTGGTTGAAGATGGCTGTGTACCAGTTTATCCTGTAAAGTTGGGCATCTTCTGAAACTGATTAGTGGTGGCTCAGGGAAGACCTGACTGAGCATATCATCGCACTGTATAATACTCCAATTTCTATTTATAATCCGTTTGATGTTTTCTGCCTCTGTACTGTATGTTGTGACAAACACCACTCTCTCTTTTGTTTGTGCAGGGACATTTCTTTGTAGTAAAGATTGTCTGTCTAGGTGTTTGGCTCTAGTGTAGGCTTTCTCAAGGGTAGTGTTACTATAGCCTCGTTTTTGAAAGCGTAACACCATTTCCTTTGATTTGGTCTCAAAATCCTTTTCCTGGTCACAGATTCTCCTCACTCGTTGAAACTGGCCATAAGGTACATTGTCCTTGAGGCATTTGGGATGGAAGCTATTTGCATGCAGTATAGTATTCCTGTCTGTTGGTTTTCTAAATACAGATGTATGTAGGGAACCCTGATTGTCTTTAAAGATCGTGAGATCTAAAAAATGTATTCTCTCCTTACTGTAATCTAGAGACAGCTTAATGTTGGGGTTGATACTGTTTAAAAAGACATGGAAATCTTGTAGCTCAGTTTCTGACCCAGACCAAATCAAACAGACATCATCAATGTAACGTCCCCACCAGATAATGTGCTTAAGAAAGATATTTCTTTCGTTATTAAACACAAAGTCTTCTTCCCATTTACCCAGGTATAGACCTGCATAAGATGGACTATAACAAGCCCCCATAGCACATCCTTTTGTTTGTTTGAATACTTTGTCCTGAAAAATGAAAATGTTATTAGTCAACGTCCATTCTGTCAGTGACAGTAAGAAATCATTTGGTGGCATTTCAGATTCTGGTCGTGCACTTAAAAAGTGTCTGAGTGCTGCTAAGCCCTGTTTGTGCTCTATGGTTGTGTATAGTGATTCCACATCCATAGTCGCTAGAAAAGTCTCTGGGCCTATGTTTTCCAGTTGCTTGATCTTGTTGAGCACATCAGTAGTGTCCTGCACATAGGCCGGAAGAGAAGGTAGAAAAGGTTTGATGAAATAATCAATATACTTTGACACTGGTTCAGTCAGACTACTGATGTGCTCAACAAGATCAAGCAACTGGAAAACATAGGCCCAGAGACTTTTCTAGCGACTATGGATGTGGAATCACTATACACAACCATAGAGCACAAACAGGGCTTAGCAGCACTCAGACACTTTTTAAGTGCACGACCAGAATCTGAAATGCCACCAAATTATTTCTTACTGTCACTGACAGAATGGACGTTGACTAATAACATTTTCATTTTTCAGGACAAAGTATTCAAACAAACAAAAGGATGTGCTATGGGGGCTTGTTATAGTCCATCTTATGCAGGTCTATACCTGGGTAAATGGGAAGAAGACTTTGTGTTTAATAACGAAAGAAATATCTTTCTTAAGCACATTATCTGGTGGGGACGTTACATTGATGATGTCTGTTTGATTTGGTCTGGGTCAGAAACTGAGCTACAAGATTTCCATGTCTTTTTAAACAGTATCAACCCCAACATTAAGCTGTCTCTAGATTACAGTAAGGAGAGAATACATTTTTTAGATCTCACGATCTTTAAAGACAATCAGGGTTCCCTACATACATCTGTATTTAGAAAACCAACAGACAGGAATACTATACTGCATGCAAATAGCTTCCATCCCAAATGGCTCAAGGACAATGTACCTTATGGCCAGTTTCAACGAGTGAGGAGAATCTGTGACCAGGAAAAGGATTTTGAGACCAAATCAAAGGAAATGGTGTTACGCTTTCAAAAACGAGGCTATAGTAACACTACCCTTGAGAAAGCCTACACTAGAGCCAAACACCTAGACAGACAATCTTTACTACAAAGAAATGTCCCTGCACAAACAAAAGAGAGAGTGGTGTTTGTCACAACATACAGTACAGAGGCAGAAAACATCAAACGGATTATAAATAGAAATTGGAGTATTATACAGTGCGATGATATGCTCAGTCAGGTCTTCCCTGAGCCACCACTAATCAGTTTCAGAAGATGCCCAACTTTACAGGATAAACTGGTACACAGCCATCTTCAACCAAACACCCAACAAACATGGTTGGGTCCAAAACCTAAGGGCTCCTACAAATGTGGCCATTGTAACCGCTGCAAAAATGTCATACAGACCAAGACATTTGTAGATTTTACATCTCAGAACAAATTCACAATCAATCACTTCATCAATTGTAAAACCACCTTTGTTATTTACAGGCTAGAATGCCCTATTTGCAAAGTGTTTTACATTGGAAGAACCAAAAGACGGTTACAGGACAGACTAGCAGAGCATGATTATGCGATTCGTACAGGGAATTTAAAATACCCTATAGCTAGACATTATCTGGAGTTCCACAACAGCAATCCATCTACATTACAGGCTTTTGGCATTGACCACATCCCATCGTCTATCCGAAAAGGTGACAGGCAAAGGAAACTGAACCAACGTGAAACCTTTTGGATTGACAAACTACAGGCCACTAAACACCCAGGCCTTAATGAGGACCTAGATTTCACTGTTTTTTTGTAAACATTGATTATGTTTTGATTTGTAAACATCGTCAGGATGTAAATGTATTACTATTGTGATTTATTCATGTGGTTGTTTTATTTATTCAGTTTCTGCTCAACATTGTTGGCCCAAAACCATTGTGTTGTTTGTGTAGTGTTTGTATGTTTTTGACATAATGTAGGCCAGAATGCTGCCATCTATTGGAATTTGTGTATTTGTACACCCTCTAACCAACAGCACCTTCTGTGGCAGTCTCCCATTGGCTCAACACCTCTACATAAAGACCGGGTGGGGCAGGAGATCTGCTTGATTATTCACTTCCTGAAGAAGGCTAGATGCCGAAACGCGTCAAAGTTGATTTGTAAAGTCTAATATGACATTGCCATGTAAATAAAGGCATTTTAACTTTTTTAAAGGAGAGTGCCTTGGAGTTTTTTGTTTTTTTCAACTCTATGTTGAAATGTATGTTTGGTTTTCGTTGAGAAGACGGGACTAACATTTTAGTGATGGGCTATCAGACAACAGATCTTTCTTTATTTGTCTATAGAGCTCAACAGTCACGTGACACTTTCGTGACACTACAATGAGATTTTGATTATTAGCCATAAATGCTCTGTTGCTCAATCATCCGCTAATCTGATTGGCCGCAACAATGGATTATGGGATGAATAGTTCCTTCCTCTTATAGTTCCTGAATAGTTCCTTGTCCTCTTTGGTCCTCCGCTGACAGCGCCACTCTCTCTAGAGTCTAGAGAGAGTGGCGTCAGCGGAGGACCAAAATGCTTGACTCATTAGCCAATGAACAGCCAGGAAAGGGTCTCGCGCTACTGTTGAATGCTAAAATAAAGCTGATAATGTACAATTTTAGAAAAAGAAAAAAAAAACACACACAAACTGTCCATTTGCTGCAACTCGACACTGCTGCTTAATCCAGGACCTTACTTCCTGTAAGTCTTCAGAGTAAAAAAAACTGGTCCATTGGAGTGAATGGAGATTTCGCGACTCTTATACGGCTCTGCTTCACTCTTGTACCAAAGCTTTTTCAACTGAATCAAATGTTTTATGGTCACGATTCAGTAGCTGGCTGGTTGGCTTGGTTCCAGAAAAATGAATAGACAAATTACTCGTCCGGACACAAATCTGTCACTTGACTGTTGAGCTCTATAGTTCACACTGAATCTCCTGTCATTTCTCTAACAAACAGAAAAGCACATGGCTCTAGCCAGAGTTCCGCCCCTTCTGGACGGTGCTACACACACAAAATATGAATGTTGGTGAACGCCGACAGACAATATTTTTTTGATCCTGTTTGAATTGTGCCATGAAGTACACATATGATATTTAGTGTCCGCATAATAAACTTTTTTGTGTTTTTTGTGATATTTCACATTCAAAAACAAAAGAAGAGTACCTCAATTTGCCATGTATTGTTGTACTTTAAGATATTTTGATGATATGTTTTATGGGGTATATTGAATCGGGTGAAATACACCCGACGTTAGTGATGGTGTGACTTTAAATCACGTTAGTGTTCTAGGGTTAAAAACAAAGAGGGGAAGCTCTTGAAAGACAGAGGATAGTTCTGGATCTGACTTTAAAATGTGCCAGTGTCTTTTAAAAACCGATTTAATAATGTGTGAGTTTGGAGAGTATGTGGTAACACATGTTGACAGAAAACTTTTTGGTGTTCTTGTTGCTAGTGCCTAAAAGTTCAGAGCGAGAATTTTGGAGTGCTGTGTTGTATGCTTGGTCCACCCATAAAACAGGGTATCCTCGCTGAACAAACCTGGATTTCATGTCACTGGCTTTTTCAATGAAATCTTCAGTGGAATGGCAAATCCTTCTGAGTCTATAAAACTGACTTTTAGGAAGACCCCTCTTCAGAGGTGTAGGATGGGAACTGGTGGCCAATAGCAATGTGTTTCTGTCAGTCTCCTTCCTATACAAGGTTGTGGATAAGACACCAGAATTTCTCATGACCCACATGTCTAAAAAATGCACCTTCTCTTTGCTATAATCCATAGAGAATTTTAGGTTGGAGGCAAAGCTGTTCAACAGTGTAAAAAATGCATTCAGTTCATCAATATTGCCCTGGTAAATACAAAAAATATCATCAATGTAACGGTACCATTTTAAGATTTTATTCAAATGGCTATTTCTACCTGGATTAAAGACACAAGACTCTTCAAAGCAACCCATATATAAATTTGCATAGTTCGGGGGAAAAATAGAGCCCATGCTTGTACCAGATATCTGAAGATAGAAGTCGTTATCAAAACAAAAATAGTTATATTTCATGACAAGACCTGCTAAGTGAAGGATAAATTCATTAGGAGGATTTGCTGTGTCATCTCGATACTGTAAAAAGAAGTTGAGAGCCTCAAGGCCTCCATCATGTGGTATGTTGGTATACAGACTTGCTACGTCTAAGGTTAATAAAAATGCATCATCTGGGATATCATTAAGGTTAGAAATTTTATTGATGAAATCTGTGGAGTCTTTAATATAGGGTCTGTGCAAAAGGTTTAATATAAAAATCTACAAATTCTGACAAAGGGGACAGCAAAGAGTCAGTTTGAGCAACAATAGGACGACCTGGGGGATTGATTAATGATTTATGTATCTTAGGTAGGGAATAAAATACAGGTCGAATTGGATGTTGGTTGTATAGAAAATCAAATTCGGTTTTAGAGAGCCAACCTTTTTCTTTGGCCTCTTCCAAGTATGATAACACAATTTTCTGAAATGAATCAGTAGGATCAGATTTCAATTTCTTATAAAAATTCTCATTAGATAGTTGGGATAGGATTTCTGCAATATATTTATCGGCATCTTGGATGACGATGGCACCTCCCTTGTCAGCAGGTTTAATGATCACATCTTTAGAATTCATTAGCTCTGTTAAAAGAGCTAATGAAAGAGAAAAATGCATTAACAAAGCTAATGAATTCTAAAGATGTGATCATTAAACCTGCTGACAAGGGAGGTGCCATCGACATAAAATGAATTGCCAACTATTTTTTATAATCATCTTATATCATCATCTTAGACTAATTTCTAAAAAAAAAAAAAAAATGAAAATTCTCTGCTTCCAGCTTCATAAATGTGAATATTGATTGACGTTTTACAGACCAAACAACTAATCGATTAGTCGAGACAATAATCAACAGATTAATCGATAATGAAAATAATCATTTGTTGCAGCCCTACATACATTAAATACTGACCAAAACCAAATCCAGTCAAGAAAATACGCTCTGCCTGGAAAAATATGGAATTTTAAAATGGAAAGCGTGTAGGAACCCTGCCAATCATCTCACATATTCTGATATTTGTGGCTGTGAAGAACAATCTGCATACAGTCGCATTTCAAAACAAATCAAGGTCTGGGAAAATTATGGAATTTTTTTAATTGAAAATGTGTAGAAACCCTGTGGTTGGATTACCAAACCGCACCACAGGACTGGGACTCTGGGTTTCAGGTCGGAGCGACATCGTTCTCACCTGGCCAAACCAACCAAAGTATATGAGCGAGATGAACCAATCAGACGATGCCGTAACTTCACGGGCAGACTGAGCGCTGGTCGTCTCTGTTCCAAACGGGCTGTGTAACGTTTTGGAGTGGAGCTCTTCACCTGGAGTCTACATGCTGTGGACTTCAAAGCAGGGGCGGACTGGGATCATAATTCAGGCCGGGCATTAGATACCAAGCAGGCCAGGCCGATACGGGCCGACATGCGTGCCGGCGTCCGAAGGAAAATTTGGGGCGTTTGAAGCTCAATTTGGGCCGTTTGAAGCCCAATTTGGGCCGTTTGAAGCCAGATTTGGGCCGTTTGAAGCCAGATTTGGGCTGTTTGAAGCCCGATTTGGGCCGTTTGAAGCCCAATTTGGGCCATTTGAAGCCCAATTTGGGCCAAGTCCAATTTTACAATGAGATGCACCCACTTTAAACCTGAATAAAGTAATAAAACCACTAGTAAACCAGTAGGCGGCGCCTGGCCTGCTGTTCAGTGGGTGGCCTGGCCTGACCTGCAAAAAAAATAAAAAAATAAAAAATTTTGGCAGGCCAGGCCAGGCCAGGCCACCGGGCATTTGCCCGACGTGCCCGATTATGCAGTCCGCCACTGCTTCAAAGTATACATGATGATAAATCTATATCTAAACACAATCACTCTATATACAGTACATATATATTCTCAAGGTGGACTTTATAGATGCTATCATGGCCGTAACTAGCTATGAGGACGGGGAGGTCCGGACCTCCCCTAATATTTCAGAGGATTTTTTTATTATTTTTTTATAAAACAATCTGCATGGAAAAGCATGAAAAACACGGGATCGCTTTTATTTTGAAACGAAAGGCAGGTCAGGCAGGAAGTCATCTGACGCCGCGTCCGCGGTAACTTGACTCCGAGAGAGAAGCAGCATGGTGGTGAGTGATGACTGTCTGTCTGCCTGGCGAGATAATTGAAGGTGAGTGAGCTGCGAGACAGTGAGCGAGTGAACGACAGACAGTGAGTGACACTGACAGATTTTTTAGCAACAACCAAGAAAGTAAGTGTCTAGTCTGTCTCTTAACACATTCACTGCCAGACGTTTTTTTTTACTGTAGTTAGCTTCTGCCAGAGGGGTTTTTTGAGGATTCTGGCTCATCTTTCAAGACCCGAGGATTCTTTTCTGCTAAGATTTTGTGAACACACAATATCTCAAAAGAACTAATAGAATGTGTGCTTTCTCTGTCTAAAAGAGTTAGTTTGTAGAGTTAGTAGTTATGTAAGCATTAGCAGTTGAATACAGCATGGGTTTAGCGTCAGAAAAAATATTCAGAGATAAACGGCTTTTTGTGAAATTCGATAGAACAGTCACTTTAACCATTCATTTTTGGCTCTCTCTCTCTCCCTCCCCCTCTCGCTCTCTCTCTCTCTCTCTCTCTCTCCCTCCCTCTCGCTCTCCCTCCCTCTCTCTCTCTCTCTCTCTCTCTCTCCCTCCCTCTCGCTCTCCCTCCCTCTCTCTCTCTCTCCCTCCCTCTCGGGAGGGAGACGCACTAGGTTTAATCCTAGTGAGAGGGGGAGAGGGAGAGAGAGAGAGAGAGAGAGAGAGAGGGAGGGAGGGAGAGAGAGAGAGCGAGAGAGAGAGAGAGAGAGAGGGAGAGAGCGAGAGGGAGAGTTGCTTCAACTCCTCCCTCCGTGGGCGTTCTTCTTGGCTGCAGCGGCCGTCACAAGCTTGTCACCAGTCTCAGTGCTTTGCTGCTGTCCTGTGCCTGTGGCTGCGCGGCCGCTGTTTGAGGAAGTCGGGATGGACTCGCTCGCTTCTTGGAGTTTTGGTTGAGAGAAGCTTTTGCGATTCTGGTCATATTTATGCTGCGTGTTTTAAAGTGTGTTACACCTGTAATCTATTATGTAAATTTGCAATCCCGCATCGCCAGCAATCAGCGCGAAAACGAAAGCGTTTTCCCCCATCCATTTTCATGAGAATGGCTGGGGTGAGAATGGCGTGACAAGTTAAAAAAATGCTTGCCTTCCTCTAGTCAGGAGAGCACTGTTGCCACTTAGTGGGTCGGTGGAATGGGTTGTAAACGTTCGGTGGCTCCAATAATTATATAAGAGATGTAAAAGGGTTAGATGCACAACCCACCGTCAAAAAAAAAAAATCGATGCCAACGACGTGTTAACACGTCGCTGGCAGTCAACAGCTGGATTCTGAAAACGTGTTTACACGTCATTGGCAGTCAACGTGTTAAGTAATGTTACCTGTGTGACACGTTGGGATGCTACTGGCTAATCATGCATGATGCCAATTGCCAAGCTCCCGAAGTCAGGTATGCAGGTGGCTATATGCATGGTTTCAGTTTCATGACCCAATAAGTAACAAAAAGAGGTGGTGTAAAGTTAAAAACAACATAATATATTTTATTTTATTTTTCAATCGTTCCTATCAGGAATAAATAAATGTCCCTCTGTATGTTTTTTTTATTATCGATGATGACTGTGTGTTGTGTACGGCTTGGGTTGTGTACCTGTGTTTGTAGGTGTCATTTTGATATGAATTTGGCTAAAACAGTTTGTGTTTGTTAGTTACAATTATGTTGACAGGAGAGCTGAGCAGGTGGTGACATGAAAGAGAATATACTGAATAATGACATCACAACAGTATAATCCTAATGTTGATTTAAAATGTTATATTACTCTAAATATGGCTAAAAAAGGGGGGAAAAAAAACTCAATTTTTTTTCGCCGTCGCCCTTGCGGGCGCCACCGAATCCGCCTCCCCTTGCTGGACCTCCCCTATTTCGGAACCCTGGTTACGGCCCTGGATGCTATGGATGTTTTTATTTATTACAGCATGTACTGTTAATGTGTGTGTATGAGAGAGAGAGTGTGTATGTGTGTGTGTGCTGTGTAGACTAAATAAGGTCAAGTCTTAAGGAGCCTCCTGACCCCTGGGAGAGAGGCACGTGGATGTGATGTCACCTGGCATTGACCCAGAACCAGCTTGCACCAGGCTTCAGTTAGCTGTTAGCTTCAGTTAACTGCTAGCTTCAGTTAGCTATTAGCTCAGGGTGGCCATTTCTATAAAAAGGACACGTTGCGACTGACAATATGAAACGTCGCGATACATTGCCGACGATAATGATGGTATCACGATACAGCAATTCTGCTGTACTCGATACATTGCAAGACAATTCCTCAGATACATCACAATATTTGTCACTGAAGAAGAGGAAATACCGCTATAATGCAAAACATTCACTGCAATGGTGTCAGTTTCACAAAATTTGACAACTGAGATGAAACGATGTACAACAAAGTGCATATAGGTATTTTAGTGCCTCTTTAACACACACACTGCAGTTTATCCATTTACACCGTCATTCCAATCGTCTTTATTTCAACTTTGTCTTTGAGTTTGCATCATGAAATATATCTCACATAAACGTAAGCAAGATGTGTGTAACCTTTTTCCTGTTAACCTTGTCATGTTAAAGGGACAGCTCACCCTAAAATCCAAAATTACATGTTTTTCCTCTTACATGTAGTGCTATTTATCCATCTACATTGTTTTGGTGTGAGTTGCTGAGTTTTGGAGATATCAGGCGTAGAGATTTCTGCCTTTTCTCCAATACAATGGAACTGGATGGCACTCGGCTTGTCGTGCTCCAAACGTCAAAAACATACATTTGAAAAACTCAACGGCAATGTCTCTTTCCAGAAATAATGACCCGGTTACCCAAGGTAACACAGACCTAGTTGTGAGCAGTTTCATGCAGTGTTGGGGGTAACTCATTACAAAAGTAACATATTACATGTAATATATTACTTTTAGCAGTAACTCAGTAATATAACTTATTACTTATAGGATTTCTGTAATATTATACCAGTTACTTTGACAAGTAACTCAAGTTACAAATTGAGTTATTTTTTTTTTTAATCAGAGCACACACAAACTGTGTTTTTATGCAAATAACCACTATACAAGGCCGGATTAACCATAGGGCAACCGGGGCAGGTGCCCCGGGGCCCTCGGGGTGAAGGGGCCCTCCAATTATTTTTATTTTTTTTATTTTTTTGTCGGGCTCATGTTGGGCTCCACAGAACTATGACACAAATCTAAGACCAATCAGGACAAAATAAAATGTGTTTCCAAGAAGATTAAGTCTGATGATTTAGTCTCATTGGATGCCTGTGGGCAAGTGGTGACCAGGGGCGCGGGAAGTGGGGGTGCTTGTGGTGCTGCGGCACCCTCTGCTGTTTTGTATTGGAAATGTAATGTCAATTATTTTTTCATCATTGTAAAGCCACAGCACAGTGAAGAGGATATTAATGTGAAGATTAGCCTCTTCCTTTTGCTCTCAGAGTGCATCAGATTCATGCATTTTACTTTAAAATGTACAAAATGTCTTTGTCCAGGGGGGGCACAGCCCCCCTTAGAAACCCCCCAGTCAGACTAATATCTTTATCCTGCTGGTGCTACTTCTTTGCAAAGCCTAGAATCGCCTATGAGTGAGTGAGAAACTGAATCTCAGAAACGGAATAATAACATAACAGTATAATACTAATGTTAATTTAAAATGAGATATTCCTCTAAATATGGCGAAAAAACATCCAAACATCCGGACGATGGGTAGGGGGGCCCCTGGGAGCTTCAGTGCCCCGGGGCACCGTTAATCTGGCTCTGCCACTATAGATGACAATAACAAAGGAAAATAATAACATTTAGAATTTTGGATTGTTTACACTGACTTCAAGGTGGTTGAAATTATTTTTCGGGATGTTCCGGGGTGGCGATGTCATTCTGCTGCTGCTGTTTTGGTAAAAATAATGCAAAAGTAGTGTAATAAGTAATGAGTTACTCTACACAGAAAGTAATATTGTAAAGTAACTTCAAATTAAAATAACTAGTAATATGTAGTATATTACATTTTGTAAGTAACTTGCCCAACACTGGTTTCATGTAGGAACTAACTAGTAGCTAGTGGGTGTAGTTCGGTCTAAAGAAAATAGTTCCTACGTGAAACTGCACATAACAAGGTTTGTGGATTATCTTGAATAACTGGGTCATGATTTCTGGAAAGAGACATTGTCAGTAGTATCACTATGTTTTTAACTCTGTAGCACTTTGAGATTCTTAAAAGTGCAGGAAATGAATTATTATTAGTATGATCATTAATACAATAATATATACAATACTACTATATTATCACACTATAATTATGCCATTTGTTTTGTGTTGTTAAATTGAGCCTAGTAAACTTCACGCTTCACATGGCATGGATCCAGCTGCCTGCCTCCCACGTCTCAAGTTGTTGACATTATCCAAGCTAGCCACAACAAATTCCGATCTGACTTTTTCAAAATAAAAATGATTCTGCACAAGTCTACAGCACACAGAAGCCATTGAAAAAGGTTTATTTTGCTAAGAACCACCGCATTGAGCAAAGATTGTATATTAACGGCAAGATCACCCACTTAAGCACCACACACACACCAGCAGTGACAGTGATCGAATGAGCAATTTGGCGTTGTACTATCTTTGCTGTCTTTAGGGATGCTCTCAAAAGCATGACAAATTAACGTCCGTCTCAAGGTTGCGCCAGTGGGCGGACATGGCATTTCAAAACCGGACTTTCCGCGTAAAACCGGACAGATGGTCACCCTAGCTGCTAGCTTCAGTTAGTTGCTAGCTTCAGTTAGCTGCTAGCTTCAGTTAGCTGTTAACTGGGTTCCTTCAAGCACTTTTACTTATAGAATTCGCTGTAGGCTGGAGTCAGGAGTGGAACAGTAGAGAGAGAGAGACAGCTTGCAGTAAACAACAGACAGCAACATTACTGAGCGTTGTCATGGCGAGATGAGGATGATGAGGACTGAGGAGGCGGGGTGGTTTACAGTCTCACAGTGATGACATCACAGCCCCGCCACGTCAGTGTGACACCACAGGCCCGACACATTAGTGTGACATCACAGCCCCGACACGTCAGTGTGACATCACAGCTCAGGGGTCAGGCAGGGTTCCGTTCAGCCGACTTTGATGTGTTGGGCAACTTTCAGGGCAACAATAACAGGCAACCTCGGAATGGAAGCACTTTAAAGCACTCCTTGAGGCAACAAGTTGCTCTGGAATCACTGCAACAATGTTGACCAACACTGTTGCCTGTCGGTGTTGCCACAGAAGTTGTCCTTTAAATCCAGCCCAGCCAGAAGCCTGGCTGAGGCTGGATTGCCCGTCAGAGTTGGCGCACACGTTGCTCTGTGTGCTTTTAGTCAAAGACTGAATAGAGAGCCAAAGTCACGTCCACTTCTGGGTTAGGCATATGAATCAAGGGATTTCATCCGCCATTTTGTTAAATGCTTATAATTATTATAATTATCTGTTTATTAAAAGGATCCCCATTAGCTGCCACCTAGACGACAGCTAGTCTTCCTGGGGTCCAAAAAATAGCCCGAGTGAAATGTGCTATGATCTCTCGTTATTAATATAGCTGAATCGCTTGGTTTGATGAAGTACAATTATTTTTATAAGCATTTGATTAAATGTCTTTGGAAAATAAAATGGCGGATGAAATCCCTTGGTTCGTATGCTTAACCCAGAAGTTGGCATGACTTTTCGCTCTCGATGCCACTGTATCGTCATGGCAACCACAACTACTAGAAAACAGAGCATGAGCTTTCCTTAATGAGTTATTTAACGATGTTTTTATCCCAGCTTGTTTTCACACTATCAGATAAGATACAAAATATGAAATATTATATTGCTACTATTAATATTATTACTATTGTTGAAGTGATGCTTTGCATGAGTTTGTATTGATTGTTTTGCATTTCAAAAACCTTTAAAAAGAAATGATTAATATTATTCTATAAGTGAGAAGAATAAATCAGGTGTTTATTATTATATTATATGTTTTGTTGTTTGTGTTTTTTGGTGGTTTCTACAGTTTGTTTATCAGGTTGTCATGGCAGCTGTTGCATAGCAACACAATGCCCCCTATCGTTGCATCAGCGCTGTTTCTAGGCCGAGCGCCTGGCGCAGCGCAAATCACTGGGCGTGGACCAGCGCACTTGATATCTTGGTCTTGGCGCTAGACGCAGCCTCAACCATTACAACCACGCCTTAAAGCGTAAAATTATGCACTGTCAGTTCATTGGATAAGTGCAATAAACGAATCGCATGCTTGCCTTTTAAGCTCCATTCCAGTGGTCCAGCAAAACCAGACGAAACCCAAGCCTCTGATCCCCCCCCCCCCCCCCCCCCACCTCCCTTCATCCCGTCTGTCTCCATATATTGGCTATTATTCCATATTATGATGCTTCTCAAACCAATATAACTGCAGTTTAAATACTGCAAGCATGTAAAAACGCTACACTATAGCAAGATCAAAGTGAAAATAATGTTCTAAACGCATCAGCTAGAAAAATATAGCCTATTAGATTGGTGAAAGTTTGTCCAGAAAGATATCATTTTCTCTCGCCTGCTGCAGGAAGGATGATGCACATAAATATAGGCTACATTATGTAAAGTCATTGCATAAATGTGTTTTTATTGTAAAACTAAATGTGGAGTAGGGCCAAGTTATTGGAGCGGACATCACAGTATAGCAGATGACAGTAGAAGCTTCCGAAGCGCGTTCCGCTGTCACTTATCTAAATCACGTTTAATCGACAAGGGATATTTATAGCTCCAGTAGGACATATATGTTTCACATAGGGTGGTGTTTTCATTTCGATGTTTTATTTGGTCCAATATTGAAATGTTCTACAATTGGAGGTTGTCCTACCATTACACATTATTTAGATCCTCCCTTAATATAGGTTTTCGGCTCATTTGGTTGCTATTTAGTAGCGAAATGGAGAAGCACAATGCATGTTGGGACATTCACATTGCAGTGAATTTACAGCTTATTTTTTCTATGGGACTCTGAGCGAGGGAGTCAGAGACAGTCGGTATTGTGCCTGTCAGACTGTGAGGAGAGAGGGAGAGAGTGACACAGAGAAGGGTGACAGAGGAGAGAGCCAGAGGGGAGGGAGAGAGCCAGAGGGGAGCGCTCCGCGCAACTGGCGCACTCTGAATAGGCCTGGTTTTCAAAAGCGCAAAGCGCTAAATGTACGCCAGGTCGGAAGATAGCAGTACGCCGGTATTTAGCGCCGACACGCCCACTTTGGCCCATTCTGGGACTACGCCACGCCCATTCGGCCTAAAGCGCATTTGGCAGCATAAAGCCATATTGATATCGTCCCAAAACAGGCGCAAGGCACGTTTTTTTGCGTTTAAGGCCCGTTTTAGCGCCGAAGGCTTGTGGGAGAATAGGGCCCAATGTGTGCAAGGTAATAAACGATGAGAAAATCAGAAAATAAACGACTGGGTGGTTACATCAACAATAAAAACATGTAAACCAAAACAACACAAATAATCACAACATGAACAGAAATAACATCATACGGTATACAATAACAACTTCAACTGGAGGGTGGTATTACCACGTTTTTACCATGTTACCATATCCTTTGTAGAATATTCCATTGTCTACTTAATGTCGAGATGAGTTGGTTTTGCGATCCACCAAAACAAGGTATTAGTTTCAGTAGTGAACTACTTTGGGTCATGTAGTTTAGGAAGTTAATTCCAAACTACATATTTGTAGTAGCCTATTCTGACAGTCTGACAAACAGTTGCTTGCTGTGTAAATATTCACTGGTTCAAATCCCACCTGTCTCACTCTTTACACTTTCAAATCAGATGCCAATGCCCAAACAGAAATATATGGACAGTCTAGATGTGTTTTCAAAATGAAGCTGGATCAAATCACCTACATTCATCCCTAAATAATTTCAATGTTGGTAACATTATACTTGGTATATTATATATGTATATATATAATATATATATATATAATAACAGCTGTCTGGTTTCCTCTCTTATGATCCCCTGCTCACTGTGGAAGTCGGGGGGAGATCAAAGTCCAAGCTTTTACTGAGGCTCAACCCAAAACCTCCAAATGTTGGTGTGGCCGTATACAGGTGTCATTTACAATGGCGACATGCCGCCACCACTTCAACACCAAGTGATGACTTTGTGTACTCAGATGTTAAATATGGTCTGGAAATTTGAGTCTGGAAAAGTCTGGAATTTAAAAATGGAAAATGTTTAGGAACACTGACCTGGGCCGCTCAGCTGACCAGACACCACTGTGTCCGGACCGACTGAGCAGCAGCTTGGACGATTTAGTCGAGATCCTCATTGTAGGGAAACGTTTGCTTTTACTATTTTTACACATTTACTGTCACAAATGGAACCCATCTGACATTAGATCAGACTGGAAGTGAAAGAAGAAGAAAACTTTGATACATATTTTTATTTAAAAAAGTATACACACCTTCAAACACGCATTTGTATTTACATAATTTTTTAACATCAGTATTCAGAAAGAAAAAATGTATATTCAAGAAAAGCAAATCCACTAAATGCTGTTGGTTCTACTCCTATGAAAAGGAACAGTGAAGAAAATGTGTAATTAAGTGAAACCCACAGCCAGCCGAAGGGTTTACTGACAGGTCAAGTCGTGATCAATTTTAAAGGCAGATTGATGCTTTCATGTTTCAATCTGTCTGTTCAAGTTCCTGGTCATGTGGTTAGAACTATAACCAGCAGTAGCCTGTAGGGGGCTGAAAACACTTCTCAGCTGCTTACAGTGACATGCTGTCATACATGCATTTACTGGCTCAGGCTTTTCCCCCATACATAGTAAATAGTAACAAATAACACCATGTAATTAAACATAGATTGTGCAGATGAGGGAAAGAAAACATTTGCATGTCAAAGATAGATGAATACATACTGTAGTAGCCTAAACACAGTGGTGGAAATGGCCAGGTTTTACTGTGGGAACCCTACTTAAGCAGGCCAATGACCCATGAGAACCCCCCCTCCCCCCAGATTTTACTCATTGACATTAGAGCTGCAAACACTCTTAAATAAGATTGTCCATAGATCTACTGATTATTTCCCCTTGATGTTATTCATCATGACAGACTTGATGACACGTTGATATTGACGCTGCTTATTCAGCTTCCAAATACATGTTCTCCTACTATTCTCTGCTCCTTTCATGCTGCCCCCTCTCCACTGCTCTGCTCTCCACTGCACTGAAAGACATGTTTTAAGGGGGCCCTGAGGAGGAATGCCGTTGCCCCTCTTGTTCTCACCGTTCCCTCAACACTTACTCCGGGAACTCCGTTCCCACGTGTTCTGCCCCCATTTCCACCACTGCCTATACATAGCCTAAATAACAAAGGAAATTCAAAAGTTTATTCAGGACTCATCTTTAAAAAAAAATCCATATATTAAATAAAAGACGGTACAAGACAATTATGCATAAATAGAAGAAAAATATATAAAAAGAATGGAAAAGGCAAATTACAAGATTACAAATACATTTTAAAGTTCTAAATCAGATATGTTATAGAAGAGATGAAAGAACATTGCATTAGAGAACAGCGGCAGCAAAACAAACCCGACCTTCCAGACTAGTATTGATTAATCCTCTGATATTCTAGTGAGTTTATTAGTTACTAAAGAAAACTCTGCATTGTTTTTTTAAACAACTAAATGAAAAACATTTTGTCTTGCAAACTTGACAAAATAACAGTCATTGAAGCAAATCACAGTACTTTTAAAGATGAGTAATTATTGCTGAGGGAGAATAAATTCAGCTAAAAAAAGAGTTGATTATTAAAAAAAACATTCAAATCAAAATATGAACAGATTTTTACAGACTGGGGCCTCAAGATTTTACACTGATTGAAGCATCTACTTCAGAGAGTGGTTGATGGCACACACACACACACACACACACACACACACACACACACACACACACACACACACACACACACACACACACACACACACACACACACACACACACACACACAGTTAAAGAGTAAAACAGTAGGGAACTGAATAGACCAGATCACCAACACTAAAGTCAAATCTATACTCTCTGTGCTCAAGGGTCCGCTAGGGTGTGCGTGATGTCGATTTCATCATCAGTGTACGCGAAGGCTCTGCAAACCACGTACCGTACATTTTTACAAGGGCACGCCAGCGCTTGTGCTGGATGAGCAACACAGATGCTCATTTTGAAGAGAAGCATTTTTGCACTGCGGTGAAGTTAGTTCTAGGTTGGAAATTTGACAGATGAATACAACCTAAAACTAACTTCACCACGGTCATTTTTGCTGCTCTCAACAGAGAGAGTTAGCAATGGCTTCTCTCTCTCCCCCACCTCTCTCCACTCATCCTCCAAGTTCAAGTGGACTCCAGAAACTAGTATAAACTACATGAACTTGGTGCTACCCATGTGCATGTCCTCTCTGTTCAACTGTGAGACAGGTGAGTTTACGTGCAGACACATGAAGGTCTTGAAACACTTGGTAAACTGGGATTTATATATGTCGATGGGCGATACAGGACAATAATGTACGCAACACGGGCCCTATTCTCCCACAGGCCTTCGGCACTAAAACGGGCCTTAACCGCAAAAAAACGTGCCTTGCGCCTGTTTTGGGACGATATCAATATGGCTTTACGCTGCCAAATGCGCTTTAGGCCGAATGGGCGTGGCGCAGTCCCAGAATGGGCCAAAGTGGGCGTGTCGGCCTTAAATCTCGGCGTACTGATATCTTGGCACCTGCCTTAAATTTAGCGCTTTGCGCCTTTGAAAACCAGGCCTATTCACTGCGCCAGTGCACTTGTGCCTCTCCCCTGTCACCCTTCTCTGTCTCTCTCTGAAACCAGGCCTATTCAGTGCGCCAGTGCTCTTCTGCCTCTGAGTCACCCTTCTCTCTCTCTCTCTGACTCCCTCGCTCAAACAGACACAACACATAGCAGCACCCAGCTTCCCATAGGAAATAGCAGTTGTAAGTTTACTGCCTGTGAATGTCCACTCCCAGCATGCAATTGGGTCCTCCATTTCGCTACTAAATAGAGCCGAAATAGATATAAAAGGTAGATCTAAAATAATGTGTAATGGTAAGACAACCTGCAATTGTCGAACATTTCAATATTGGACCAAATAAAACATGAAATGAAACACCACCCTATGTGAAACATATATGTCCTCTTGAGCCTATATATACCCTGTGTGGATTTAACGTGATTTAGGTAAGTGACAGAGGAACGCGCTTCGGAAGCTTCTACTGTCATCTGCTATACTGTGATGTGCGCTCCAATAACTTCGCCCTACTCCACATTTAGTTTTACAATAAAAACACATTTATGCAATGACTTTACATAATGTAGGGTATATTTATGTGCATCATTCTACCTGCAGCAGGGGAGAGAAAACGATATCTTTCTGGACAAACTTTCACCAATCTAATAGGCTATATTTTTCTAGCTGATGCGTTTAGTACATTATTTTCACTTTGATCTTGCTATAGTGTAGCGTATTTACATGCTTGCAGTATTGAAACTGCAGTTAGATTGGTTTGAGAAGCATAATAATATGGAATAATAGCCTATAATGCAGACAGACAGGCTGGATGAAGGGAGGGGGGGGGGGCAGAGCGTTTGGCTTTCGTCTGGTTTTGCGGGATCACTGGAATTGGAGCTAAAAAGGCAAGCGTGCGATTCGTTTATTGCACTTATCCAATGAGCATGACGGTGCATAATTTTACGCCTAAAAGGCGTGGTTGTAATGCTTTGGGCTGCATCTAGCGCCAGCACGACGATATCAAGTGCGCCTTTCCACGCCCACTGCTTTGATCTGCGCCTGCCGCTCGGCCTAGAAACTGCGCCGATGCAACGATAGGGGCCCACAAGTCTGAAACAGCTTCTTCCCACAAGCTGTCAAACTGTTGAACACGGCCTGACACCCCCTCCCCCCACTCATGCACCCACTACAACACACAAACGCACCCATAAACACATACAGTACCACACCACACACACACTCACTGACTGAACTCTCTACCATGCAATGGCTAGATTGTATGCTGCTAAGTGTTTATTGTTTATTTGCACACCGGTGTATTTTGAGTACTGCTCTTATTTATATTGTTCTTTTTTATATTGTTTTCATTATCGGGGACTGGAGCAACGTGACTTTGTTGTGTTGTCTTGCTGCGGTTGTGAGAACTAGTCATTTAGTACCTGATATGGAAAAAACACTGACGTATGTGTCAACAGTACACACACACACCCATCCACCCACCCACACACACACACACACACACACACACACAGACACGCACGCACACACACACACACACACACACACACACACACACACACACACACACACACACACACACACACACACACAACATACAGACACACACACACACACACACACACACACACACATACACACACACACACACACACACACAGAGCACATGTCATTTTCCATCTGACAGCTTTGAACAACCCACAGAAACTCACACAGTATACTGCATTCTATTTATATACCGACGGCCGTGCAAAACAGGAAGACAAAGCATGACAAAAATTAAAACATACCAAAGTGGACTATATAAACCTTAACCCACAGGGGCCAAGTTCAACTTGCACTTTTTAAACTTGTTTTTTATGCTCTACAAATAATAGTTTGTTGTTGTTTTTGTTGTCATTATTATTGTGCTTGCTGACAAGCAAGGCACAATCTTGAAATCCCACATACTTATTATTCCTATTCTTATTATATCTGCCAAAAAGTTAGCCGCGTAATAACTCCCTCAATTTTTGCGCCACATAGACATGCCAGACCTCAAAATGACCGGCTCATTGAGGACATGTATGCTATGACTTTGCTAAGGGTTTGTAAAAGCGGTTTGTCCGCAATTCGCCATTAAGCGCCATTTTTTTCCCCATTGACTTGCATGGGGTTTGGAAAAATCTTGCAAAATCTTGCAGTAAATTAGCTGTCATTCAGAAACCATAACAGCTAGAGCTACGAAACTTGGTAGGGAGGTGCACTGAGGGGTCTTTTACTATCCCCGAAAAAATTGCACCAATTGACCAGATGGTGGCGCTATAACAGCCCTCCTTACCTTTTGGTCCATAACTTTTGAACCGTAGGGTCTATCATCAAAATTCTTTTTTCCCTGGATTCCTTGGGTCCTCCCGCATCTACTCAACTAGGCCACGCCCATTTGCGTCTGACTAGATTTTCCGCCATTTTGCATTTTGTCCAAAACCGTTTTTTTGCCATTTCTCCTTGAAATTTTGTCCAATCTTCACCAAACCAACGCACACATCATGTGGGGACTGTCCTGCACAACACTGATTTGGAAGTTTTTGAAAAAAACGCACCGTTGCCATATAATCGACTTCCAACTTTCTGTGGGTGGGGCCTATTTCACAAAGATGGTCCGATGCTAACCAAACTTGGTACAGGTGTGGAGGGATGTACTCTGAGCCTATATCAGAAGTATTTTGTCATTTAGCCTTTAGGGGGCGCTATAGCAGCATTCAGTGCCTGTCCCTTCTAAATTGTTTTATTTTGAAGGGCGGCAGGAAGTGCGGATTCATTCTCATTATGGCCAGCCTTCCTTCTTGTATGACACTTGACACTTCTGAGTTGATTTCAGACGAGATAGTGTCATTTGGCATGTAGGGGGCGCTATTGTTTGCCTATGGGGGGCGCTACAGCAACGTATCTCCGCAACCGTAACTCGTAGAGACTCACGGATGGCGGCGTTGGAATCGGGGTGAAAAAGTACGCTAGTGGTGGGTGGAATCACGATTGCACCTTCCGTTTCTGAGATAAAAGCAATAATTATTGTGCTTGCTGACAAGCAAGGCACAATCTTGAAATCCCACATACTTATTATTCCTATTCTTATTATATCTGCCAAAAAGTTAGCCGCGTAATAACTCCCTCAATTTTTGCGCCACATAGACATGCCAGACCTCAAAATGACCGGCTCATTGAGGACATGTATGCTATGACTTTGCTAAGGGTTTGTAAAAGCGGTTTGTCCGCAATTCGCCATTAAGCGCCATTTTTTTCCCCATTGACTTGCATGGGGTTTGGAAAAATCTTGCAAAATCTTGCAGTAAATTAGCTGTCATTCAGAAACCATAACAGCTAGAGCTACGAAACTTGGTAGGGAGGTGCACTGAGGGGTCTTTTACTATCCCCGAAAAAATTGCACCAATTGACCAGATGGTGGCGCTATAACAGCCCTCCTTACCTTTTGGTCCATAACTTTTGAACCGTAGGGTCTATCATCAAAATTCTTTTTTCCCTGGATTCCTTGGGTCCTCCCGCATCTACTCAACTAGGCCACGCCCATTTGCGTCTGACTAGATTTTCCGCCATTTTGCATTTTGTCCAAAACCGTTTTTTTGCCATTTCTCCTTGAAATTTTGTCCAATCTTCACCAAACCAACGCACACATCATGTGGGGACTGTCCTGCACAACACTGATTTGGAAGTTTTTGAAAAAAACGCACCGTTGCCATATAATCGACTTCCAACTTTCTGTGGGTGGGGCCTATTTCACAAAGATGGTCCGATGCTAACCAAACTTGGTACAGGTGTGGAGGGATGTACTCTGAGCCTATATCAGAAGTATTTTGTCATTTAGCCTTTAGGGGGCGCTATAGCAGCATTCAGTGCCTGTCCCTTCTAAATTGTTTTATTTTGAAGGGCGGCAGGAAGTGCGGATTCATTCTCATTATGGCCAGCCTTCCTTCTTGTATGACACTTGACACTTCTGAGTTGATTTCAGACGAGATAGTGTCATTTGGCATGTAGGGGGCGCTATTGTTTGCCTATGGGGGGCGCTACAGCAACGTATCTCCGCAACCGTAACTCGTAGAGACTCACGGATGGCGGCGTTGGAATCGGGGTGAAAAAGTACGCTAGTGGTGGGTGGAATCACGATTGCACCTTCCGTTTCTGAGATAAAAGCAATAATTATTGTGCTTGCTGACAAGCAAGGCACAATCTTGAAATCCCACATACTTATTATTCCTATTCTTATTATATCTGCCAAAAAGTTAGCCGCGTAATAACTCCCTCAATTTTTGCGCCACATAGACATGCCAGACCTCAAAATGACCGGCTCATTGAGGACATGTATGCTATGACTTTGCTAAGGGTTTGTAAAAGCGGTTTGTCCGCAATTCGCCATTAAGCGCCATTTTTTTCCCCATTGACTTGCATGGGGTTTGGAAAAATCTTGCAAAATCTTGCAGTAAATTAGCTGTCATTCAGAAACCATAACAGCTAGAGCTACGAAACTTGGTAGGGAGGTGCACTGAGGGGTCTTTTACTATCCCCGAAAAAATTGCACCAATTGACCAGATGGTGGCGCTATAACAGCCCTCCTTACCTTTTGGTCCATAACTTTTGAACCGTAGGGTCTATCATCAAAATTCTTTTTTCCCTGGATTCCTTGGGTCCTCCCGCATCTACTCAACTAGGCCACGCCCATTTGCGTCTGACTAGATTTTCCGCCATTTTGCATTTTGTCCAAAACCGTTTTTTTGCCATTTCTCCTTGAAACAACGCACACATCATGTGGGGACTGTCCTGCACAACACTGATTTGGAAGTTTTTGAAAAAAACGCACCGTTGCCATATAATCGACTTCCAACTTTCTGTGGGTGGGGCCTATTTCACAAAGATGGTCCGATGCTAACCAAACTTGGTACAGGTGTGGAGGGATGTACTCTGAGCCTATATCAGAAGTATTTTGTCATTTAGCCTTTAGGGGGCGCTATAGCAGCATTCAGTGCCTGTCCCTTCTAAATTGTTTTATTTTGAAGGGCGGCAGGAAGTGCGGATTCATTCTCATTATGGCCAGCCTTCCTTCTTGTATGACACTTGACACTTCTGAGTTGATTTCAGACGAGATAGTGTCATTTGGCATGTAGGGGGCGCTATTGTTTGCCTATGGGGGGCGCTACAGCAACGTATCTCCGCAACCGTAACTCGTAGAGACTCACGGATGGCGGCGTTGGAATCGGGGTGAAAAAGTACGCTAGTGGTGGGTGGAATCACGATTGCACCTTCCGTTTCTGAGATAAAAGCAATAATTATTGTGCTTGCTGACAAGCAAGGCACAATCTTGAAATCCCACATACTTATTATTCCTATTCTTATTATATCTGCCAAAAAGTTAGCCGCGTAATAACTCCCTCAATTTTTGCGCCACATAGACATGCCAGACCTCAAAATGACCGGCTCATTGAGGACATGTATGCTATGACTTTGCTAAGGGTTTGTAAAAGCGGTTTGTCCGCAATTCGCCATTAAGCGCCATTTTTTTCCCCATTGACTTGCATGGGGTTTGGAAAAATCTTGCAAAATCTTGCAGTAAATTAGCTGTCATTCAGAAACCATAACAGCTAGAGCTACGAAACTTGGTAGGGAGGTGCACTGAGGGGTCTTTTACTATCCCCGAAAAAATTGCACCAATTGACCAGATGGTGGCGCTATAACAGCCCTCCTTACCTTTTGGTCCATAACTTTTGAACCGTAGGGTCTATCATCAAAATTCTTTTTTCCCTGGATTCCTTGGGTCCTCCCGCATCTACTCAACTAGGCCACGCCCATTTGCGTCTGACTAGATTTTCCGCCATTTTGCATTTTGTCCAAAACCGTTTTTTTGCCATTTCTCCTTGAAACAACGCACACATCATGTGGGGACTGTCCTGCACAACACTGATTTGGAAGTTTTTGAAAAAAACGCACCGTTGCCATATAATCGACTTCCAACTTTCTGTGGGTGGGGCCTATTTCACAAAGATGGTCCGATGCTAACCAAACTTGGTACAGGTGTGGAGGGATGTACTCTGAGCCTATATCAGAAGTATTTTGTCATTTAGCCTTTAGGGGGCGCTATAGCAGCATTCAGTGCCTGTCCCTTCTAAATTGTTTTATTTTGAAGGGCGGCAGGAAGTGCGGATTCATTCTCATTATGGCCAGCCTTCCTTCTTGTATGACACTTGACACTTCTGAGTTGATTTCAGACGAGATAGTGTCATTTGGCATGTAGGGGGCGCTATTGTTTGCCTATGGGGGGCGCTACAGCAACGTATCTCCGCAACCGTAACTCGTAGAGACTCACGGATGGCGGCGTTGGAATCGGGGTGAAAAAGTACGCTAGTGGTGGGTGGAATCACGATTGCACCTTCCGTTTCTGAGATAAAAGCAATAATTATTGTGCTTGCTGACAAGCAAGGCACAATCTTGAAATCCCACATACTTATTATTCCTATTCTTATTATATCTGCCAAAAAGTTAGCCGCGTAATAACTCCCTCAATTTTTGCGCCACATAGACATGCCAGACCTCAAAATGACCGGCTCATTGAGGACATGTATGCTATGACTTTGCTAAGGGTTTGTAAAAGCGGTTTGTCCGCAATTCGCCATTAAGCGCCATTTTTTTCCCCATTGACTTGCATGGGGTTTGGAAAAATCTTGCAAAATCTTGCAGTAAATTAGCTGTCATTCAGAAACCATAACAGCTAGAGCTACGAAACTTGGTAGGGAGGTGCACTGAGGGGTCTTTTACTATCCCCGAAAAAATTGCACCAATTGACCAGATGGTGGCGCTATAACAGCCCTCCTTACCTTTTGGTCCATAACTTTTGAACCGTAGGGTCTATCATCAAAATTCTTTTTTCCCTGGATTCCTTGGGTCCTCCCGCATCTACTCAACTAGGCCACGCCCATTTGCGTCTGACTAGATTTTCCGCCATTTTGCATTTTGTCCAAAACCGTTTTTTTGCCATTTCTCCTTGAAACAACGCACACATCATGTGGGGACTGTCCTGCACAACACTGATTTGGAAGTTTTTGAAAAAAACGCACCGTTGCCATATAATCGACTTCCAACTTTCTGTGGGTGGGGCCTATTTCACAAAGATGGTCCGATGCTAACCAAACTTGGTACAGGTGTGGAGGGATGTACTCTGAGCCTATATCAGAAGTATTTTGTCATTTAGCCTTTAGGGGGCGCTATAGCAGCATTCAGTGCCTGTCCCTTCTAAATTGTTTTATTTTGAAGGGCGGCAGGAAGTGCGGATTCATTCTCATTATGGCCAGCCTTCCTTCTTGTATGACACTTGACACTTCTGAGTTGATTTCAGACGAGATAGTGTCATTTGGCATGTAGGGGGCGCTATTGTTTGCCTATGGGGGGCGCTACAGCAACGTATCTCCGCAACCGTAACTCGTAGAGACTCACGGATGGCGGCGTTGGAATCGGGGTGAAAAAGTACGCTAGTGGTGGGTGGAATCACGATTGCACCTTCCGTTTCTGAGATAAAAGCAATAATTATTGTGCTTGCTGACAAGCAAGGCACAATCTTGAAATCCCACATACTTATTATTCCTATTCTTATTATATCTGCCAAAAAGTTAGCCGCGTAATAACTCCCTCAATTTTTGCGCCACATAGACATGCCAGACCTCAAAATGACCGGCTCATTGAGGACATGTATGCTATGACTTTGCTAAGGGTTTGTAAAAGCGGTTTGTCCGCAATTCGCCATTAAGCGCCATTTTTTTCCCCATTGACTTGCATGGGGTTTGGAAAAATCTTGCAAAATCTTGCAGTAAATTAGCTGTCATTCAGAAACCATAACAGCTAGAGCTACGAAACTTGGTAGGGAGGTGCACTGAGGGGTCTTTTACTATCCCCGAAAAAATTGCACCAATTGACCAGATGGTGGCGCTATAACAGCCCTCCTTACCTTTTGGTCCATAACTTTTGAACCGTAGGGTCTATCATCAAAATTCTTTTTTCCCTGGATTCCTTGGGTCCTCCCGCATCTACTCAACTAGGCCACGCCCATTTGCGTCTGACTAGATTTTCCGCCATTTTGCATTTTGTCCAAAACCGTTTTTTTGCCATTTCTCCTTGAAACAACGCACACATCATGTGGGGACTGTCCTGCACAACACTGATTTGGAAGTTTTTGAAAAAAACGCACCGTTGCCATATAATCGACTTCCAACTTTCTGTGGGTGGGGCCTATTTCACAAAGATGGTCCGATGCTAACCAAACTTGGTACAGGTGTGGAGGGATGTACTCTGAGCCTATATCAGAAGTATTTTGTCATTTAGCCTTTAGGGGGCGCTATAGCAGCATTCAGTGCCTGTCCCTTCTAAATTGTTTTATTTTGAAGGGCGGCAGGAAGTGCGGATTCATTCTCATTATGGCCAGCCTTCCTTCTTGTATGACACTTGACACTTCTGAGTTGATTTCAGACGAGATAGTGTCATTTGGCATGTAGGGGGCGCTATTGTTTGCCTATGGGGGGCGCTACAGCAACGTATCTCCGCAACCGTAACTCGTAGAGACTCACGGATGGCGGCGTTGGAATCGGGGTGAAAAAGTACGCTAGTGGTGGGTGGAATCACGATTGCACCTTCCGTTTCTGAGATAAAAGCAATAATTATTGTGCTTGCTGACAAGCAAGGCACAATCTTGAAATCCCACATACTTATTATTCCTATTCTTATTATATCTGCCAAAAAGTTAGCCGCGTAATAACTCCCTCAATTTTTGCGCCACATAGACATGCCAGACCTCAAAATGACCGGCTCATTGAGGACATGTATGCTATGACTTTGCTAAGGGTTTGTAAAAGCGGTTTGTCCGCAATTCGCCATTAAGCGCCATTTTTTTCCCCATTGACTTGCATGGGGTTTGGAAAAATCTTGCAAAATCTTGCAGTAAATTAGCTGTCATTCAGAAACCATAACAGCTAGAGCTACGAAACTTGGTAGGGAGGTGCACTGAGGGGTCTTTTACTATCCCCGAAAAAATTGCACCAATTGACCAGATGGTGGCGCTATAACAGCCCTCCTTACCTTTTGGTCCATAACTTTTGAACCGTAGGGTCTATCATCAAAATTCTTTTTTCCCTGGATTCCTTGGGTCCTCCCGCATCTACTCAACTAGGCCACGCCCATTTGCGTCTGACTAGATTTTCCGCCATTTTGCATTTTGTCCAAAACCGTTTTTTTGCCATTTCTCCTTGAAACAACGCACACATCATGTGGGGACTGTCCTGCACAACACTGATTTGGAAGTTTTTGAAAAAAACGCACCGTTGCCATATAATCGACTTCCAACTTTCTGTGGGTGGGGCCTATTTCACAAAGATGGTCCGATGCTAACCAAACTTGGTACAGGTGTGGAGGGATGTACTCTGAGCCTATATCAGAAGTATTTTGTCATTTAGCCTTTAGGGGGCGCTATAGCAGCATTCAGTGCCTGTCCCTTCTAAATGGTTTTATTTTGAAGGGCGGCAGGAAGTGCAGATTCATTCTCATTATGGCCAGCCTTCCTTCTTGTATGACACTTGTCACTTGTCGCACGCACGCTATTATACAGACAACAGACACACCTATGCTTGTATCTCAGTGGGTATATCACTCATGGTCTCACTCTCATTTGCATACTGTATGTTTTCAGCAGCTCCAACTCTTCTCTGTTAAAAACCAAATGCTAAAAGTGTACTGGAAACAGGAATCCGGTGAGATTTGACCAGATTAATAGAGCTAAAGAGCAGCTCTGAGCAGCAGCGTTGCATGTTGGGTAGAGCAGTGTTGCATCTTGGGTAGAGACAATGATATACACTTGTCGCCAACCATGGGAGGCCTGTCTGTTCTGTTACCTGCTGTGTTAATGTAGCATGGTAACATGTCCAGAAAACAATGAATGAACAAAATGAACTGAACCCATGGGTAAGTGTCACCACTTTGTGGTTGTTCATTTTATACAGCCAGCTGGGTTTGAAAACATAATGGAAGAGATAGCCTAGTGTGAATAGCCTAGTGTGAATGGAGGCTGTTAGCCACAACAACTGTGCCTTATAGGCTAACCTCAGCCAGCCAAAACAAACACCTTGTCCCCCTGGCGTTAGGACACACTGTTCATCAATGTTTGGGACTAGTTGCAACAAGCTAATTGAGCTAATGCTAGCGTTAGGCCAGCGTTTCTCAACTGGTGGGTAGCGTCGCGGGGCCGTTTTGATTGGGTCGCGGACTTTTACAGTACAGTACAGTACTTTTTTTTTTTTTTTTTTTTTTTTTTTTTTTTTTTTTTTAATTCAGATTATTGAAACTGGATTAGCCTGACCAGTTTCACTTGTTTAACAAGCTGAAGCATATGCTCTGCCTGTAATTCAAGAGAAGTCTGCCTTTTCATTTCATATTTAATTTTAGTTCAATTCAGATGATTGAAACTGGATTAGCATGGCCCCAGTTTAATTAAAAGTTATGACCAGTTTAACTAAAAAGCATATAGCCTGCCTGTGATTCAAGAAAAGTCTGCCTTTTATTTCATATTTCATACAGTTCAAATAAGACTTTCTGACCATGACCAGTTTGACTTGTTTAAATTTAAAAACATATAGGCCTGTAATTCAAGTCTGCCTTATTTCAATTGGTTTTTAGCCGTAGTTGCACTTCTGTTGCACTTTTTTGTTCATTTGACAGTGCATGAAGGCATTGTGTATTAAATAAATGCGCTATTTTTTGTGCAATAAATTTGAGTGGTTTAAAAAAAAATCTGAAATTTGGGTCGCGACTTCATGACAAGGAAAATAGTGGGTCCTGAGGCTACACCAGTTGAGAACCACTGCGTTAGGCGTTAGTTAGCATGCTACCCAAGCAGCTTCTCTGGCTGACTGGACACATGACAACCGATCAGCAACTCTGTAACAAAACTAAAAGGGTAACATTACTTTGGTGACCAGGGACTATTATCAGTACATTTGACTTCTTACACTAACATAATGGAACATAGCCTACATTAGTTACTGACTGATTAGATGCAGCCATTGATAGCTTTTCACTTGTGTGTTTGCAGCTCTGGTAAGCCTGCTAGTTTTGTAAACAGTTGTTGTCGCAACCATAAACATGAATGACACTACAAGGAATACTACTTCTCTGGAGGTTTATGTCCTATTTTCCTTGAGACAGTTGGAGACATTTACAATACATGGTAATTATTGATGCTGTAGTTTGCAGGTAATGTAGTTTTAGATTGCAGAGATTGGGCCAGCCTTTTGTGTCTCTCTAGTAGGCTACAACCAGTCTGACTTCCCCACCTACCAAGTACTTCTACTCCAAAGTCCTTTTACTCACATAGGCACCCCCATAACTACTTAGTCCCCCTAGGTCCATGGGCAGGGACTTTGGAAGCCAGGCGGTGCATGGCGAGGACAGCAAGCACAATTACATTTTCGTTAGGAAATGTAGACATTCTAGTTATTATTATTATTCTTATATCTGCCAAAAAGTTAGCCGCGTAATAACTCCCTCAATTTTTGCGCCACATAGACATGCCAGACCTCAAAATGACCGCCTCATTGAGGACATGTATGCTATGACTTTGTTAAGGGATTGTGAAAGCGGTTTGGCCGCAATTCGCCATTAAGCGCCATTTTTTTCCCCATTGACTTGCATGGGGTTTGGAAAAATCTTGCAAAATCTTGCAGTAAATTAGGTGTAATTCAGAAACCATGAGAGCTAGAGCTACGAAACTTGATGGGGAGGTGCACTGAGGGGTCTTTTACTATCCCCGAAAAAATTGCACCAATTGACCATATGGTGGCGCTATAACAGCCCTCCTTACCTTTTGCTCGATAACTTTTGAACCGTAGGGTTTATCATCAAAATTCTTTTTTCCCTGGATTCCTTGGGTCCTCCCGCATCTACTCAACTAGGCCACGCCCATTTGCGTCTGACTAGATTTTCCGCCATTTTGCATTTTGTCCAAAACAGTTTTTTTGCCATTTCTCCTTGAAATTTTGTCCAATCTTCACCAAACCAACGCACACATCATGTTGGGAGTGTCCTGCACAACACTGATTTGGAAGTTAAAAAAAAAAACACACCATTGCGATATAATCCACTTCCAATCTTCTGTGGGTGGGGCCTATTTCACAAACATCGTCCGATGCTAACCAAACTTGGTACAGGTGTGGAGGGATGTACTCTGAGCCTATATCAGAAGTATTTTGTCATTTAGCCTTTAGGGGGCGCTATAGCAGCATTCAGTGCCTGTCCCTTCTAAATGGTTTTATTTTGAAGGGCGGCAGGAAGTGCGGATTCATTCTCATTATGGCCAGCCTTCCTTCTTGTATGACACTTGTCACTTGTCGCACGCACGCTATTATACAGACAACAGACACACCTATGCTTGTATCTCAGTGGGTATATCACTCATGGTCTCACTCTCATTTGCATACTGTATGTTTTCAGCAGCTCCAACTCTTCTCTGTTAAAAACCAAATGCTAAAAGTGTACTGGAAACAGGAATCCGGTGAGATTTGACCAGATTAATAGAGCTAAAGAGCAGCTCTGAGCAGCAGCGTTGCATGTTGGGTAGAGCAGTGTTGCATCTTGGGTAGAGAGAATGATATACACTTGTCGCCAACCATGGGAGGCCTGTCTGTTCTGTTAGCTGCTGTGTTAATGTAGCATGGTAACATGTCCAGAAAACAATGAATGAACAAAATGAACTGAACCCATGGGTAAGTGTCACCACTTTGTGGTTGTTCATTTTATACAGCCAGCTGGGTTTGAAAACATAATGGAAGAGATAGCCTAGTGTGAATAGCCTAGTGTGAATGGAGGCTGTTAGCCACAACAACTGTGCCTTATAGGCTAACCTCAGCCAGCCAAAACAAACACCTTGTCCCCCTGGCGTTAGGACACACTGTTCATCAATGTTTGGGACTAGTTGCAACAAGCTAATTGAGCTAATGCTAGCGTTAGGCCAGCGTTTCTCAACTGGTGGGTAGCGTCGCGGGGCCGTTTTGATTGGGTCGCGGACATTTACAGTACAGTACTTTTTTTTTTTTTTTTTTTTCAGATTATTGAAACTGGATTAGCCTGACCAGTTTCACTTGTTTAACAAGCTGAAGCATATGCTCTGCCTGTAATTCAAGAGAAGTCTGCCTTTTCATTTCATATTTAATTTTAGTTCAATTCAGATGATTGAAACTGGATTAGCATGGCCCCAGTTTAATTAAAAGTTATGACCAGTTTAACTAAAAAGCATATAGCCTGCCTGTGATTCAAGAAAAGTCTGCCTTTTATTTCATATTTCATACAGTTCAAAGAAGACTTTCTGACCATGACCAGTTTGACTTGTTTAAATTTAAAAACATATAGGCCTGTAATTCAAGTCTGCCTTATTTCAATTGGTTTTTAGCCCTAGTTGCACTTCTGTTGCACTTTTTTGTTCATTTGACAGTGCATGAAGGCATTGTGTATTAAATAAATGCGCTATTTTTTGTGCAATAAATTTGAGTGGTTTAAAACAAAATCTGAAATTTGGGTCGCGACTTCATGACAAGGAAAATAGTGGGTCCTGAGGCTACACCAGTTGAGAACCACTGCGTTAGGCGTTAGTTAGCATGCTACCCAAGCAGCTTCTCTGGCTGACTGGACACATGACAACCGATCAGCAACTCTGTAACAAAACTAAAAGGGTAACATTACTTTGGTGACCAGGGACTATTATCAGTACATTTGACTTCTTACACTAACATAATGGAAGATAGCCTACATTAGTTACTGGCTGATTAGATGCAGCCATTGATAGCTTTTCACTTGTGTGTTTGCAGCTCTGGTAAGCCTGCTAGTTTTGTAAACAGTTGTTGTCGCAACCATAAACATGAATGACACTACAAGGAATACTACTTCTCTGGAGGTTATCATGTCCTATTTTCCTTGAGACAGTTGGAGACATTTACAATACATGGTAATTATTGATGCTGTAGTTTGCAGGTAATGTAGTTTTAGATTGCAGAGATTGGGCCAGCCTTTTGTGTCTCTCTAGTAGGCTACAACCAGTCTGACTTCCCCACCTACCAAGTACTTCTACTCCAAAGTCCTTTTACTCACATAGGCACCCCCATAACTACTTAGTCCCCCTAGGTCCATGGGCAGGGACTTTGGAAGCCAGGCGGTGCATGGCGAGGACAGCAAGCACAATTACATTTTCGTTAGGAAATGTAGACATTCTAGTTATTATTATTGTGCTTGCTGACAAGCAAGGCACAATCTTGAAATCCCACATACTTATTATTATTCTATCTGCCAAAAAGTTAGCCGCGTAATAACTCCCTCAATTTTTGCGCCACATAGACATGCCAGACCTCAAAATGACCGCCTCATTGAGGACATGTATGCTATGACTTTGTTAAGGGTTTGTGAAAGCGGTTTGGCCGCAATTCGCCATTAAGCGCCATTTTTTTCCCCATTGACTTGCATGGGGTTTGGAAAAATCTTGCAAAATCTTGCAGTAAATTAGGTGTAATTCAGAAACCATAAGAGCTAGAGCTACGAAACTTGATGGGGAGGTGCACTGAGGGGTCTTTTACTATCCCCGAAAAAATTGCACTAATTGACCATATGGTGGCGCTATAACAGCCCTCCTTACCTTTTGGTCCATAACTTTTGAACCGTAGGGTCTATCATCAAAATTATTTTTTCCCTGGATTCCTTGGGTCCTCCCGCATCTACTCAACAAGGCCACGCCCATTTGCGTCTGACTAGATTTTCCGCCATTTTGCATTTTGTCCAAAACAGTTTTTTTGCCATTTCTCCTTGAAACTTTGTCCAATCTTCACCAAACCAACGCACACATCATGTGGGGACTGTCCTGCACAACACTGATTTGGAAGTTTTTGAAAAAAACGCACCGTTGCCATATAATCGACTTCCAACTTTCTGTGGGTGGGGCCTATTTCACAAAGATCGTCCGATGCTAACCAAACTTGGTACAGGTGTGGAGGGATGTACTCTGAGCCTATATCAGAAGTATTTTGTCATTTAGCCTTTAGGGGGCGCTATAGCAGCATTCAGTGCCTGTCCCTTCTAAATGGTTTTATTTTGAAGGGCGGCAGGAAGTGCGGATTCATTCTCATTATGGCCAGCCTTCCTTCTTGTATGACACTTGACACTTCTGAGTTGATTTCAGAAGAGATAGTGTCATTTGGCGTGTAGGGGGCGCTATTGTTTGCCTATGGGGGGCGCTACAGCAACGTATCTCCGCAACCGTAACTCGTAGAGACTCAATGATGGCGGCGTTGGAATCGGGGTGAAAAAGTACGCTAGTGGTGGGCAGAATCACGATTGCACCTTCCGTTTCCGAGATAAAAGCAATAATTATTGTGCTTGCTGACAAGCAAGGCACAATCTTGAAATCCCACATACTTATTATTGTGCTTGCTGACAAGCAAGGCACAATCTTGAAATCCCACATACTTATTATTATTATTATTCTTATATCTGCCAAAAAGTTAGCCGCGTAATAACTCCCTCAATTTTTGCGCCACATAGACATGCCAGACCTCAAAATGACCGCCTCATTGAGGACATGTATGCTATGACTTTGTTAAGGGATTGTGAAAGCGGTTTGGCCGCAATTCGCCATTAAGCGCCATTTTTTTCCCCATTGACTTGCATGGGGTTTGGAAAAATCTTGCAAAATCTTGCAGTAAATTAGGTGTAATTCAGAAACCATGAGAGCTAGAGCTACGAAACTTGATGGGGAGGTGCACTGAGGGGTCTTTTACTATCCCCGAAAAAATTGCACCAATTGACCATATGGTGGCGCTATAACAGCCCTCCTTACCTTTTGCTCGATAACTTTTGAACCGTAGGGTTTATCATCAAAATTCTTTTTTCCCTGGATTCCTTGGGTCCTCCCGCATCTACTCAACTAGGCCACGCCCATTTGCGTCTGACTAGATTTTCCGCCATTTTGCATTTTGTCCAAAACAGTTTTTTTGCCATTTCTCCTTGAAATTTTGTCCAATCTTCACCAAACCAACGCACACATCATGTTGGGAGTGTCCTGCACAACACTGATTTGGAAGTTAAAAAAAAAAACACACCATTGCGATATAATCCACTTCCAATCTTCTGTGGGTGGGGCCTATTTCACAAAAATCGTCCGATGCTAACCAAACTTGGTACAGGTGTGGAGGGATGTACTCTGAGCCTATATCAGAAGTATTTTGTCATTTAGCCTTTAGGGGGCGCTATAGCAGCATTCAGTGCCTGTCCCTTCTAAATGGTTTTATTTTGAAGGGCGGCAGGAAGTGCGGATTCATTCTCATTATGGCCAGCCTTCCTTCTTGTATGACACTTGTCACTTGTCGCACGCACGCTATTATACAGACAACAGACACACCTATGCTTGTATCTCAGTGGGTATATCACTCATGGTCTCACTCTCATTTGCATACTGTATGTTTTCAGCAGCTCCAACTCTTCTCTGTTAAAAACCAAATGCTAAAAGTGTACTGGAAACAGGAATCCGGTGAGATTTGACCAGATTAATAGAGCTAAAGAGCAGCTCTGAGCAGCAGCGTTGCATGTTGGGTAGAGCAGTGTTGCATCTTGGGTAGAGAGAATGATATACACTTGTCGCCAACCATGGGAGGCCTGTCTGTTCTGTTAGCTGCTGTGTTAATGTAGCATGGTAACATGTCCAGAAAACAATGAATGAACAAAATGAACTGAACCCATGGGTAAGTGTCACCACTTTGTGGTTGTTCATTTTATACAGCCAGCTGGGTTTGAAAACATAATGGAAGAGATAGCCTAGTGTGAATAGCCTAGTGTGAATGGAGGCTGTTAGCCACAACAACTGTGCCTTATAGGCTAACCTCAGCCAGCCAAAACAAACACCTTGTCCCCCTGGCGTTAGGACACACTGTTCATCAATGTTTGGGACTAGTTGCAACAAGCTAATTGAGCTAATGCTAGCGTTAGGCCAGCGTTTCTCAACTGGTGGGTAGCGTCGCGGGGCCGTTTTGATTGGGTCGCGGACATTTACAGTACAGTACTTTTTTTTTTTTTTTTTTTTCAGATTATTGAAACTGGATTAGCCTGACCAGTTTCACTTGTTTAACAAGCTGAAGCATATGCTCTGCCTGTAATTCAAGAGAAGTCTGCCTTTTCATTTCATATTTAATTTTAGTTCAATTCAGATGATTGAAACTGGATTAGCATGGCCCCAGTTTAATTAAAAGTTATGACCAGTTTAACTAAAAAGCATATAGCCTGCCTGTGATTCAAGAAAAGTCTGCCTTTTATTTCATATTTCATACAGTTCAAAGAAGACTTTCTGACCATGACCAGTTTGACTTGTTTAAATTTAAAAACATATAGGCCTGTAATTCAAGTCTGCCTTATTTCAATTGGTTTTTAGCCCTAGTTGCACTTCTGTTGCACTTTTTTGTTCATTTGACAGTGCATGAAGGCATTGTGTATTAAATAAATGCGCTATTTTTTGTGCAATAAATTTGAGTGGTTTAAAACAAAATCTGAAATTTGGGTCGCGACTTCATGACAAGGAAAATAGTGGGTCCTGAGGCTACACCAGTTGAGAACCACTGCGTTAGGCGTTAGTTAGCATGCTACCCAAGCAGCTTCTCTGGCTGACTGGACACATGACAACCGATCAGCAACTCTGTAACAAAACTAAAAGGGTAACATTACTTTGGTGACCAGGGACTATTATCAGTACATTTGACTTCTTACACTAACATAATGGAAGATAGCCTACATTAGTTACTGGCTGATTAGATGCAGCCATTGATAGCTTTTCACTTGTGTGTTTGCAGCTCTGGTAAGCCTGCTAGTTTTGTAAACAGTTGTTGTCGCAACCATAAACATGAATGACACTACAAGGAATACTACTTCTCTGGAGGTTATCATGTCCTATTTTCCTTGAGACAGTTGGAGACATTTACAATACATGGTAATTATTGATGCTGTAGTTTGCAGGTAATGTAGTTTTAGATTGCAGAGATTGGGCCAGCCTTTTGTGTCTCTCTAGTAGGCTACAACCAGTCTGACTTCCCCACCTACCAAGTACTTCTACTCCAAAGTCCTTTTACTCACATAGGCACCCCCATAACTACTTAGTCCCCCTAGGTCCATGGGCAGGGACTTTGGAAGCCAGGCGGTGCATGGCGAGGACAGCAAGCACAATTACATTTTCGTTAGGAAATGTAGACATTCTAGTTATTGTTGTTGTTGTTGTTGTTGTTGTTGTTGTTGTTGTTATTATTATTATTATTACTATTATCATTATTATTATTTTAATATTATTATTATTATTATTATTATTATTATTATTATTATTACCTTTATTATTATTATTATTATTATTATTATTTGCGTTCACATTGTTAGGTATTTGGCTCAGGATAACTAGCTACCAGAATCTAGTCCAGTGGGATGAGTGACAACATGATTTTCTTTTAAAGATGCTAAAAATCACAAAAACTCCATTCACCTTCCATTCATTTGAAAATGTGTGCAGCCTCATACACTCTGACTGATTGGGGAATCAATGGATTTAACTCAGCTATGACTTTAACTGCTGTAAAGAAAATTCTAAAATTCCACTGTGGACATTAATGGGTTAGACACAAACCGTATAAAAGAAAATAAGTATGTGTACGTATGGAGACCGGATTTAAGGGCTCGGGTCCAGCGGTGGTCAACGGACCATCACTGTTGACCTGGAGTGAAGCTCTGCTTCAACGAAGAGTAGACCTCGGAGTCTGATCGAGAGTCTGGAAACACAAAGATTTAAAATGAAGAACAATGTAGGTCTTTCAGGCTCATGTAGGACAGAGTTTGGTGAAGTTACATAAAGGAGGTGCATTTCATGTTGTTGTTTTTTCAGATTTTTTTATCCCATTTTTATCCCCCATTAGTGCTAATTTTAATTTTATTTATCTTGGTTGCTGCTCCACCCTCTGCCGATCTGGGGAGAGCCAATACATACTTCGTCCGAGACATGGGCAGTAGCAGCCGCTTCTTTTCACCTGACAGGGGAAGCACGTGGGAGGATCACGCTATTCCAACGAGTTCCCCTCCCTCCGAACAGGCGCCGCAAACGACCAGAGGAGGCACCACTTCAGCGAACAGGATATTGCATGTTTTTGGTGAGGGGTTCCTATATGAAGGAAACCCCCAGGGGGCACGGGGAGAACATGCAAACTCCACACAGAAAGGCCCTTTTGACGACCCTACCCAGGCAGTGGGCACTTGAGGACATGCGGACGGGCACGCACTCTTTCAGCGCTCACAGCGTCCCAGGTGGGAATCGAACCCAGGATCTTCTAGCTGTGACGTGACAGCGCTACCACTGCGCCACCCCTTTAGCTGCCAAATCTAGTTCCACCTCTGTCTGCGGAGTTTCCTCCGTACTGCCCCCCTCGTCTTCTCTTTCTCCTCCTCAGGTGCCGTTTGTCAGCCTGAGTCTCGTCAACTCTGATGGCCCTGCTGCCCCACGATCCTCACCACGGCTGCTGGCTGTTGTATCTCATTGCTGCTGCTGCCCTGCTCACATGGCCGTAGCTAGCTATGAGGCTGAGGACGGGGAGGTCCGGACCTCCCCTAATATTTCAGAGAAAAAAATAAAACAATCTGCATGGAAAAGCATGAAAAACACGGAATCTCTTTTATTTTGAAACGAAAGGCAGGTCAGGCAGGAAGTCATGTGAGGCCGCGTCCGCGGTAACTTGATTCTGAGAGAGCAGCAGCATGGTGGTGAGTGATGACTCTCTGTCTGCCTGGCGAGATAATTGAAGGTGAGCGAGCTGCGAGACAGTGAGCGAGTGAACGACAGACAGTGAGTGACACTGACAGATTTTTTAGCAACAACCAAGAAAGTAAGTGTCTAGTCTGTCTCTTAAGTAATGTTACCTGTGTGACACGTTGGGATGCTACTGGCTAATCATGCATGATGCCAATTGCCAAGCTCCCGAAGTCAGGTATGCAGGTGGCTATATGCATGGTTTCAGTTTCATGACCCAATAAGTAACAAAAAGAGGTGGTGTAAAGTTAAAAACAACATAATATATTTTATTTTATTTTTCAATCGTTCCTATCAGGAATAAATAAATGTCCCTCTGTATGTTTTTTTTATTATCGATGATGACTTTGTGTGTTGTGTACGGCTTGGGTTGTGTACCTGTGTTTGTAGGTGTCATTTTGATATGAATTTGGCTAAAACAGTTTGTGTTTGTTAGTTACAATTATGTTGACAGGAGAGCTGAGCAGGTGGTGACATGAAAGAGAATATACTGAATAATGACATCACAACAGTATAATCCTAATGTTGATTTAAAATGATATATTACTCTAAATATGGCTAAAAAAGGGGGGGAAAAAAACTAAAAAAAAATTCGGCGGCGCCCTCCCCTTGCTGGACCTCCCCTATTTCGGAACCCTGGCTACGGCCCTGCCTGCTCATCCGCTCATTCGTCGCCACCCAACAGGCCTTTGTCGTCGCCCTGGCACAATACCCGCTACTTCTTTGCCTGCTCGTCACCCCCCTTCCTCCCCAAATCATCACCACTACTGACCCCTATCCTCCCCCCTTTCCTTCTCGGTCGAGGTCACCAATGCAGACTAGCGGAACTCTCAGATCGCCCTCGTGGAACTCTCAGATTACTTACAGACTAATTTTTCCATGTTCACCTAGCTACCTATCTCCTTTCCAAGAACTCATAACATTTAAAGACTCAATTTCTTTTTTGGACTCTTCCTCATTTACCTTTTCAACTTTATTTTTCTCTCTGTAAATTTCATTTCTGCATCTGGAACTCTGGAAAATGTTTAGGCCGGCATCTATTGCATCTCAGCCTATCCCGGAGGGGCGTCCCCAATCGGGGTCCATAGTTGGGCCCCTACGGTGCATCGGCCCTCACGAGGTTCCTCCTCAGCCAGTCACTTGCTGCATTGGGGGTGGAGGGGGGTTCCGGTGTGTGTCGGCCCGGCCTTCGCTCTCACGCCTTATGGGTGTGGGGCCGCGGGGGGCCGGGGTGGGGGGCATCGGTGCTCTCCATCATTGGTTGAGGGATGCCGGTAGGACAGAATAGTTTAGGCTAGGCTATAGATTAGCTACAGCCTAACTGTAGGCTGTAGATTAGCTAGATTAGAGGATTACAAAGTCTGAGACCACGGGCCTCCTCTCAGAAAAAAACATGGAAAAAGCTCCATGAAAAAGCTGCCTTCACTCTTATTCAAATTACTAAAACAACTATAACTGAAATGACTAAAATAAATCACTCAATGAGCCTCCCCTCAAACTGGGGAGGCTCACCTCCCACTTTGGCTTGTTTGGCCTGGCCGCTCTGCTGCCGGCTCTAGTGTGCCGCTGCTACCTTACCTCGGGCGCTACTGCCCCGGCTGCTGCAGTGGGATGGCCAGGCAGATTGAGTAGCTGCTGTATGCCCTAGGGCTGCGCGATAAATGTCAGACTAATTGTTTGTTGGCTATTTAGTGGCTCATATCGCCTGGTAACTATAATACTATACATTTTACTGTCCCCTGTGACTATTCGTGACCGTATCGCCCAGCCCAGTATATCCTGTCCTCTCTCTCCTCCTTCCTTAGGTCTTCTAGTTTAATATTATATCAGTATCTTCACTCTAGCTTCAAAACTGAGCCCGCTACAACCTCTGAAAGACAGTAATGTCAGCCACAGTTGCCAGGACCCTCAGGATTTTGATTTCAGGGTTGGCCAGTGCCCCTGGCTCCCCTGGCCACTCCCTAGAAACGCCCCTGAAGTGTATGGCTCTTGCCGAAGAAGAAAAAACAGAAGAAACACCAAGGAAGACCACCATGAGGAGGCACTTGCAACACCATATCTTCAGTAGCTCATGCAGTCTTTTCTTGTACAAAGCATCTCTGATGTTGACTTCACCTGTTTGACAGTAGAGTATGTTTGGTCCTGATCCCTGGTGGCTGGACTGAGGCTCTGGTAGATGGCATCTGGCTTAGATCTGGAGGCTGGAGGACAGTTCTCATAGATGACAGTCTGCGACAAAAGAAGTTCAACAAGTTGAAAGACATGACAGCACAACTGAAATACAGTGGTAGCAATGGAAACGGTCCTCCATCTTACATGTATCCTATATCTATCGTAAGTGTGTAGGGTTAATGCACTTTAAACGTTAGTGTAGAAAAACACACACACACACACACACACACACACACACACACACACACACACACACACACACACACAGAACATTCATTCTTCTGAGAATTCACTCAGATAAGACAGCAGAACAACACCATGGACTCTGCTCTGTCAGATGCTGTAACTCACGTGTGTTCTGATGTCAGTGGATGTGATGTCATCAGCTCCTGCCCCTACATCACGGCCTGGAATGCAATGGAATACACACACTTTGTTTCAACTCAGACAAAGAACCAAGACCGGAAGTCACAACTAATGTACTACTACTGTACTACTGCTAATACTAGTAATCAAGCTGACGTTCCAGTAGCCTATAGGTCTAGCTGCCGTCGGCAGCTGACATTGTGCCATGTTTCCAGCCTTATGAGAAAAAGTAGAGACACGCACATCCAAACCTGAATAGGGCAGGTGCAGAGCTCGGGGTAGAAACTGACAAAGGAAAAGAAAGCTTGCACACTGCAAGGCTCCAAGTTTGAGAGTGTATTTATTTTACACCGGTGGTGCATTTCGGGCAGCACCCTGCCCTTCCTCAGACAAACTGACATAAGAAAGACGCCCCACATGACGCAGTCACATGACGCAGTCAATTGGGTCAACTCGCTCATGTGACAGGAAAAGTTTAGAATTACAAAAGTTGCATACAAACACAATTAGGCTACACATAGTGAAACCAAAATAATCAAAAGTGAAGTTAACACTGTTAGTGGTAACTTTTCCATACTTACAACATGTGGACAGAGCCAAGTCTGTAACCACAAAAAACTAGGGCTGTCAAACGATTAATTTTATTAATCGCGATTATTCGCATCTTTGTATCGCATGTTTAAAATGCCATTATTTTGCATTTCAAAGCATTTTTAATTAGATATTAATCATTCTTACCAGTGTGTGGTGATTGGGAATCAAATTAATGCAAATAAATGTGCTTTGTGATCTTGAATTTTAGATTTATTTTCAATTCAATAGAAGTGGAATGTAGACAGGAGGTAACAATGTCTACAAAATATATCTAGAATCGATACTTCCGGCGACGGCGCTGTGGAGCAGTCGAAACACAAAATGATACAGCCGAAGTAGGCTGTGTCTGAGCTAAAAACTTTGGCACTTCCATGTGAATAATGGCTCGGTATTGGAAACTGTGTATTGATAACGTGTATATCGTGTGAAGCCATTGGAGCCGACCTCCCAGTGGTTAGAGGACCCGCGCATCCGAGACTCTGAAGGAAGAATGAGTGATGAGTGTCGCGCTAGCTAGCTGGCTGCTAGCTGGCCGCTAGCTACTTTTAGGTGATCACTCGCCTCAAACTCGATGTACTTCGGTGATATTTTAATTCCGTTTTACACAAGGTGCAAACTACGGCTCTCGACTTGTCCACTATGCCATTTGGGGAGTTTTTCTAAAGTAAAACGAGCCATTTAGAAGTGTATTGCTGTCGTTCTCTTCCAAGCCTGCACAAGCAGGAGACAGGAAACCGAACGGCTTGACTACAATTACGGGTGCGACGAAGGGACAAAATAGCGGCATGCGATTAACGCGATTTAAAAAAAATACCGCGTTATGGCCGGCCCTTGATTGCATCGCGATTAACGTGTTAACGCTGACAGCCCTACAAAAAACACATCCCCACATACAGTGGGCCTATCTGCATGGGCATACACTAAAGCTAGAAAAACAAATAGAGTCCGCACACTGGATTTTAAAGGCTCCTGGTTAATTTATTAACGTTTCGATCCCAAGGATCTTCGTCAGAATGGAAGCAGGAAGGAGGAGGAACACTCACAGTAGAGGACTCAATCCCATTGGTGGAGAGAACAGAGGGCAGGTGAAAACACTGGTGCCAATCAAGAGACAGATAGACCAATCAGTGTAAACATTATGGCCCCTATTCTCCCACAGGCCTTCGGCGCTAAAACGGGCCTTAAACGCAAAAAAACGTGCCTTGCGCCTGCCTCGGGAAGATATCAATATGGCTTTACGCTGCCAAATGCGCTTTAGGCCGAATGGGCGTGGCGCAGTCCCAGAATGGGCCAGAATGGGCGTGTCGGCCTTAAATATCGGCGTAATCTTCCCACCTGGCGTAAATTTAGTGCTTTGCGCTTTTGAAAACCAGGCCTATTCAGTGCGCCAGTTGCGCGGAGCGCTCCCCTCTGGCTCTCTCCTCTGTCACCCTTCTCTGTGTCACTCTCTCCCTCTCTCCTCAGTCTGACAGGCACAATACGACTGTCTCTCTCTGACTCCCTCGCTCAGACAGACACAACACACGTCCCATAGGAAATAGCAGTTGTAAGTTCACTGCCTGTGAATGTCCCAGCATGCAATTGGGTACTCCATTTCGCTACTAAATAGCAACCAAATGAGCCGAAATAGCTATATAGGTCGATCTAAATAATGTGTAATGGTAACACAACCTGCAATCGGAGAACATTTCAATATTGGACCAAATAAAACATCGAAATGAAAACACCACCCTATGTGAAACATATATGTCCTCCTGTGGATTTAACGTGACTTAGATAAGTGATAGCGGAACGCGCTTCTACTGTCATGTGCTATACTGTGATGTCCGCTCCAATAACTTGGCCCTACTTCACATTTAGTTTTACAATAAAAACACATTTATGCAATGACTTTACATAATTTAGGGTAGATTTATGTGCATCATCCTTCCTGCAGCAGGCGAGAGAAAATGATATCTTTCTGGACAAACTTTCACCAATCTAATAGGCTATATTTTTCTAGCTGATGCATTTAGAACATTCTTTTCACTTTGATCTTGCTATAGTGTAGGGTATTTACATGCTTGCAGTATTTAAACTGCAGTTAGATTGGTTTGAGAAGCATAATAATATGGAATAATAGCCTATATATGGAGACAGACAGACTGGATGAAGGGAGGGAGGGGGGGGGGCAGAGCGCTTGGCTTTGTCTGGTTTTACCGGATTTGCCCAGGAATTGGAGCTTAAAAGGCAAGCTGTGACTCTTTACTGCAATTCTCCAATGAGCGGACTATGCATAATTTTACGCTTAAAAGGCGTGGTTATAATGGTTGAGGCTGCGTGTAGCGCCGATACCAAGATAGCGAGTGCGCTGGTCCACACCCACTAACTGGGCTAGGCCAGGCCTTAAACGCAGAAACTGCGCCGATTGCAACGATAGGGCCCTATGGGCCCTATTCTCCCACAGGCCATCGGCGCTATTACGGGCCTTAACCGCAAAAAAACGTGCCTTGCGCCTGTTTCGGGAAAATAGCAATAGGCTTTAGGCTGCCAAATGCGCTTTAGGCCGAATGGGCGTGGCGGAGTCCCTGAATGCGCCGAAGTGGGCGTGTCGGCGCTAAATACCGGCGTACTGCTATCTTCCAGCCATCTTCCGACCTGGCCTACTTTTAGCGCTTTGCGCTTTTGAAAAGCAGGCCTAAAGCAGGATTCTGTGCACCGGGGACAGGAAAGTGAATGGAGAATACAATATATAGAAAAAAATACTTTAGAATACAATAGAATATAAGATTGCAACCCTTCTCAGGCTTTGGGTGAAGCTGTAATGCAGTTTCATAAATTTAGTTTAGGCTATCATAATAATCCCCATTTATGTGTAATATAGCTCTACGTTTTATTACCCCCCCCCCCCCCCCCCCCGAAATTAGCTAGGCTACTAATATTACTAATATTCCTAATTAATATATATTATTATTTCATTCAGATAATTGACATTATAGGCATGTATATCGTTTAATGTGAGAGAAAGGGAGAGAGAAAGAAAGAGAGAAAGAAACTGGAGAAACTTTTGTGTAGCGCTTCTTCAAACCCCACTCTTCATTACAGCTATTCATTACAGAATTGTCTGTTGTATTTATATTTTCTGTGTGCATAGTAGTTAGAATTATTTCCAAATGTTTCCCCCGTCTGTGGCAGCGGAGCTGTCCGAGGTGCTGAACAAGCCGCAGCGCATAGACGGCCACCTGGGGCGGCTCACTCAGGCGGTCCAGGACTGGGCGCAGGGCGTCGGCGGGGTAATTCCCCTCCCCAAACAGTGCGCGATCGTACATTTGAGCCTGAATGGATAGATGAATAAACAACTTAAGTAAAGAGTTGTTTTGTAGCTATTCAAAATGGATGGTGGACAGATATATCACCTGATTCGCCAGCACCAATTTCTCCTCAGCTGTGAACTTCGCGGATCTGTTTTGGTCTGCCATGATCACACTGCGCCAGCTGCTGCCAATCTGGCTTTTAAAGCCACACTGATTGATTACTGAAGATTTTATTGAGAATGAACATATTTGTCAGAGCCTGTGGGCAGGGGGTGGGGGGGACGCATATATAGGCCAAATAAAATACTATTACTCAATAATAAAATCCAGTAAATTAAATAGAATAAAGTTATCAGATCCAGTAAAAGTGATAGGTGTCATTCAGAGGATGTTGCATCGTGCAGTGGGGGAGGAGAGATAAAACGATATCATTCTGGCCAAACTTTCATCTAATCTCATGACATCCAGCCATAGGCAATATTTTTTTCTATCAGATGCATTTAGAACATTATTTTCACTTTGGTCTTGCTATAGTGTAGCGTATTTACATGCTTGCAGTATTTTAACTGCAGTTAGATTGGTTTGAGAAGCATAATAATATGGAATAATAGCCTATATATGGAGATAGACAGACCGGATGAAGGGAGGGGGGGGCGGCGGAGCCCTTGGCTTTGTCTGGTTTTACCGGATTTGTCCAGGAATTGGAGCTTAAAAGGCAAGCGTGTGTCTCTTCCCTGCAATTCTCCAATGAGCGGACAATGCATAATTTTACGCTTAAAAGGCGTGGTTATAATGGTTGAGGCTGAGTTTAGCGCCGATACCAAGATATCAAGTGCGCCTTTCCACGCCCACTGCTTTGCGCTGCGGCTGGCGCTCGGCCTAGAAACTGCGCCGCTGCAACGATAGAGCCCTATGTGTCTAAATATAAGTATTGAGTGCTAAAGGCTTCGCTGCAAAAAAACTGACCATACACAATTCTGAAGTACAAACCCAGAACAATCAGATCTATACAATACAGTAAATCAGATCAGAACAATGTAGAAATATATAAGCATGATTTTAGAATAAAGAATCAAGAATAATACATTTAAGAATGAGGATAAACAAATCCCCAAACATATAATAGGAGACAAGGTAGGCCTCAAGGCTAAATAAAGTTTAAAAACTGGTTATTATTAAGCTAGGTTTTTCTCAAAAGGTCGCACATTCACCACAAGGGAGTAAGTCATAAGCAGCCTGGGCGACACAAAAGGTCACCAAAGGTCTGCAGAAAAGAGAACCCAGTAAGAAACCAGCACAAAAGGAAAACCACTAATAGTGGTTGAGGTAAAGTAAAAGCAGCCCACACTATTAATCAATGATATAATTCCTACAAATATAATTCCTACACTGGTAGATGCAGGAGGACAACAAGTAAGGGCACAGGGACTATACAAGAATACAGTATAGATACACATAAAATGAATAGTTTTACATTTAAAAAAGGGGGGGGGTATTTAAAGGGAGCGAAGCTACAGGGGAAATGGACAAATTGACCTGTACAGAAGGACTAAGGTGAGTATATAGAGTCCACACCTGGACACAACAGCTATAAGAAAGCTCTGATGTCAAAAGACTCATTCATACCCCTGTTAACTGTGTCTAAAGTAGAGATCCAGTAGGCCTCCCTCCTGAGTAGGAGGGAGTTAATGTCACCACCTCTAGGTGGAACCTTCACATGTTCAATACCAATATATTTTAGTGAAGAAATACAGTGTTGGGCTTGGAAAAAGTGAACAGCTAGAGGGTTTTTGAAATCCTGAGTTCTGATATCGCTTCGGTGTTCACAAATCCTAGTCTTCAGAGGTCTAGATGATTTACCTATGTATGCCAAACCGCAAATACACTTGATCATATAGATGATATTTGAGGTAGAACAGCTGATAATTTCTTTAATTTTGAAACGTTTGCCAGTGACAGGATGATTGAAAGTGTGACATTTATATGTGAAATTACACTGAGCACATCTGCCACATTTATAATTACCATCAGGAATATCGGTTAGAAAATGAGAAGGTGTAGGTTGTCCCAGGTGTGACCTAACAAGTAAATTGCTAAAATTCGGGGGCCTCTTGTAAACGACACGAGGGGGAACAGAAAAGAGATTCTTAAGAGAAGAGTCAGAGCTTTAAATGTGCCAATGTTTTCTGATCGTTTTTTCAAAATGGCGACCGAGAGGAGAGTACTGTACTAAGCAGTGGAGACCTTGATCCCCAACACTTCTCTCTCTAGTTGTGAGGCTCTCACTTTGAGAGCAGTCACTAAATTTATGTGAGGCAGGTTGGATCCACCGGTCAGGATAACCCCGCTGTCGGAAACGTGACTCAAGGTCAGAAGAATGTAACTTAAAAGATTCATCTGAACTGCAGACTGTGCGAATACGTTTAAATTGGCCAACAGGAATACCTCTCTTAAGAGGTGTGGGATGAAAACTGTCTGCATGAAGCAGGGAGTTCCTGTCAGTGGGTTTTCTGTATAAATCTGTACCAAGTCTACCATCATCAGTTTTGAGAATAGTGACATCTAGAAAATGCATTTGGTAGAGGTCAGAGGCCATAGTAAACTTTAAATGTTCGCTACTGTCATTTAAAAATACATGAAAGGCTGCAAGTTCAGTCGCAGAACCGGACCATAGAAGGAAAATATCATCAATATAACGTTTCCATAATTTAATATGCGATAGAAAAGGATTGCAATCAGGGTTGAGAATAATATTTGTTTCAAGGAGGCCAACATAGAGATTAGCATAATTGGGAGCCATTTTGCTGCCCATGGCTGTACCACATTTCTGTAGATAAAAACACTTTTTAAAAAGAAAGAAATTCGTGGTCAACACAATTTCAACAAGGTGTTTCAGACAAGCAGTACTGGGACTAGATATAGTCCTCTGACTGAAAAAGTGTTCAATGGCCTCCAAGCCACCTTGGTGTGGGATGTTGGTGTACAGGCTCAGTGTGCGGACTCTATTTGTTTTTCTAATTCTATGATTCATTTGTCCAGCACCTGATTTTTTGTAGATGTGCATGCTCTCCTGTTTTTTCATACACTAAGGCCCCTATTCTCCCACAGGCCTTCGGCGCTAAAACGGGCCTTAAACGCAAAAAAACGTGCCTTGCGCCTGTTTTGGGACGATATCAATATGGCTTTACGCTGCCAAATGCGCTTTAGGCCGAATGGGCGTGGCGCAGTCCCAGAATGGGCCAAAGTGGGCGTGTCGGCGCTAAATACCGGCCTACTGATATCTTCCGACCTGGCGTAAATTTAGCGCCTTGCGCTTTTGAAAAGCAGGCCTATTCAGTGCAGCCAGTTGCGCGGAGCGCTCCCCTGTGGCTCTCTCCCTCCCCTCTGGCTCTCTCCCTCCCCTCTGGCTCTCTCCTCTGTCACCCTTCTCTGTGTCACTCTCTCCCTCTCTCCTCAGTCTGACAGGCACAATACGACTGTCTCTCTCTGACTCCCTCGCTCAGACAGACACAACACACGTCCTATAGGAAATAGCAGTTATAAGTTCACTGCCTGTGAATGTCCCAGCATGCAATTGGGTACTCCATTTCGCAGCAACCAAATGAGGCGAAATAGATATAAAAGGTCGATCTAAAATAATGTGTAATGGTAACACAGCCTGCAATTGTAGAACATTTCAATATTGGACCAAATAAAACATCGAAATTAAAACACCACTCTAAGTGAAACATATATGTCCTCCTGGGCCTATATATATCCCTTGTCGATTTAACGTGATTTAGATAAGTGTTAGCGGAACGCGCTTCGGAACGGGCTTCTACTGTCATCTGCTATACTGTGATGTCCGCTCCAATAACTTCGCCGTACTTCACATTTAGTTTTACAATAAAAACACATTTATGCAATGACTTTACATAATGTAGGGTATATTTATGTGCATCATTCTACCTGCAGCAGGGGAGAGAAAACGATATCGTTATGGACAAACTTTCACCAATATAAAATTAATCTCATCATATAGGGATAGGCTATATTTTTCTAGCTGATGCCTTTAGAACATTCTTTTCACTTTGATCTTGCTAGTGTAGCGTATTTACATGCTTGCAGTATTTAAACTGCAGTTAGATTGGTTTGAGAAGCATAATAATATGGAATAATAGCCTATAATGGAGACAGACAGACTGGATGAAGGGAGGGGGGGGGGGGCAGAGCGCTTGGCTTTCGTCAGGTTTTGCGGGACCACTGGAATTGGAGCTAAAAAGGCAAGCGTGCGATTCGTTTATTGCACTTATCCAATGAGCATGACGGTGCATAATTTTACGCTTAAAAGGCGTGGTTGTAATGCTTTAGGCTGCGTGTAGCGCCAGCACGACGATATCAAGTGCGCTGGTCCACGCCCACTGATTTGCGCTGCGCCAGGCGCTCGGCCTAGAAACAGCGCCGATGCAACGATAGGGGCCTAAAGCTACCCAGAATTAATGCCTTAGACTGGGTGTGTCATGTGACAGGTTGGAGATGACACACACAGGAAATCAAAGACGAGAGCTCTTCACACTTAAACTGACACATGGGAAGCCCAGGAGCTTCACCACATAAACGTGCTAGAGCTGGAAGCTGTTTGCCTAGCTCTATGCCACTTCCGGCATCAGATACGTGGTTTCCCAATGGAGTACGATTGTATTGTATGTTATTTTATGTATTTTAGTGTCAAACCAAGCAGTTCAGCTATATTTAGAATCAGGTGGAGAGACCATAGAACATTTTTTATTTTATTTATTCTTTAGGTTTGGTCCGAGTAAAATATCGTCTCTCTCTTGTGCGCTCTGTCATCTCAAAATTGTTGGGCCAATCTTGATACACTTTCTTCCTATCTTTCTATTGTAATTTTATATATTTTTTGTAAATGTCTAAATGCACTGTAACAGGATGTTCTTGCAAATGAAAGCTTGCTCTCAAGGGCCTCCCTGTATAAATAAAGGTTAAATAAAAAAATCCACAGTCTCACTCAATGTGTAGGCTAGGCTGCAAGCAGAAATGCTGAGGATTTCAAGATTGTTTTGATTTTATTCATTCCCATATCAAAATCTATCATTACAAAAGAGTGCATAGAGTACTGCAGGGGTGACATATTTTTGTAGGCTTACTCAGAAGTCTCTGCACTTCCTTCCTGGTTCCTCGTTCCTTCACAAAGAGAGGACCAGTTTGCCTTTGAACATTGCATCATCTGAATGTAAACCTACTTTGAAACGTAAGAGTAAATTCTGCCCCATGGTAAACCATGCCCCTATCAATACTTTCTGCAAGGTGGTTGAGAGAGATGTTGAATCATTATTTCAAACTCCCCCCCATGCTAGAAATATCTCCAAAGGTGAAGGAGAGGCTCTTCGCAACTTGGCCAAAAACCATGAGGTAATTGTCAAGCCAGCGGACAAAGGGGGTGGCACCGTTTTAATGAACAGATGTGACTACAACAGTGAAATTAGGAGACAACTTTCTGATGGAAACTTCTATCAAAAACTCCAATTTGACCCTACTCGACGCTTCAAAGCTGAAATTGACACTTTTCTTTCCAATGCCCACTCCGCAGAGCCATTGTCCAAGACTGAAAAAGAGTACTTAACCAATGACTATCCTTCCAGACCTGTATTTTATATACTACCCAAGGTCCACAAGTCTCTTATAAATACACCAGGTAGACCTATAGTTTCAGGGATCGGGTCCCTCACAGAACCGCTTTCTAATTTTGTTGATGCCCACATACGCCCCTTGGTAACTCAACTACCATCCTATTTGAAGGACACACATGATTTTTTAGATCAACTATCACGTGTCCAGTTTCCTGATGATGGCCAGTTTTTCTTGGTAACACTAGATGTCGCCAGTCTCTACACAAACATTCCACACTCTTGTGGCTTGGAGGCCCTCCAGTTTTTTCTGGACAAAAGAGACGTTCCAACTCCTCCTACTCAATTTATGATTGAAATGTCTAACCTTATTCTAACTAAAAACTATTTCCTATTTGAAAATGATTTTTTCTTACAGACCCAGGGTGTAGCCATGGGAGCGACCTTTGCCCCAGATTTTGGCAAATTAATTTATGGGCTATCTTGAGCATCAACATATCAATCCTAACAATCCCTTTGACTCCAATCTTATTTTTTATCAACGCTATATCGATGATATTTTTTTTGATTTTCAGGGGGTCATCATCTGAATTGAATAGTTTTTGTAAATATATGAATTCCTGGTCTGATACAATTAATTTCTGTATGGAATTCAGCCCCTCTTCTATTCATTTCCTGGATACTCAAATTACTCTTTCTGACAGAGTGCTTTCCTCCACTCTTTATGTGAAGCCCACAGACAAAAACAGTCTTCTTCATGTCAAAAGCTTCCACACATCACCATTGAAAAAAAGCTTACCATATAGCCAGTTTTTGCGCATTAAGCGGATCTGCACACAAGCCTCTGACTTTGAGTTGGAGGCGAAAAAACTATACGACCAATTCATCTCAAGGGGCTACCCTGATAGCTGGCTTAAAACTGCTCTATCAAAAGCTTGTGCCTATATTCCACCTACAGGGCCACCCAATCAGAAAAATCGACCTGGTAACTTGCTTTGCTGCACCACGTACAGCCCTTTGAGTAAGCAAATCAAGGAGGTAATATCTAAGCACTGGCATATTCTCTCTGCTGATGTCGTGGGTAAAAGCCTGTTTTCTAATTTGCCTTTTTTTGTGCATTCCAGAGCCCACAACGTTCGTGACCTGCTGGTACATGCGGACACTTTTTCATACTGGAAAAAGTAGGAGGATTGACGGCCCTATTGGCTTCTTTCCTTGCCTTCACTGCACTTCCTGTCAAAACCACAGGAAAGCCAACTCTTTTGTCAGCCATGTAACTAAGTAAGAATTCAAGATCCATAAATGTATTTCTTGTCATTCTGTTAATGTTATTTATCTACTTATTTGCCCTTGTGGGCTTCAGTACGTGGGGAAAACAAATCGACAGCTCAGAACCAGGATCAATGAACACAGAAGCTCCATCCGCAGAGGTGATCTCAAGTCACCTGTAGCTAGACACTTCCTGGAAGCTAAACATCCAGCCACTGCTCTGAGATTCTGTGGTATTGATAAGGTCGACCCCAATCGTAGACACACAGATCTAGAAACGAAACTTCTCCAATGTGAGAGCAAATGGATCTTTAAACTAAAAACTGAACAACCTCTTGGGCTGAATGAAACTTTGTCTCTAGCTTGTTTCCTCTAGGCCTCTGGACAGTGTCTACATGTACCAGCGTGTCCCTATGTCCTCCTGGCTCCTTCCATTACTCTGCCTCCCTTTGTTTTTCTCCATTGATGAGTGTATTGTGGCAACCTTTGCACATTTGTGGAACATTCTTGTGATTTACAGCCATTATCTATTGTTTTTGGTGAAGAACCTTATTTTCAGCTAATTGACAGTGACCTGACTTTGTCTGGCCCACATACAATGCAATCATTGATTGATGGCACCTGAGCAACATGATGTACCTGCCTGTCTATTTAACCTGTCCTTGTCAGACCTGTATGTTTAGTAGCACTGATGATAGTCCTTTGACTGAAATGTTTGCTGCCTTTTAAATCCACTTTTTCTTTTGTTGCACTGTTTTGCACCATAAAATAAAGTAAGTCTTTTTTTGCTTGATCTCAGCCTCTGGACCTCCTCTGTGGCTTTTTTAGCCCTGTCATATCTGGTGTGCGGGTATTCTCTTTGACCTCTATGGTGTTGAATGTACCATTCAGGCTAGGAAATGATATGGTATGTGTTCGGCAGATGGCTAACTACAGCATAGTTAATGGGGGGAAAATACCTGTTATTTAGCTTTTCTGATGCTATTGCATGGTTAAATCAGTGGATTGTATTATGGGGCGGGGGTATCTGCAGTGGAAAGTAGTAGGACATTTGTTTTGTGGTAGGTCTGAAACGTTTGGGACCCTCTGGTATAGTACATGGAAGTTATAGCGTAGAAAATGCCTTGTACTTGTCTATATAGGTGTTATGTTGGAGGGTTGTCTTTTGTGTCTCCTCCTATGTCTCTCCCCTTGTCCTCCCAGGTCCCTGGTTTGGTGTCCAGTCCAAAAGAATGAGGTCAATCAGCTGATTGTCTCTGGCTCCAGTTTATTTAGTTTATTGAGTATCACCTGGTCACCTGCGGGTAAAAGTCAATGAGATTTTTTGTATGTGGATTTTGGTTACATGCTTGAAATAAGGTCTGTGGTTAACACAAGTTTATGAAACAGCTAACTTTGTGTTCAGCAATAATCAACAAATGAGAACCACTTTTATGACTTTGTGTAAATTATGCATTTTGTTAAATGTGGTTTTCAGAAAACGCTTCAAAAGTCATAAAAGAGGTGTTCATTTGTGAACGTGTTAACGTTTGTTAACCAGAGACCTTATTTCATACATTTAACCAAAAGTACCATACAAAATCTCATTGACTTTTACACATGGGAACCAGGAAGGAAGTGCAGACTTCTGAGTAAGCCTACAAAAATATGTCACCCCTGCAGTAGTCTATGCACTCTTTTGTAATGATAGATTTTGATATGGGAATGAATTAAATCAAAACAATCTTGAAATCCTCAGCATTTCTGCTTGCAGCCTAGCCTACACATTGAGTGAGACTGTAGATTTTTTTATTTAACCTTTATTTATACAGGGAGGCCCTTGAGAGCAAGCTCTCATTTGCAAGAACATCCTGTTACAGTGCATTTAGATATTTACAAAAAATATATAAAATTACAATAGAAAGATAGGAAGAAAGTGTATCAAGATTGGCCCAACAATTTTGAGATGACAGAGCGCACAAGAGAGAGACGATATTTTACTCTGACCAAACCTAAAGAATAAATAAAAAAGAAAATGTTCTATGGTCTCTCCACCTGATTCTAAGGCTTTGTTCACACCGACGACCCAAGCCTTGCCTATGCCTTGCCTTTACCCACGCTTTTAAATAGGCGTCCGTTTTAGTCAACGAGGCTGTGTACACCGGGCGCCTGAGCGTGAACCCTGCGTGTACCCACGCCTTGCATGTGCCTTGCCGATTTTATCGAATAGGCGAGAGTTCTATTTTCACGCCGACAAGGCGCATGCAGGCAGGCTTTTCTGTCAAGCCATGAAAGAAAAACGCGACAATATCCGTGGGAACTGGCAAAGTCAACTGAATTTCAAAATAAAATGGAGTTTCTACAACAGTATTGAGCAGAGAGAGAGAGCGAGAGAGAGATTGACGGGTGGCTATCACGTGGGGCTTTCTCCCTGTCGGCAAACAAATCTTCATGAGAGAGAATAGCGACCGAAGAAGCAAGATGGACAATGTTGTTGTGCCAGCACATATTCTTGCAAGATCACCTCTCTAAAATGTCCGACTATAGTCAGACCTGGTTATACATATCCAGCATCAATAGAACATTAAATATATCAGATTTATTTTACCTAGAGGCTACCCATCACAATTCTGGACAACACGTGAAAAAATACAGTCGGGAGAGAGGAGAGGCGCTTGTGACTCGGCTCCAGGTTCGGCGTGCAAAAGGCGTGCGGTGTGATCGCAAAAGCGTGTAACAGGTTCATGCCCAGCTCGGCGTAGGCGTGGGTTGAGGCAAGGCAAGGCGTAGCTTGTCTGTGTGAACTAAGCGTAAATATAGCTGAACTGCTTGGTTTGACACTAAAACACATAAAATAACATACAATACAATCGTACTCCATTGGGAAACCACGTATCTGATGCCGGAAGTGGCATAGAGCTAGGCAAACAGCTTCCAGCTCTAGCATGTTTATGTGGTGAAGCTCCTGGGCTTCCCACTTACTGTTTGTAAGTGTCCCTCGAGTCTGCTGCTATGAGCGCATCATCGAGGTAACATAGACGCGTATCCCCTTCGCATGGAGCGGAGCCAGCGCCATGGTCACACAGGCGGTGAAGGTCCATGGGCTCAGGGACAGGCCGAAGGGGAGGACGCAGAACTCATAGCCGTCCCCTGGAAGGAAAACCTGAGGTATTTCCTGTGCCTCTCCACCACGGACACATGAAAGAACGCATCCTTCAGCTCTACTGAGGTGAAGTGGTCCCCCGCCCGCAAGGCATTGAAGAGGCGGGGCAGGGTAAGCATGCGGAAGCTTCCGCAGGATCTTGTTCAGAAGCCGAAGGTCCAGTATGGACCGCATGGAGCCGTCCTTCTTGGGCACGGCAACACCACGGCAACGCACGGGCGTTGAGCACAGGCTGTGGTGGGCCTTCCGCCGGCTGGGGGCACTCCCCGGCAGGGGGCATTCTAAGGTAAGTCCTCTTGGGAGCTCCAAACCAAAGTCGGGCACTAGGCACAGACGATGGTGGGCTCGCTCCCCTGTCGGGCAGCATCCTCTGGCAGGGGGGGCTTAAATCTCGTTCAAAGCAAATTTATACTGACTGCGGAGTGTCCGGTGTCCGTGGTGTTCACGGCAAGACAGTTCTCTCCGCAGAGGCACATCCTTTTATGGTAAATATGGTAGAAGTGCAGTGTCTGCGGAGAGCGGAGAATCCCCCTTCAGGCCCCCGTTGTGTTTTTAGCGAGAATGCAAATGTCACATCAGTTCTTCCGTGTGTGTTCCTGATTTATATCGGCGAATAATCAATCCTAGTGCAATTGTAGGCTATTTTCAGTTTGTTTTTAGCAAGTAAGTTTGTTGTCTTCTTGTTTTTGTGCTTTGCATTTAATTTTTTCGATCTCAAATCGTTTTTATTGACGTAGTAAATAGTTGGCTATTCACTCTAAAATGGGCTCCCTCATGACTGTGAGAAAAGGATCATGTTGCTCCGTCACTCATGTGGCGATGCTCAAACCCGTTCATTTTGCACTGATTTCGCCGGTCACTTGGTCAGTTTGTGGAGGCTTCTTCCCTATACAAACCATAGCAAACATTAGCCAATCATAGCCTCGGAATTGACTGCACGAGCTCGCGACGTGCTCTGCAGAGTTACATTTTTTGAGAGGAGCGCGGAGCTCCGTGCAGTCCCTCCGCAGAGCCTGTGCGGAGCGCCGCGCTCGCCGCACAGAGCCTCCGCTCCGCGAAAACCGGACACTCCGCAGTTAGTATAAATAAGCTTTTACGCTGCTGCTGCCGTGGGCCGCGCTGCTGCCTGGCGGTGCTGCTGTTGTGGCTGAAGCGCGCTTCTGAAGCTGTCCGGCCATTTGTTCCCGACCGGCGGTCCGAAGAGGCCAGAGGGAGAGACCGGGATCTCCAGTGGTTAATTGAGATCGATCCATAACTTGGCTTACTTCGGCTAGGGATTAACGAATAATTAGGTTATAATTTCTGGCCTTCACCTCGGAGTCTTACAGCAATTCTCGGCTGGCGAGAATTATTTATATATATATATATATATATATATATATATATATATATATATATATATATATATATATCTATACTTACTAGTTTAACTACGTTTGCTGGGCAGTCTTTATTGGTGTCTACAAAAACAACATTTTGATTGAATTATAGGCTACAATGTAACAATGAGAACAATTAGGCTACCATAACCTGAACATTTCTGAATTTAGTTCATTGATACACAAATTTCAAACCAACTCATGGAGTTAATTTGAACCCAAGTAGCTGCCAAAATAATGAATGCATGCATTATTATAGAAAGCAGGCTAAATTGCCCCTCCCTGCAATGTGTGGGCCAGCTCGATCTTGCTTGATGCAACTCAAAGAGAGAAGCGAAAATACACAGGCTGATTTGTTTAGTGGAGCAGAGCGGCTTCGGGGACACCTCTGGTGGACACAGGCGTTCACTAGACAGGCTGCGACCAGCTCCAGTGTCCGCCTCGCGGTCATAATGTAACCTTTCCTGGTGGAATCTCAATCTGCCCGGCAGAGACTTAACCTTTGCATGGTCTTCGGGTCAATCTGACCCGTTTTAGAATTTCAACATCAAGGAAAAGTATGTTAAAATATATTTTTCTCTATGAAACTTCTTCTGCTTGGCTCATTTACTGTACTAAACATGTGATATGAAAATGATACATTTCATGCATTTGCTACCCCCCCTGCATCAACATATAACACCCATGGTCTTCGGGTCAATTTGACCCGGCCATTGAAAGTGGAGGCTAAAAGGGGTCAGAAGTGAAATTTAGACAATTTCTTTCTTTGAAAATGTTAGACATATTGGTATTTTCTAGTAAACATTGCATTCTGACACACACACACACACACACACACACACACACACACACACACACACACACACACACACACACACAATGAAAGTTCACTCAGAGTTGACAGTATGTTTTGATACTTTTTTGCTATTTTTAGCTACAGGTCACCTCTCTTGCACCTGTGTGGGGTGTCCACCCGCTATGCCGACCACCCGCAATGCCGACCTTAGGTTTAGGCGTGGGGGGTGGGAGAGGTTAGGTTTTGGGTTAGGGTCTGGGGGAGGTTAGGTTTAGGCGTGGGGGGTGGGAGAGGTTAGGTTTTGGGTTAGGGTCTGGGGGAGGTTAGGTTTAGGCATGGGGGGAGGTTAGGTTTGGCGTGGGGGCTGGGAGAGGTTAGCTCCAGCCGGTCCACCGACACGCTGCACGCCGCCTCGCTCATGAGCTGGTTCTGCTTGTGGGCTATCGGCATTGCGGCCTGTCGGCACTGCGGCCTGTCGGCACATAGACCCTGTGTGGGTGGAAACCCCGGGAAAGAGTTGTTGAGATAAGCATTTTTTGTTGCAAGTAGGTGGTGCTAAGGCGAATTGCAAGAAGTTTTATTTGTTGCCAGTAGGTGGCGCTATGCCGAATTGCCTGGAATTCAGCTCCCTGCACTCCGTTGGGTCCCCCTAAGCGCACTCCCCGAGTTTGAAGTTGATCGGACGAGGGGTTCTCAAGATAAACCACTTGCTGTGTTGCCAGTAGGTGGCGCTATGCCGAATTGCACGAAAACAGGTCACTGTTCTCCGTCATGTACTCCTTAGTACACTCGTAAAGTTTGAAGTAGATCCGACCAATGGTTCTGGAGATCCGGGAGGAACACACAAGGAACACACGCACTGTGTTGCCAGTAGGTGGAGCTATACCGAATTGCACGAAAACAGGTCACTGTACTCCATCACGTACTCCTTAGTACACTCCCAAAGTTTGAAGTAGATCCGACCAACGGTTCTCGAGATCCGGGAGGAACACACGCACGCAGGAACACACGTACGCACAGGAACACACGGACGCACAGACGCACAGACAGACGCACTGACAGTGACAATCTCATAATCTCCTCGCGGAGATAATAAATAAACTTGAGTAGCTCTTTATTAAAATGAAGAACAAACTATGATTAGTAGGATTTTTGGGGTTTATAACGACTTTAGAATGGTTGAACATGAGCCGGGTCAAATTGACCCGAAGGCCCTCGGTGTGACCAAAAGACGAAGACCATCTGAGGGTTAAGGCAGAAAAGAGAAAAAACTTGAATGGATGCACATCAAAGGAGATTTAGAAGTGAGTAGATGCAAATCCGCCTGAAAAATAAGTAAGTAGACGCCGTCTACCTGCGTCTACCCTCCACTACACCACTGCCTGTCTGACAGTAGAGTATGTTTGGTTCTGATCTCTGATGGCTGGACCCAGGCTCTGGTAGGTGGAGTCTGGCTCAGATCTGGAGGCTGGAGGACAGTTCTCATAGATGACACTCTGCAACAAACAATACAAAGTTTAGCAACATGACAGGACATGACAGCACACCTGAAATACAGTGGTAGCCATGGAAACTGTCCTCCATCTTGCATGTATCCTACATCTGTTCTGTATTAACCCTACACAAAGTGTAGAGTGTGTAGAGTTAATGCACTTTAAACATTAAATTTGTAGAAACACACACACAAGAACATTCATTCTTCTGAGAATTCCCTCACAGCAGATCAACACCATGCTACTTTTGCCTTGTCTGATTGGCTGCTGTAACTCACGTGTGTTCTGATGTCATTGGATGTGATGTCATCAGCTCCTGCCCCTACATCACGACCTAATGCAATGGAATACACACACTTTGTTTCAACTCGGACAAAGAACCAAGGCCGGAAGTCACAATTAATGTACTGTACTACTGCTAATACTAGTAATCAAGCTGACGTTCCAGTAGCCTACATACTGTAGGTCTAGCTGCCGTCGGCAAGGCTCCAAGTCGAGGCTATCATTGTGACATGTTTGCAGCCTTAGACTGGGTGTGTCATGTGACAGGTTGGAGATGACACAGAAAATCAAAGACGAGAGCTCTTCACACATAAACTGACACATTTAGCAGGAAACAATGATGTGACAAAGATTGATGGAACTAGACTTTATATACACATACCAATGAGTACCAATGAGACAGCTGGGCAGACAGAGAACATGGTACACGTAGAACTAAGAACTACATAAGGAAATATGAGACATGGAATTGTTTGTAAACAAAATATAATTGTGTAGTGTATATTTCTTTATTCAAAAAATAAAATGGTAATGTTTTTGCTAAAGTATAATGTGAAAATTGCAATTACAATTGAAAATATACATTTGTTTTTTGTTACATTTGTTATACAAATTGTAAAATGAAAATGTAAACATGAAAGTGAATGTGAAATATTGATATAATGCTAGTGTTAAAGGAATTGTTGATCGGAAAAAAATATTATCAGCCATTTGTGGAAAAAGTTTTGAGCTGTATGTGCTTTTTGAAGCCTAAACCGTAATCTGTGATGGCTCAGTCCACAAGTCTTTAGTCCAGATATTTGGATTCAGCAATAGAGAAGCATAAAAAAAGTCATGTTCCATGTTCGCACAGCTCTTTATTTCCTGTGGAGTAGTGAGCAAAAAAAAGGTGTGTAAACTATACATTTCGCAGGCAGTTTTTTCATGCGTTGTGCCATTATAAAAAAAGGTGGATAAATACAGTTCAGTCGCCCATATACGAGACTATATACAATATGAGACTAGAACAACTTCCAATTATGAAGTCCAAAGACCGCAAAACTGCAAAAACTGTAAAACAAATTAAACCCTACTCCTCCCACATTTTTGGCCAGCGCAAGCGGGCCCTTTATCTGGCTTTGTCGTGCCGATCCTGTCACGGATTTACAAGCCAATTGAGTCGCACTTAAGTCACACACAGCTGATGCTGTATGCTAATAGATAGAGTGTGGATAATACAGTAGCCTACATGCTTTGAATTCCTAGGCCATGTTTAGACGACAACCGTCTGCATAAAACGTCAAACTAGCGTTGCGTGCTCACCTTTTATTTTGCATTTATACACAGCTGTTGTGATAACGATTTGCGTGCAGACTGAGGCCGACTGAAGCCGCAAAAGCGTAAAGTGAGCCAGAATAACATTGAAACTTCTGGTTAAAACCTTCACAATAATGGTAATTAAATAAACTAATAGTCTTATTGATGCATGTTGCAATGTTTTTTGTGTGTGATCTGAAATCCACAGAAGACATATAGAACACAGACAACTAAAGTAAATTTTAACACGTGAGTCGACGACCCTGATTTTTATTTACCAAGTTATAAAATACGGCTTTTATTTTGAAGGTAAAATGCCTACCTTCCCCTATTCTGTCTGTTTCTATTAAACGGGCTTGATTTAGCTTTGTGATTCAAGTTTAAATGAATTTTCCACGTGATAGAGTGACACAGAAGTCACAAATTAGCATAATAAAGCTCCAGATTGGATTACCGAATAAAAACCCAGTAAAGCAACATAAAAAAGACATGAGCACAATTGGGACTTCACTTGAGGAAATGCATCGCAGACAATGAGTTGTCTTGACAGTGATTAATAGGCTATGTGCGACATTAGTAGGGGGCACTTAACGCAGATTATGTGTTTTTAGCAAATCGTTATCACGTTTGTTGATTGTCAATGCGACTCATTGTGCCTGTGCCATAAGGCTGTATAGTATTGGGCTAGTTCAATGCTCCTATTGCCTACCATTGTCTTCCATGGCAAAGGGGGGCTGTGTCATCACCTGAATTGCGTTTCTCCACTTTAGACGGCAACAGCAAGGGGCAGCGTTTTCAAGAATTCCACTCTGGGACCTGTTTTCATTTTTTTGCATTTTCACCCCCCAATAACGCTGTCACCGTGTAAAAGGAAGGCACTAACGCTTCATGGTTTTATGCAGTGATGGCATGCAGCAGATGATAGAACACTCATCCATAAGAGACTTGACTTGGACTTGTAACCAAAGTCTTGAGACTTGACTTGGACTATAGCTCAAAGACTTGACTAAAAAAATGACATGAGCACCTCAGTCAGTGCCCAGCCACGACCCGGGCACTCACATAATTATTTTTTTATTATTATTTAATATTATTATTATATTTATTATTATTATATTTATTATTATTATGTTATGATTATTATTTCATAGCGTGGTGAGTACACAAGTCACAACATGTATGAGTGTTTTGCCACTGTTGGAATATGTATTTTTGGTGACTGAATGGGGTTATGCTGCTGTACCGTATTGACTACCAGTCATTGTACTATGGGCGTGTCACTACTTTTCTATTGCACGCACAGAGAAGAAAAGGATATATCTTCTTGTCTTACTATCACAAATATGACAATCTCTCAAATGTTGGCATCTACCTTTAATGTCAAATTAAAACAACACCTATAAGTAAACCCAAACAAGGAATGTTCAGTGTAAAATGTGAGGTCCGTGTCTTACCTCTAGGATTCCTCCGGACACACCGCCCCACCATCACAACCAGAACAACCAGCACAACTAGACCACAGACTGAGAGAACAGACCACAACACCAGGAGGGGAGGGGAGGAGGAGGAGTGAGGAGATGAAGAGGAGAGAGGAGTAGGTGTAGTTGTGGCTCTCACTGAAGAAAAAAAACAAGAAATAATAATTAAAAGCAGTGAAATAAACTGAACTTGACTTCTTTTGTGCTTCTCTTGCTGAATCCAAACATCTGGACTACAGACTTGTTGTCATCACAGATGACAGTTTTACATATCCTGCTGTTGACTGATGATTCTGATTCTGCTGTTGACTGAAGCGCTCAAGCGACCACATGAGTTTGCAAAGGCTCAGGGGAGCAGGACAGCATAAAAAGGACCAATGGACTAGAACCCTGCAGGGCCTAAAATATGGGCCTGTGCCTAAGACCTATCCGACCCGAGCCCTAATTGTTTATTTAAAAACGAGGCCTTACCTGACCATCGGGTCTTGGGTTGGGTCGGGTAGCAGACCTCTAAGCCATGTTCGGAATAGTTCACTCATTCACTATTCCCCATGTAATATAATATAATCAATATAATAATAGTTAATATCATATAGTGGACTATGGGGAATGATCAAATACATTTCGCACACTACTTCACCCTTCTTCTCTTTTGGTAAACATGACTGCATTGCAGTGTGGTATATGGGAGAAAATATAGCATGTACCATTCACTGTTCATTACAAATTGCAGTGCATTGTGGGTATTTCATAGTGGACTAGTATGTAATCAATAAAGTTAACAGTTGAGAATTCTGACACTAGTAAGAAATGGCGAACATAACATAGTCCAATATTTCTGTGATAGGAAATGGTTTGGATCAGACTCTAGAATGGATCAATTTAATTCTCATTTTCTTCTTAACACATTGAGTGCCAGCCATTTTTTCAATCCTGTAGGTAAGTTGTGCCAGTTTTTTTTAGGATTCTGGCTCATTTTACAACAGCCGAGGATTCTTTTCTGTTAAGACTTCGTGAACACCAATCATCTAAAAATAACTAATAGAATGTGTGCTTTCTCTGTCTAAAAGAGTTAGTTTGCAGAGTTAGTAGTTATGTAGATATTAGCCGTTGAGTACAGCATGGTTTTAGCGTATGAGACAGCAAGCTGAGATAATCGCAGTTTTGTGAAATTCAGCAGAACAGTCACCTGCCTGTGATTGTGGGTGCCTTTGGGCGAGTCTGTATACTGTATTGTGTGTGTGTGTGTGTGTGTGTGTGTGTGTGTGTGTGTGTGTGTGTGTGTGTGTGTGTGTGTGTGTGTTCGCGCGTTGCTCCGCGGCTCTGGGGGGAGGGGATCTCTGTCCGTTCTGTGTGTGTGTCTCCGGGCTCCTCCCTCCGTCTGTGCTGCTGGGAGTTTGCAGCGAGTTGAGCAGCCTCTCCCTGGCAGCGAGTGTGGATAGGTCTCACTGTCTCTTGGGTTTGAGAGCCCCGATTAAGCCCCGTGCGACTCTAGGCTTTATGCTGCTCACCCAGTCCATTTCTGGAACCCCCCACCGCAGCAGCGCGAAGCGTCCCCGCCTACAGTATGAGAATGAGGCTCGTTCGTTTCTGACTGTAAAATCGCCAAGCCATTTCCGCGGGAGGCGGCTGCTTTTGGTCCACGGGTCCCGTGGCTGTGGCTTTCTCTCTGTCTCTGTCGCCACTTAGTGGTCGGTAAAATAGATTATACACATTCTCTTGCTCCAATAGTTATCTCGAAGATGTAAAAGGGGTTGATTGATGTCCCACCGTCAAAAAAAAAAAATGTTTATGTAAGACGAGTTAGCTCGTCCTTGGCACTCAAGCGCTGGATTATGTAAGACGAGTTAGGTCGTCTATGGCACTCAATGTGTTAATTGTCCGCCTTTGTTTATGTCAGCTGAACACATCCAACATGTAATAAATGAAAGTCTGGAAGTCTGCATGCAGTGTCCCCAAAAATCTGCCCTGATAATCTGATATCCTCACCTGTCACAGCCAGCCAGCTCTCTGGAGACTCTCCATAACCAGAGACGGTACACTTGTAGAGGCCTTCATCAGATTTAGAAACATGGTCGATGGCCATCTGTCGTGTAGACTCGGTCCTGATGCGGGAGCCATCTTTATAGAAATCAGCTTGAATGTTGGATGGAGGGCGGGTTGTACAGGTCAGAGTCAGAGCAGCTCCCTCCATCACAGGAAGGACAGGACTCTCTAAGATCACAGCACCATCTGAACACAGAGACAAACAAGCAAATAATACACATGTTGTCCCCCACCAGTGATGTAAAGCCACCGTGTCAGTTCCATCTCTTTCATTGTGCACTATAGGGGCACAGTCAACGTTACAGTGTGACTAAACTCATGTAGTCAGAGCCAACGTCTTAACCCACTTCCAGCGATGGAGGTTCTGGATCATAAGTCAGCATTTCCTAGTTTTGCCGCAAGAAAAGTTGCGGCAAGCCTCTGATTGGCTGGGCTGTAACAGAAGTCCGGCAGTCTGCGTGCATTGGTGCATCATTTCCTGTTTGAAAACGGTGCCACATGTCCTTGTTATGTTTAGGCACATAAACAACTTGATTAACACATTGGACAGGGTGTGGCTACATGCTGGACACAAACTCTGCTATCCTGTGTGGAAGGCAAAGGTCCAGTCCACCAATCCCTACCCCTTCACCATAGATAGATAGCTAGATAGATAGATAGATAGATAGATAATTAGATAGATAGTAGATAGATAGATAGATAGATAGATAGATAGATAGATAGATAGATAGATAGATAGATAGATAGATAGATGTGTCGATGCTGTACGGTCTTACCAGTGACAGTGATGTTGACAGTGTTGCTGGTGTCTCCCTCTCTGGACTCACACCAGTAAACTCCACTGTCCATTTGGAATAGGTAGCTGATCCTGCAGCAAGAACCTGTTGATTCTCCCCAGCTAACCGCACACTCTGACGTCTTTCCTCTGGCCGTGGTTGTCCTCCTCACCGTCGATCCAGCAGAGCTGTCCTCACAGCTCAGAGAGAGGGACTCTCCAGAAAACATCTGGTATCTGCTGGGACTCACAGTCAGAGACGCTGGGGGAGGGGGGGGGAGGGGGGGGGGGGGGGGGGTGGGAGGAGCTGTCTGCTTTACTTTTTAATTTTTTAATTTGTTTTACCAAAATGGACACTTGAGCATTTCTTGTGCCTGGCCTCCACATCCGTGTCAGTTCTCAGCCTAAACTTCTGAACTAACCCTGTCCAAATTCAAAAACACAACTTTCTATCAATTCAATTCAAGATGTTACAATTTGAGATGTTTATTGTTACGCTGGTTGCACAAGTACACTCTTTTGAAATTCTTAGTTCTAATTCTAATCATCAGAGTTTGCTACAAAGGGCCACTGTCATGGCAGAAGTGTACCAACCTTGTGTCGGTCTGCAGCACAGCAATGTGGTCAGCACTGAAGAGAAATGAAACTCATGTTGGTTTGAGGTGTTGCATGTAGTCAGAGAAAGGCTATTCTACCTGAGTAAACTGACAAACATTTGCAATAACTTCCTTCCTCAAAGATCAGTTGCATTTTGTGTTACATGATCTGTTGAAGTGGAAATGTGCACGTTATTTAAGTCTTTGGCTTTAGAGAACAGCATGAATTTAGTTGTATGCACATTCAGCACCAGTTTAAGGTGCACCTTGCAGAGCATTGAAGGAGTGTTGCAAGCTAGTTGTATGGAATCAGCAAAACAATACAGAATTGTGTCATTAAGATGCATAAAGGTGAACATGACAGTCAGTTATGGATTAAATTATAGCATTGATATAAATTGCGAAATGCTGCAGCTGGTATTTTGTAATAGGTTAAAAAAAAACTCAACATTCCCTAGATTCACAAACTGATATCTAATGGATGTAAATAATACATAATCTATGTAATCTCGCAGGAAGTCATGACTGTGTCAAATGCTTTTGACACATCAATAAAGATATTGTAGCAGCACAGTGTTTTATTTTGTCAACAGCAGATACAATGTAATTTACAACTCAAGTAATAGCAGTTATGTGCTGAGCTCTGTGGCCAGATTGATAAGGGCTCAGCACAGAAAACCCAGAGAGAAAAGAAACAAAGGAGGAAAAAAATTATGTCAACTTATGTCAGTAGTGGCACGTGTTTTCTAAAATATGTCATTTATTACTGATGTATGTAGTTTGTAAACACATGATTACATATTCCGTCACTTTCTGTAATGACTGTCCCTTCTGTAAGACATAAAGCTTTTTGAACTTTGAAAAATTGAGAAATTATACATTACACACACACACACACACACACACACACACACACACACACACACACACAGAGACAGACACACACACATCTAAACAGATTGTACTTACAGAGCAACCATTGTAGAGATGTGCGTGTCATCCTACAGCTTCGCGATATGAGTTCAACACTTTGAAGTTTACCAGTCACATCGAATAAAAACCGCCCTCTTCCTTTGTTTTTCTCAGTAAGCGTCTATGTGGTTTTCTGTCCAGCAGCTTCAGGAAACTTAGTGAGAAAACCACAGTGGTAAAATATAAAGACAAAGTTCTTATCTTAAAAAAGGTCAAGGTAACTTTATATTTGTACCCGTAGGTAGATTTGGTTGTAGAGTCACACAACTTTAAAAATACACACAATAAAAGTGTCAAATGCCACAGTTCCAAGCATCATCACAAGAAATGTAAAAAGGTAACAAAAAAAAGAGTAGCCTAAAACCTTTTTTTTTTTTTATAAAACATTGGGGCCCAGGAGGGGCCACCAAGCATAATATAGTGCAAATGCAAAAGAGTGGCAGGAGAAAACCCTGCCAGGATGTTACCCCTACCATCCCTCCTATCATCAGTACAGACAGTCAGGAAAGAAAAACTGAAAAGCAGAGCCACATCCAAGAGAGACAAAAGACAATTTGTTCCTCTGTATAATGGCTGCTGGAACAAAGCTATTTCTATAGCGCTTTGTTCTGCACTTTGGAACTGTGAACCTTCTTACAGAAGGAAGAAATTCACTGTGCAGAGGGTGGGAAACATCCTTTAGAATTGAGCCAGTTAACCGCTGTAGCTGTCTAGTATAGACGGTTTTAACTTGACAACAAAAACATTCTAAATTGAACCCCCACTCACTTCCTGTTGCAGTGTTTGCTATGGACATAAAAGAAAACAAAACATTCAAGTGCAGGACTGACCATTCCGTGAAAACCGTCTATACAGCTGAGCAGCGAAAACAAAAGTAACGATGTTGAGTGAATATTTCTGCAGTTTGCCGAATGCTGAGAAAAAGGAAGTGCTGTGGGTGAAAACCGTCTATACAAAGACTCTGAACTCAGCTGTAACCAAGGCCGGATTAACCATAAGGCAACCGGGGCAGGGTGAAGGGGCCCTCCAAATTTTTTTTTTTTTTTTTTTTTTTTTTTGGGTCAGGCTCATGTTGGGCTCCACAGAACTATGACACAAATCTAAGACCAATCAGGACAAAATAAAATGTGTTTCCAAGAAGATTAAGTCTGATGATTTAGTCTCATTGGATGCCTGTGGGCAAGTGGTGACCAGGGGCGCGGGAAGTGGGGGTGCTTGTGGTGCTGCGGCACCCTCTGCTGTTTTGTATTGGAAATGTAATGTCAATTATTTTTTCATCATTGTAAAGCCACAGCACAGTGAAGAGGATATTAATGTGAAGATTAGCCTCTTCCTTTTGCTCTCATCAAATTCATGCATTTTACTTTAAAATGTACAAAATTTCTTTGTCCAGGGGGGGCACAGCCCCCCAGTCAGACTAATATCTTTATCCTGCTGGTGCTACCTCTTTGCAAAGCCTAGAATCGCCTATGAGTGAGTGAGAAACTGAATCTCAGTATAATACTAATGTTAATTTAAAATGAGATATTCCTCTAAATATGGCGAAAAAACATCCAAACATCCGGGCCCCTGGTAGCTTCAGTGCCCCGGGGCCCCTGGGGGTGTTAATCTGGCTCTGGCTGTAACCCCCCAATCAGCTTACTTGAGCATTTTCACAATCTGGTTCAGATCATTTCTTTTTCTTTTTTTTTAAAGAAAGATTTCCAAACCATGACACCAAAGAAAAGATACACTCGAATCAATAAAGGAACAGCAGAATAGGGTCATCATGGTTTTACTGTGTTTCGAACTTCGGATTATCACACTATGCCAAGCTGCACTACGCAGCGATCCAACTGGAAAACGTAATTTCTCAAGAAATTGACCACTATGAAACCACCCATTACGCCTGAAGCCGTCTTGGCATACTGTATATGACGCGGCCACCCGCTTCACCCCCGTGGCTGTAGCCACGTCCGCGGCAATAGCCAACCCGCGCCACTCTCTGCTATTCCAGCGATCCGTGAAGACTGTCCTTCTCTAAGACCATTGCTAGCATAGTTAGCTCTTAGCTAGTTGCTACTCCCATCTCAACTGTTCCACAAACCAGCACGAGAACAGCGAACTACAGCGGTGGGACCACCTACCCAGACCCAGTCCGGTTCGCTACCGAACGGCAGCGACCAGCACCGAAAGCGAGTATTTTTTCTCGTGGTTTCTGCTAGCCTTAGCAGTCTATGAGCTAGTCAGCCACACGGCTCGACTAGCTGGGTTGTCACGTTAGCTTGAGCCAGCCTGTTTCGGCCTTCCCGGCTGGGAAGTGTCACTGCTAAACTGTTAGCTGCTAGATTCGGCGAGTTCGCCTGTTAGTCTAGCCTCCCGTGGATAGGGTGATTGTGTTCGTTAGCATACTACGGTTCGCTAGCTAACTGTCATCAGGCTGCTAGTTTCTAGCTCCGGCCGATGTTCGCCTTTTCTTCCTAGTTCCTCTCTGGATAGAGTGTGTGTGTTACACTAGCTTTACCAACTGTACGCTAGGTAATATTACGCTAGGTTTCCAGCTGTTGCTTAGGCACCGTTAGTCAGCCCGCTTAGCTGCGTGCCTCGCTCGCTTCCCAGCTGGGTTAAGCGAGTTTTCCCTCTGTTGATATGGCTGCATCTGTGACCCGCATCATGGAGGATGATGGGCCATTTAGAAAATGCATGGACGATTTCCACGAGCTCTGCATCTTCTGCTTAGGGCCGGACCATGCCGAGTGTGCGCTGTCCAACTCTCACTCCTGCAGGCAATGTGCGGCCCTCCTCCCGGCAACACTGGGCAGTGCTCGTTCGCAGGCCGCTGCCGCCCAGCGGCAAGCTGGCCGCGGGCTGGGCCACCCCTCTCATCCGAGAGCGTGCAGCCTCCCTCCCCGTGGGGTGTGGAGGTTATGACGCCTCTCAAGGCTCGCTAGAGTCTGCAGCCGCTCGCTGGAGCCCGCCCACTGCAGTGGGGCGACTCCTCGGTGCCACATAACGTGGACGATGACAGCCTGGAGTACAAACCGATCTATGACCTCATCGTGGAGGGCCAGGTGAGTGACGACGAGGGGCAGGACATGTGGGGGGTAGAGGCCACTCCGGCCGAGGAGGACGCCCGAGCGTCCGCTGGCGAGACATATTAGTGGTAGTTCAGGGACGTGCTGGCCAGGGCCGTAGCCAAGCTGGGCATCGCCTGGACCGAGCCCCAGCCCCCCCTGCCTCCCTGCTGTGGGGTCGATTTTTTCAAGCCACCTACATCCCAGCCCCAACATTACATTCCACAGTGCCGTGACGTACAGGACACCGTGCAGGCGTCCTGGGGAAGCCCCAAAGAGGCCAGAGCCTGTGGGGTCGAGGTCGCCCTTTGGGGCCCTCCCCTGCCCACGATTTGGCGCAACGCCCCCGAGGAGGGGCCCCTGGCCAAGGCGCGAACCGCCCCAGGGCGGTGAACTGCGGGCTCTGGGCCGCACTTAGTGGCCGTCCTTGGGGGAGGCGGGGAAGCGAGCACCCTGTCGTCTGTGCCCAGTGCCCGACTTCAGTGCAAGAGCTCCCAAGAGGCTTTCGCCTTTAGAGTGGCCCCGCCCGGTGAAAATTGCCTGGCGAGGGAACGAGCCTGCCGTAGTCTTTGCCCAGTGCCTGACTCCAGTCTGGAGCTCTCAAAAGGCCCTTGCCCCACCATGTCCCATGTATGCAACAGCCCGGGTCATGCAGTGCGCGAGCATCGATTTACTCACTCTTTTCCCCCCATGTTCTCCCCCACCTGGGGGTGCATGGCCCCCGACAGCCCCCAACAGGGCCACCTTTGGCCCTGGCATGGGTACCGTACCATCAAGCAAGCAGGCTCCTTGCTTGCTATGTGCCCCTACCCCGTGGTTGCCGCGCACCCTGCGGAAGGGCTATGCGCTGCAGTTTGCCAGCCCCCCTCCCTCCTTCGACGGGATCCCTGCATCCGACACGGATGAGGGATCTACAAGTCTCCTCTCTCCTGGCAAAGGGGATAATACACCGGGTACCAGAGGCGGAGAGGCACGAGGGATTCTACCATAGGTATTTTGCCATGCCCGCCATGCCATGCCTGCCATGAGGGACGGCTCCATCCGGCTTCTGAACAAGATGCTGAGAAATAGATATAATAGATATACGAATATTGGTAACACTTTACAATAACGTACACAAATCCTATAGTAGTTACTGATAAACTAACCATTAACTAATCGCCAGTTAATCATTCGCTAATGAAAAATTTGGCATTAGTTTATCACTAGTTAATCATAGTTAATGAGTAGGTATTCATTAGTTAATGATTAGTATCTAATTTCCTGAGTAGAGTAGTTAATCAGTACCTAATGATTACTAAATTTCAGCTCGTGAATAGAGTAGTTAATCATTACTTAATGATTCCAAAATGTCAGTGCGTGAATGTATTAGTTAATCATTAGTTAATCATTAGTTAATCTTTTTGTGTACCCTATTGTAAAGTGGTGCATCATACTCAGTAGTTTATGAATACTGAATCATTACCTGTCCATTAGTTACTCTTTTAGCACCCTAATATAAAGTGAAAGATATCCTTATCAAATAAACACTCCTAGTGAGATTCGAACTCTGAACCCCAAGATTGTTAAATTGTAAGTCTGGTTCTCTACCATCTGAGCTAACCAGCCTGTTACTTGGTAGAGCCATACTATAGGTCTGTAGAGTCAGAGACTAAGTATTATGTCCTATCCACATACTACTTTCTGTTCAAGTACTTATAGTTTTTAAGATATATTCCACCCAAATACTACCTTCTCTCCAAATACTTATAGTTTTAAAGGTATATTCCATCCAAATACTACTTCATGTCCAAGTACTTAGGTATGTTTCAGCCAAATACTACTTATGTCTAAGTACTTGTAAGTACTTGGACAGAAAGTAGTATTTGGGTGGAATATACCTTTAAACTATAATACTTGGTCTCAGGCTCTACATTCAATAGTATGGCTCAAACAAGCAACAGGCTGGTTAGCTCAGATGGTAGAGAACCAGACTTACAATTTAACAATCTTGGGGTTCAGGGTTCGAATCTCACCTGGAGGGAGTGTTTATTTGATAAGGATATCTTTCACTTTATATTAGGGTGCGAAAAGAGTAACTAATGGACAGGTAATGATTCAGTATTCATAAACCACTGAGTATGATGCACCACTTTACAATAGGGTACACAAAAAGATTAACTAATGATTAACTAATGATTAACTAATACATTCACGCACTGACATTTTGGAATCATTAAGTAATGATTAACTACTCTATTCACGAGCTGAAATTTAGTAATCATTAGGTACTGATTAACTACTCTACTCAGGAAATTAGATACTAATCATTAACTAATGACTACCTACTCATTAACTATGATTAACTAGTGATAAACTAATGCCAAATTTTTCATTAGCGAATGATTAACTGGCGATTAGTTAATGGTTAGTTTATCAGTAACTACTATAGGATTTGTGTACGTTATTGTAAAGTGTTACCCGAATATTATATACGAATGGCTGTATCAGCTCCTTCCCTGGAAGATTTTTAGTTAAGTTTGCCGATGATACGGCACTGGTTAGCCTTCTCCAGGGTGATGAGGAGGAGCATGGCCCAGTGTTAGATGAGTGCATTAACTGGTGTGAGGACTCCCATCTCCTCCTGAACACCTCAAAGACAAAATAGATGTCTATCGATTTTAGGAAAGAACCCACATCCTGTCTGACCAGTATTAGAGGACAGCCTATATACAGTCAGTTACTGAGTACAAATACCTCAGTGTTGTCCTAGATAATAAGCTGAAATGGGACAAATATACTGAATCCATTAACAAAAAGAGCCAGCAAAGGCTTTATTTTCTTAAAAAATTAGTTTTATTTGATGTAAATCTTACCATGCTTAAGATGTTTTACAGTGCTTTTGTTGAGAGTGTTCTAACTTTTGGTTTGATTTGTTGGTTTGGTAACGCAACAGAAGCAGAGAAAAGCACGCTGAGGAAAAATTTAACCATCACCAGCAAACTGCTATAGGCTTCAAATTGACCAGTCTAGAAGACATTTACAGATCCAGGTCTCTGAATAAAGCAGAGAAAATCATCTCTGACTCCAGGCACCCTCTGTGCACAGCCTTTGACCTGTTACCTCCTGGGCGTAGGTTTCGGCAGCCTTCTCAAAGCAGGTCAAGACAATCATCCATACCGCAGGTGATTAAATCCCTGAACGCAAAGGTCAAATGTTAATAATTTTGTCACTTTAGTTTTACTTCGTTTCAAACTCAAGCTCTCACTCTAATGCCGTATTCGCTGCGCACGCAGCCCTATGGAAGACTGTCATTTTGCTCAGAAAAATTACTTTTCATTGAAACCGACCACCCACCAGTAGGTGGCGTGGTGCCCCCCTGGGGCTGACGTGGTTCCACGTGACTACGTCACGCCCCGTCAGCCCCGGGTACGCCACTCATCGCTCCTTCCAGCCAGCAGAGGACGTGTTGTCTAATAGCTCCGTGTGTTAGCTCAAAGTTAGCGCTCTCAGTGGCTATAGAAATAAGGCTCGTTCCGTCTCACTTGCCCACCTTGAGAGGTTTGCGTGGACGAGGTAAAGCAGGCTTCGGGGACCCGATCCAGTTCTCTTCACCAGCGGCGTCGGATCAAGTCATCTAAAGCTATGAGTGTCTTTCTTGCAGTTAACACCTGTATTAAACGTTTCCCCGGCTGGGGTAGCGTATATTGGCTTGAGAGCTGACCGAGGTCCGCGCTCAAAACTGTTTAAAGCTAAAGTTGCATACGTGCGATTAAGCATTGGTACTGTGTAGCACAGAACATAGCTAGCTTGCACCCGTGGAGGGAGCGTCTGTGTGCTAGGTACTTTAGGCGCCAGCTACCTCCGTGTAGAGCGCGCACGTTTATCTCCGGCTGGAGTAAACGTTAAGGCGAGAGTAGGGGCTAGAATAGCCATGCTCTCCAGTTAGATAGATAGCTAGCTTGCTCAGTGCAGCCAGCATCTAGCGTTGTGTAGCACTCCAGCTATCTTACCATTGCAGGCTACTGTTAGTTAGCTTACACGGTATAACCCCCGTTAATTCCTGTTAGCAGAGAGAGGGGGGGAACAGCCAGGTGCTGTGTTAGCTGTGAGGCTACGCTGGCCGGTTACGACCTGCACAATGAATGTGTGCACTGCCTAGGGCATGAGCACGCTGCACAGGCGTTGCTGGGACCTACATACTGCTTGTAGTGTAGCTATTACTGGCGTCGTCCCCGAAGGGGGCGCTCTGAGATATTAGCTGAGCGAATACGCTAGCTAGGTAAGCTCGCTCCACACGAGTGTGTTAGCCGCTTCTCTCAGTACTTACGCCATCTTAGCCAGCTTGCTTGTCTGCTAAGTGTTGCTTGCCGTCGTGCAAATAGCATCTACTAGATTGTAACTTCCTCTGAGGAGTTTCTTCTGAGATTGACTAGCTTTGCGGGCCGCAGGCTTTCAGCTTGCGGTCACGCTCGCTTCCCCATGTTACTCAGGGTAGAGACTCGCTGCACCGGCTTGTGCGCAGGCTTGTGTTAGCGCACGCTTGTCTCTCAGTACTTACGCTAGCTTAGCTAGTGGCTTGTTCACGCTTGTTCTCTCGGGTTAACAGGTTGTGGGTATTGTTGCCTTCCCTTCGGGCTGGGCTATTGCCGCTTACGTTACCGTTGCACGCGCACGTTGCACGCGCCCGTTCGCTAGCCTCCGGGTTGCTTACTGTCTAGCCTGTGCTTCTTGCTAGTTTGCTAACTTGCTTAAAACGGTACTCCCGCTAACAGGGTGCGGCCTGCGGGAGCTTGCTATTTAGTGATTAGCTTCCTGCTTTCTCTTGTGCTACTGAGCAGGGAAAGTCAGCGAGGGGATGGGCCGTGTGTAAAACTACATTGGCCGAGTATGAACCGGCACGATAAGTGCGTGTTCTGCCTTGGGCATGAGCACGCTGCACAGGCGCTTTGAACCCTCGGTCTTGCAGCTGCTGGGCTATCTTCACGAGATATCTTCCCCTTCAAGGGAGCAGTTTGTGGGGCGATGCCCAGGGCCGCAGCTAAGCTCTTGAGAGCGGACCAAGGTCCGCGCTCAGAAAAAGTGTGAAAGCTAGCTTGCATACTGTACGTGCAGATAGCATTAGTACTGTTTAGCACAGAACGATAGTATTGTTGCAGATAGCTATTGTGCACCCGTGCAGTTAGTATCTGTGTGCTAAGTACATTGGGCGCGAGCTACCTCCGTGTAGAGCGCGCACGTTTACTCCGGCTGGAGTAACGTTAGAAATAAAAGGGGCACTGCCTGGGCTGAGCCCCAGCCCCTGCATCAGCCATAACATGGCTCCTTGGTCTACAATAGACGTACCGCCCCTTGCTGGCGCTATGCGTCCAGCGGGGGGTTTCAGCTCGCCAAGATCTGGGCTCAGTGCCAGCCTTTGGCTTGTAGCTCTAAAAACAAGCTCACCGCCCTTGGTGCCCAGGGCCCGGGGTGGTTGGGAGCTCTCCGTGGGTCGCATTCCCTTTTTTGGGGCGTCCCCTGCAAGTGAGCCTGACAGGGGGCCCAGCGCACCTTGGTCCATGGCCACGGCCTGGCCTCGGTTGGCAGCGCTCAGGTCAAGCTCACCGGTTGGCTCACCAAGGCTGGGCTCAGTGCCAGCCTGCGGCTTGTAGCTTTGGGGACAAGCCCACCGTCTGTGGTGCCCAAGGCCCGAGTTCGGTCGGGAGCTCCCCCAGGGTCTCATACCCGTCATCAAGGCTCGCCTTGGTCCATGGCTACGGCCTGGCCTCGGCTAGAGGCTCCTAGGACAAGCCCACCATCAATGGCGCCGTGGGCCCATTGCTGATCGGGAGCTCTCCTGGGGACGGCACTGCCGGACAAGTCCGCGTGCGGCCGGACTCGAAAGAGAACGTTACCTCCGCAGTCGCCCCCCAGCCTGCGAAAGTCGCACGGCGGGGGGGTTACTTTGATACAACGCACCCACGGGGCGCGTCAGTAGGTGGAGCTTGCGTAAGAAATTCTCCCCCAGCATGCACAGCTTCTACGGAACTGACCATGCGGCAGAGGGGCGTAGCCTCTCACGTCCTGCCCCCCCATCAGGGTACCGGATCAGGTCCTGCTGCCCAACAATATACTCATGACGGGTTCCGCTCCTCTGGCCACAAGAGACCATCTTTGTCCAACAGGCTCGATGCCTGGGAGCATCTATGTTCCCCGTCCCCATTACGGCGCACCCTCCAGAAGGGAGACGCTCTACAGTTTGCCAGGCCCCCACCCACGTTCGACGGGACCCCCGATCCGGCCGTGGAGGGGGAGTCCATGTACATACTCCACAAGGAGGTTATTCGTTCCTCGCCAAAGGGGCGATTCGCTCGGTTCCCAAGGCAGAGGTGCGCTTGGGTCCTACCACAGGTACTTTGTCGTGCCCAAGAAGGACGGCTCCATGCGTCCAAAATTGGACCTTCGGCGTCTCAACAAGATGCTGAGGAAGTTCCCATTCCAAATGTTCTCTTTCCCCGCCTGTTCAACGCATTGAGACAGGGGGATTTCTTAACTTCCGTGGATCTGAAAGATGCGTTCTTCCATGTCCACGTGGTCAGGAGACACAGGAAATACCTGAAGTTCTCCTTCCTGGGGAAGGCTTACTAGTTCTGTGTCTTGCCATTCGGCATGTCTTTGAGCCCGCGAACCTTCACGGTGTGCGTGGAGACAGCCTTGGCTCCTCTCCGCGTGAGGGGGATCCGCGTCTTCCTATATCTTGACGACGCTCTCATAGTGGCCGACTCGAGGGTCCGTGCCACGGAACATACCAAGGTGGTGACCGATCACCGGCAAACCTTAGGGCTTTTGGTGAACTGACAGAAGAGTTGCCTCGTCCCAGCGCAGGCGGCGACCTTCCTGGGGCTCGAGCTAGACTCCCTGCGAGCCTTTTGCCAGAGCGACAGGCTCGCACGGTGCGGACAGCAAGCCAAGGAAGTTAGGTCTGTGCCCTCGGTGTCAGTGCATCAGTGCACAGTGATGTTGGGCCTGATGGCCTCAGCACTGCATGTGCTCCCACTGGGGAGGCTACACATGCGCCCGTAGTCCAAATCTGGTTCCTCAGGCTTCGCCTGGACCTGGCCGGGGACCGTCATCGCAGGGTTCCTCTGAGAGGTCAGGCCCGGCAGGCGCTGGCCATATGGGCGGACCCCCGTTACCTCTCGAGAGGTACTCGGTTGGGCCCTGTCCCGCTCAGGGTGGTGATTCGCACCGACGCCTCCCTCTGGGGATGGGGTGCGATTTGCGGGCATTTTTCGGCGAACGGCCGGTGAGAGCTCAGGAGCTTCGCCACATAAACGTGCTAGAGCTGAAGGTGATTCGCCTGGCTCTGCTTCAGGACAAGCCCACCATCAATGGCGCCGTGGGCCCATTGTTGGTTGGGAGCTCTCCTGGGGACCGCACTGCCGGACAAGTCCGTGTGCGGCCGGACTCGAAAGAGAACGTTGCCTCCGCAGTCCCCCCAGCCTGCGGAGGTAACACTTCCAGCGGCTCAAACATGGGCACCATGTTCTGATTCGCTCAGACAATATGGCAGCGATCGCCCACCTGAACAAACAGGGCGGTGTGCGGTCGGGGACGCTGAACCAGTTAGCGGGGATTCACCTGTGGGCGTATCCCCGTCTCCTTTCAGTGTCAGCAGTCTATCTGCCGGGACGGCTGAATTACGGGGCCAACCTGCTGTCTCGAGGCAATCCCCGGTATACGGAGTGGTGCCTCCACCCTCAGGTGATGGAACAGGTTTGGGCCAGGTTTGGTCGCGCCCGCGACACACTGCCCACTGTGGTTCTCGATCCAGGAGGACAGCCACGGGGGCTCACGGTCACGACGCGCTAGCGCACGCGTGGCCGAGGGAGGGGCTCTATGCGTTTCCCCTGATCCCCCTGATCCGTCAGGTGTTGGACAGTTTTAGTTTTAGTCCGTTTTGGCCCAGGCAGACATGGTTTGCGGACCTGGTCTCCTTGGCGCAAGGTCCGCCCTGGTCATGGTTTATATGCCTGCCAAATTTCATACATGTAGGTGAAACGTACGTGGGCTAATTCATTGACATTTTCTAGGGGGCGCTATCGAGCCATTTTGCCATACCGAAGCCGAAGACCCATATCAGATAAACTCTTCACCCCTGATGATGCATCTGTCAAGTTTAATGAGTTTTCAAGCATCCTTACTACCTCAAACAACAGCTTCCTCATGGCGAATAATGCATTGCATGGCAACAGAGTTAGATGAAAACTTAATCTTCGTCTTACGTCTTAAAGGCCTAAATATACTTCTGTGTCAAATCCCTCGCCAAATGCGCCGAAGGATGCGCTGTGGCTGGCGAGCCTGGCAGCAAAGTCTGCGTGCAGCTCCTCGGATATGTGACTCGACGCCACTGGCGCCGGAACAAGGGGGACATGGGGACATTTTGTCCCCCTTAAAATTTGGTCCCCTTAATTATTATTATTATTTTTTTAATCTGAGGGGGCAACTGCCCCTGGCGCTTAGAGCCCACTTTAAGGCTGAATTATACTCGACCAAGCTCCGTGGGGGTGTGGCCCCGCGAGTCTCCGTGAGTCACCATGCAGACCTCGCGCTGGGGCAGATGCCATTATACTCAGAAAGTGATCAGCATGTATTGTACAATGGTAATAGTGAGAACAGCCAGTGGAAAAGTCACAATGAAACGCTATTATGTGCAGTAGCTACTGAGTGTGCTTTCACTCTCAAATGACCCCACATCAGCACATGAAGGAATCACCAAACTTGTTTTTACTGAAAGCCGTTTTAGTTCTCAGCCCTGATAGCTTTTAATCTCTCCCAATAATGCTCTCAACACAACACATTTACTTGGTGAAATGACTAAAAACGAACAGTTGCAAATCAAAGTTTATAGCCTGCACATGGGTCAAGAAATGTGGCGAAAACACAGCTCAGTGTTCAGGGCTCAGTGGCTTGAAAGCGGACATGTTTGGAGAGAAGCCGTGCGCTGCTCGCGCTGTTAGAAAAAAAATCATGCACAAGGCGAGCGCCAGACGGAGGTAGCGCCCAACCACGCCCAACAAATTTACGTCATTTGACGTGCCCGCCCCTCGCTCCACCCCCGCGCCCTTCACGGCAGGGTGAGCATAATACAAGCTTTACACTGTTTACACAGCCTGTGATGCTTGTTAAAGCCATGATCGTTGTGGGATTATTACACCTGAGACAGACAGACCCAGGGATCAAGTTACAGAGAGCCCACTTTACACTGTTTACACAGCCTGTGACACTTGTTAAAGCCGTGATCATTGTGGGATTATTAGAGAGACGAACAGACCCGGACTCTGTACTCACTGTCATTGGCTGCTGCTATAATCGTATACGGATATTATTTTATTTTTGTGTTGAGATGACAAGTTTTGCACTGTGTTTCGAAGTGATAATAATAATAATAATAAATATAGCCGCAAGCGGCGATGCGGGGTCCAAGCTTCTGGTGACTTGGGGGTTATATGTCAGATAATATTAATATAGACACTGAATTGCACATTTAGTCAGAGTTGATATGTGCACAAGTGTACCAATTTTGTAGTAAGTAATATGTAGTAAGTAGCAGTGGTGGTGGTAAGCCAAATGGTGGCTGTCAAAGAGGCTAATAACCTGCCAGCTGTTTAACATGAGCTGCGATTGCGTGGAAGCGGATCTTATACCGGTGGTCGAGGTAGATAAGATACGGAGTCGCGGGAGTGCGCGTAGGCCGGCTAAGTGGCTATAGTGTTACCTGTAGACTCTTTCTGCTGCTATTTAACACGTTCACTGCCATTGACGAGTCAACTCGCCAAGCAGAAACCAACGGTTGACTGCCAATGGCGAGTCAACTCGTCAAAAAAAAAAAAAAAAAATCCACCGACCCACTAAGTGGCGACAGTGCTCTCCAGACTAGAAAAAGCCGAGCCAAAACTGCAGGGGAACGCGCGAGGAAACCATTCTCATACTGTAAAATGGATTGGCGAAAACGCTTTCGCTTTCGCGCTGGGAGCTGGCGGTGGCGGATTGCAAATTTGCATAATAGATTATGGGTGCAACACACTTTGAAACACCGGCAGAAAGCCCACAATCGCACGCAGCTTCATTCCAGCTGAGCTCACAACCGAAACGAACGAGCCCCATGCAGACTCGCCCAAAGAGCGGCCGCCAGCAGCCAGGCAGCACAGACAGGCAGAGCCTCGCTTGTACCGCTGCAGCCACGGAGGGAGGAGAACATACACGGAGGGAGGAGTTTGAAGGAGAGGGGGGTTTCCTGCTGCTATGGAGGAAATTACTGTTCAAAACTATTGTATGTCTGACGTCTTACGCCAAAAATAAATGGTTAAAGTGACTGTTCTATCGAATTTCACAAAAAGCCATTTATCTCAGCTTAAATTTTCAGACGCTGAAACCATGCTGTATTCAACTGCTAATGTATACATAACTACTAACTCTACAAACTAACTCTTTTAGACAGAGAAAGCACACATTCTATTAGTTCTTTTGAGATATTTTGTGTTCACAAAATCTTAGCAGAAAATAATCCTCGGCTCTTGAAAGATGAGCCAGAATCCTCAAAAAAAAACCTTGGCAGAAGCTACCTACAGTAAAAAAAAACTGCTGGCAGTGAATGTGTTAAATAAAGTGTCAAATGATTGTATGCACAAAAGCCTCTGTCTGTCTTGTCAACTTGAGTGGGGATATTTGGTCACAACAGTAACCGAGTAATTGTATAGTTGGTTCAGGGTCTCTCCCCTTAACTCATTCATGGCCAAAGACGTCTTTAACGTGTTATCAGGAATAGCCCTCCACGCCAAAGACGTGTTTGACGTGTTTTTGTTTTTATTAGTGCAGCGCGTAGTTCAAAGACTTCCCCAGCCTGTGACATGGTATCAGGTCCTTGGGCTCATAGACAAGCCGACAACACGCGATCAAACACATACCGCAGCTGTTTTTTTGAAATGGGGGAGCAGGCAAGAAGACAAAAGCCGTGAGAAACGCTGTCTCTTTGCAGAGTAGGAGAGAGACGCCATTGTGTACAGTTGTGACAGTGTGCTGAGTTGAGTTGAAGTTGAAGTTGAAGAGATTACAGTAGCTAGTAGCCTATAGTCGTCAGTTTAGTTAGCGTTAGTTAGTTGTAGTATAGTCTGTAGTATAGTTTAGTTAGTTAGTTGTAGTAGTCGTAGTCTAGTCAGTCATGGTGAAGGCAAAAGGAAAGACCAAACACCGCATCGCCCCTCGGCGCGGCGGTGCCCGAGCTGTTTGCCTTGCTGCTGGGCAGCGGACCCTGGATTAGTTGTTTGCGGTAGTCAAACCCGTGACCACCATTGATCCGGTTCCAGCGCCTGGTCCCAAACCCAACCCCGTTCCTGTGTCCCAGCCCGAACGAGACGAGACGGAGTCAGAACTTTCTGACAAGGAGGAGAACACAGCGACAGACAGGATTCCCCAGGAGGAGCCATTTTCCAGGGCGCATTTGCGAGACGAGACGGAGTCAGAATTTAGTGACGAGGAGGAGAACGAGAGCAACACAACAACAGACATGATTCCCCAGGAGGAACCATTTTCCAGGGCGCATTTGCGACGTGCAAAGACGCGCCGGGATTACATTGAAAGTGACTTTGACTCTCAGCCATCAAGCTCCCATTCGTCTGAAGAGGAAATGGTCACACCGTCGCCAGTTGTCCATGTCGAGGGCGAGGAAGACTGGACTCCAATGCGACAGGACCCCGATGATCGCGGTAAGGAGTAATTTTGTTGTTGATATATATGCATATTGTACAGACAGTACCAGTACCAGTACCAGTACCAGCTTCACGCACAAAGTCCCAGTGATGATGTCATCAGTGTGTGTGTGTGTGTGTGTGTGTGACTACTGACTACACTGTCTCTCTGCATTCTATGATCGTATAGTTTACTGAGACACTAGTACACTACACTGTCTCTGTACTAAATGTGATTATATAGTTTACTGAGACACTACACTGTCTCTCTGTACTAAATGTGATTATATAGTTTACTGAGACACTAGTACACTACACTGTCTCTCTGTACTAAATGTGATTATATAGTTTACTGAGAGACTACACTGTCTCTCTGTACAAAATGTGATTATATAGTTTACTGAGACACTACACTGTCTCTCTGTACTAAATGTGATTATATAGTTTACTGAGGATATGTTGCTTTTATTTCAGATGAGGACGAGCCGATTGTTGCAGAACCCAGTGAGCCCACATCTCAGAATAAACAACCTAGATCAAAAGGTAAGATCTTGTTTCCCTCTTTTGTGTCTTTGTCCAAAATGGCTGATCTACAAGCTCACAATTATACATGTTGTGTGTGTGTTGTAAATTGTATTGTAATGTATGTATTTCTTTATTTACAGGCCGTGGTGCAGATGGAGAGCCAATGGAGGGACAGTCCAATGACCAACCCAAGAAGGGCAAAAAGAAAGACTGCACCAAAGGTATGTTCATTTTCCCTCTTTGCCCAATATAGCTGATCTACAAGCTTGTGCGTGTGTGCAATGTGTGTGAGTGTGCTATAGTAATGTATTTGTATTTCTATATTTTTATAACACCTATCCTGTATCCAGAGCAGCAATGGTACTGCATGGACGAAGTGCCGTGGGAGCCAGAGGACATCCCGTTCACTGCAGTTCCTGGACCGCTCAACAGTGCTGCTGCGCTGGAGTCGGACAAGCCAGTGGACTTCCTGGAACTCATCCTGACCGAAGAGCTGCTGCAGTATGTTGTTGACCAGACCAACCTCTATGCACAGCAGCAAATTGAGGCTGGCGCAACAAGTGTAAGGCTCGAGGCATGGAAACCTGTTGACATCCCTGAACTGAAGGCCTTCCTAGGGCTCCTCTTCCTGACTGGGCTCATTGTAAAGCCTGACCTGGAGAGTTACTGGTCCACGAACGAGGTGCTGGAGACCCCCTATTTTGGAAAGACAATGTCCCGAAACAGGTTCCAGATCATAATGCGTTTCCTGCATTTTACTGACAACACAGCAGTGAGAAACAATGATGACAGGTTGTATAAAGTCCGCCCAGTCTTAGACATGCTAGTGAACAAGTTCCAGGAACTCTACCAGCCAGGCCAGAACATCTCAATAGATGAAGGAACTTTACTGTGGAGAGGCAGATTGAGTTTTAAAGTTTTTAACCCACAGAAACCTGTGCGTTACGGTATAAAAAGTTATGTATTGTGTGAGTCCCAGACAGGATTTTGTTATAATTTTATGCCTTATTGTGGAGACGGTAAATCTCTTGTAGATACAGTGTGTGGTCTCCTGTTGGGGCTGGAACAGCAGGGCTACAAACTGTACATGGATAATTTTTACAATTCTGTAAACATGTGTGATATCCTGCTAAATCTGGGGACACATGTATGTGGCACACTGCGAAAGCATAGAGGAGAAACACCAGCTGTACACCATGCTGAGAAGGCCACCCTGCAACCAGGGGGCAGAATTGCCTTCCACACTGACCGGGTTCTGTGCTTGGCATGGCGGGACACAAATGTTGTGAGAATGGTATCCACATTTCACCAGAACGAGATGCGACAGGTCTTGACGTGGAAGAAAGGTGTGAGGGGGAAGGTGGTGAAGGAGAAGCCTGTCTCTGTGATAGAGTACAACCAGTCTATGAACGGTGTTGATAGGCTGGATCAAATGATTTCGTACTACCCGTTCATCAGGAAGTCCTATAAATGGACAACTAAATTTGTGATGTACATGTTCCAAATCTGCCTCCACAATGCTTTCGTCCTGTACAGAGCTAAAAACCCACAGGGCACAGTAAAGACCATGTATTCGTTCCAGGAGTCTTTGATACAGGCGTGGACCACTGCCACAAAGCTCCATAGAGCTCCATATGCTGACCGTCCGAGTAGGCTGTCTGCCAACCTGGCAAAGCATTTCCCTGTCAGGAATGACCCCACCCACAAAAATGACAACCCAGCAAAGAAATGCAAGGTGTGTATGGCCAACAAAAACAGAAAGGAGACACGTTTCCAGTGCAACTTCTGCCGCATCCCCTTGTGCAGGGTCCCCTGCTTTGAGGTCTACCATGACACTCTGCACTATAAAGAGTAGGGGTGTCACGATACACTAGGTTCACGATACGATACAATAGACGATATTGGGTTCACGATAACAATACGATACGATATTTTAACAATATTTTTTTGCGATCGATTTGTAAGTTGAGGGGGCATCCTTCACGCTAATTTGAGTAATTTCACCATTTTCATCCTCCGTGTCTGTAACGTCCCTCGTCTGTTCAAACAAAGCAATGAAAAGGAGAGCGAGCATGCAATCAGATGCAGATCAGTGCCACCATGTTCAGCTTATTTTTCTCGCGATATGAGATTTCATCTCAACGATACATATTGTCACGTTTTGATATCGCGATATATTGTGGGACGATATATTGTGACATAAAGAGTAAATTCCCCTCAGTGGTAGAACGAACTCCCCACTGAGGTCAGGACGGCCGAATCCCTGCCCATCTTTCGCCGAAGATTGAAAACTCCTTTTCTTTTCTTTTTTCAACTTTTTATTTTAGTTTTCAGTGAGTCCACCTTTGAAAAAAAAACTCACCTTTTCAAGCTCCACTTGAGTCCCTCCTGAACTAACACTCATCTTCCCCCCCCTTCTCCACCCCAAACCCCCTCCCCCCATCTAGCATTTCCCCCCCTTCTTCACCCCAAACACCGCCCCCCCCCCCCCCCAAAACAAAAAAAAAAACCCATTGATGTTACTTACTCTACTGCTGCAAGGGTGTATCTGTGTAGATGATGTTCCACAGTTGATTCCACTAATGTTGACAATGTGACATTGTAAGTCGCTTTGGATAAAAGTGTCTGCTAAATGACGAAATGTAATGTAATGTAAAGAGACACACATGGGCCCCGCGCGCACACACACATTCACACTCACTCACATTGAGTAAACTGTATTGTTGAATGTAAAAAAGCACTTCATGTATATATATATATATTTTTTTTTTTTTGTCATTTGTGTCATAACGAATAGTATTTACATGTCTGATGTCAATACAGTTCAAAATAAAAGAATTGAGAGCGAGTTCTGCCTGAGATTGTGTCCTTTACAAAAATGCCTTTTTCTCTTATTTCTCTTCTCAGAGAGACCTTTTTGGTGAAAACATGGTGTATATAAATGGCTATAAGTAGAGTACAGAACATGCTAAAAGCTCACTTTTTTTTCTTCTGGTGAACCCAGAGACGTACATCTTCATTTTGAGGTATTGCAAATCACTTTGGTGCTAATAGATAATTTACTGTGGGTCTTGAAAGATGACCAACAATTATGAAAATCTTTGGCCTGTGCTAAATATTGGCAGTCCTAAACTGGCCATGAATGAGTTAAAGAGAGTGGCGTTGTCACTTTGGTTCATCCAAAAGTATTAATAGCATCCATCTGGTCACATTTGGCGTAAGTCAGCAGCGGACGCAGAGGCTTTTTGTGTTTTGTTAATTTGAGGCACTAACATTGTAGAGCAACAGGTTAGGGTTGGAGGAAAAGAGCAGTGGTTGTCCAGGAGGAGATCAAGAGGACATCTACCGCCCTCTAGCTGCAATACCATCCAGGTGCATACACTGTGGACATTTCTTGTGTGGTTCACCTCTATCCAGGTTATTGACATTTTGGCTGTGGGAAAAAAAAAATGCTTAGTAAAATGTCTGAATCCGATGAACAAATCAGGGCTTTGACTGAACTTGTTAAACAGCTACAGGCAGAAAACAATAGGCTCAAAGACAGGGGTAATGACACAGTGAATGTAGAGGCCTCTGGGTCATCTAGCCATGTAGCTGCTAACGGTGTCAGCAATGATCCAGCACCGGAGCGGGTGTATGTTTATGCACCAAGAGAGAGGAAATGTCCACGCTTTTCAGGAGTCATGGTTCAGGATGGTTTGACTGTAGAGGATTGGGTGGAGGAGGCACGAAAGTCATTGTCTGTACGGCAAACATCCCCAGCTGAACAGGCAGCGTTCCTCTGTGATCTTTTAGACGGGGAAGCAAAAAGAGAAGTTAAATTTGGCTCTTCAGCAGATAGAGCCAACCCTGACTCAATTTTTATTATATTGCTTGACAATTTTGGTTGTGATCAAACATATGTGACGCTACAGAGACAGTTCTTTCAACGCCGACAACAGGACAATGAGTCCATACGTGAATTCTCTCATGCTTTGTTACATTTGATGGAGCTGCTTAAATGCAAAGATCCACGTGGTGTTTTACATCCAGAATTGGTAATTCATTGAAAATGTTCGTGATACTAAATTACAGCGTGAATTGGCTCACCTGGTTCGGCAACACCCGAACCAGTCATTTACTGAGGTACGTAATGCCGCCATCAAATGGGAAAAGCGAGGGCCCCCAACTAGTACACACAGAGCACGAGCCTATTCTTGTGCCTCAGGAGTTGGTCAAGGTGGGGTTGATATGCCATTTCTGTTAGGCCCAGTGATGAGTTGGGGGAATTGAAGGAGTGTTTACGTAAACAGCAGGTACAACTCGACGCCATTCTTAAACATCTAGGCCCCTCTTCCTCTGTCCCTAACTACGTAAATCCCCAGGACTTTCACAATGGCAATACGCTGAAGCCATACAAGTTTCAGCCAGATGGTAAACCAATATGCATGCGGTGCAACAGAGCAGGTCATATTGCAAGGTTTTGTCGGGTTGACACTAGTGGGCTCCTAGGTGGGGTGGAGTCAAGGGGACAGGGCCAAAGGGTGGGGGTAAGGATGAATGCTGTTGAGCAGCAGGAAAACTAGCGCCCTCTGTTGTTGGGAACCCGGCATCAGGAGGGTTTTTTTTGGGTTCAAAACAGGCAAGTTTAGCATCCAGGCTAATTGGACGTTCAGTGGTTAAGGTCATCATAGGAGGGGTGGTGGTGCCGTCCTTGCTTGATACCGGGTCAATGGTAACTACCGTAACACAGGCCTTCTTTGAACAACATCTTAAGCCCCAAACTAACGAACAGCTGAAATCTTGTAACTGGCTTCACTTAATAGCAGCCTATGGATTGGAGATCCCATACTTGGGATATGTGGAGTTGGATGTTGAAGTCCTGGGCACGGTCCTCCCACAGATGGGTATCCTGGTGGTAAAAAACCCTCCTCACCCAGTTTCCAAGTGTCGAAAAACTGCTGTCCCTGGCCTGCTGGGAATGAACATTCTCAGTGGTTGCTATTCTGTATTATTCAGGGAACATGGTAACAACCTCTTTTCTTCTCCTCTAGTCAAACAAGCTGGGAAGGAATGGGCGCGTGCATTGTCAGAGTGCCAACAACTGGAACGCCTCCTACAGACTGGCTGTGTGGGGGAAGCAGTGGCCCTGCCAGGTCCGGCACTCCACATACCAGCAGGCTCCCTAAAGTTCGTCCAGGCCACATGTAACCAAGGCCCTGGTCCGGCACTGGACAAGGTAATGCTGGAGCCCCTGCCCTATGGAAAAGGTCACCTCCCTGTAAACCTGCTGATTTCCAGTGCCCTCCTCGCTGTTTCCAGGGGGACTGTCAACATCCCCATTGTGAATGTTGGAGAGGAAGACCAGTGGCTGAAACCAAAAACAGTGCTGGGATCACTACATCTGGCCGATCTACATTCCCCCTCCCAGTCGGTGCATGTGGAGGAGCAGTTTGAGGACTCGGACAGACAGGTCGTATTCATTCAGTCCATGTCAGCACAGCCCCGTTCCCCGTCTCCCTCCCCCCCTCCCCCCCTCTCTGGTCTGAATGAGCTGAAGTGGCCTGACCTGCCCCCTGATGATGTAAAGGCAGCCAAGACATTGTTAACTAAGTATCGAGACGCATTCAGCCTTGTTGACGGGGAGTTGGGTTGTACCAACTTGATCCACCACGATATTCCAGTGATGGACGAGGCCCCGGTACGCCAGCGGTACCGCCGCCTCCCCCCCTTTCAGTTCTCACTGGTCAAGGCCCACATACAAGACCTGCTACAGCGGGGCATCGTGGGAGTGAGCTGCAGCCCCTACTCCTCCCCCATCGTGGTGGTCCAGAAGAAGTGTGGGGATATACGGCTGTGTGTTGATTACAGACAACTCAACGCCAAGACAAGAAAAGACGCCTACCCTCTGCCACGTATCGAGGAGTCATTGGATGCCCTTACAGGTGCTAGATGGTTCTCGACTCTCGACTTGGCAAGCGGTTACAATCAAGTCCCAATGGCAGAGAAAGACAAAGAGAAGACGGCTTTCTGTACCCCGTTTGGCCTCTTCAAATTCAACAGAATGCCATTTGGACTTTGCAACGCACCAGGCACCTTCCAACGCCTGATGGAGCGCATCTTCGGCGACCAGAGTTTCCAGTCACTACTGCTATACTTGGATGACATCGTCATCTTCTCCACGACCTTCAGTCAACACCTGCAGCGGTTGGAGATGGTCCTGAGTCGACTCCAGCAGCACAACCTGAAACTGAAGCTGTCCAAATGCCACTTTTTTCAGCGGGAGGTGAAATATCTGGGCCATGTCATTTCCTCTGTCGGTGTGGCCACCGACCTGGAGAAGACCAGGGCAGTAGCAGAGTGGAAACATCCGTCAACTGTGACCGAGCTCCGTTCCTTCCTAGGTTTCTGCTCCTACTATAGACGTTTTGTGGAAGGATTTGCCAAGCATGCTGCTCCACTCCACCGGCTGGTCGGAGAGTTGGAAGGAGGCCCTAAGAAACGACGGTCAAGGGTCAGTGTCAAGTTGGAAGGACGTTGGAGTGAACACTGTGAACAGGCATTCCAGACACTAAAGAACAAGTTGGTCACTGCCCCTGTCCTGGGCTATGCCGATTTTAAGCAGCCCTTTATCCTGGAAATTGATGCCAGTCACCAGGGCCTTGGTGCGGTACTCTCCCAAGCACAGGACGGCGCACGCAGGCCAATCGCTTTCGCCAGTCGGGGACTAAAGCCAACGGAAAGAAACATGTCCAACTACAGCTCCATGAAATTGGAATTTCTTGCCTTGAAGTGGGCCGTCACCGAGAAGTTCAGAGAATACCTCCTAGGGACGCCCCCTGAGCTATCTCCAGACGGCTAAATTGGCAGCTGTAGAACAGCGGTGGGCATCCCAGTTGGCCAGTTTCAACTTTGACCTTAAGTACCGCCCCGGCACAGCCAATCGCAATGCTGATGCCCTTTCCCGCCAACCAAACACCCCAGTGCCCCAGTCCCTCCCTGCCATTGTGCCTGGCTTCTCCGTCCCCCCACAGGTGGCCAATAGTTCCATACAGCGCCCGGTGGGGCAACCACGGCTCACTGTCAGTACCATGGCCGTGGACCTGCAGGCCCTGCAAGCCACTGACCCAGTGATTAAACCATTCCTTACCTACTGGAGGAGAGGGCGCCCCCCAAACAAAGTAGAACGGTCAAGGGAAGCTGACCAGGTTTTGGAGAGAGAAAGACAGTGTGCTGTACCGAGAAGTACAGATGCCCCCAGCCCGAAAGGCAGTGCAACAGCTGCTATTACCAAAAGCACTACACACTGAGGTACTGACCAGTCTACATGACAACCATGGCCACCAGGGGGCAGAGAGGACAACAGCCCTTGTCCGGGAGAGGTGTTACTGGCCCAACATGCGCTTGGACATTGACCAGTGGTGTAAAGAGTGTGAACGCTGTGTCATTGCCAAAGCAGTACAGCCATCAGTCAGAACCTTTATGGGACACCTAATGGCCTCCAAACCATTGGAAGTGCTAGCCATTGACTTTCCCACATTGGAGAGAGCCAGTGATGGGAGAGAACACATCTTGGTCGTGACCAACATTTTCTCAAAATTCACTCAAGCATATCCGACGTCAGATCAAAAGGCCCACACAGTAGTTAAAATTCTGACTGAGAAGTGGTTCTACACCTACGGGGTCCCTAAACGGATCCATTCGGACCAGGGCCGGAGCTTTGAAGGAGAACTACTCAAACGCCTCTGCCAGCTATATGGCATAGCAAAAACTAGGACGACCCCTTACCATCCAGAGGGAAACGGACAATGTGAGAGGTTTAACTGCACACTTCACGACCTGTTGCGTTCCCTCCCAGGTGAGAAGAAGCGAAAGTGGCCTCAAATGCTCCCCCAGTTGCTGTTTGCCTATAACACCACAGTCCACCAGTCAACTGCTCATTCACCATACGAATTGATGTTTGGCCAGAAGCCCCAGCTGCCCGTTGACTTACTGCTGGGATGAGCCGACGAAGAGTCAGCTTCTACTACAGCAGATGATTGGGTGAAAGCACATCAAGATCACCTGGCCACTGTGTATGTGGCGGCCCGAAAACATCTGGACGCAGCCGCTACAGCCAGGGAGCGGCGTCAACCCCCAACAACTACATCTATTCTTCCAGTCGGCACCCTAGTTTACAGGAAGAGTCATGGACCAGGACGAAGAAAAATTCAAGACGTGTGGGAATCGACAGTCTACCAAGTGGTGGAATGCCTTCACAATGTGGGTACAGTATACAAGATCCAGTCCCGCAACAACCCAGAACAGCAGAAGATTGTCCATCGCTCACAAATAAGACCCATCATGGAAGGAGGAGCCCTGGTGTCAGAACCACTGGCAGTGCCCCCCCCCCCCCACCCAACCAAATGGATGACATTCCTCTCCTAGGAAGTGAAACTGAGGAGGACGACAGCAACAGCAGTTTTTCGTCTGGTTTTGTGACTCTCCCAAATGATGCCCCCCCTCAAAACCGATGGAACGGTCCCTATGTCCGATGGACATAGGGAGCCAGACCCCCCGCCCCCAGATTCACCGCTCTCAGACACTGGTGCAGTGTCCATTCAAGAGCCCCCAGAACTCTTAGAGAATAGTCTACATCCCTCCGAAAGGTCGGAGCCAACCCTGCAGCCTCTGGAGCTAGAGCCGGTGGTCGTAAGGCGCTCACACAGAACCACTGCCGGTCAACACTCAAACCCATTTAAGCTACCCCTGCCCTTGGCCCAACCAACCTCACACCTTTCAGTACACTCCCAGCAAGTGACATTCAGGCCATGGGACTAATGCTCTCTTTTAGCCAGGGCAAGTTATGTTACCGGGACGGCAACCTTTTAAAGTGGGGGTGTATGTGAGAGGTGGGACTCTAGGACCTGGGAGCCCAGAGCAGGCGAAAGCAGCCTATATGGTAGGGAGCAGATCCCGTGAGAGCAGAGACATTCACGTTTGTTCTCGTCCGTCGTGTGTCCTTGTTTCCGGGTGGTCAGCGCCGTGTGTGCAACTAACTACAGAGGTATGTCACAGAATGTTTAATTTTGGGTTACGCTTTATTTGTTTGTTCTATGAGTTTTATGAGTACTTGCTGTTGCTGCAATTCCAGAATCTCTTGTGGTGCTGTGCAGCAGGAGTTGTGTGGGAACCAGAAACCACACACTGCCATATGTGCATTAGCAGAGTCTGAGGTAGGAATTAACCTGTTCATTATGTCTGATAGCAACCATACCGTTTTGTGATGTTTAAACAATATTATTTTCTGTGTTGTGTTGTAGAGTGCCAGACCAGACCCAGACCCTGGTCAGCCCACGCTCCTACCTGTTGGGTACACAGTTGCCTCGGGCCTAGGAGGTATAGGGAATTGGGCTTGCCAGTATGGTGTATGTGTTATGTAATGATGATGGGTGCTCAGTGACTAATTGGTGCTTTTGTGTATTGTAGGCTGAACTGGTGACACACAGGACTGTGGTCAGCAGGGCAGCCACTGTTCTTTTCCTCCATTTAGTTTATTTAAGTAGCTCAAGTGCCTCCCTTGTGTTCAGTTTATAAAGAGTCCTCACTTATTTGTACCTTCACATTGACAACGTGCTTGTCCCTTCCCCACTTTTAGTGTGCAGTGTTTAAACGGAGTGTTCAATTTTATTAGTGTGCAGTGTTTTAACAGAGTGTTCAATGTTATCAGTGTGCTGTGTGATTATTTGTCACACAGGGCCCCCCCCCCCCTCCCGGTCAATGAGCGTGTTGGTACAGACATAGTGTTACCTGTAGACTCTTTCTGCTGCTATTTAAATAAAGTGTCAAATTGTATGCACAAAAAGCCTCTGTCTGTCTTGTCAACTTGAGTGGGGATATTTGGTCACAACAGTAACCAAGTAATTGTATAGTTGGTTCAGGGTCTCTCCCCTTAAAGAGAGTGGCGTTGTGTATTTGCTGATTGCGATGATGAAAGGCATCACACACACACGCGCCCTGACCCACCTGAGTGAGGCGTAATCGTCTGTGGCACACGTTGCCTGGGGGACCTAATTTTTGATACACACCCTCATTGCTTCTAGCTTTGTCTATGTTCTCGTCGTGATTTTCAGTCAAAAGAATGCAAAAACGAATTTCAGAATCAGAACCAGAATCAGAATCAGAATCAGAATCAGAATCAGAATCACTTTTATTGCCACAGTATGCAAGTTACATATGAGGAATTTGTCTTGGTGTCTGTATGCAGGGTAGCGGTTACATCAATATCAGAATCAGAATCAGAAAGACTTTAATGATCCCCGGGGGGAAATTGGGAATTGGACATGGGGATATACAGGGATAAGAAGTAGGAAGATAACTAACGGCAATCGCAAGGTTGCAAGTGCAATCAAATCGAATCAAATCGAGTCAATATATACAATATGTACATGAGTGGTGAAGTGTTCTGTGGATGATAAATATGAATTTACGTTGGATTTACATGAGATTTACAGACTGAGTTAAATATACGTTAAATAGGCAGTGGATTTACATGGATTTACAGTCAGAGTTAGATAAGAGTTTACATTGAATGTACATGAAATTTACAGGCTAAGTTAAATAGGCATTAATGTGCAGGGAATTTACATCAATTTACCAGTCCCAGTTAGACAGGCATTAAATTAGATACAGTATGAGTTCCAGTTTTATGGGGGGGGGGAAGTTCAGTTGAGTTTAGGAGGAGGTAGTGAGTTTGTGTGTGTTGTGGGGGTTGTTGGTGAGGCCCTTGGCGGAAGGGGTTTCCGGGCCTTGTTGGTGAGGCTGATGGCAGTTGGGAAGAAGCTGGTCTTGTGCCGGGTGGTTCTGGTCTTGGCAGACCTCAGTCTCTTGCCGTGGGGGAGCGTCTTAAAGAGTTTGTGGCCAGGGTGGGAGGGGTCAGCCATGATTTTGCGAGACCGCTTCAGTGTCCTGGCTGCGTGCAGGTCTTGGAGGGATGGCAGGTTGCATCCGATTATCCTCTCAGCGCAGCAGATGATGCGCTGAAGTCTGTTGATGTCTTTTTGAGTGGCAGCAGCATACCAGATGGTGATGGAGGAGGTGAGGATGGACTCAATGGAGGTGTAGAAGTGCACCATCGTGGCCTTTGGCACTTTGAATTTCTTCAGCTGCCGTACAAAGTACATCCTCTGCTGTGCCTTCTTGGTGATTTCCGACTTCTTCAACCCTCGGTTGGTTTCACGGAGGAATTATGAAACAGCCACTTTGATGTCCAACACCTGACACTGCTAGTAGCAGCGCCACTAGCAGCAGCTCAGCCACATGGCCAGCTAGTGTTAGCTGCCTGGGCCCGGCTATTGCTAGCTGCTCTTCTTCAGCTGAGTCAGCTAACGCATCCGCGTCAGCCAACAACTCGGACCGGTCGGACAAAATGATCACCACTGAGAAACAGCAGCAAGCTAGCTGCCCGGCTAAAGCTAGCCCAGCTAACGTCACCACTCCCGCCATCAAAGCAGCACCTGTGACTGCATCTAGCTGTGGCCCCAGCAGATCTGCATGCCCTCCATCCCCAGCAGGAGATGGAGATGCTAACACCGCTGTTGGGGCACTTAACGAGCTTTCTCAGCCGAATTATTTTTACTTTCCAGGCATGTGTTTTGGAACTGAAGCCTATTCAAGATCGTTTAACTCCAGTTTGTTTCAACGTTGGACATGGCTTCACTATGTGAAAGAGACAGATAGAGCCTTGTGCTTCACATGTTTTTCTGCTGTAGAAAAGAAACTAATCAATATGGACCAGGTAAGCAGACGTTCACACCATATGCCGAAGCAAAGCTCAAGTCATGCTGAAGCTATGCTGCAGCCATGCAGTTTCATTTTGACGTCCTTGTTAACAGGCGAGACCGTTCACACCAGCCAAACGCGCGCCACGCTGAAGCTGCGCTGAATGGATCGTTCAGGATTCTTTTCTATTTTCCAAGCGTGAGCTGCCAGGCATGAAGTCAATGGAAGTTGTGGGCGGGTTGAAGGTGTGCCGAGGGAGGCACTGAGGAAAAGAGACTGCTTCTTGTGTGACCGGTTTAGCCTGAGCTCAGCTTTAGCGTGGCTTGAGCTTTGCTTCGGCGTATGGTGTTAACAAATGGTAAGAGAGGCCCCATTTGTGAAAGGGGGCTATTCAAATTGGCGAAAGGCTGTGGAAAAATTCAGAGAGCATGAAAATGAAAGTAAATCAACAGTAAACCATCAGATTTTGTTGTATAAATTAAAGGCAATGGGTTTTAGCAAGGAGGCCTTGATGTTAATATGGTCATATGGGTAGGGTCCAAGTGGTGTCAGGGGGGGCACACTATCGGAGCCCAAGGACTATACCTGTGGTGTTCCCCAGGGAAGCATAATAGGTCCTTTATTATTCTTATTGTACATAAACGACATGGAGGCTGCCTGTACATGTCCTTTATTTCTGTACGCAGACGATTCTTCTCTGTTGGTAACTGGAGACTGATTAGATACAGTTAAAACATCTCTGGTGAAGAACTCCAGGAAGTAAGCAGTTGGCTGTGTGACAACAAGTTATCCTTGCTTTTAGGAAAATCTGAATGTATTGTGTTTGGGTCAAGGCATAAATTAAGGGATGCTAGCAGTTTTTCTGTTGAATGTAATTTGAATGTAATGGCTTCAAGAAAGGAAGTCTGTTATTTATCTTGGATGTGAATTAGATCAATGTCTGACCAATGAGTCCATGGCACTCTGTTATCGGTAAGGTCCATGCAAAAACAAAATATCTAGTAAGGATATCTAAATTCCTTGATAAGCAAACTATGAGGACATTAGCTACTTCTTTGATTCAGTGCCATTATGATTACACCTGCGTATCCTGGTATAGTGGCCTAAAAAAAAAAAAAAAAAAAAGGATACAGACAGCGTGTCATGCCCTCAACCTCTGCCTCCTAGTCTCTCTCGCCCCCTCCTTTCTGTTGTGATTGCAGGATTGGAGCCAGGTGTGTGGAGCTGGTTCCAGCTATCGCAGCTGCCAATCATCACTGATCAGCAGGCTTCATATACCCAGCCCAGACTCCAAGACACTGTCAGATTATCTTCTCACCTACACAGAGAGGAACGTCTGCTGTCCTAAATCTGACAACCTGCGCCAATCCTCACCTGTCTGTCTGCCTGCTCGCCATCTGCCTGGACTTCAGCCTACCTGCTCTCTGCCAGCCTGGACTTCAGCCTGCTTGCTCTCTGCCAGCCCGGACTTCTGTATGCCTGCTCGTTCACCTACCTGGACTCTAGCCTGCCATCCTGCAACCTGGGTATCTCGTCCAGCCGGACTCAACCAATAACATTTAAATAAACAAACTGTGTTACAACTTGATATTCTGTCTCTGTCTGTCTCTGCCCTTGAGTCCAACAAACAGAACCCTAACAGGATAATCTGACCAAAATGGACTCGGCAGAGGCAGAAGCAATGAGACAAGCTCTTGCTCAGCAGGGCCAATGGCTAGGAGGCCAGGAGGAGCGTCTGCGGACCATGACCACAGAAATGCAGAGGCTTGGTGTGACCATCACAGGCCTCACCGAGCGTCTTACACTAGCTCCAGTTGCCGCTCTGCCTCAGCCCGACCAGCCAGCGCTGCCTGCTACCACAGCTCCGGAGCCTCACATCCCACCTCCAGCAAAATACTCAGGTGATCCACACAGCTGTCGTCAATTTCTCACACATTGTCACTTGTCGTTCAACGCTCAGCCCATCCGCTTCTCTACGGAAGCTGCCAAAATGGCATACCTGGTTAACCTACTGGAGGGACCCCCGCTTAACTTTTTCAATGCTCTCTTTGAACAGGGCTCTCCGCTCACCCAGTCCTTTGCGGGATTTGCTGTCGAGCTCAAACGAGTGTACGACCACCCAATACAAGGGCAACAGGCGGGGCAGCGCCTGTTGACTCTTCGACAAGAAAGACTCCCAGTCTGTGAGTTTATAAGCCAGTTCCACAGTTTGGCTGTTGAGTCGGGGTGGGATAATGTGGCCCTCATTTCAGCATTTCAGAGTGGGCTGAATAGAGAGATTGGACGGGAAATAGCACTACGGGGGGAACTAAATTCCTTAGACGCCGCCATTAGTCTGGCCATTAAGATTGCGGATCAAATCGCCCTGTGGCGTACTGACACCCCCGTCTCTCTGTTCTCGTCACGTCCCAAGACTCCGAACTTTTCAGAACCAGAACCCATGCAGCTCGACCGGGTCCGTCTGTCCCCGGAGGAAAGGGCTCGTCGTCGGGCTACAACACAGGCCTGTTTTTACTGTGGAAACCCCAGCCACCGTATTTCCGATTGCCCCGTCCGTCCAGCAAAAGGGTCGGCTCGGCAATAGTTGGAGAGATATTGTCGAGTCGAGCAGCCACTTCCTCTCTCCCTGTCCGTCCACAGCTCGAGGCCGCCATCGTGTGGTGCCAGCAATCCATTACACTCTCTGCACTCATAGACTCTGGAGCCGATGAAAATTTCATTCATAGTGGTACGTGCGAGCAGTGGGGCATCGAGACTGAGCCCCTCGATGTCCCACTAAATACCACAGCCCTTAACGGGGTACTGCTGGCCCAAGTGGACAGAAAAACCGTGCCCCTGTCCCTTCACATGTTTGGGAATCATCAAGAGAAAATTCAGTTTCACGTTATTCATTCTCCAAATGTTCCTCTGGTGTTGGGCTTCCCCTGGTTGAAACTCCATAACCCCCAGATCAACTGGACCACCGGCACGGTGGGGTCATGGAGCTCATTCTGCCATGCTAACTGCCTCCGTTCCGCCCAGACACCTTCCTCTGAGCCGCTACCAGTACCAGAACCTCCAGATCTGTCGTCTGTCCCAAAAGAATATCATGACCTCGCTTCTGCATTCAGTAAGCAACAGGCGTTAACACTCCCTCCGCACAGACCGTACGATTGTGAGGTAAAGCTTTTGCCCGGAGCTCCTCTTCCCTCTAGCAGGCTCTACAACCTCTCTCTGCCGGAACAGCAAGCCATGGGGAAATACATCCAGGACTCCTTGGCAGCGGGGATCATCCGACCTTCATCCTCTCCGGTGGGTGCAGGTGCCTTCTTCGTGGGCAAGAAGGATTGGTCGTTGAGACCATGTATAGACTATAAAAAACTAAATGACATCACAGTTAAAAACATTAGGGTTGTCCTACAACCCAGGTTTTACGAGTGAGAACGAGAGCTCTCACTAGTGCCTTAAACGCTGCAACGCAGCCCTATGGAAGACTGTTATTTTGCTCCAAAATTACTTTTCATTAAAACCTGACCACCCACCCGTAGGTGGCGTGGTACCCCCTGGGCCTGACACGGATCCACGTGACTACGTCACGTCCTGCCAGCCCGCAGGGAATAATCACTCTAATTTCTTCCAGCCCGCTGAGATCCGACGCACCCCGTGACGCATCACACAGCAAGGCTGGGTAGTGAGAGCTCTCGTTCTCACTCGTAAAACCTGGGTTGTAGGACAACCCTAATGTTTTACTTCATTTCGAACTCAAGCTCTCACTAGTGCCTCCATTCAACCGACCTTGCTGCCGGAAGCACCCCACAGGGCGACCCGAAAGGCACCGGTGAACCACGGCCATATGGCAACGTTTATGCCTAACCGTCTGACATATTAGAGTGGCAACGATACTACTTTCTTGCCACCGACAGCACCGCGTGCGCGAACTGCGCACCGGACACGTCGAGACTGTAGTACCTGACAAAAGTGTGATGAGAGGACCATGAGGCCGCGGCACACATGTCCTCCACCGACACACCGCGCAACAACGCAGAGGATGTCGCAACAACTCGCGTAGAAAGCGCCTTGATACCCTCCTGGGGAACCCTGCCCACGGCAGAGTATGCCAACGCGATCGCCTCCACTATCCAGTGTGATAAGCGATCCTTGGAAAGGGGTCCGCCCTGGGCCCTTTGCCCAAAGCAAACCAACAGCTGATCTGTAATGCGTAAAGAACGCGTCCTGGCCACATAGGCCGAGAGCGCCCTTACGGGGCACAGCATGAGCAAACGTCTCTCCTCACCCGTCTCTAACTGAACGGCGGGGGACAGAATGCTGATAAGTCTATGACCATTGACCTAAAGCTGACATTAATAATCTTAGGTTGGTAAGCCGGGTTAGGTCGCAACGTAACCCTGCGCCCATCATTACCACACAGGCCTGCTGCACCGAGAGGGCAATCAGGTCACCAACTCTCTTTCCTGACGACAAGGCCAGCAGCAGCGCGGTCTTTAAAGACAGAACCCTTAAATCGGCGGAGTCCAAGGGCTCAAACGGATGACCCGTTAGCCCGTCCAGCACCGTAACCAGGTCCGATTTGGGGAAAAAACGCACCGCGAGGGCGGGCGCAGTTTATGCGCTCCCTTCATGAAGCGCAAGACCAAAGGGTACGCCCCCACGGGGCTCCCTTCAATTCCCATATGGCAAGCAGAATCGCGGCTACGTACACCTTAACGACTGCGGGGACTGACCCGCGTCAGGCAGGCTCTGAAGGAAACAGAGAACTGGTCGCACACTGCAGTTCACGGGATCCACGCCCTTACTTGCTGCATAGTGCATCCCACATTATCAGGCAAGGCCTGGGCTAGCAACTGGTCCGGTTCAGGAGCGAGACCGCTAGCTTCCACCTGCCTGGGGCGGGGTGGAACACCTCCCCCTCCGCCTGGGATAGGCGATCGGCCCGTACCGGCAACGCCCATGGCGGATCTTGCGCCAGGGAGACCAGGTCCGCAAACCATGTCTGCCTGGGCCAAAACAGACTAAAACGAGCCGGAGGCGCTGTTCCCTCACCCTGTTCAACACCTGACGGATCAGGGGGGTCGGGGGAAATGCATAGCGCCCCTCCCTCGGCCACGCGTGCGCTTTTAGCGCGTCATGACCTAACGGGGGCTGTCCTCCTGGATCGAGAACCACAGTGGGCAGTGTGTCGCGCGCCGCGATGCGAGAGATCGACGCAGGCACGACCAACCCTGGCCCAAACCTGTTCCATCACCCGAGGGTGGAGGCACCACTCTGTATAACGGGGATTGCCTCGAGACAGCAGGCCGGTCGTAACTCCGCCGTCCCGGCAGATAGACCGCTGACACTGAAAGGAGACGGGGATACACCCACAGGTGAATCCCCGCTATGGTTCAGCGCCCCCGACCGCACACCGCCCTGTTTGTTCAGGTGGGCGATCGCTGCCCTATTGTCCGAGCGAATCAGCACATGGTGCCCATGTGTGAGCCGCTGGAAGTGTTACCTCCGCAGGCTGGGGGGACTGCGGAGGCAACGTTCTCTTTCGAGTCTGGCCGCACGCGGACTTGTCCGGCAGTGCGGTCCCCAAGAGAGCTCCCAACCAACAATGGGCCCACTGCGCCATTGATGGTGGGCTTGTCCTGAGGCAGAGCCCGGCGAATCGCCTTCAGCTCTACCACGTTTATGTGGCGAAGCTCCTGAGCCTCCCGCCGGCCGTTCGCCGAAAAATGCCCGCAAATCGCACCCCCTCCCCAGAGGGAGGCGTCTGTGCGAATCACCATCCTGAGCGGGACAGGGCCCCACCGAGTACCTCTCGAGAGGTAACGGGGGTCCGCCCATATAGCCAGCGCCTGCCAGGCCTGACCTGTCAGAGGAACCCTGCGATGACGGTCCCCGGCCGAGTCCAGGCGAAGCCTGAGAACCATATTTGGACCACGAGAGCATGTGTAGCCTCCCTAGCGGGAGCACATGCAGTGCTGAGGCCATCAGGCCCAACATCACTGTGCACTGATGCACTGACACCGAGGGCACAGACCTAACATCCTTGGCTTGCTGTCCGAACCGTGCGAGCCTGTCGCTCTGGCGAAAGGCTCGCAGGAAGTATAGCTCGGGCCCCAGGGAGGTCGCCGCCTGCGCTGGGACGAGGTAACTCTTCTGCCAGTTCACCAAAAACCCTAAGGTTTGCCGGTGATCGGTCACCACCTTGGTATGTTCCGCGGCACGGACCCTCGAGTCGGCCGCTAAGAGAACGTCGTCGAGATATAGGAAGACGCGGATCCCCCTCGCGCGGAGGGGAGCCACGGCTGCCTCCACGCACACCACTTGGGACGCCGAAGGTCCAATTTTGGACGTATGGAGCCGTCCATGGCGTCCTCCTCCACGGCCAGATCGGGGGTCCCGTCGAACGTGGGTGGGCAAACTGTAGCGCGTATCCCCTCTGGAGGGTGCGCCGTAATGGGGACGGGGAAGATAGATGCTCCCAGGCATCGAGCCTGTTGGACAAGATGGTCTCTTGTGGCCACAGGAGCGGAACCCGTTTTTTTTCCACCACTCGGATCATACTCTCTTCCTCAATGTCCCCATAGGAGACAGTGAACGGTCATCAAAAGCAGAGAGCATATGAACTGAATCAAGTCTCTCTGCCCGCTTCGCGCTCAGAAAAGAGTATCACCATCTCAACATCGTGGATAGCGAGACTGAACATTTTAGAAACACATTTCTCAAGTTAGAAACTATAGAAATGATCCCTGAAAATATAGAGCATATTGCTGGGCACCGGGACCTTTCGATCCGGTGCCCTGATGGGGGGGCGGGACGTGAGAGGCTACGCCCCCCCGCCGCATGGACAGTTCCGTAGAAGCTGTGCATGCTGGGGGAGAACTTCTTACGCAAGCTCCGCCCACTAACGCGCTGTTGTATCGAAGTAACCCCCCCCCCCTGCCGTGCGCGTTTCGCAGGCTGGGGGGACTGCGGAGGTAACGTTCTTTCTCGAGACGCACGTGGACTTGTCCGACAGTGCGGCCCCCAGGCGAGCTACCGACCAGCAATGAGCCGTTGGTGCCATTGATGGTGGGCTGTCCTAGGAGCCTCTAGCCGAGGCCAGGCCGTAGTCATGGACCAAGGCGAGCCTTGATGCTGGGTATGAGACCCTGGGCGAGCTCCCGACCGAACTCGGGCCTTGGGCACCGAGGACGGTGGGTCTAAAGCTACAAGCCGCAGGCTGGAACTAAGCCCAGCCTTGGTGAGCCAACCGGTGGGCTTGACCTGGGCGCTGCCAACCGAGGCCAGGCCGTGGCCATGGACCAAGGTGCGCTGTGCCCCCAGCCAGGCTCCCTGCACTTGCAGGGGGCGCCCCAACACGGGAGTGCGACCCATGGAGAGCTCCCAACCACCCCGGGCCTTGGGCACCAAGGGCGGTGGGCTTGTCCTTAGAGCTACAAGCCAAAGGCTGGCACTGAGCCCAGACCTTGGCGAGCTGTAAGCCCTGCTGGACGCGTAGCGCCAGCAAGGAGCAGTATGTCTATTGTAGCGGAGGTAGCTCGCGCCCAATGTACTTAGCACACAGATACTAACTGCACGGGTGCACGCCAGCTATCTGCAAAATACTATCGTTCTGTGCTAAACAGTACTAAATATTGCTATCTGCACCTATGCAAGGCAAGCTAGCTTTCACACTTCTTTGAGAGCGGACCTTGGTCAGCTCTCAAGAGCTTAGCTGCGGACAAGACCGAGGGTTCAAGGCGCCTGTGCAGCGTGCTCGTGCCCAAGGCAGAACACGCACTTAACGTGCCGATTCATACTCGGCCAAAGTAGTTTTACACACGGCCCATCCCCTCCCTGACCTTCCCTGCTCAGTAGCAAGAGGAAGCAGGAAGCTAACCACTAATAGCAAGCTCCCGCAGGGCGCACCCTATTAGCGGGAGTACTGCTTAAGCCAGCTAGCAGGCTAGCAAGAAGTACAGGCTATACAGTAAGCAACCCGGAGGCTAGCGAACTTGCGCGTGCAATGGTAACGTAAGCGGCAATAGCCCATCCCGAAGGGGGGGCACCAATACCCACAGCCTGTTAACCCGAGAGAACAGACGTGGAAGCCACTAGCTAAGCTAGCATAAGCACTGAGAGACAAGCGTGCGCTAACACAAGCCTGCGTACAGGCCAGTGCAGTGCGTCTCTACCCTGAGTAACACGGGGAAGCAACGTGACCGCAAGCAAAGGCCAGCGGCCCGCGAAGCTAGTCAATCTTAGAAGAAACTCCTCAAAGGGAGTTGCAATCTAGTAGATGCTAATTGCACGAGGCAAGCAACACTTAGCAGACAAGCAAGCTGGCTAAGATGGCGTAAGTACTGAGAGAAGCGGCCCACACAAGGTGCGGGGCGAGCTCACCTAGCTAGCGAATCGCCCAGCTAAAATCCCAGACGCCAGTAAAAGCTACACTACATTTATGTAGGTCACAGCAACGCCTGTGCGGCGTGCTCCTGCCCTTAGGCATGCACACATCAAATTAATTGTGCCGGTCGTAACCGGCCAGCGTAGCCTCACAGCTAATACAGCACCTAGCTGTTCCCCCCTCTCTCTGCTAACAGGAATAATGGGGTTAACGTGCAAGCTAAGCCTGCAACGGTAAGAGCTGGAGTGCTACACATCACTAGATACTGGCTGCACGGGGGCAAGCTAGCTATCTAGCTAACTGAAGAGCATGGCTTCTAGCTACTACTCTGCTTAAGGCGCGCCCTACACAGAGGTAGCTGGCGCGAAGTACTTAGCACACAGACACTAACTGCACGTGTGCACGTTAGCTATCTGCCACAAACCGGGTGCGTTACCCTGTCTGGGGACGCAGCCAGATAGCTAGAGTGCTACAAGGTAGTCCAAGCTAGCTGCACTGAGCAAACTAGCTAACTATCTAACGCGCGCGCTCTAAAGCCGGCGCCTAAAGTACCTAGCACACGAAAACTACCCGCACGGGTGCCAAGGTAGCTATCTGTAACAACTGGGCTACTTAGCCTCTTTGTTCCTGTGCTACGTGGTACAAGCTATTTGCACGTATGCAAAGCTTAACAGTTTGAGCGCGGACCTAAATCGGCCCTCAAACGAAAACGCTGCCCCAGCCAGGGGAGCGAAGCAAAGCTACACAGCGGCAGCAATAACCACTATACGGCGATAGCAGTAGAGCTACACGGCGGTAGCAATAAACAGTTAACTAAGGAAGATACTCTTAGCTTTGATGACTTGTTCCGACGCCGCAGGGTGAAGGGTACAGGGTCGGGTCCCGAAGCCTGCTTTATCCCGTCCACGCGAACCTCCTTGAGGTGGCCAAATCAGACGAAACGAGCCTAGTATTTCTAAAGCTATGTAAAAGAGCTAACTCAAAGTTAACCGTGGAGCTTATAGCAAACACGTCTTTCCCAGCGGCTGGAAGAAAACGGAGTGATTATTCCCTGGGCTGGCAGGACGTGACGTAGTCACGTGGATCCGTGTCAGGCCCAGGGGGTACCACGCCACCTACGGGTGGGTGGTCAGGTTTTAATGAAAAGTAATTTTGGAGCAAAATAACAGTCTTCCATAGGGCTGCGTTGCAGCGTTTAAGGCACTAGTGAGAGCTTGAGTTCGAAACGAAGTAAAACAAGTACTGTCTGCCTCTGATTGACTCTGCTTTTGTGCCCCTTCATGATGCCACAGTGTTTTCAAAACTGGACCTCCGGAACGCGTACCACCTGGTGCGCATCAAAGATGGAGATGAATGGAAGACTGCTTTCAACACTCACCTGGGCCATTTTGAGTACCTGGTGATGCCTTTCGGCCTCACTAATGCGCCCGCAGTCTTCCAGGCACTCGTCAACGATGTACTCAGGGACATGATTGGTCATTTTGCGTTTGTTTACCTGGATGACATTCTGATTTACTCCCAGTCTCTCCAGGAACACCAGAAACATGTGCGGGCAGTGCTGCAGCGTCTCCTAGAAAACAGACTGTTTGCTAAGGCAGAGAAGTGTGAATTTCTTGCTTCCACATGCACTTCCTGGGTTTCGTCATCTCCCCAGGGAAAATTGAGATGGAGCCGGCCAAAGTGGCAGCAGTTCTGGATTGGCCTGTGCCTACTAGCCGTAAACAGTTACAAATGTTTCTAGGATTTGCCAACTTCTATCGTAGGTTTGTCCGTAATTACAGCACCATAGCAGCCCCCCTGACTGCACTCACTTCCACCTCCATCTCGTTTCGATGGACACCGGAGGCGGAGACCGCCTTTGGGGAGCTCAAGCGCAGGTTTGTCTCCGCTCCAGTGCTCGTCCAGGCAGACCGGACCCGGCAGTTCATTGTGGAGATGGACGCTTCCAATGTACGGGTAGGTGCAATCCTCTCTCAGCGTACACTGGCTGATGACAAGTTGCATCCCTGTGCCTTTCTGTCCTACAAACTTTCCCCCGCAGAAAGAAACTACGACGTCGGCAATAGAGAGCTCCTGGCTGTGAAGGTGGCGCTGGAGGAGTGGCGCTGGCTAGAGGGGGCCGAGCATCCCTTCGTCGTGTGGACAGACCACAAAAACCTCATCTACATCAAGGAGGCGAAGCGGCTCAACTCACGCCAAGCAGGGTGGGCTTTGTTTTTTGGCAGGTTTAATTTCACACTCACCTACCGCCCCGGTTCGAGGAACGTGAAGCCTGATGCGCTGTCACGCCAGTTTGCGGTGGAGGAGGCAAACATGGACCCAGAGCCCATTCTTCCATCTTCATGTGTCATCGCTGCGGTTACCTGGGAGATCGAAGCCAAGGTCCGCCAAGCCCAGAGGGCCCAGCCCGACCCAGGTAATGGTCCTCCTAACCTCCTGTTTGTACCTGATTCTGTCCGCTCCCAGGTTCTGCAATGGGCTCACTCATCCCGCCTTACCTGTCACCCGGGGGTTCGTCGGACAATGGCCTTCCTTCGGCAGAGTTTCTGGTGGCCCACCATGGACCAGGATATACGGTCATATGTTGCAGCTTGCTCTGTCTGCGCTCGCAGCAAGACCTCCACAAAGCCCAGCTCTGGCCTGCTCCGTCCACTGCCTGTACCCAGCCGGCCATGGTCACACATAGCAGTGGACTTCGTCACTGGCCTTCCCCCATCTGGAGGTAACACCACAGTTCTCACTGTCATAGACCGTTTTTCTAAGGCAGTACACTTCATTGCCCTGCCCAAGCTGCCTTCCGCTAGGGAGACAGCCGATCTATTAGTGCAACATGTGTTTCGGGTACATGGGCTGCCTGCAGACATTGTCTCCGACAGGGGGCCTCAATTCACCTGGCAGGTCTGGAAGGCATTCTGCACGGCCATGGGAGCCACCGTCAGCTTATCTTCGGGGTACCATCCTCAGACCAACGGACAGACGGAGAGAGCAAACCAGGAGATGGAAGCAGCTCTTCGCTGTATCACCGCGGCGAACCCCTCCTCTTGGAGCTCACAGCTGTCCTGGGTGGAGTACGCCCACAATACCCTCCCCAACGCCTCCTCTGGTATGTCTCCGTTTTTATGTTCTTTGGGCTATCAACCTCCTCTGTTGTCAGGCCAGGAGGAGGAGATTGCAGTCCCTTCAGTTCAGGCCCAGATGCGCCGCTGCCGCGCTACCTGGAAGAGAGCCCGCGCCGCCTTACTCCGAGCTGCCTCCAGGTCACGGGTCCAGGCCGACCGTCGCCGTGTTCCAGCTCCAGCCTACGCTCCAGGGCAGAAGGTATGGCTTCTTTTGAGAGATCTGCCTGTCAAGGTGGATTCTCGAAAGCTCGCACCTCGCTACGTTGGGCCGTATGAAATTGAAACCATCATTAACCCCTGTGCTGTTCGGCTTAAGCTCCCTTCCTCCCTTAAAAGGATCCATCCCACATTTCATGTGTCTCTGTTAAAGCCTGTGCGGTCCAGTGCTCTTGTCCCTCCCACAGCCGCCCCTCCTCCTCCTCGGATGGTGGAGGGTGGTCCAGTCTACACCGTGAGGCGTATCCTGGATGTCCGTCGCCGGGGCCGCGGATTCCAGTATTTGGTCGACTGGGAGGGTTATGGTCCGGAGGAGCGCTGCTGGGTCCCTCGGCGGAACATACTGGACCCCACACTCATCCGGGACTTCCGTCGCCAGCACCCTGACGGAGCCAGGCGTGCGCCAGGTGGCGCCCGTAGAGGGGGGGGTACTGTCATGCCCTCAACCTCTGCCTCCTAGTCTCTCTCGCCCCCTCCTTTCTGTTGTGATTGCAGGATTGGAGCCAGGTGTGTGGAGCTGGTTCCAGCTATCGCAGCTGCCAATCATCACTGATCAGCAGGCTTCATATACCCAGCCCAGACTCCAAGACACTGTCAGATTATCTTTTCACCTACACGGAGAGGAACGTCTGCTGTCCTAAATCTGACAACCTGCGCCAATCCTCACCTGTCTGTCTGCCTGCTCGCCATCTGCCTTTACTTCAGCCTACCTGCTCTCTGCCAGCCTGGACTTCAGCCTGCTTGCTCTCTGCCAGCCCGGACTTCTGTATGCCTGCTCGTTCACCTACCTGGACTCTAGCCTGCCATCCTGCAACCTGGGTATCTCGTCCAGCCGGACTCAACCAATAACATTTAAATAAACAAACTGTGTTACAACTTGATATTCTGTCTCTGTCTGTCTCTGCCCTTGAGTCCAACAAACAAAACCCTAACACAGCGCAGAATAAAGTGATGAGGGTCATCCTTAAATTGAGTCCAAGAACACACATCAGCCCAGTCCACTTCAAAGAGCTGAATTGGCAGGTGGGAGGGTAGGATTCTACAGTTAGAACTGACCATGGTCTAGATTTTACAGGGTTTGTGTCCTAAGTAATTTTTGAATAATTTTCTGTAGGAATGGAACAAAACAAAAAACACTTGAGAAAACAAAATTCCCAAGGTAATAAAATCTGCCCAGTCCTTGAATGTGATCAAAAACCAACAGAAAAAATGGTTGCTGAGTAACTTAGGTAGTGTAGCCTGTAGCTTGGAGTCCTGGCAGATATTAAGATTGTTTTTATGTATTATTATGTATTTTTATAATCTTATAGTATTTTATGTATTTTATTACTTTTAGTATTTTAGCATTGTTTTAGTATTTCAGCATTGTATATTGTAGTTTCTATAGTTTTATCATTCTCTGTACCTATGCCTGTTCCTTGTTTTGTATTGTGGTCCAAGACCAAGGACCACAATGGAAACAAGTCTCTGACTTTATTCTGTTTTTATCCTTGATAGTGTTTCCGAGATACATGTCCTCTGTTCCATGTGTTTTTGTTACCAAACATCAAATAAATCAAAAAAGTTTTCATCTTGAGGGTGTGAACAAGATAGCTGCATTGAGGTGCACCCCAATCGATGCTCTGATGTCAAATAGTGTGGCAAAAGAACAAAACACTGCCAGAACGGTTCTGGAGCTGGCTTTCAGGTCAATCAAATATTTAGCCCGTGAAGGGCTACCTCTGAGAGGCCAGCATCATCGTGACAGAGCATTTTGGCAACTTATCATTGAGCGAACATATTCACTACCCGAAGCTCGTGCATGGCTGCTCAGGAGGGACAATTGGATGACACGGTGCAGATTGAAATATTGTAAAGCTTTGCACATGCTGTTCAGCGCATGATTGTTGAGGCTGCTGACTCTCATTACTATGGCATGATTACTGACGGAACAATAGACGTTGCGTCATCTGAACAGTTTTCTTGTCACCCGTATTATGTGGATTCACATCTTTTCCAGCAGAGTGTATCTTGGGGGTTTTATAATGCACCTGACACAACATCAGAAACCCTCTTCCGCTGCATCAAGTACATCTTCTTGCAACTGAGGAACTTTGGAAAAACAAGGTTACTGCTTGTGGCAATAACATGTCTGGTCGCTTCTCTGGAGTACAAGCGCGCCTTAAGGAGCTGTTTAGTTTGTGCTAAAAGATTTGGTAATGATGAAGCACACTTGAAGAGACACATGATAGTCCACACAGGAGAGAAAAAATTGCTCTGTCTGTGGTAAAGGTTTTGGTCATAAAGAAAACTTGAAGACACACATGATGGTAGGATGAGTTGAGTTCCCTCCCCTTCCCTCCCCTGATATGTGAAGCGCTTTGAGTGTCTTGAAAGGCACTATATAAATCCAATCAATTATTATTATGATAATCCACACAGGAGAGAAATGGTGGTCTCGACCTAGTTTCAAGATGAAGACCAGCAGGCACGTGCACACATAGACATGAAAGGGGGCTTGAGCCCCTGCCTTTTTTTCAGTCTGTAAAAAGTGCCCTTTTTATTTTTATTTTTATTTATTTTTTATTTTATTATTATAATACATTTTTCATTTTCATTCCAACAACACATGAACAAAACAAACAGCTCAGACACATGAAAAAATTAAATAAAAAGTGCCCTTTCCTGACCATGAATGCATTTCTAATGGTGCTTTGTATGGAAATTGCCCTTTCCATGCCATCACTGAAGGCAGCATTCAAAGAGAAATGCCTTTTCCGAGCTCTCTTGGCCTTGAATGCACCATTTGTAATAGGCCTCTGCATGGAGCAGTGTTTTTCTAAACTGCCCCTGAAGGCACCAACCCAAAAACGCACGTGGCCCGTCCCCACCCACTCCAGCAGTGCGCACTCCACTCAGCCAGAGCAACCATGCAGACGGACAGAAGCAGCACAGGCGCACACAGTCTGACAGATATATCAGTCAGTCAACGTGAATCAGGTATGTATGTTTGTCAAAGTCTCATCCTAAAATGAGATATTCCTCTAAATCTGGTTAAAACCGGAATATTTAAAATGAGTTATACCCCTAAATTGGCCTTCAAATTGCCTCAAAGTGCCCTTTTATGAATTTGAGCCCCTGCCCCTCTAATGTTCTCTGCACGTCCCTGAAGACCAGACACGCTGCCTCGCGCCACGCGCAATCCTAGTGACCTCACCTCACGTAATCCTAGTGTGACGAGCACAAGTGTAATCCCAGCGTGACGTCCGCGTGACGCACTTGCCTATATGACGCCGATAATGTCGTCAGTGCCGAGGCTATGACGTAGCAGTATTCATAGCCATGCTCTGTGGGTCATCGTCCTCTTTCCCTGATCTTCTGGTCGCGGTACCCGAGCTGATCGCATCCCATTCTCTGAAAGCTGCGTTTCGACCCACCCACCTCCCCAGGCCATCACCAATGTCTTGACTCCTGAAGAATCCCCTACGGGGGGGGGGGATTCTCTATTCTAGTCCGAGCAGATGCCTTCTCTCACCGCAAGAAGAGAGGCATCTTAGCGCGGAGTCATTACGCCAAGGAACTAGTCGCCATGCTGCCATGCCATCAGAATTAGTTGCCATACCGTCCCATGCCATAGATCTTATCGCTCTGCCATACTTGAATAAAGCTTGCTTGTTAAAACTCTACCCTCTGGTCTCTCATGATTGAAACAATTTAATTGCTCAGTCTGTGCTAAAGGTTCTGGTCGTAAAGGCGACTTGAAGAAACATGATATAATCCACACAGGAGATAAGCAATTTAATTGCTCAGTCTGTGGTAAAGGTTTTGGTCAAAAATAATCCTTGAAGACGCACATGATAATCCACATTCCACACAGGAGATAAACATTTAATTCAGGGTTCCCATGGCCAGGGAAGGATTTGAGTGTATTATGTATGTAAGTGGATGTTGTTGTTGGTGTTGTGTTGTTTTTTTGTGCAAAATGCAATACAAAAAGTTTGTGCTTCCCAGCTCTAATCTTATTTCATATGCTCTCTTCAAAAGTGTTTGATTTTCATCATAATCTGGTGTTCCATAATAATAATAATAATAATAATAATAATAATAATAACAATAATAATAATAATAATAACAATAATAATAATAATAATATGTTCAGTGTTTATGACTGTGTTGCTTTCTGTTGTCTGTCTTGCGTGCGGCGTCGAGTCCCCTCCTTGCAGCACCCCCTACTTAAAAAGCGTCCCTGCTATTGCGTTTTTTTTTCTATTTAATTTTTCTTTCATTTGATTTACCTGAATTTACACATGTCCTTCTTGTAATCTCCACTGAGAGGCAGTGGTGCAGCGTATCTTAAATAAAGTAAATCACGTGACTCATGGAGAGAGCTTGAGTAATGTTGTTGTAGACAGACTAGAATACAGTGCAGCACAGAGCTCCAGCAACACCTCTTCACACCAGAGATCACCACACCGCTCCATGGCTGTGTTTGGATCATTCTTGGCTTTGTGCATCTTCCTGCAGGTGTCTTCCTCTCAGGGTAAGCTTTACTTTACATGCATTACATACATGAGTGTAGGTTTATGCATCAACTGCATCCATGGATGGATTATTACGGCCCAACTGGGCACAGGGCCAAACATTATAGACGGGTTTCTTGTATACAAACATTAGTGGGTGCGCGCGCATCACAGGGACAGAGGATGATGAGAAACGCATCGAGCTGATCGCCCATTGGTTCAACAGAGGTGCATCACAAACCCACAGTGAAGTGTAGAAACTTCAATTTTATATCTATTTCAAGCTGTCACTCTACATTTTACATAAATACCACCTGTAATGCCTACATTAACAATAAAATAATTAATCTGAAGGGCTGGGTCATTTGAGCAGTTTGTGTGGGTGGCGCTAATGCATGTTTTAATTTGTTTACAAACCGCTGTTAAACAAAACTGTAGAAGAAGGAAAGCAGCAGAGTGTGCAGTCGGGGTGTTCGAGGCTCGTTTGAGATGAACAAGTTCTGCGCAGATTCGACCAGCGCCTTGCTTGCCCCGTTGCATGATGGTTAGGAAAGTTGTCCGACTTGCTCCGCCTGTCCGACTGCGTAAGCCACGGGACTCTCGTGAGAGCGAGGCGGGCGCAGATTTGGAGCGAGGCGCCGCAGTTGCTCCCCACCAACTGCGCCCGACTGCGGATGACAGAGGATGACGAGAGACGCATCAAGCTGAGCGCCCATTGGTTCAACACAGGTGCATCACAAACCCACAGTGACGTGTAGAAACTATCTATCTATTCCAAGCTGTCACTCTATAGTTTACATAAATACCACCTGTAATGCCTACATTAAAATAAAAAATAAGTTATCTAAAGGGCTGGGTCATTTAAGCAGTGAGTATGGGTGGCGCTAATGCATGTTTTAATTTGTTTACAAATCGCTGTTAAACAAAACTGTAGAAGAAGAAGAAGCAGCAGTGAGTGTGCTGCGGGGGTGTTTGACTTGTTGATGCCTCGCCTGACTGTGCTCGCCTGCTCTCGTCTGCTTTCCAGACGAGGCAGTATAGGCTTGTTTGAGTTGACTGCTGCCTCGCCTGGAAAGGAGACGAGAGCAGCCGAGCGTAGTCAGGCAACAAGTCGAACACCCCCGACAGCACTGCTGCTATTCTTCTTCTACAGTTTTGTTTAACAGCGGTTTGTAAACAAATTAAAATATGCATTAGCGCCACCCACACTCACTGCTCAAATGACCCAGCCCTTCAGATTACTTATTTTTTATTTTAATGTAGGCATTACAGGTGGTATTTATGTAAAATATGGAGTGACAGCTTGGAATAGATATAAAATTGAACTTTCTACTGTGGGTTTGTGATGCACCTGTGTTGAGCCAATGGGTGCTCAGCTTGATGCGTTACTCGTCATCCTCTGTCATCCGCAGTCTGCGCCCGCCTCGCTCTCACGAGAGTCCCGTAGCTCAAACAGTCGGGCAGGCGGAGCAAGTCGGACAACTTTTCTAACCATCATGCAATGGGGCAAGCAAGGCGCTGGTCGAATCTGCGCAGAACTTGCTCATCTCAAACAAGCCTTATGGTGTGGAGCGGCTTTCTACCCTGGTGATGCATGCGTCTATGTGATGACGTTGTACAGAAACCCGTCTATAGGCTAGTTTATGGCTCTGTCACAGTGAGTGTTCCCCCCTTAACCTAAACCAGTGGTTCCCAAAGTGGGGGTCGGGACACCCAGGGGGGTCGCGGGACACCACTGGGTGGGTCGCGAGATGATTTCCAGAATATATTCACCATTACGTTCCAATGCAGGGGTCAGCCAATTACTTCCTGTGTTTACACTTCCTGTGACAGTGCAGTACAGTACTTATATTGTGTTATGTGGCCACACTGCTGTGGCGAATTAAGGTGTCAACTGGGTCAAGTGGGTGGGGCTACATAAGGTGAAATATAAATTTGACAATGTTTACATTTTGTGTCCCGGATATGTCATCACTCACGTGGAAGTGATGTCATCAGTGATGTCATAAGTGGGCACACACACAAGGAGGCATTGTGACATCACTGATGATGTCATAAGACTGATTATGTCATCAGTGATGTCATAAGGGGGCACCCCCCTTTCCCCCTGATGATTTAGAGTAATAGCAAGATTGCGTGAATAATGTTTTAGCCAGCGCCCCGGCCTGCCTGCTTCTTCTTCTTCTATTGTTTTATGGCGGTTGGCAAACAACTTTTTGTGCATTACCGCCACCTACTGGAGTTTGATGTCTTCTTCATAGTGGAAGGGCCTGCCTGCGGGCTGGGCGTGGACTTATTAGAAGGCCACGAGCCCAGTGCATTGTGGGAAGTGGAGTATTTCTACCCCTTCGCACCCGCCCCTCCCCTCCCACCAGTGTGCGAACTACGGGGGAGCTGGGGGGGCGTTGGCTCCCCTAAAAAAAAAAGAGACCCCCTGAAAACATGACTTTGGGGGGTCTCTAAAATATTGACTATATATATATTTTCCCTTTGTATTTTCGATGTTTTTCCTGTACCTTATCATGGATTCTGCATAAAATTACGCGATTTTGATATGATTCCGAGTGTGCTTAATCACTGTCAAATTCACAGTAAGGATATACCAAAATGCATGTTATTCTCGCCCTCACCACATCGAGCGTGGCGGCGCTGCCAGCATTGTAGGTGCAAATCAAACGTCACTCACGCAGGCAGGTGGAGTCAGGCAAATGAGATGAGGAAATCAAAACAATTAATTGCGCGGCATTAACTTGAATTCGCAACTTAAGCATGTCAAAAAGAAAACAAGGGAGCCTTACAAGCTTTGCGTTCACTAAGAAGAACAAAAATGAGGTGAGGAAGTTGGCATGCTCTGTTTTTTATTTAATGCTGCTCACATTGTCTCTCTCCCCTCCTCCCGTGCGCACGACAAGAGTGTCTTTGAGCGTGCAGATAAACTATAGAGATCATACTGTGATTTTGCTTTTTAGAGCTGCATGCGGTGTGGAGGTTTGATGTGGTTTGGTCATTAGTACCCCCCCCCCCCCCGACAACGTGAATAAGTGGGCTCCCCCGAAAGTCACGGTATAGTTCGCACACTGCCTCGCACCCCCACCCCACCCCACAGAGTGCATATTCTTTGATTTCTCTGGCTAGCAACCATCGATTCAAAAAATTTCAACGGATTCCAACTCCATAGGTGCGTTACATTTAATAGATCTTCATATTCACCACGGTAAAGCCATCCTTTAAACTTGTATTCCAGGAATATTGCTCTAAACTTTAGAGCAATATTCCTGGAATGCAAGTTTAGTCATAACGTAAATGGCTCGAGACTGTTTCGTCCTGAAACCCACTCGCTTTGTGCCAGAACACAATCGATTGGGGGTGGAACACGCCAGGATTCGCCAACTCCAACGCCAGTGCCCAGAACTGTCAAATCAAATCATCGACAGGCCCGCCTCCCAGTATTTTCATTGTATCCGAGATAGATATCATAGAAATTAATATGAATGAATGAATATAGCCACGTTATAAACAACAAACTAACGCTGGTGATCTGTATGGAAACAGTGTTACTCGAAATGGTTAAAAGTTATATCAATTTGGTCATTCAGTGGCGTTTTACTGCCATGTAACATAACTAGCTAGCGGCTAATATTAGCCACAGTAGGCATTACCCATGGATGCATTGCTCTTAAAGGGCTTGCGCCGCGTGAACTACAGTAATCACATGGGGGAAAAAAACAATTTTTCACATGAGTAGGGCACGCGCTAACCCCACCGTGACATCACGATGTACCAAATCTCCCATTCATTTCAGGGCACACAAAAAAGCATGTTTGAACCATAGAGGGAACGTGTTACAATGGTAACAGTTTGGTCTCAAATGTGGAAATTTTGACCAGAATTCTTCACACACCACCCCCAAAGTCATATATATTGGTTAAAAGCTGAAAAAAAGTTTTGGGGGGTTTAGTCCTGCTTTAAAATAGATTGTTTATTATTTTGGGTATGCTCACCCTGATGCTCTCTACTGCCGTACTTCATTAAAACAACATTGTTGTGGACTGCAAACCTCTGTGGCATGGTCATCTTTGGGAGAGGGGAAAGGGGGAAGTCACTTATTTTATGTTATGTTTGGTGTCCCCTAGGCCGGGCATAACATTAGTCAATCTCTTGGCTGCTCCATACAGTTTACCTGAGTTTTCCCAGTCTGTCTTGTGCCTGTAGGCTACATTAATCCTGTTTCTTCTGTGTTGAAGATTCTTCTCCTCTCTGCTGCACCACTTGTCTGTCAGCCCGTCTACCTGCTCAGCCTGGATCACAAACTCCCCGTGGCTTCCAGCTTCCATCCATCTTATCATTCACATCCCCTTGACCACCATCGTTTTGCAAATAAACCTTTTCATCTCCACTCACCTCATGTCTGTGTCTTCCTTTGGGTCCAAGCTAGCGGTAAAAGTCTGTTGTCTGTATGTTTAACAGATTATCTATAGAGAAACAAGAGTCCATGAACATATTCTCTGAGTAAATTAGTTGAACTTGAACCACTCACAAGCCACGGGGTGTGGCTGATGGACATGATCTCTGTACAGATGGAGAGACTCAGGTACCCTGCATGAGAGCCAACTTGTTTAAAAGGTTCTCGACTATTTGGGACCCGTTTTGGCGTACTTTGATGAGGTCAGAATGAAGTGTTTTGAGTCTCTCCCATCTGATTGGACCCCTTGCGTGCGACCCCATGCACAATATCTATTACAGATAAAAGCACCTTATGTTGCTGGTAGCAACATGTAATGTTGATGATGTATGTTTTCTTTTTTAAACTTTCGTGTGTCTGAGCCTGTTTATTTGTCTTGTGTGTGTATTATTATTGTTCTATAAAGATTGAAAATAAGATATTGGAAGGGGGGGGGGGCGGAGGAAAACAACAAACCACGTGTGGAGTACTGCCTTGTCCAGTGCATTTATAAAGCTGTTGCTTTTACCACAGAATTTCAACTACATAATGTAAACGTGAAGTTGACCATCACTTGCACAACCACTAAACATCTGTAGATTTTCATCTGGACTACCCAAGTAAAGTGAAAACTAGCTGACCGTCTACAAGCAATTTATATCCATACTATTCATGAAAAAGTTGACTGTACAGATGAAGCAGAAGTACAAAGTTGTGGATTTTTTTTTCTCTCCACACACATAACTTATAAGGCACATTAGGCAAACTGCCAAAAAAGATGGACTGATGGTTTTAATGGATAAAACAAGAAGGTATGAGGCCAGCAACACCTGCCTTAGGCTATTAACACTCACAAACCTGCTTAAACAGTAAAGGGACACATCCTAACGATTAGCCAAGTCCCTAGGGCATCACTATACTTTTTAGTTTTCGACGACCCGGGTCGTCCAGCAGAACTTCCACAATGGCTGAAAGCCACAGCACAGCGCAAGAATCAAGTAAGGGGGGGTAGGGGGGGAGAGATGGGATTGGTGGACCTGAAGCATTTTTTTTTTATTTTTTTTTATCCCCCATTAGTGCTAATTTAATTTATTTATCCTGGTTGCTGCTCCACCCTCCTCACTCGTGAAACCTGAGTTGTAGGACAACCCTCAAGTTTTACTTTGTTTCGAACTTTGGATTCTCACACTATGCCGATATACAACCAACCTTGCTGCAAGGAAGAACGATGTGCGACCCTGAGACCTTTGGCTAGCATTACATTTACATTACATTACATCATTTGGCAGACGCATTTAGCCAAAGCGACTTACAATACCACATTTTTGTCAGCAATAGAGAAATCAACTATGCAACACAGTCTATGACAGCTACAACTTCTGGTGGAACATTTTTTTTAGAGAGAGAGAGAGAGAGAGAGAGAGAGAGAGAGAGAGAGAGAGAAAGATGTTAGCAATTGGGCACATGGCTCTTGCACATGGCAACCCGACGGCATGACGAGTGAGTAAGGCACTACCGCCTAGTGGCTGACAACACAGCGTGCACAAAGGGCGCGCTGGCCACATCAAGGCTATAGAACCTGACAAAGGTGTGGTGGGTAGACCATGACGCAGCTGCGCACATGTCCTCCACTGACACACCGCGCAATAATGCCCATGAAGTCGTGACACCTCGCGTAGAGTGGGCCTTAATACCCTCCGGAGGAACCTTCCCTTTGGCAGAGTAGGCCAAGGCAATGGCCTCCACTATCCAGCGCGACAAGCGCTCCTTGGACAGTCGCCCACCCAGGGCCCGCTGCCCAAAGCACACCAACAATTGCTTACAAGTGCGCAAAGTGCACGTCCTGCCTAGGTAGGCCCAGACCGCCTGCACCAGGCATAGCGCATTAAAAACGCTGCTCCTATTCCGAGCTGAGCGGGGGAAGGCAAAAAGCTACCAGGTCTATCACCATGGACCTGAAGCTGGCGTCGATGTTCTTGGGCTGGTACGTGGGGTTAGGCCAAAGCGTAACTCTCCGTCCGTCATCAGCGAACACCATGCAAGGCTGTTGGACCGACAGGGCAACCAAGTCGCCAAATGTTACGTCCCTTTAATGTGTGTCTAGGGTGAAAAGGTGTAACATAAGAAGTCCAGGAAAAAGGGAAATAGGCTGAATTAAAGTGGACCAAAACAATGATTTATTTTAACAAAGGTTGGTTCAAATAAGGAAGCACAGTGATGTCAGGGTGGCCAAAGCCCAATCAGTTTACCTAGAAATAAAATAAACTAGACTATAAACAAAAAGACAAAACTACTCCTTCTTAACCTACAAAAAACAGGAGAAAAGTGGGTGTAAAGAAAAGGGTGACACACCCCTACAGGGCTTCCTTAATATTAACAATAAACAGGAATCAAACAAAAAGGCAAGTGAGATACAAAGTAGCTAAGTAGACCAATGAGTGTGTGCATGATAAATAGTTAGGCTACATCTAACAAAAGGCCAAGAAGCATAGACTAAGGCAAGGCCAATGAGTAACTTAAGACAAAGTTACAGAGGGCAAATAGGCTGACAGCTAATATAAATAGCTACAGCTTCAAAGCACACACAAACAAGTGTTGGCTGTCAAGTGACCAAGGGCCACAAAAAGAGCTACCCAAAAACAATTAAAGTTAGCTGAAAGTAGAAAAAAGCCAATACAAAAGAGCTAATGCAAAAAGGGCTTGAGGAGAGAGCAAGGAGGGTGGAGGGCCAGTGTTACGCACGCAGAGTGCTCCGCCATTACTGACCCACAGTGCTATCTTGGAACACTGGAGATTATGTAGGACATGCAGGTCTGAAGCAGCCAATCAGCAGCGACGACTCAGCCAATCGGTGTTGATTGCCAACCAGCTCCAGGTGAGGGCTCCTCACCTCAATCACTGCAGCAGAGGGGCATGTCTGGGACAGAGATAGTGAGGCAGGAAAAGAAACAGAGCCACACACCAAACCAAGGCCAGGCTTTGATACAGAGGCTGTAAAACCCCATCACATACTGTAGGTAAAATGCTAAATTGAATGTTACAATAGGCATAAGCCAGAAGTGTACTATTATAGAAATAAATAAGGCAGAGGGCCGTAACACCTCCCCCCTTAAAAAGAAACATCTCCTCCATAAATATGCTAAAGTTTATGCTAAAAAACACAAGACTGTGAAACATAAAAATATGAAAATGGACAAAGCTTTCACACACACTTCAAAATTTGTGGCACTAAGGCAAACATGCCTGCTTACCTTAAACAAGTCAGAAGTGGTGGTGGAGACAGCATACACAGAGGGGTGGACTTAGTCTAAGGTCTTCCAGCTCAGATGCACATGCTCAACCTCACAGGTTTGTTTCGAGCATTCACCTGACAGGTGAAGGGCGAGCTTCAGATCCTCTCATGTCCCCCAGATCAGCGCTGTCTGATTAAGGCCCAAGTGGCAGCAGGAGCCTCCGCCCCTACCTCCACCTGGTCATTGAGAGCTTGTGAGGAAATGGCGGCCTTCGCTCCCACTTCCCGTATAAACCCTCGGGTGCCTTACCTGACAGACACTTGGCTTTCTCTATGCCTTTCTCCACCAACTGCTCCGACAGCAAAATATTAAGTCTCCGCCTATACAGGCGTGCAAAGGGACAGAGACACCAAACAATTAAGAATTAAATAGGTGTGCAAAATGTCCATGTGAAAAGTCAACCCAAAGTTAACTGAATGTTGATCAAAGTCAAGCAACGTGTTACCAAAAGTTAACCAGACATTTTAACCCATCCATGTGAACTAATCACTCCTAATGTTAACTACTGTTAACCTTCTTTCAATGTTAACCACCGTTAACCCATCATTGTGAACATCACTCCTACTGTTAACCGGAGTTAACCTCTTCGTAATGTCAAATGTCAAAAATAGCAACATCAAAACCATCCAAAAGTTTCTGCACAGGTAAATAAATGGCATGACTCACTCGAGAGAACGCAAGAGATCTCAGTACAGGAATAGCATAGTACATGGCAATTAAATACAAATAATCCTACCCACCCTTTACAGAGCTGCTCTAAGGTAGGACTACACCCTCCAAAGTAAACGAAGCCATGTTTCTCAGAAACAGCTTATTCCTAAAGAGAGAAAAAAACAAGCCGAAACACAAAGTGCACAAATGGCCCACAAATTTAAATATAGCACTAGGCTACTAGAAAGTTCCTGGACTATAACAGGGATTACAAAATTATCCCGGACGAGCCCCCATTTATGTTACGTCCCTTAAATGTGTGTCTAGAGCTATTTTCACACATGAACTCCGGATCAGGTGAGGGTTGCCCCCCACTGAGCCTGCCCCGGATGATATGTGAAGTGTACCCTTTCACACACGAGGCATGTTGCTTTCACACATGAGTAGCACCTCCGCAGAGTTTGTAAAGTAGAGAGGGGGCGGGCGGCGGGGGTGGGGGAATTTGGGCATGACCACACGAGTTGTGAAAACGAAAAATACATAATGGGCATTAACTGCCTAACGTTCACGGCATATAATCGTTTGCGCATAACGTTAGTAAGTAATTAATTAAACAACCCTACAACTCACGCCCAGATGCATCGATTTCATCGAGTCGCAAGCACTACAAACAAAACAGGTCTTTGCTATGTTCAGTCCTAAAATGCATCCAACCTACTAGAATTATACAGAATACAGGAAGCTAGACGTTTTTACCTTCAAAATAAAATAAATGTTGTATTACTTAGTAACAAAAAATCAGAATGTCGACTCACTACGGGTTAAAATTGACTTTTCGAAGGGAGCAGATATTCTTCCAGTTTATCTCCGTTCTGTATCTTTCGAAACACACACAAAAAACATTACACGTGCATTTACTTTATTTAATTGCCATTATTGCGAAGGTTATACCCGGAAGTTTTCGTTATATACTGCCTGACTTGACGCTACTTGGAATTTGCGGTTCTGCCATTGAATCTTCACAAACGCTGTGTACACGTTAAATCAAAGACATGAACGCAACCAGATCCAGATACCCTACCTAGCGATGTCCAATACTGGGAAGCGGGACGACCCTCGCATCCAAAAATGCTTATTAAATGTGTGTGCTGTGCGAAGCAGACATGAAATCAGATCAGAGCCATGAGCCTTTCAATCCAGCAATCCGCAACATGTTGGCTGTCGCACACGGAGCAGTTTTGAGCTTCATTTGGAAACCAAATGGCATGTGTTTTTTGCTCGCTCATTCACATCGACTATTTATATAATAATAATCTGTCACGATCGTCTCTGTCCTCATGCACTCACGAGCTGACTACTTCACGGAGCTCTGGAGGGGGGGGGGGGTGACAATACGCTTCTGCGACTACGGCTGGGGGTACACTTCTCTCCGGATAGGACGAGGATCCGCGGGAGCGCGCATGAGCCACATGCACACATTCATACATGACAGCCATCCGGATAGCCTCTAGATAACTCCTGAATTCCAGACGTGTGAAAGCAGTGTAGGGTGAAAAGGTGTAACATAAGAAGTCCAGGAAAAAGGGAAAAAGGCTGAATTAAAGTGGACCAAAACAATGATTTATTTTAACAAAGGTTGGTTCAAATAAGGAAGCACAGTGATGTCAGGGTGGCCAAAGCCCAATCAGTTTACCTAGAAATAAAATAAACTAGACTATAAACAAAAAGACAAAACTACTCCTTCTTAACCTACAAAAAACAGGAGAAAAGTGGGTGTAAAGAAAAGGGCGACACACCCCTACAGGGCTTCCTTAATATTAACAATAAACAGGAATCAAACAAAAAGGCAAGTGAGATACAAAGTAGCTAAGTAGACCAATGAGTGTGTGCATGAGAAATAGTTAGGCTACATCTAACAAAAGGCCAAGAAGCATAGACTAAGGCAAGGCCAATGAGTAACTTAAGACAAAGTTACAGAGGGCAAATTGGCTGACAGCTAATAGAAATAGCTACAGCTTCAAAGCACACACAAACAAGTGTTGGCTGTCAAGTGACCAAGGGCCACAAAAAGAGCTACCCAAAAACAATTAAAGTTAGCTGAAAGTAGAAAAAAGCCAATACAAAAGAGCTAATGCAAAAAGGGCTTGAGGAGAGAGCAAGGAGGGTGGAGGGCCAGTGTTAAGCACGCAGAGCGCTCTGCTAACACTGACCCACATCTTGGAACACTGGAGATTATGTAGGACATGCAGGTCTGAAGCAGCCAATCAGCAGCGACGACTCAGCCAATCGGTGTTGATTGCCAACCAGCTCCAGGTGAGGGCTCCTCACCTCAATCACTGCAGCAGAGGGGCATGTCTGGGACAGAGATAGTGAGGCAGGAAAAGAAACAGAGCCACACACCAAACCAAGGCCAGGCTTTGGTACAGAGGCTGTAAAACCCCATCACATACTGTAGGTAAAATGTTAAATTGAATGTTACAATAGGCATAAGCCAGAAGTGTACTATTATAGAAATAAATAAGGCAGAGGGCCGTAACCCCAACCCTTTTACCTGAAGACAAGGCTAACAGGAGTGCAGTCTTCAATGACAGGAACTTCAAGTCCACAGTTTCTAAGGGCTCTAACGGGGGACCGGAGAGACCCTCCTACACCGTGACTAAGTCCCACTTAGGAAAAACATTCCGCACCCCACGGCCATAACCTACGAGCGCCCCTCATGAAACAGGAGATCAGCAGGAGACTGCCCACCGGCTTGCCCTCGATCACCATGTGGCAGGCAGAAATCGCGGTCACATACACCTTGAGGGACTGAGGGGACTGACCCGCCTCATACTCTGCAGGAAACAGAGAATGGGCTGAACGCCAAAAAAATAATAATCAAAAAACACGCTCAACTCAACTAATAACTGGGTGCTAAATCCTACAATGAATGTCAAGAATAAAAGAGAAGAGGATAGCACTCCAAGTTAAACTTTTATTGCCTGCAAACGTTTCGGGCTGTTAACCCTTCATCAGTGCAGTAGCAAACAAATCAGGTATCACACAGGTGACTATATCATGGCAGCACTGGCTCAGGTGTGGTGATTGTCACCTCATTAACATAATTGATCATCAATTGCCTACAGTGCAATCTTCACTCAAAACCAGATCTGACAAGAGAATAGATACAAACAATCAATAGATCAAAAAGATTTAAAAAAAAAACAGAAAAAGCATCACAGAAAACAGGTCAATACTATCTCCTCATTCATCCCATTTGGAATGAGGGTACCAAGGGAGTGGATATATTGGCACTCCTTCTGTAAGAAGAGTCTATCCCTATTTCCACCTCTAGATGGCGCCTCCACAACCTCCAAGCCTGAACGCCACAAAACACCGGGTCCAGGCCCTGCCTCTCGCACCAGCGCGAGAAGGCTCGCCACTTGTAGGCATACTGAGAGCGCGTGGAGACTGCCCTAGCGCTCTGTATGGTAAGCGCTACACTCATGGGTAGGTCCTAGGCTAACAGGCGCTCCCTTTCAGGGACCAAGCCGCCAACTTCCACCTGCAAGGTGGAGTATCTCACCCCTCGCCTGTGACAGGAGATCCGCCCGATGTGGCAGCATTCAGGGCGGCCACTGCGACAGTGAGACCAGGTTTGCAAACCAAATCTGCTTCAGCCACACTACGGCCACCAGGGTAAGTCGCAGGCCCGGCTCCCTCACCCTGTCCAGCACACTCTGGATCAGGGGAACAGGGGAATCGTGTAAAGGTCCTCTCTGGGCCAGGCGTGTGCTAACGCGTTGTGGCCCAGGTGGGGGTCCGTCATTTTGGACAGAGAACCACAGGGGGCAATGCGTTCGATCGACGCGGGCACGGCCGAATCTGGCCCAAATCTGCCCCACTACCTGGGGGTGCAGCCGCCAATCTGTCTGCTGGGGGTTGCCCCGCGACAATGAATCCGCTCCGAAATTCATCCGGCCCGACAAGTAAGCCACTAACAGGAAGAGCAGGCGGGCATGCGCCCATCGGTGTACTACTACCGCCAACTGGTTCAGGGGCCGGGCCCTCGACCGCCCTGCTTGTTCAAGTAGGCGACCGTGGCCCTGTTGTCCGAACGAATAAGGATGTGGTGACCGCGTATCTGGTACAGGAAGCGGCGCAGAGCCAGGCGTACCGCCTCCAACTCTAGCTTATGTGGCGAAGCTTCCCGGCTTCCCACTGGCCGTTTACCGGGAGGCCATTGCATACCGCGCCTCACCCCCATCGTGAGACATCGGTGCGGATGACCCACCTGAGCGGGACTGGCTCCACTCTCACACCCGTGGAGAGCCAACGGGGGTCCGACCAAACATCCAGCGCCCGACAGGGTAGACTCGACAAAGCCAATCTGCAATGGCGGTCTCTGGCTGGGTCCAGGCAGTGACTGAGGAACCAGATCTGGAATGGACGCATATGTAGCCGCCCCAGGGGGAGCACGGCAACCGCCGCGGCCATATGCCCCAACAACACCGTGCACTGTTGCATCGACGCACAAAAGCGATTTCCAAAAAAACAAAAACAAAAAAACTATTATGCACCCCGAGCGTAGGGCCCTGGCCGTTCGAGCGATGCGCTTCCTCCTCTCTGCAGAGAGTCGCACCACCATGGCGAGCGAGTTCACTCCAGCCCCAGGAAGGTGGTTACCTGTGACGGGGCGAGACAACTCTTCTGCCAGTTTATTACAAACCCCAGGGTCTGCAGGTGGTCTGTCACAGTCCTGGTATGCGCGATGGCAAGGTCTTCCGAGCCCGCAGCTATGAACGCATCGTCGAGATAGACGTAGACGCGTATCCCCTTCGCACGGAGGGGGGCTAGCGATGTGTCCACACAGGCGGTGAATGTTCGCGTACTCAAGATCAGGCCAAACGGCAGGACGCAGAACTCGTAGGCCACCCCCTGAAAGGCAAACCTGAGGTATTTCCTGTGCCTCTCCACTACGGAGACATGAAGAAGGCATCCTTCAGGTCCACTGAGGTGAAATGGTCCCCCAACCACAAGGCATTGAAGAGGCAGGGGTGGGTAAGCATGTGGAAAGGTAACTTCCTCAGCGTCTTGTTCAGAAGCCGGAGGTCCAATAGTGGTCGCATGGAGCCGTCCCTCTTGGGCACGGCAAAATACCTGTGGTAGAACCCTGTGCACCTCTCCGCCCTGGGTGAGCACCGAAAAGGCCATGCCTTTCCCGGCGTTCATCGCCATGCACTCCACCATGCGCAAGCCATAGTCTGTAACCATACGGAGCTCGGTGTACCTCTCCGGGGTAGCCGCGCCCTGCAGCTCAGCCAGGAGGGCCACCTGGTAACCCTGGAAAATGGCCAAGTTGTTGGCCACGGCAGCCACCTGGCCGGAGGCCAAGTATAGGACCTCTTGGCCAGCCTTGCCGTGGTCTGGCAGGCTCTGGAGGGGAGCTGAGGCCTAGCGGAGGAGGGGGACAGGTGGGCTGCCACTGTGTCCTCCAGTGGTGGCATGGCAGAGAAGCCCAGCTCGGACCATCCACCATGGACCACGCCGCGAATCCCCGAGAGGGGCCTCTGGCCTGGGGGCTCCCCCAGGACGCCTGTACGTTGTCCCGTACGTCACAGCACTGTGGCATGTGACGTTGGGCCTGGGCTGTGGGGGCCTGAAAAAAATGTCCCTGCAGCAGGGAGGCAGGGGGGGACTGGGGCTCGGCCCAGGCGATGCCCAGCTTGGCTACGGCCCTGGCCAACACATCTCCAAACTGCTGCTGGTAAGGCTCGCCAGTGGACACTTCTCCTTGATCTCCTGGGCGGGAGTGGCCTCTACGCCCCACATGTCTTCCTGCCCCTCGTCGTCACTCACCTGGACCTTCACGATGAGGTTCTCCTGTTCTTCATAGACCGGGTCGTACTCCAGGCTGTCATCGTCCATGTTATGTGGCATCGAGGACTCGCCCCAATGCGGTGACTCCAGTGAGCCTTGAGAGGCTTCGTAACCTCCACACCCCGGGGGGAGGGAGGCCGCATGCTCTCGGACGAGAGGGATGTCCTGGGCCGAGGCCGGCTGGCCACTGGGCATCAGCTGCCCGCGAACGAGCGTTGCCCGGTGGCGCAGCATTGCCGGGAGGAGGGCCGCACATCTCCTGCAAGAGTGCGAGTTGGGCAATGCACGCTCGTCATGGTCCGGCCCTAGGCAGAACATGCAGAGCTCATGGAAGTCGTCCATGGCCAGCTCGGCCCCACACCGGGCACACTTTCTGTACTGCCCGTCATCCTCCATGTCTAAACGGCGGGTCTTAGACGCAGCTATTTGACAGAGGGAAGCTCGCTTAACCCGGCCGGGAAGCGAGCAAGGCATGCAGCGAAGCGAGCCAGCCTAAGCAACAGTTGGAAACCTAGCGAATATTACCTAGCGTACAGTTGGTTAAGCTAGTGTGACACACACACTCTAATCAGAGGGAAAGCTAGGGAAAAAGCAAACCTCGTCAAACTAGAACTATCAGCCCAGCAACAGTTAGCCAGTGAAACGTAGCACACACGTTACATCCATGTTTGTCCAAGGGGGGAAGGCTAATAGGCGAACTTCGACAAGCTAGAACTAGCAGCCTAACAGCAGTTAGCTAGCGAACCATAGCGAGCTAGCGTAACTCACACACACATCGTCTGAGGGGGGAAGGCTAAAAGGTGAACCTCGCCAAGCTAGCAACCTAGCACAACCCGCTAGCGGACCGAAGTAAGCTAACGATCAAACTCACACTGTCCAGGGGAGGCTAGACTAACAGGCGAAGCCTCGCCGAACTAGCAGCTAACAGTTAGCAGTGACACTTCCCAGCCGGTAAGGCCGAACACACGCTAGCTAAAGCTAAGCGACAAGCCAACTAGTTGGGCCGCGCAGCTGACTAGCTCACAGACTGCAAAAGCTAACCACGAGAAAAATACTCTTACGCCGGGATTGCACTGGTTGCATTGCGTTGCGTTGCAGCTGTTCTCCGGTTTTGCTCCGTGCTCTGTGCTGCGCCAACACTAACCGGCTGCGTGCAGAGCACGTCACGGCTCTGCTCCGCCAGACAGCTAGAGTGACGAGACCCACAGGTTATCACGGTAAAATCGAGCGAGACAATTTGTATGTGGGATAAATACAACGACAAACAGGCAGAAGAGCATTGTTCCCAACTGGAGAAGCAGAGGAGGGGTGGGCTTGCTTGGTGTTGTCCTTGTAAAAAGGATGTGTTGTGTCATATATTATTTTGTGGTTTTCCACTTCAATTATTAACTTTTCCTCATACATATTTGTCCTCTGGCTTGATATTGAATGCTGTAAACACCTCTGCCCTGTTGATTTCATGCCTGGCTCCGCCCAACTTGCTGCGGCTTTGCTCTGTCATCCGTGAAAAATAGAAGCCTTGCGTATCTTTTTCGGAGAGCTCCGGATCGTCGGAGCTGGGACGGAGTAGACACGCAACGCAGCGGAGTAGGTGGGAGTTGACACAATGATTAGGGTGGAAACGTATCGGCTCCGATGCCGTACCGCAGCGCAGATGGACCGAACACGGACCTAGTGGAATGTAGGCGTTAGCTTTAAGAGTCTTAGGGCTCTATCTTCCCGACTTGCGTTAGCGCTCGTTTTGCGCTGGAATAGCGCAGCGCAAAGCCCTAATTGTGGGCGTTTCGGCCCGCTGCGCTTAGCGTCATCTCGGCGCACATCTCTGTATAGGCGTGTTTATGCCCAAAAGCATTGTGGAGGTGTGGTCATGCCCATAAAACCACAGCGTCACGTCAGCAGTTTCTTCCTCACTCAGAGGGAGAGTGAGAGAGAGAAAGAGGGACAGAGAAAAGATAGCTTAGATGGGGAGAGGGAGAGAGAGAGAGAGAGAGATGTGAGGCTGTCATAGAAATCAAATAACGTCCTCATGCCCACCTGTGAATCACCTGTGTATTATTGCCATTTCACACGCTGAAAAAGGGCTGCTCCCCAAACGTCTCCTTTTGGGGCTCTCTTCTCCTGCATCTCCGCTGCGGGCATATACACTGCATGCGTAATTGCGCAGGTACTGAGAGCCGGCGATGAGTGATGCTGCTCTATTTTAAGTTGAATTTCGTTCCACCAGCACACATTTTATTAATCAGATATTTTCTATTCGTTTCTATTAATATATATACATCGATTCCCGCCAATTTAGCCCGTCATTTTCCCCTTGGCGCACATAAAGACACATGCTTCCGTCTGCTTGATGGGGAAAGGGTGTCTCTCTCTCTCCCCCGACGAGGGAAGTGGAGAGGGCTATTGCGGTGCTATTAAAGTATAATGGTTGGAAAAGATCAACATTTGCTTTTTATTTTCTCCTACCCTCTCCTACCTAAAGTAATCTAATGTTGCACAACAGACCTGTATGGTCGGGAATTATGTAGCCTAATAAAACCATGACAAACGAATTCTCATTTTTAAATCAAGGTGTGTTTTTTTTGCAATGTAGGCAATAGTTGAAAATCAACGTGGCATTCCGAGGAGAGAAGAGTGTGTGCAGGCGCGAGTGGAGTGACATCCATGCCGTGCGTAAATGGATCCAATCAAGGATTTCCTGCACTCCATGGAGATGTGGAGACTGTCTGCGCTCAGGCGTACGTCTGCATTTGGGCTAAGACCAGCTATTTCCTGGCATTAAAATTGAGAGCACCCAAGGCGATTGCGCTGGAACGCCTATTTTGGAAAGGGCAACTCCCAAACGTCTCTTTGCGCTCGCCACATACCGAAGGTATCTTCCCCACAGCGCTAAATGACACTTGCGCGAGACACATGATAGGCTAGAGGCCCACCGACACGCCTGGGCCACGCCTACACCTGTTTCATCAGAGCGCAAAACTGGATGGTGGAGGCAGACGATAGCAATAAGAGGCGCGCAAAGGCAGCGCAAACGATAGCGCCGTACAACGATAGGGCCCTTAGTCTGGGAAGAAGGTCCCACCGCTGTAGTCCGCAGTTCTCGTGCTGGTTTGTGGAACCGATGAGATGGGAATAGCAACTAGCTAAGAGCTAACTATGCTAGCAATGGTCTGAGAGAAGGAAAGTGTTAAAAGGCTCACTGGAAAAGCCGAGAGAGAGTTGACTATGGCACGGACGTGGCTACAGCCACAGGGGCGGAGCGGGTGGCCGCGTCATAGCCAACGCCATCACGCTGTTGGACGTAATGGTTGGTTTTATAGTGGTCAATTTCTAGAGAAATGGACATTTTCCAGTTGGGTCACTGCAGGGAGCAGCTTGGCATAGTGTGAGAATCCGAAGTTAGAAATGAAGTAAATAGTCAGGCGGCTTAGCGCTAGATTTGAGCTGGATATGGACGTTTCTGACAAAATAAACTATTTTTTTGTACATAGGCCACTCAGAATTCCGTCACTGTTCCATTTTTGATAGGATCCACCTAAAAAAAACTTTATGGCGGCCATCTTGGAATTTTACAACCACTTAGATCACAATTTCAGTGTCTATACATACAGTACATTTTCAGGGCCAAGGAATACAATCCTAGCGATACAAATAGTGTCACCTTACTTTTAAGATTAGGTACTTTCAAGTCCGCTACACTAGCTCTCGTATTCAGGCCATGAGTTTCCTGAACAAACTGAAAAGTAATTTGGACAAAGGTCATGCAATATTTTATAGACCATGCTGATGAGTCTTAGCTGCTGAACTCTACTTTCAACCGGGAGCCAATTTAACTCTTTAAAATGAATTGGGCTAATATGTGTTCTTGGACTGAGGGTAAGAATAACCCTCATTAGTTTGTTTTGTGCTTTTTGAAGGCTGTTTTGCTCTTTTAGTTAAACCACTGTACCACGATATCGTCGCTGTGCAATGAAAACCACCTAAGTCCATTTTTTATGATTTTTACTTTTGAGTATAAATGGAATATATCCATTCTCCTGCATCTACTGGCAGGTTTTGGCGTCTAAATGACCAATAAAAACACGTTTTACTGGGTAAAGTATGTAACACGTACCGCCATTGGATGCTAGACCCGCCCATCACCTCACGTATGTGACAGTCAGACCTCCATGCTCCGCCCCACCTCATGAGGACTTCCCCAGAAAAGTCACCAGGCAGCTGCTGACCCGAATGCCGGCTGTGTTTCGGCTTGGTTTTGTGTGATTCTGGCATCGTCTGACGTAAATAGATCAATAAGGTGTTTTCGGGTTGTCCTTGGGCTGCAAACTCATTTAAAGTATGCAAATCGCAGTTGTTTCTGACAAGAATAATGTCACGTTACTCCGGGACTGCTCAACCCATGACAGAGCCACTCTCCTCGGCTTGGCAGAGTGAAGCTCTCCGCCCGCGCGTCCCCGCTGCCTGGAGCACAACGGCTCGTGCTCGCGCTCTCTAAAAGGCAGGCTCCCACACGCTGCTGTCTGGCCGCCAGAAAGTGCTCAAGACTCCGTGTGATAATCCGGTAACAGCATTTGAGCTTATTCAGGTGAGATATTTATAATGTAATGACACATTCAGCGATAAACTGTCTACAATGAAGACATGTGTCAAATATGACAACGTGGTGTTCAGTATTTTATGAGCACGGGGTTTTTTCCGTTTCCTGAAAAGTTGGCGATTTGGAGATAAGTGGCTTTCATTGCACAGCGACGATATACAGGTGTAGTCATAGAGACATTGAATTAAAGATGTAGCTAAAAACATCATGGTCTTCTTGTCAAGGAATTTAGATATTCTTATGAAATACTTTGTCCTTGAGTGGATTTTTCCAATGACAGAGAGGGCCATATAGCCTCACTCGTCATACACTGATCCAATTGACATCCCAGATATGTTACAAAACACTTTTCCTGTAACTTAGTACCATTACATTCCACCGAAAAACTGGGTTGGTCCCTTAATTAATGCTTTATTCCAAAAACAATACATTCAGATTTTCCTTCCAATAAATAAAAACATAATTGTTTGTTTTGTTTACGAAATGCGCACCAACATTTGTATGCTTCAGCAATCTCCGGGGGTAGTGGGGATCTCGAGCGTCTGACATTGCGGGCTGAAATGTTTGGGAACCTTTGACCTAAATGTTTTGATTTAGTTTGTTCTGAAAATGTATTCAAAACCTTTCTCTGTAGAATGGACTGCTGCCTCCATTTAGCAGGAAGATAGAAATTACTCTGAAATAGCCAAGGCCACATGTGAAAAATGTATTTGAGCTTTGAATATTTCTTGCTTGAATATTTCTTGATTGATAATGTTGTTTACTTTTGTCCTCTCCATTTTTTTGTCCCATTGTACTTTAGTCCTGCTGGAGCTGACAGCGCATCCAGGACAGGATGTCATTCTGAAGTGTCAGGGTCCCAACAAAGTCCCCAATGCATTAGAATGGACCAGACTGGACCTGAAGCCAGAGTATGTCTTCTTCATCCGAGGCGAAAGCTCAGAGACTGACTACCAGAGTCCGTCTTTTGTGGGCAGGGTGGATCTTCTGGACAGTAAGATGAAGAACGGAGACCTGTCTTTAATTCTTCACAACGTGAGCAGGGATGACTCTGGAATATACGAGTGTCTTGTTGTACCAAAAGAGGAAAAAAGTGATAAAGTAGACGGACCCAGTTACTCACGTTACATTGGAGGAGTTAAGCCCATTACCATCATCAACCTCACAGTTGAAGATCCAGGTGAGTTCAGCTGATCAGGCATAGCCTGTTTAAAACCATCCGGATCCATGAGCTCACGTTCTATTCAGTTCTGCGGGTCAGTCATTTCAGTGGGTGGAAGTACTTGCCTTGGCTGACAACTCCTTCAGCCAATCAGTGCCACCAAATCCAGTCCTTCAGCCAATCAGCAGTGGATCCAGTCAAATCCAAATCCACTTGGAAGAACAGCAAAGATGTATTTTCTGCCGAGGACCTCCACCAATAACTGCCCTTATGGCTGTGTGAACTCAACGAACATTGACATTACTGCTCGAGCTGGAGAGCCATGGAGGCAGGCATTTCTCCGGATGTCAACTACGAGGCAGGTGAAAATGCCTGCCCCAGAACAGCAGAAGGAAACAGAATGTGAGTTCACGGATCTGGATGGTTTTAACCAGGCAAGATCAGGCAGCCCAGTAAACGTGAAAGTACACGTGTATGATGGTACTCCACCAACAGAGGGCACGGAGGGTGAAAGCAAGCAATGCCACGGGACTGCGACATTCAAGTAGCCGCAAAACATGATAGGGTTGATGGCAGGTTCGGTGGATCTGCGGTAATGTTCCCGGCTCCCAACTACAGTACATAATTGGGTAACCCTTTATTTTACAGGTACCCTAGTTACATATGAACTATTTGTAATTACACATGAACACCAAATGTAATTACACAGTAATTACCAATAGTTATAAATGACGTTCATATGTAGTTACTCCACTTTACAGGTCTGGTACCATGTAACTACATATGAACTACAGTTGAATACTCACTCCACTTTACAGGTCCGGTACCTAGTAACTACATATGAACTACAGTTGAACAGACTCACTCCACTTTACAGGTCCGGTATCATGTAACTACATATGAACTACAGTTGAACAGACTCACTCCACTTTACAGGTCTGTTACAATGTAACTACATATGAACTACAGTTGAACAGAGTTACTCCATTTTACAGGTCTGTTACAATGTAACTACATATGAACTACAGTTGAACAGACTCACTCCATTTTACAGGTCCGTTACAATGTAACTACATATGAACTACAGTTGAACAGAGTTACGCCATTTTACAGGTCCGTTACAATGCAACTACATATGAACTACAGTTGAACAGACTCACTCCACTTTACAGGTCTGTTACAATGTAACTACATATGAATGTCATTTATAACTATTGGTAATTACTGTGTAATTACATTTGGTGTTCATGTGTAATTACAAATAGTTCATATGTAACTAGGGTACCTGTAAAATAAAGGGTTACCCTTCATTGTGAGAGTGCCAGTTCAAGTTCGAGTTTTAACCCTGTTTTAACAGTTTTTAACCCCGAACCCAACCACAACCCTAACCTTAACCCAGTTTTTGGGCGGTGCGCATGCGCAGCCAGCCCGTCATCTGCACTTGTCCAGACCAATCAAAAGTTGTTGCCACGCTGTGTCACTGTGTCAACCACTTCTACTTTGACTTCAAGTTGTTGCCACGGTATATGCCAATATATATTAATATATATATTAATGGCCGTGTGTCCACTAAGCTTCTTTTCCTAAAGCTCCATGCAGCTTCTTCTTTCAGTGTTGCAGTTGTTTCCAATGAGGACAGAGAAAGATGTGTGCTTGTGTGCCGCCGCCTAGGTGGCTTTGTGTTTGAAGCGTAGCACTTGGCTGGCTATCCTGCATCTTTCTACAGTCTGTGGTCACACTCGGTGCGTCAGACAGACAGCGGTTTCGCAATGGTGTGAAACACACCATTGTGTGTTTTATGTTTTTAAGACCTAACTATGGTTTATATGGCTATATTATTATACTATGGCTGCCAGACAAATCTTTAAAAAAAGTAAAAGAATGTGATATAAAAACAGGGTCAATGCGCATTTACAGTCAACTTTAATTCAGCTCATTGGAGTGTATTTGAATTGAAATATTAATCAGAGGAAACAAGGTGATGACATTTACAATGACAAGAAAAAATACACATTCATATGAAAATGTGTGGGAACCCTCATCATAAAACTGCGTGCGGATCAGCAAATCACTAAACCGGAAGTCAAATTGTAGGAGATTGTTGCTCAGTCCACGGAGATTGGCAGGCTCATCGGGGTCCACCCGCTATGCCGACCACCTGCAGTGCCGACAGCCCAACACATTTCTCACTCCCAACTCGTCAAGCGTCCGACGTTAGGTTTAGGCGTGAGGGGTGGGAGAGGTTAGGTTTAGGGTCTGGGGAGGTTAGGTTTAGGCGTGGGGGGTGGGAGAGGTTAGGGTCTGGGGAGGTTAGGTTTAGGCGTTGGGGGGGGGGGGAGGTTAAGTTTAGGGTCTGGGGGAGGTTAGGTTTAGGCGTGGGGGGTGGGAGAGGTTTGGTTTAGGGTTAGGGTCTGGGGAGGTTAGGTTTAGGCGTGGGGGGTGGGAGAGGTTAGGGTTAGGGTCTGGGGAGGTTAGGTTTAGGCGTGGGGGGTGGGAGAGGTTAGGCTTAGGGTCTGGGGAGGTTAGGTCTAGGCGTGAGGGGTGGGAGAGGTTAAGTGTAGGGTCTGGGGGAGGTTAGGTTTAGACGTGGGGGGTGGGAGAGGTTTGGTTTAGGGTCTGGTTGAGGTTAGGTTTAGGCGTGGAGGGTAGGAGAGGTTAGGCTTAGGGTCTGGGGAGGTTAGGTCTAGGCGTGAGGGGTGGGAGAGGTTAAGTGTAGGGTCTGGGTGAGGTTAGGTTTAGACGTGGGGGGTGGGAGAGGTTAGGGTCTGGGGGAGGTTAGGTTTAGGCATGAGGGGTGGGAGAGGTTAGTTCCAGCCGGTCCACCGACACGCTGCACGCCGCCTCACTCAGCTGGTTCTGCTTGTGAGCTGTCGGCACTGCGGGGTGTCGGCACATAGACGCGGCACCGGCTCATCAACGATTTACCGCACTGGCCATATGCTAGGTTTCGACATAGTCTTGTTTTTAGTTGCCTAACCTTAACCAAGTTGTCTTAGCTATAGCGTCCTGGCTCGTTTCCTGACACATCTGTTTTCTGCTTTTCAGGTCCCAGCGCTGCACATGCCATGGCTGCACATGACCGCCATGCAAATGCTATGGATGCACCTGGCAGACATAGATACATTGTTGTGGGAGTAGCAGTGGCAGTGGCAGTGGGAGTGGCAGTGGTTGTACTGGCTGCTGTTCTTCTGAAGCTCAGAAATAAACATATGGGAACACAAAAACAAATTAACTCAGACCTGACTCCTGCTGATGAAAGAGCTTGTCTGAGCAACGTTTGATTTGATTGGACAAGACAAGTGACACCAAAGTGCTCTAACCTTGTTGACATGACACAGAGAAGTTGAGTAGTAGTAGTAGTCCAAGTCAAGTCTCAAGTCTCTTATGGATGAGCATTCTATCATCTGCTACATACCATCTGGTCTGCTTAGAACAGGGGTGCTCAATACGTCGATCGGTAGTGTGGTAGATCGCATGGCATTGAGGAAGAAGAAAAAAAATCACTGTTTTTCCACTGTTTCCACTGTTTTTCCACTGTTTTTCCACTGTTCCACTGTTTTCCACTGTATACTCAGTGTATATATATAAATAAATATGTTTGGTAGATCACTTTGACTTGGTCATTTTAAAAGTAGCTCCCAAGCTGAAAAAGTGTGGGCACCCCTGGCTTAGAACACTGCATAGCTAAAACTAAGGAATTCAAAGCATGTACTGTGTTATCCTCACTCCTTATCAGGCGTTGGGGGTGGGCCAGGCCCGCCCATTCCCCGTCTTTGCCCGGCCAAATAAGAAAACAAGATTTACTGCAACTCTGAACTAACACAAGTTACTCAGTAACTCGGTAATTCTCGCTCTAGGGGAGAGCAGAGCTAATGTGTCTTAAGACACATTTTTATCGAGCAGCTTTTAATGTCTGATGTTTTCCCTGACTCCTTCTACAGTTTTAATTTGATTGCCTCTCTGTGTCCTTTTTCTTCATTGACTGTTTTTACATTATTGTCTTACTGACTGTTGTTCTTTTTCTTTTTAATGACTGTTACACGATTGTTTTATTATTGTGCTTGCTGACAAGCAAGGCACAATCTTGAAATCCCACATACTTATTATTGTGCTTGCTGACAAGCAAGGCACAATCTTGAAATCCCACATACTTAATCATATTATTATTATATCTGCCAAAAAGTTTGGCGCGTAATAACTCCCTCAATTTTTGCGCCACATAGACATGCCAGACCTCAAAATGACCGGCTCATTGAGGACATGTATGCTATGACTTTGCTAAGGGTTTGTGAAAGCGGTTTGGCCGCAATTCGCCATTAAGCGCCATTTTTTTCCCCATTGACTTGCATGGGGTTTGGAAAAATCTTGCAAAATCTTGCAGTAAATTAGCTGTAATTCAGAAACCATAACCACTACAGCTACCAAACTTGGTAGGGAGGTGCACTGAGGGGTCTTTTACTATCCCCGAAAAAATTGCACCAATTGACCATATGGTGGCGCTATAACAGCCCTCCTTACCTTTTGGTCCATAACTTTTGAACCGTAGGGTCTATCATCAAAATTATTTTTTCCCTGGATTCCTTGGGTCCTCCCGCATCTACTCAACTAGGCCACGCCCATTTCCGTCTGACTAGATTTTCCGCCATTTTGCATTTTGTCCAAAACCGTTTTTTTGCCATTTCTCCTTGAAATTTTGTCCAATCTTCACCAAACCAACGCACACATCATGTTGGGAGTGTCCTGCACAACACTGATTTGGAAGTTTAAAAAAAAAACACACCATTGCGATATAATCCACTTCCAATCTTCTGTGGGTGGGGCCTATTTCACAAAAATCGTCCGATGCTAACCAAACTTGGTACAGGTGTGGAGGGATGTACTCTGAGCCTATATCAGAAGTATTTTGTCATTTAGCCTTTAGGGGGCGCTATAGCAGCATTCAGTGCCTGTCCCTTCTAAATGGTTTTATTTTGAAGGGCGGCAGGAAGTGCAGATTCATTCTCATTATGGCCAGCCTTCCTTCTTGTATGACACTTGACACTTTGGCTGAAAGCAAGGCACAAATTACAAAGTCCCCCATTATTATTGTGCTTGCTGACAAGCAAGGCACAATCTTGAAATCCCACATACTTAATCATATTATTATTATATCTGCCAAAAAGTTTGGCGCGTAATAACTCCCTCAATTTTTGCGCCACATAGACATGCCAGACCTCAAAATGACCGGCTCATTGAGGACATGTATGCTATGACTTTGCTAAGGGTTTGTGAAAGCGGTTTGGCCGCAATTCGCCATTAAGCGCCATTTTTTTCCCCATTGACTTGCATGGGGTTTGGAAAAATCTTGCAAAATCTTGCAGTAAATTAGCTGTAATTCAGAAACCATAACCACTACAGCTACCAAACTTGGTAGGGAGGTGCACTGAGGGGTCTTTTACTATCCCCGAAAAAATTGCACCAATTGACCATATGGTGGCGCTATAACAGCCCTCCTTACCTTTTGGTCCATAACTTTTGAACCGTAGGGTCTATCATCAAAATTCTTTTTTCCCTGGATTCCTTGGGTCCTCCCGCATCTACTCAACTAGGCCACGCCCATTTCCGTCTGACTAGATTTTCCGCCATTTTGCATTTTGTCCAAAACCGTTTTTTTGCCATTTCTCCTTGAAATTTTGTCCAATCTTCACCAAACCAACGCACACATCATGTGGGGACTGTCCTGCACAACACTGATTTGGAAGTTTTGAAAAAAAAACGCACTGTTGCGATATAATCCACTTCCAAAGTTCGGTGGGTGGGGCCTATTTCACAAAAATCGTCCGATGCTAACCAGACTTGGTACAGGTGTGGACGGATGTACTCTGAGCCTATATAAGAAGTATTTTGTCATTTAGCCTTTAGGGGGCGCTATAGCAGCATTCAGTGCCTGTCCCTTCTAAATTGTTTTATTTTGAAGGGCAGCAGGAAGTGCGGATTCATTCTCATTATGGCCAGCCTTCCTTCTTGTATGACACTTGACACTTCTGAGTTGATTTCAGAAGAGATAGTGTCATTTGGCGTGTAGAGGGCGCTATTGTTTGCCTATGGGGGGCGCTACAGCAACGTATCTCCGCAACCGTAACTCGTAGAGACTCACTGATGGCGGCGTTGGAATCGGGGTGAAAAAGTACACTAGTGGTGGGCGGAATCACGATTGCACCTTCCGTTTCCGAGATAAAAGCAATAATTATTGTGCTTGCTGACAAGCAAGGCACAATCTTGAAATCCCACATACTTATTATTGTGCTTGCTGACAAGCAAGGCACAATCTTGAAATCCCACATACTTATTATTCCTATTCTTATTATATCTGCCAAAAAGTTAGCCGCGTAATAACTCCCTCAATTTTTGCGCCACATAGACATGCCAGACCTCAAAATGACCGCCTCATTGAGGACATGTATGCTATGACTTTGCTAAGGGTTTGTGAAAGCGGTTTGGCCGCAATTCGCCATTAAGCGCCATTTTTTTCCCCATTGACTTGCATGGGGTTTGGAAAAATCTTGCAAAATCTTGCAGTAAATTAGGTGTAATTCAGAAACCATAACAGCTAGAGCTACGAAACTTGGTAGGGAGGTGCACTGAGGGGTCTTTTACTATCCCCGAAAAAAATTGCACCAATTGACCAGATGGTGGCGCTATAACAGCCCTCCTTACCTTTTGGTCCATAACTTTTGAACCGTAGGGTTTATCATCAAAATTATTTTTTCACTGGATTCCTTGGGTCCTCCTCACCAGCTCAGTGGCCTTGTGGTCTGAGTGTCCGCCCTGAGACTGGGAGGTCGTGAGTTCGATCCCCGGCCGAGTCATACCAAAGACTATAAAAATGGGACCCATTTGCCTCCCTGCTTGGCACTCAGCATCAAAGGGTTGGAATTGGGGGGTTAAATCACCATGTGATTCCCGAGCGCGGCGCACGCTGCCGCTCACCGCTCCCCCAGGGGATGGGTCAAATGCGGAGAACAAATTTCACACATTGTGTGACAATCAGTGGGACTTTACCTTACTTTACCTTTACCTCCCGCATCTACTCAACTAGGCCACGCCCATTTCCGTCTGACTAGATTTTCCGCCATTTTGCATTTTGTCCAAAACAGTTTTTTTGCGATTTCTCCTTGAAAGTTTGTCCAATCTTCACCAAACCAACGCACACATCATGTGGGGACTGTCCTGCACAACACTGATTTGGAAGTTTAAAAAAAAAACGCACCGTTGCGATATAATCCACTTCCAACTTTCTGTGGGTGGGGCCTATTTCACAAAGATCATCCAATGCTAACCAAACTTGGTACAGGTGTGGAGGGATGTACTCTGAGCCTATATCAGAAGTATTTTGTCATTTATCCTTTAGGGGGCGCTATAGCAGCATTCAGTGCCTGTCCCTTCTAAATGGTTTTATTTTGAAGGGCGACAGGAAGTGCGGATTCATTCTCATTATGGCCAGCCTTCCTTCTTGTATGACACTTGACACTTGGCTCTTGTCACTTGACGCACGCACGCTATTATGTAGATATCAGACACACCTATACTTGTATCACAGTGGGTATATCACTCATGGTCTCCCTCTCATTTGCATACTGTATGTTTTCAGCAGCTCCAACTCTTCTCTGTTAAAAACCAAATGCTAAAAGTGTACTGGAAACAGGAATCCGGTGAGATTTGACCAGATAAATAGAGCTAAAGAGCAACTCTGAGCAGCAGCGTTGCATGTTGGGTAGAGCAGTGTTGCATCTTGGGTAGAGAGAATGATATACACTTGTCGCCAACCATGGGAGGCCTGTCTGTTCTGTTAGCTGCTGTGTTAATGTAGCATGGTAACATGTCCAGAAAACAATGAATGAACAAAATGAACTGAACCCATGGGTAAGTGTCACCACTTTGTGGTTGTTCATTTTATACAGCCAGCTGGGTTTGAAAACATAATGGAAGAGATAGCCTAGTGTGAATAGCCTAGTGTGAATGGAGGCTGTTAGCCACAACAACTGTGCCTTATAGGCTAACCTCAGCCAGCCAAAACAAACACCTTGTCCCCCTGGCGTTAGGACACACTGTTCATCAATGTTTGGGACTAGTTGCAACAAGCTAATTGAGCTAATGCTAGCGTTAGGCCAGCGTTTCTCAACTGGTGGGTAGCGTCGCGGGCCCGTTTTGATTGGGTCGCGGACATTTACAGTACAGTACTTTCCTTTTTTTTTTTTTTTTAATTCAGATTATTGAAACTGGATTAGCCTGACCAGTTTCACTTGTTTAACAAGCTGAAGCATATGCTCTGCCTGTAATTCAAGAGAAGTCTGCCTTTTCATTTCATATTTAATTTTAGTTCAATTCAGATGATTGAAACTGGATTAGCATGGCCCCAGTTTAATTAAAAGTTATGACCAGTTTAACTAAAAAGCATATAGCCTGCCTGTGATTCAAGAAAAGTCTGCCTTTTATTTCATATTTCATACAGTTCAAATAAGACTTTCTGACCATGACCAGTTTGACTTGTTTAAATTTAAAAACATATAGGCCTGTAATTCAAGTCTGCCTTATTTCAATTGGTTTTTAGCCGTAGTTGCACTTCTGTTGCACTTTTTTGTTCATTTGACAGTGCATGAAGGCATTGTGTATTAAATAAATGCGCTATTTTTTGTGCAATAAATTTGAGTGGTTTAAAAAAAAATCTGAAATTTGGGTCGCGACTTCATGACAAGGAAAATAGTGGGTCCTGAGGCTACACCAGTTGAGAACCACTGTGTTAGGCGTTAGTTAGCATGCTACCCAAGCAGCTTCTCTGGCTGACTGGACACATGACAACCGATCAGCAACTCTGTAACAAAACTAAAAGGGTAACATTACTTTGGTGACCAGGGACTATTATCAGTACATTTGACTTCTTACACTAACATAATGGAACATAGCCTACATTAGTTACTGGCTGATTAGATGCAGCCATTGATAGCTTTTCACTTGTGTGTTTGCAGCTCTGGTAAGCCTGCTAGTTTTGTAAACAGTTGTTGTCGCAACCATAAACATGAATGACACTACAAGGAATACTACTTCTCTGGAGGTTATCATGTCCTATTTTCCTTGAGACAGTTGGAGACATTTACAATACATGGTAATTATTGATGCTGTAGTTTGCAGGTAATGTAGTTTTAGATTGCAGAGATTGGGCCAGCCTTTTGTGTCTCTCTAGTAGGCTACAACCAGTCTGACTTCCCCACCTACCAAGTACTTCTACTCCAAAGTCCTTTTACTCACATAGGCACCCCCATAACTACTTAGTCCCCCTAGGTCCATGGGCAGGGACTTTGGAAGCCAGGCGGTGCATGGCGAGGACAGCAAGCACAATTACATTTTCGTTAGGAAATGTAGACATTCTAGTTGACTGTTGTTAACTCATTCACCGCCAAAGACGTCTTTGACGTGTTATCAGAAATAGCCCTCCCTGCCAATGACGTGTTTGACGTGTTTTTGTTTTTATTAGTGCAGCGCGTAGTTCAAAGACTTCCCCAGCCTGTGACATGTTATCAGGTCCCTAGCCTCAAAGCCAAGCCGACAACACGTTATCAAACACATACCGCAGCTGTTGTTTTGAAATGGAAGAGGAGGAGAAAACGGAGAAACGCTGCCTGTTGCATAGAGGAGAAACGCCATTAAAACACCCCTCGGCGCGCTGCGCTGGCCGCCTTGCTGCAGGGCGAACCTGGATTGAGTTGTTCGCGGTAGTCAAACCAACATGATCGATCCGGTTCCAGCGCCTGGTCCCAAAGCCAAGCCGACCCCGTTCCTGTGTCGCAGCATTCGTCCCAGCCCGAACGAGAGGAGGAAAACGATGCAGAGGCAGAGGAGGCTAGACGCTGATCTCGGACCAGTTTGGAGTTCCCCTCCTATGCTAATTTGCGGGGCGATCAGTAGTGTTCCCTGGGAAGAGGTGTGATCCAGCAGCAGCTGTGGACAGAACTCTCTCTCTGTGTGTGTGTGTGTGTGTGTGTGTGTGTGTGTGTGTGTCTGTCTGTCTGTCTGTCTGTCTGTCTGTCTGTCTGTCTGTGTGTCTGTCTGCACACTCACTCACACTGAGTAAACTGTATTGTTGAATGTAAAAAAAGCACTTCATGTATATATATATATATTTTTTTTTTGTCATTTGTGTCATAACGAATAATATTTACATGTCTGATGTCAATACAGTTCAAAATAAAAGAATTGAGAGCGAGTTCTGCCTGAGATTGTATGCTTTACAAAAATGCCATTTTCTGCAATTTCTCTTCTCAGAGAGACCTTTTTGGTGAAAACAGGGTGTAAATGGCTATAAGTAGAGTACAGAACATGCTAAAAGCTCACTTTTTTTTCCTGGTGAACCCAGAGACGTACATCTTCATTTTGAGGTATTGCAAATCACTTTGGTGCTAATAGATAATTTACTGTGGGTCTTGAAAGATGACCAACAATTATGAAAATCTTTGGCCTGTGCTAAATATTGGCAGTCCTAAACTGGCCATGAATGAGTTAAGCACTTTGTTACCTGTATTGAAAAGTGCTATACAAATAAAGTTATTATTATTAAGGAACTAACCATTCTACACTGAAACGGATATTGATGTGATGGGTGATGCCACGGTGTGGTCATTTTCACACCGGGTAATAAACACATGACAACACCGGTGTTACCGTTAACATCGTATAAATATATATAATATAATGTAAAATATTAAAAGAATATTAAACAATTAATAATAATCCTCAGCTGTCCTCACGGTCCAGTCAGTCAGCTCCTCTCTGCTGCTGTGTTAGCTTGGACGCTCACAGTCACAACACTGGCTGCCTCACAATACTTGGCTGCATCCAACTCCAGACAACTTTTCAGACCCTCCTGGAGACAATCTTTCTCAGAAGAGACTAATGTTAGCGACAAATCTGGGGACTTTTTCTGACATGGGATTAACATTACCAGCAAGCAGCAGTAAGCAGGCAATGACGATAGCTGGGTAAGTCCCGCTAGCATCGATGCTAAGTTAGCAAGGTACAGGGTGAGCGCAGCTGAAGCACATGGCTAATTAAATGGATGTTAACGTCCATATTAATTAGCCATATGCTTCAGCTGTGATTCGCTTGCTCCATGATGAGACTAGCTACAGCAACTCCAGCTCTTCCTCTGCCTTTACAAAACAAACAAAATATCAACACTGCAGCACAGCTCTGTTTAGCCAGCTATAGTTTGTCACAGTGCAGCCACACTGCAGCCCAGAGGGAGCGCTTGTACTGAAACTAGCACGAGAGGACAGAGTTTTTTCTTTCTTTCTTCCTCCATAAAAATTAACGGTGTTAGAAGGAAGGAAGAAGGAAGAAGATGGCGCCGGGAGAAGGCGACTCGCTAGGGAGCTCTAGTGACTTCATAGACAAATAGGCTTGTATTCCAGTGTAAACGCGTTTTATTTTGATTTCGTTGCTTCGACTCGCTTTGTAAATATCTATTGTATATAACAGTGTAACTGAATAGTGTAGATAGTGGCGTCTTCGCACTTTTCTTTGCAAGAAACCGCGACGGCGGGGACCCGCTCTGCCCGCTTTGTCCGCTCGCACGCAAAAAACAACAACAAACAACAGCCCCGCGCCCCCGCCATGGAGGCAGAGAACGGAGGCACGGACACCAGCGGATATAACACGGAAATCAGCGTCGGAATAAAATACAACAGGGACGCGCTGATCAAAATCAGGAAAGAACGGATATATCCCAACAGCAACTGGCAAGCTCCAGATCTTACGGATTTTCCTGAACTCAAAAAACAACGCTGGAGGAGGGGGAAGAGAGGGGGGCTTCTCGCCCGCTTGAGGAAGCGCGCGGATAAACCACCTCTCCCAAGCATACTGCTGGCAAATGTTCAATCGTTGGAAAATAAACTTTGTGAACTAAGAGCGCGTGCACAATACCAAAAAGACATAGCGCGATGCAATGTTCTGTGCCTAACGGAAACCTGGCTTACTCCTGACACAACGGACCACTCTATCGCGCTACCAGGATTCAGTGTATTCAGAGGAGACAGAAACGAACAATCCGGTAAGAAGAAGGGAGGGGGCGTATGTCTTATGATTAACGAAAACTGGTGTGTAAACACCACAGACATTGGGAAACACTGCTCAGCAGATCTTGAATATGTAATGGTACAATGCGTGCCGTTCTGGAGTCCGAGGGAATTCACGACAGTCACCATCATGGGTGTATACGTTCCTCCACAAGCGAACGTGACTGTCGCACTGAAAGAGCTGCAACGCGCCATCAGTGCACAGGAGACAAAACAACCCGAAATGGCCCTGGTGGTGACTGGGGATTTTAACAGGGCAAACCTGAGAGGCAGAATGCACACATTGTACCAGCACATTCACTTCCCCACGCGAGGCAGTAACACACTGGACAAATGTTACTCAAACATCCGACATGGCTACAAAGCCATCCCTCGCCCCCCTTTCGGCAAATCGGACCACGCCTCCATTCTACTTGTACCCAGGTACCAACAAAAACTAAAAAGACAACCCCCAGCATTCCGAACCGCCCACTGCGGGTCAGACCAATCAGACGACATCCTGAGGGACTGCTTTGACCAAGTGGTGTGGGAGGAGTTCAAAGCTGCAGGAGACCTGGGCGAGTATGCAGATACGGTGTCATGCTTCATAAAGAAGTGTACCGACGACATAGTCCCCACAAAAAAAGTCAAAATAATGCCGAACCAAAAGCCTTGGGTCAACAGCGACGTCAGGGCTGCCCTTCACGCCAGGACCACCGCCTTCAGCTCTGGCACAACTGACCAATACAAGCAGGCACAATATGCCCTCCGGACCGCTATAAAAATAGCACGTAGAGATTACGGAAGGCAGCTGGAGTCAAAACTGGACACTAACAACCCCAGTTAACCATAAGGTACTCCTTGCTAAATTGTCCACATTCAACTTCTCCCACAATGCTCTCAAGTGGATTGAGTCATATTTGAATAACCGAATTCAATGTGTGAAGGTCCACAACCATCAATCAACTGCTCTTAACTCCCATACCGGTGTTCCACAAGGTTCTGTGCTGGGTCCACTTCTGTTTGCTTTGTACGTTAATGATCTGCCCTCTGTGTGCCCCGACGTCGACATTCAGTTATATGCCGACGACACAGTGATATATGCCCATGGCAGCACAAACCAACAGGCTGCAGCTAAACTCACTAAGGCACTGGGCCACATCACAGCTTGGCTAAATCAATCATGCCTTCAACTCAACACATCTAAAACGGTCAGTATGTTTTTCTCTAAACGGCCAAGTAACACTCCAAAACCAGACATAATGATATCAGGAAAGAAACTACAAGTTGTCTCTGAGTTTAAATATCTGGGTATCATTATTGACTCGCAGTTATCCTTCAAATCTCATGTTAAGAAAACATGTCACAGGGTTAAGTTTGGCTTATCTAACTTCAGATTCATTAGAAATTCAATGACCACCGACTCAGCCAAGTTATATATGAACGCCATGATAATGTCCCACCTCACTTACTGCATAACAAGTTTCGCACAAGCCAATAAAACCACTCTGAAACCACTTGAAACATTATACAAGCAGACTCTCAAAATTTTGGACCGGAAGTTAAACACTTATCACTACTGCCCCATCTTAAAAAAGTACAACCTCTTGAGTTGGGATAGTTTAGTCAGATATGCCAATCTTTGCCTTGTGTACAAAATTCTACATAACACTGCTCCCCCTCCGCTCCGATCATTCATCACACAGAGGTCAGATACTAACCGGGCAACCAGAGGTGCAACTCGAGGCGACTGTGTTGTTCCGAGCAGAAAAAGTGCCTTCAGCCACTCTGTATTTTCAGTTAAGGCAACGCAGGAATGGAACAAAGTACCAGTGCATATAAGAGAGCTTGCTACTTACCGTTCCTTTACAGGACACCTGAAACTATGGCTCACAAATAACCAGTCATGTGCACATTAACAATAACTACTTCTCCCAGCATTCAGTCTCTAGTGTCTTATGTGTTTTTTATTGGTGTGTCTGTTTTAGATGTGTCCTGCTATGCTTATGTGTTTTTATTTTGTCTGCATGGCATTGTATTAATCAGCCCTTTATGTTTTTATTGTCTTCTTATTTTTGTAACACATGCATTTTAATTGACTTGAATTTTAGGCTGCCTCTTCAACATCTGGCCAGGGACAGCAGATGGAAACTAGCCGTCCAGGCTAACTCTGGCTCACTTACAGTCTTACTGTTGATTGGTGTGCATTGTCCCTGAGAAATAAACTAATAAATAAATAAAGACACCTGTGGAGAGGGCTCCATGCTGCCACAGACTTCAAAGAGGTGAAACGACAGAACCCCAGCACGTCACCCACCCTACCGGATGAACTCAACGCGTTCTACGCTAGGTTCGACCCCTCTGCCAGAGCGCCTCCCCTCCTCCCCCCCCCCTCTCCCACCCCTCTCCCCCTCTCCTCCCCCCCATCACCCCCCCTCCCTCCTCCCCCCCACCACCCCTCCTCCTCCCCACCCCTCCTCCCCTCCCCCCCCCACCTCTCCCCCCCCATCACCCCTCTCCTCCTCTCCCCCCCCCCCTGCCACCTCTCCCCCCCCATCACCCCTCCCCCTCTCCGCCCCCCCACCACCCCTCCTCCTCTCCCCCCCCCGATCACCTCCCCTCCCCCCTTCCTCCCCCCCACCCCCCTTCCTCCCCCCCACCCCCCTTCCTCCCCCCCACCCCCCGATCACCTCCCCTCCCTCCTTCCTCCCCCCCACCCCTCAGCACCCGCACCCCCCCCCATTCCCACCTAACCACCAACCCCCCCCACCCTCCACCCCCCACAGACCGCCCCCTCACCATCACTGAGGATGAAGTGTGCCGGTCGTTCCTGCGTATCAACCCACGCAAGGCGGCCGGCCCGGACGGCATCCCCGGGCGGGTCCTCAAGGCCTGCGCCCACCAGCTGGCAGCCGTGTACACAGACATCTTCAACCAGTCCCTCTCCCTCCGACGAGTTCCCTCCTGCTTCAAGGCAGCAACAATCATCCCCATTCCCAAACAGCAAAAAGTGACCAGCCTCAATGACTGGCGCCCTATAGCCCTCACACCAATAGCCAGCAAGTGCCTTGAAAAGCTGGTCATATCAAAGATCCGTCCCACACTCCCCCCGGACCACGACCCGCTACAGTTTGCATACCGCCCCAACAGGAGCACAGCGGATGCAGTGGCACACGTGCTCCACACCGCCCTGTCCCACCTGGAGGGGAAGGACACCTATGTGAGAATGCTGTTCGTGGACTACAGCTCAGCATTCAACACCATAGTACCCTCCAGGCTGGTAAGCAAACTCAGGGACCTGGGACTAAACACAGCGATGTGCGACTGGATCCTGGACTTCCTGACAGACCGCCGCCAGGTGGTGAGGGTGGGCAACCTCACCTCCTCCCCGCTGACCATCAGCATAGGAGCACCCCAGGGGTGCGTCTCCAGCCCCTTCTGGTACGACCTCTACACCCACGACTGCGTGGCGACTCAAACTTCAAACACAATTGTGAAGTTTGCAGACGACACAGCGGTCGTGGGGCTGATCTCGGGGGGCGACGAGACGGCCTACAGAGAGGAGGTGGGGGTACTGGAACAATGGTGCCAGGACAACCACCTCTCTCTGAACGTCTCCAAGACCAAGGAGATCATTGTAGACTACAGGAGAGGGGGGGGCGCACACCCCCCAATCACCATCAACGGCACAGTGGTGGAAAGGGTGGACAGCTTCAAGTACCTGGGAGTCAACATCCACCAGGACCTGACCTGGGCCGGCCACACCGCCACTGTTGTCAAAAAGGCCCAACAGCGACTACACGGACTCAGGCGCCTGAAGAAATTCGGGCTGAGGAAAGAAATCCTCGGGGACTTCTACAGAGGCACCATTGAAAGCCTGCTGACAGGCGGCTTCACCGCCTGGTACGGGAACTGTACCACCATGGACCGCAGAGCGCTACGGAGGGTGAGGCGCGCGGCCCAGCACGTAACAGGAGGTGAACTGCCAGAACTGCACGAACTGTACAACCAGCGGTGCCTCAGGAGGTCCCTGAAGATCATCAAAGACACAAACCATCCCCACAACAGCCTGTTCTCCCTGCTACCCTCAGGGAGGAGATACAGGGTTCCAAAAACACGCACAAATCGCTTGAGGAACAGTTTCTTCCCGCAGGCCACGAGACTCCTTAATATGCACAAATAGTGCAGTAGTCATACCGTACTGTACTGCAGCTGCTACTATTACGGATGCCTAACGTTTAATTGTAAATTTAAGTGTATGTTTAATAAGGTGCCTAACGTTTAATTGTAAATTTAAGTGTATGTTTAATAAGGTACATGCTATTTGCACATGTATGTATAAAACGTCGAATTTGGAATGTCTGAACACGTCTAACGTATGCACATGACATGTGCACCTATGTGCAATGAATATGCCACTGTCGTATAAGCCACCGACTTGTCTTATTGCTTATTGATGCCTATTTCTTATTGCCTTATTGCTGTCTTATTGCTTATTGATGCCTATTTCTTAATGCCTATTACTTATTGCTTGTTGCCTATTTGTACTATGTCGTAAACGGAGTCCACTGCACAATAATTTCACACGTGGTACTTGTACCATGGAGTGACAATAAAAATCTTGAATCTTGAATCTACCGGTGGGCATATTATGTAATCGGTGTATGCCCCACCACCGTGTAACACCGGTAACACCGACTACTGCGGCAAGCCTAATATATACCACTCTCACTTAGGGTGTCGTGTCATAGTCTATTTTTTATTTGTCTTTATTGAATGTTCCAATACTGCATGTTTAACTAAGAATAAGCTAATTATTTCCACCCACCACTTATTTCATTTGGTTACTTTCCTGTCAAAAGTTTGTAAGGAACAAAGCATGCTAGGAGAAATATGCAAATGTGTTTGTCCAATGCTCCAATGGCATTGCTCCCTGTCAGAACTTGCTTGGATGTCCTAGTAGTCTAGATGTCTCTGAGCTTGTTTTTGTTCTTATGAATGAAAAATTGAAAAATAAAATATTGGGGCTAATTAAATGCCCCCTCTGTAATTTGGGTCTGGAGCCGGGCCTGCTCCTTATCTATTAGCATACAGTAGCAGCATTGATTGGATGACATTAGTAGACATTTCCTTAATGTTAATGCACCAAAACAATTAAATAAAACAATTAAGGTTGTTCACAAGTCCCAAACCTCAAGTCCAAGTCAAGTCTCAAGTCTTTGAGGACGAGTCTCAAGTCAAGTTTCAAGACTTAAAGGCCGGCTTTCCTGATTTTCAACCATATTTGTGTCATTACAATCTCAGTAGTTGGATTAGATATTGCAGCCTTCACCTCCCCTCACTCAACCCTCCTGGCTGATATCCCTTATCTCTCACATTATTTCCATGTCGCTCTGACGTAAAAAGTGCCAGAGCGACAATCCCCGCCTTGCGGAAGTCGTGCACCTATGAACTACAACTGTTGTGAGCCATGGTCCCGCCTCTAGAGGTCCTCCACGCTCCTTCAGAGGTCTGAAGAAAAACAAAAAGGCAGCCATCTTTTTCAACCGCATAGCCTCCTGTAGCTAATATTAGCTTTCCATAGTTCCTTGCAAACTAACCCGATCTCGGGAACGGAAGCACGTACCGACACGGGACTGGCGGCATTGGAAAGCTCGTCAAATTTTACATCTAGTAGTAGGTGCGTTGAAGTAACGAAATCAACGCTGAGCAATGTACCCGTTTTTACACATATTCACAGAAAATAGTTACATCAGATGCGCGTAACTCCTACGAAAATGCCTTAAAATGCATGAAAAAAAAATTATGAAGCCATCTCCCGACATATATACTTCAGTTTAAATTTGGTGCAATTTGGAGGCAATTTTATTTTCGATTTATTTCTTCTTCTCTCCATGTATTATTGTCGAAGCCTTCTTCTTCTTCTTCTTTGAGTTTTATGGCGGTTGGCAAACATATATGTGCATTACCGCCACCTACTGGAGTTTGATATCAGCCAAATGGCTGAGGGGTGGAGAAGCCCCTGACTGCAGTACGCAGATCGGGGAGTGGCTCAACGTGGGCGGAGTCAAACGCGTTTGACTCCGCCCACTCAAAGTAAAACTCAGCTCTTTCTTCTTCTATCAGATCTTCGGCAGTGTGCACGCTTCTAGGCGTATTACTGCCCTCCGCAGGATAAAGTTCATAGTGACTCTTTTTACAGTGTTTATCATGTACCCACAAAACTACTCTAATATATCTGTAAAAATCCTGTTGAACAAGATCGTATTTTTATGACATTGTCTGGAAATTCCTGCTTATCAAACTGAACCAACAAACAGTGCTGTGATTCCTTTCTCTGCCCATTGAATAAATCTATTATCACTTGCAGCTGGCTTAAAGTCTGGGTCAAAGCTCAGCCACCTCAATATTATTTCTTTCTGAATTTTAAGTTGTTTCACCAGACGAAACCAGGTATCTATAGAAAACCTAACCCATCGACTCTGAATATCACTGTGTTTAGCAGCTAGTGGGGATCCTAGCAGACTTTGTATAGGTTTATCCATCGGTGACTACAACACATTATTATTGTAATGTTCTGTGTGTTGGGATATTTTTTACCTAATATTCAATATTCTTGTCTCATCTTGTGAATAAAATAATGGGAACACGTTTACATTTTCATGAGCCCTCAAAATTTCACACACAACTTCTTACTGAAGTTCAGCTCCCACTGAACTTGAAACCTGTGTAACTAGGGCCAGCTGAATTGGAACAGTGAAGTGAAATCAATGCATTTGATAGACAGACATTTTTTACTTGTTAAATGTTTTCTTTTTACTAAGTCCATTATTTTATCCATGCTGCCTATATTTAAAAAAAATATATACCATAGCATTTCCACAAGTGAGTGACACATGTTAAATTTGTGTAAACTCACTTATATCAGCTACATTAAGGAGATCAGAGACTGAAGTGATGTCTGTGCCATTGACACTTGAACACGCTTTATTCCTGTCGGTTTCAAAAACAGTAAGTGTTCTGTACACTCTATTCCTTTATTCCAAAAGCAGCAGACACCCGCATTCGCCTTGTGTCTATAATTTCTACACAAAATTCTTTGTAATCTTCCTGCAGACTGAAATGGAACATGAACGGTTCCCTTAGTTCAGTCTCCTCTTCATCCAGGCCATCAGACATCTGTCGCAGTTCCACCACTGCCCTCAAGCGATCTTCCTGTGTGGGGGCCTCTGGATGCTGAGCGGGGGCCAATGGGGGCTGTGTGGGGGCCACAGAGTGCTGCATGGGTGCCATGGAAGCTGCGATGCGCCATGGGAGCTGGTGTATTTGTAAATGCCTTGCAAATTGCATTCTTCATAAAGAAAGCCCACCAACGTTTGTTCTTCCTGAGGCAACTCAGGAAATTCAAAGTCTCAAAGATAGGGATGTGTCACTTCTACCGAGCTATGATAGAGAGTGTGCTCACATTCTCTATCACAGTTTGGTTTGGTATCTGTTCAGCTGAAGACAGAGAAGAGCTGAACAGGGTCGTGAAAACGGCATCGAAGATCATAGGTAAGGATTTGCCGAGAATATGCGATATTTATAACGAGCGCATATTGAAGCTCGGGCTGAAGATAATAAGGGACCCCTCCCATCCAGCCAATGCTCTCTTTGCCCCCCTTCCTTCGGGAAGAAGGGTACACAGCATCAAATGCGGAACCACTCGTCTGCGTAACAGCTCGTACCCTGAAGCAGTGAGGGCCCTTAACTCCTCCTCAGTTCAGTTCACCACCCCAATTTAATTTTACCCCCTGGTCTTTTAATGCACCAGACACTTTAATGCATTGTGCACTTTTTTGTTGTTGCACTAGCCGCCTGTGCCTACCCTGCACTGTACACTGTATTGCATACTGTTTTGCATTTTGCAGTTGTTTTTGATTGCATGTTCCTCTACTTTTTATACATTGCAGCAGATGTGTAGTTGTATTGTCTGTCTCTCATGGTCTGTTACTGTGATTGTTTTGTCTGTTTGAGCATGCCAAGACAAATTCCAATCAATTTTGGTTGATATGGCAATAAAACTATTGAATCTTGAATCTTGAATCTTGAATTCTATTTATAATTGTTGCTGCACAATAGCAGCAATGAAAATGTGTTGCCGTCCGACAACTTAGGCCACACTTGATCATTGTGAATTCTGTAAGAGAGGAATGAAGGGAACAAGATTCATACTTGTGAAAAAATAGTATATAATATATATAATAAGTAATTAATTTGTGTAATATGTAAGTTCTGCACCTTTGTGTTTCACTGTGGAATGGCCTTTTATATGGTTGTCAACCATATGCTTTTCTCCCGTGTACTTACAGAAGGGACAGTGGACAAGTTCACTGTCCCTGCATTTAGTAATTTCAGTGACCTCACCATCTATGATAATAGAAAGGTGTCTCTATATATCAGAGGGGAAAAGAATAGACAAAAGGCACAGCAATTAAAATCCACAAGACCAAATTAAATAATTTTTCATCTCAACAACAAATGTTGGCCCAGACCGGCCCAAAACAAATGATCAGATTTTTTTATATATAGCTTACTGTTATTTACCATTTAATTGTTATTTCATATCCTGATCTTCCGTTTTACTCAACAAACGCAAGCAACAACAAACACAAGCAACACAATATTTCATTAATTAAACATCAGTTGATCTTTCCTGCAGATTACTCAGATGATGGCTATTCGATTGTCTAATGCTTATATGAATGTAGCCTCAACAGTCCGGCGAACATCACGCATTTCCCATTTTACACTGTGCCATTTTCACGTCTAGGTCTAAAAGCCGGCTCCTACCAGTCTTCACGTGAAGTGAAGACGTTATCCGATGCAAACGTCGATGCAAATGAGTCAAACGTTGAGGTTGAGCCACTCCCCGATCTGCGTACTGCAGTCAGGGCTACTTGGAGGGGTGGGCATGGAAACGAAGGCCACGCGAGCCCAGTGCATTGTGGGAAATGTAGTATTTCGAGTCCCCGCACCCGCACCTCCCCCCCACCCCCCCCCCCCCCCACACACACACACACACACACACAGAGTGGATTTCGGTTGATATCTCTGTGAGTAAACCTCCAATTTCAAAAATTTCAACGGATTCGAAAACCTTAGGGGCGTGAGATTTAATATATATTCATATCCCCCACGGAAAAGCCGGCCTTTAAGTGCGACTCAAGTCCAAGTCCCAAGTCCAAGTCCCCATCTCCGGTAGTTGGGTGTAAAATTATCCCACAATTTAACCTAACCCTAACCCATATACTTTTTTACATTAGAATTACAGCTTATAGGCTATGTGGGCTTTTCAAACAGGTAAACGGCATGTTAAACGCTAAAAATAAGCCGTCAGCAGCATCAGGTCAGCCAGAATAAAATGCAAACTTTATAAAATACAGTGGAATCCATGTATAGTGATGGTTATAGTGATCAACCACTTATAGTGATCAAAAAGCTTGGTCCCAAATCATTCCTATACACATGCTGTTTAAATAATTCTAGCCCTAACCCTAATCGGGAAAGCCATAGAACATTTCACTACGACCAAAACAACACAGACAAATATTTTCTTTAAATCCGCGATTTTTTTAACGTTTTGGTGAAATGTTATTTGGTCTCTCCTATTTCTAAATATATCTGCACCGTTTGGTTTGACGACGTAAAACTATTTGTATAAGCATTTTACGAAATGTCTATGGGAAAATAAGTGGCGGATGAAAATCTCTGGTACAGTGCTGAAGCAGGAAGTGACGTTCCACTTTGGCTCTCTATTATAACAGGCATAGAGGTAATAGCGCGGCAGGCAGAATACAAATGTGCTTGTGCACGCCCCCCAATTAGCATTGCACACGGCGTTAAACGAGTGCAAAACAAGTACAAACGCAAAATTATTGCTTTTGCGACGATAGGGCCCCCTATCTGTTATTCTAGCCCTGTACAGGGTGCGATATATTTATTTTCCCATGATGGCGAAGGCTAGGCGAAGGCATGACCCGCGGCACCCGCCCCTCTCTGCCTCTGATTGGCTGACTGCACTCGGCTGCTCTCGCCTAACCTCGCGTCACCAGGCTCTTCTCGGCGAGAAAGAGCCTGGCCTCCCTTTACAAGTGATTTTGTCACCCTGCCTGTTTCCGGCCTAGAGCCCGCCCTAGACAGGAAACAACAGCGGAAATAGCTTGTTAACTTGACAATTAGACACAACGAATAAGAAAATAAAACGGCAAACAACAAAACAAAAGATGGACGTACCGAACAAAGTTTTTGAAGAAGTTCACAAACATCGCAGATTCACAATATCACATATTTTAAGCCAATACAGAAGCTTTACTTTTCAAACAAATGGCCAGTTGATGGAATAGTTATAACTTTATAACGCTAGTTGTCTGTCCGCTGTTATCGATAATGGAGGATCAAGTACAACAGTTAAAGCATCTCTGCTGCCTGTGCTGGGAAAGACATGGACATTGATCATAAGATTTCACATGGCGAGTACTCCATTGCCTTTAGCTCTAGACTAGAATATATATATTTATATATATATATTATATATATTTATATTTATATATATTTAGACTCTTTGGACTAGAAATGTGCTAACGCTACTATACAACTTGTGTTGTTGTTCTTTTCAGGCTCTAGCTAACGTAACCTCACCGCGTCAAGCTAACGGCAACAAAGACGTTTTTTGGTGCATTTATTTCCGGTGTTGTTTCCTGTTTCCTTGGTTTACGCCCCCATGACACAAAGCGGAGTAAAAGGTGCCCAGACTAGCTCTTGCCTGCTGCGGGGGGGAAGTAGGCTACTTCCAAGCATTACTACTATAACTAGATAGGCTATTAGTGGTGTGTTTGCTGGACAGCTAACATTCATACTTTATTAAAATGACTATGCAGTCAGTTAGTTTCTGCTGAGGATATAAGGGTCATCTAAGCATTAATTTGTTAATAACGTGAGCAGCAGGTGCAAAACAATCATTAAATCAACAAGCATGAGATGGCAGATGGCAGCATATAGAATCAAAAGGTTATGTGTGAGATCTTAATTTATTATATTAAACGTTACAATTGCAAACCGTATAACTATGAGTTATTTAGGCCTACTTAGCCTATTGCGCAGGCATATGAATGTGTATTTTTTCTTGTCATTCTAAATTTCATCAGGTCATCCAGCCGCCAATCTCTTTACTTCCCCTCGGCAGACGTTACCGCTCTATAAAATGCTCTACTACTCGTTTTGCAAAGAGCTTTTTTCCAAGTGCGGTCCGCAGTCTGAATGACCTTAATTCCAAACGCTAGATCTTACACCCGCCAAGCTGTAGACCATGCCTTACTTTTTGTTGTTTTTCCTTTGTATAAGATGTCTTATACCTGACTGTACATGGCAGCAATGCTGCCTCTATGCATACAGTAGGCACTTTATCTTAATTCATGTGCACTTTAATTATCTTGCACTTTCAAACTTGAGCTGGAGAACTCGGTTCTATCCACTTATGCACTTGTCTCTTTTTTTCTTTTTAAATTTTTAACCCTTTTATTCTTTTTATGCGGTATCTTAATGTTTTCATATGTTGTCCTGTGATTTGTTATGTATGTTTTTAAGCTCCTAGCACTTCCAATTCCAATGCAGTCCCTACTGTAAATGGCAAATAAAGTGACTCTGACTCTCTCTCATCACCTTGTTTCCTCTGATTAATATTTAAATTCAAATACATGTCATTCTTGTGTTACAATGAGCTGAATTAGTTCCCTGTAAATGACCCTGTTTTATATCACCCTTGATCAATTCTCTGTCTAGTATAGGCTACATACGTGCACTGCCAAGAGTAGCGGCAGCATAATAAACCATAGATATGACTATATTAAAAACATAAACACACTGGCGTCTTTCATGCAGGCTAGCAAGCGTAAGCTGTCTGTCTGACCCACTGAGTCTGACGGTCTGACCACAGACTGATTCAAGATTCAAGATTAAAGATTTTTATTGTCACTCCATGGTACAAGTATCACGTGTGAAATTATTGTGCTGTAGACTCCGTTTACAACATAGTACAAATGTAACAGGGCATATGAGTGCAAAACAACAAGAGACACAACAAGCAATAAGGCAGTAGAGTGATAAGACAAGTCAGAGACAGTGGCATATCCACTGCACATAGGTGCACATGTCATGTGCATACTTTAGACGTGCTTAAACATTTTAAATTCGACGTATATGACGTACAGGTGCTAATAGCATATACCTAATTAAACATACAATTAAACATTAGACATACATAATGGTAGCAGCTACAGTACGGTACAGTACAACTGTAGAAAGAGATGTAATAGCCAAGCGAATGTGTTTGGATGGAAGTTTGACGCTAGGCCAATCAGAGGCAGAGAGGGGAGGGTTATGCCTTCGCATAGCCTTCACCATCATCCGAAAAAATAATATTGTGTACAGGGCACCAAGACAGGGCACGGTGTGAGACAGACAGGAACTGCAAATGTAGGTTACACGTTATCTGAATGGTGCGCCTGTCTCTACATAGATCAGGATTTGTTTGTGTGTTGTGCTTTTATGACTAATAACCAATAACTATGTGTATATCTGCTTTATGGTTAATGATTATGAAATAAAGCCAACGTAACTTACATTTTCTCTAATGTACTCTGAGTCCAAATTGAATGTTAGGCCAACAGAAGAACATAATGCTGAATTATATTAGATTTATTTGGGGAATAGCATATTAGGGTAAAAAACTAAGGCATATACGTGGTACCACACATCGGTGTGCTGCGAATCTCGGTCTCGCCCTCCCTCCCCCCCTCTCTCTTTCTCCTCCCCCTCTCTCTTTCTCCTCCCCTTCTCTCTCCCTCTCTCACACACATGGCAAGGAGATGGGGGAGGGGTGGCCTGTCCATTTGAAAATATACAACGGTCGTTTGATCTTTTGACTCAATACGTCTGTAAATGAAACAGATGCATGTAATAAAGAAGTACATTAAAATATATAAACTCCTTATGGGATTATCAGTGCTGTAATACTTCTGATCTCATGTACTGTTCTGTTTTGTTTACAGTGCACACAAACTTCCTCATTCTTGAGGCATTGGCGCGTTTCCTGTTACCACAGCACCACCTCCCGTGCTAACACAACAAGTAATTCTTGCAACAAGTACATGCACGTACTGTATGTACCCAGAGGCAATCACACAATATCACCTGAATTCATACGTTTAATTCAATAACTGAATCCCCTACCATTGCGTGTATAATATTACTCTGCCCGATATCTTACGTCTTTTTTTTTGTTATTGCATGGGAGAGAAAACTAAATAATCAATTAAAGAGGAATTACAAGTTGGAAACACATTATTCTAACCCCCCTCCCACCACCACCATCTGCAATGTCCCAGAATCTACACACAGCAGCTGCATGGTGTGGTGTGAGTCAGTGGGTCCTATTCTGACAGACAGGGAGGAAAACAACCTGTTGGGGTCTTGGTAAAGCTTTACATCATGAGGCCTTTGGACAACAGAGGTGGAAGTAACTAATTTCAAGTACTCAAATTACTGTAATTGAGTTGTTTTTTTTGTCTAGTAGCTGACTTGTTATTTTGATATCACCAAAATTTGGTAGATTAGTGTAATTTTTTGTTTCTGGGTGACATTTCCAACCTATGTGCAAAGTTTGGCTGCTGTGGGCCTTATGGTTTCTTCTGATGTGCATACTGTTTTACAGAAGAAGAAGAAGAGCCCCATCACTGATGATGTCATAGTGACAATTGTGACATCACTGATGTCATAGACATTGTGACATCATTGTGATGTCATCAGTGAGTGATGTCATCAGTGATGCGAAGTTGAGTAATTGTGCACTGCGCATGCCAAAAGAGCAGAGATGATGTCAGGCACTGATGATGTAACAATTCCATCAGTGATGTCACTCGAGCAATTGTGGTTTTGTGATTACATGGAGCAACTGAGAAAAAGTGGGAGCTCGGAGCACTAGGAATCGAACATGCATAGCGCGCGAGACGCCCTTTTTGATCAAACTCACAATATAACGTTGTTCATTCAGGTAAGAAAAGCGGAGAGAAAAACAACCCAAAAATTAGGGAGTAAACTCGTGGACAGATTTATGTAGTTGATGATGTGTCAGTTTATCATGTATATCTTTTTGTCTTTTCTCTTTTTCTAAGGGGGGGTGGTTACAGATCGCCCCTGCCATGATACATTTTTGGGGACTGTATTGGGGACTGTATTTTATGTATATATGCATATATATATATATATATATATATATATATATATATATATATATATATATATATATATATATATATATACCAGCCAGGGTTAGCTCTGGCCAGACTAGCCATTGTTAGCAATAACAGTTGATAACAACACATTTTGCAGTATTTTGCGCATACACTGCAGCAACATGTCCACTTACAGTATACGAGGGGTCAGCTGAGCAGCATTTTGGTAAACAAACCGCGTCACTGGGTGGAAACGGCAATGGAACCCTATATGGAGCCTGAGCTTTGGGAGGCTTGAGCGTCTGACTCTACCTGGCTGACCCTGTTTACATTTTAAAAACTGCGACAGTTCACACAACTTTAACACGACATGCATATTATAATATACATCAAACTCTTGAGCTACTTCTGTTCTCACTCAGAATGTCAAAATATAAGCGATGTGATGTAAACTTTTTGAGATATTGACGTTTGTTTGGCACAACTCATACTAGTTAACTGCCGTGGCAACCCGATCTCCAAAAAAATTGTAAAATAGCAACGTTTGTGGACAAACGTTGCTATTTTACAATTTCGGCTAAGAAATTGTAAAATGGTAACGTATGTGTCTACAGCGGTGGGCGTGGTTTGGGCGTGGTTTACAGAGATTCTCTGTTTCTAACCCCTCCCCCTACTCTAATCCTAACCCTAAAATCTCAGAACGTTACTATTTTACAATTTTCGAGCTGAAATTGTAAAATAGCAACGTTGGTCCAAAACGTTGGTATTATACAATTTTCTGTGAGACTGTGTTGGCCGTGTCTGGGTGGTTGTGACGTCACGCTGATTCCAGGCCCGTAGCCAGGGTTAGAGGAATACCGAGGGCATTTTATCGCGGCGTGGGGGGGCCAGGGGGGGCTGTGCCCCCCCTGATAGAAAATGTTGTCCATTTTAAAGTAAAATGCTTCAATCTGGTGCACTTTGGGAGCAAAATGAAGAGGCTAGATCTATAAAGAACTACATACATCATGTTAGATTAATATCCTCTTTACTGTGCTGTTGCTTTAAAATGATCCAAAAAATAAATGTCTCCGCATATGATATAATTTATATTCTGCATACAGGTCACATGGCAGAATACTGCTCAATTAAATACAATGGTCCATCTACACAAACATCACTTACAGGGGAGTTACTTACCCATTCACTTCAATAGAACTGTCCCCAAAGTCTAGCCCCAATCTAGCCTCAATGCAAAATCTGAATGTTGTGAGTTATCTCTCTTCCTTCTATAGCACACAAATTGTTGCATTTCCGATCAACTGTCGCATTAAAACATCAATGACAGATTAATAGATCTGGGGACCGGGGCTATTTTTCTTTTTGGTGTGGAAAATACCGAGGTCATGACCTTGGTGTCCTCAATGGTAGCTACGGGCCTGGCTGATTCGTCCTAATTAGACAATGAATGTGTGTAGGCTACAACTGATTTAACTCAAAGAGACTCAAAAAAGACAAAAATGCTAATAAACAGTATTTACTACAACTTTCACTACTGCAGAACTGCCATCTAGGACTTTGAGGTCGAAGCTGGTAAGGCACCCCGAGATCGTCGGGGAAAATCCTGACCTTTGAACCGTGAAATCCCGAGCTCCCAGTAGGCTACAAAAGGAATGGCCCAAAACTGCTTTACAGAAATAAGAGACAAATGAAGACAAAAGTAGGCTAAGAGACAAAAGAACAAATGTTCCAGTTCAGATGAACACTGAACATTTACTAACATTCCCATCTCTCTCTCTCTTTCTTTCTGTCACTCTCTCTCTGTCTCTCTCTCTCTCTTTCTGTCACTCTCTTTCTGTCGCTCTCTCTCTGTCTCTCTCTCTCTCTTTCTGTCACTCTCTCTCTCTCTTTCTGTCGCTCTCTCTCTGTCTCTCTCTCTCTGTCTCTCTCTCTCTTTCTGTCGCTCTCTCTCTGTCTCTCTCTCTGTCTCTCTCTCTCTTTCTGTCTCTCTGTCTCTCTCTCTTTCTGTCTCTCTCTCTTTCTGTCTCTCACTGTCTGTCTCTCTCTGTCTCTCTCTCTCTCTCTCTGTCTCTCTCTCTTTTTCTGTCTCTCTGTCTCTCTCTCTGTCTCTCTCTTTCTGTCTCTCTTTCTGTCGCTCTCTCTTTCTGTCGCTCTGACTCTGTCTCTCTCTCTTTCTCTCTCTCTCTCTATCTCTCTTTCTGTCTCTGTCTTTCTGTCTCTCTCTTTCTGTCTCTTTCTGTCGCTCTGACTCTGTCTCTATCTCTCTTTTTCTCTTTCTGTCTCTGTCTTTCTGTCTCTCTCTTTCTCTTTCTCTCTCTCTCTCTCTCTGCAGGGAGATGGGGGAGGGGCAGGATGTTCATATTACTGCTGTAATACAGATCATCTGTACTGATGATGTCACTTTTGTTGACAGCAGACAGAAACTTTCACATTTTTGAGGCAGTGCCAGATTTGGGCGTATTGGTTTTTATGCACAGCCTGTGAGTCCTAGTGCTTATCACTAAAAAAGAAAAAGAAAAAGTTAACACTACATGTAGGCTATATCATTCACTGGAATTAAAAAATATATGTTTACTATACATGTCACATAACTGAATTGCATATAGAAATAACTAACCAAAATGGACTATTCTGCATTTGTTTACATTCTCCTCTCTTTCTGTCTCTCTTTCTGTCTCTCTCTCTGTCTCTCTCTCTTTCTGTCTCTCTCTAGGCTCTTTCACACACAGATCGCGCAAAAATTGCCATTTAGGAGTCCCGCAAAGGCCGCACCCTCGCCACGGAAATTGCTTTCACACAGAGCCAAGCAGCACGGCCACTTTCCCGTGCTGCAGTGTACTTTCAGGTGAAATCCCCCGCTCCCGGATTGAAAGGCGAGCGGAGGGATTTCCAGCTCCTCCTAGCCCAAATGAATATTTTCATAGGTTAGTGTAGCCTAGGCTACTGTATGATGAACGAATTCATTCAACAACCAAGACTTCCCTCCTTCTCCTAGTCCGCTGAGCAGGGAGGATAGGTGGAACGATACACGACCGCCCGCATATCAAACAGCTGCAGTCTGCATAACGTTCGTCGGGGGAATAGTATAGTGCACATGACTACTTAACGTTAGTAGTCTTTTGTAAGGGAATGCACAGAGCTGATTTCGAGAGGGAATAACCTCAGACCAACTCGCCACAGACAGCTATAGCCCTCTGAAGCTTATTATTATATCCGTTAATTTTACCTACTAATGTCAACATCGTTTGAGCATAAAGCCTAACCACACGGAACATTCCTCCTGGCGCCCCTGCAGTCATGATTGTTTAGGCTACTTTTTTACTTTCACTCCTGCACTTTCTTGATACATGAGGTGATTTCCCCTGTAATTTTTTTTATGAATGAGCTGACCATTCGCACCTTTTCCGGCTCGCTGCGACAACCTTTCAAATGGGGGCGGGTTGCCAGGTAACCCGGCGCTGTTACTACCTACCGTTGCGGGACAAAAGGCGTAAAACAATTGTCCACCAAAGCGCGTTCATGACTTTCACATTGGAGGCGCGAATCCTATTCTATTTTCCGTGCATTTTTCGGCTTTCAAGGCCGGTGTGAAAGAGCCTTCTGTCTCTCTTTCTGTCTCTCTCTCGGCAGGGAGATGGGGGAGGGGCAGGATGTTCATTTGAAAATATACAATAGTAGTTAATGAAGTCGCAGGCAATTGGAACTGCCTGCTTCCTTATCATGGGGGGCCTCGGACCAAATGAGTCACTGGGTTCCGCTCGCCTTGCAGAGAATGCCGACAGAACCTGGCAGCTGAGGTGGCCTCCTTCATGGAAGCAGAGTCGGACACGGAGTCTGTGTGAACAATGGAGCCGGGGTCGAAAAGGTCCTCCTCCTCTTCCTCGTCTTCAGACAGAAGATCATGGGGAAGCTAATCAAGATAATCAAACTTGGCATTTATCTCCAAAATGTCCTCCTCTCATGCCTCGCGGTGCTGGTCTTCCAGCTCGAGCTGAAAGCCCCAGCTGTGTAACACAGAGGTCCCCTCGCCTGTGTCCTGTTGAGCATTACCTGTGGCTGCCATCCCCCACACCAGGAGTTGTAAAGTATTTCCCAGTTTATTTAAACTCGTGAACAATGAATTGTCACAAAGCATAGTGCAGAAACTGCCACACCAGCATCACTTTCTCATTAGAAACATCAAACTGTCCCCACATGTCTGGCATTTTGCTGCTAGCAGCTACCAATCTGTTGACAGTTCTAGTAGTCTGCCTCCCTGCCTGGCAATGCTTTTACAGCAACAGACACGCCCCCCTCTGGCTGTCACGTGAATTACAAGAAGAGAAGCTGCTCCTCCAGTTCTTTTACTTGGCTGGCTACATCCATGGAGTCCGTGGAATTTGTCTGTAAGAAGCAGTGTTGGGCAAGTTACTTTAAAAATGTAATATACTACATATTACTAGTTACTTTCATTTGAAAGTAATAAGTTACTTTACAATATTACTTTCTGTGTAGAGTAACTCATTACTTATTACACTACTTTTGCATTACTTTGACCAAAACAACAACAGCAGCAGAATGACATCGCTGCCCCGGAACCATCCCGAAAAATAATTTCAACCGCCTTGAAGTCAGTGTAAACGATCCAAAATTCTAAATGTTATTCTTTTCCTTTGTTATTGTCATCTATAGTGGTTATTTGCATAAAAACACACAGTTTGATTAGGAAATGATTGTATCTTTTTTAAATATGTGCTTTGATTTAATCAAATGTAACTCAATTTGTAACTTGAGTTACTTGACAAAGTAACTGGTATAATATTACTGAAATCCTATAAGTAATAAGTTATATTACTGAGTTACTGCTAAAAGTAATATATTACATGTAATATGTTACTTTTGTAATGAGTTACCCCCAACACTGGTAAGAAGTCAGACAGGCAAGTTCAGGTCAATCATTGGCCTTGAATGTGATGACAGACACTACTGAGAAGATGAGGGATCTTCTGCTCCCAAAAAACATGAAATGCATATATGTTCTTAGGCACTATATAGCCTTACTATTAGCCTATAGTTGGCTTGCCAGCTCTGTCCTCATGTTTACTTTGTGGGCTTTGCTTTTGGGTTGTTTCTGAATTTTCCATATGGATCAGTAAAGTGCATAATTATCTTATCTTCTTCACCTTCTTTTGATTATAGGTTAGAGGATTGTGACTGGAAGGTCACTGATTTAAATCCCCAGACTGAATTTAAATCTAGACAGTTAAAGTGAGCAGCAGACTCTGCTCACTACACCACTAGTGTCAAAGTGCCCTTTAGCAAGGCACTCGCTGTCCAGCTGCTCTGCTCAGTAGGAAGCTCAGCAGGTGTGAAGAAGAGCATAAAGATGTAAAGGTAACTTAGAAAAAAAAGAGTTAGTGAAGAGGAATGTGATATGTAAAGCTATAAGGAATATGCCTGTGGGAAATGAACCCAGTGAAAAGAAAATTGGTGTTGTAGGCTACTTCAGGCGATGTTCCATTGTTTTAACATGACGGATACAGTATTTGGCTCTTGGCTGCCATGAAAACCACAACATGAATCAGATGAAGTTGATATATAAACCTGCACTGATGTAAAGCTCAGCTCACCGTGAGAGGAAGACGCCAGGAAGAAGATGCACAGAGCCAAGAACGTTACAAACACAGCGCAGGGAGGTGTGGTGTGGTGTGGTGTGGGGCAGGACGGGGCGACGCTCCCCCGGGCTTCATGGGCCGGGCATCCCAGCAGCTACCAATCTGTTGACAGTTCTGTAGTCTGCCTCCATTGCAATGCTTTTATCAACAGGCAGGCACGCCCCCTCTGGCTGTCACGTGATTTACAAGAAGAGAAGCTACTCCTCCAGTTCTTTTACTTGGCTACATCCATAGAGATTACAATTTGGACACGTGGAATTTGTCTGTAGGAACACGCAGACAGGCAAGATCAGGTAAAACAAATAAATAAAGTGCAATAACAAAAACATTTAAAAATATTGCAACTTTTTTTGAGTGCAAGTTTGATGTTTTGACTGAATATGCTTGTAACTAAAACAATTCCTTGCAATTAGAAGGGAAGTCAAATATATAATTCTGAGTTACAATGGCCTACTTCTGTTTAACAGCTGTTTTGAGAAACTTGACTTTCTGACTGCTTTCTGTCACTGCTCAGCTCATTGAGGCTTGTCAATAGCAGCAGGAGAACTGTAAAAATACATTAAATATTACTTTAAGGTACATTAAAAGGCTATTCAAAACATGAATACAGACATAATGAGGGAAGAACAGAAGAACAGTATTATAAAACTCAATGCTAATGTAGTTTATAATGAAATAATACTATACCAGTAGGCTACTATTAAATAATTAAATAATGTAATAGGACAGCATTAATGCAATTTATACTAAGAAAGTGACAATTGACTCTAAGATAAAAAAGAAAAGAAAATGGGGTTGATGTTGTTAAAAGACAGTGGCAGGGTCGGGGAAACTCACTCACTGGACGAAAAAAAACAAGAAAAAAAGTGCATAGCTTAGAATGGCACTTTTTTCTGAGTCCTTTTTCTCTCCAATTGTCATTGGCCAATTTCCCCTGCTCCACCCCCTCTGTCGATCTGGGGAGAGTTGTAGACTAGCACATGCTTCCTCCAATACATGTGCAGTCGCCACTCGCCAGCCACTTCTTTCACCGGCAGGACGTGCTGTAGTGAGTGGGAGGATCACGCTACTCCCCCCAGTTCCCCTCCCCCCCAAACACGCCACCCGACTGAGCAGAGGCACTAGTGCAGCGACCAGGACTCATACCCCACCGGCAGACATGGCCAATTGTGTCTGTAGGTTAATCTGACCAATTGGCCGGAGGTAACACAGGCGCTCGAACCTGCGACCCTCATGTTGGTAAGCAGGGAATCTACCGCTGCACTACCCCGATGCCCGATTTAGCATGAATTAGGGGGTGAATTAATGTAAATGTAAGGAAGGCAAGTTGATTTCTACATCACATTTCATACACAGTCAACTCAAAGTGCTTTACATAAAATGGATGAAAAGAAAAGAGCAGAGTGTTACAAGGTAAAGTGTAAGATCCAAAATATCACAGTGAACAATTTGTATATTTTTAATTTGTGAGTGAAATCATATGCAGCATATAAATTGGCGCCATTGTGAACGGACTCTGTAAATGTCATAAACTTTATAGAGACCTTCTGAAAACAGAGTGCTTTATTAAAGTGCTTTATATGATAGAAAAATACAAAGGCAAGCCAAACATTACATTCAAATTACATTCAAAGTAGAAATAATCAAAAAATACAGATATAATAGAGAAATGAGTAATAAATATGAAAACAGTGTATTGCACATACAAATACTCTTCTACAATATGCACTGTATTTTATTTGATCATAAACCTGAATTTTCCCCCAGAGGAAAATAAAGTGCAATCTTATCTTGTCTTGTTTTGGAGCTAAGACATTCATTTGCAGACAAGGAGCAGAATTCAAAAATCAGCTCTGTGGCACTGGGAGCTGATGCAGCGACCTAAGAACACTGAAAGTTTTGAAATTAAAATGTGATTAAGTGTCAAATGCCTTAAACAATGGCAGCTACATATTCCTTCCCTCCCCTTGCCCTTCACATCAGAGGGGATTTAGAAGTGGGCACAGATCAGGGTTCCCCAAATTTCTGAGTAGCCAGCCAGATCAAGGGATGAAAAATGTTGTACATTTTAGAGTAAAATGAATCAATCTGGTGCACTTTGAGACCAGCAAAATGAATGAGGCTATGAAGAACTACACATCCCATTAATATCCTCTTTACTGTTCTGTGGCTTCACTATATGGTAGAATACTGCTTGCTTAAATACAATGGGCCATCTATACCAAAATCACTTCCAGGGGAGAACAATGTTACATTTTCTTTGTAGGCACAAACAAAAGTAAAATAAAATGAAAAATGGAATTTTGTAACTTTGATTGGAATGATGTTCAGCCAAGATAGTATATCATATAGTATATAAGCCCTAAAGTATGAGTTATACCCCTTAAAGCAGGGATGTCACACATCATGACGGCCAGTTTCTACTGTCACAAATCATCGTGTTCACCTTCTACTGTCACAAATCAGCATGTTCAGTTTCGGCTGTCACACATCATGTTCAGTTTCTATTGTTACAAATCATCATGTTCACCTTATATTGTTAGAAATCATCGTGTTCAGTTTCTACTGTCACAAATCAGCATGTTCAGGTTGTACTGTCACACATCATCATGTCATCGTGTTCAGTTTCTACTGTCACAAATCATCATGTTCAGTTTCTACACAAATCATCGTGTTCAGTTACTACACAAATCATCGTGTTCAGTTTCTACACAAATCATCGTGTTCAGTTTCTACTGTCACACATCATCATGTTCAGTTTCTACTGTCACAAATCATCGTGTTCAGTTTCTACTGTCACAAATGATCATTTTCAGTTTCTACTGTCACAAATCATCGTGTTCAGTTTCTACTGTCAAAAATCATCATGTTCAGTTTCTACACAAATCATCGTGTTCAGTTTCTACTGTCACACATCATCATGTTCAGTTTCTACTGTCACACATCATCATGTTCAGTTTCTACTGTCACAAATCATCATGTTCAGTTTCTACTGTCACACATCATCATGTTCAGTTTCTACTGTCACACATCATCATGTTCAGTTTCTACTGTCACACACATCGGCCCCTATCGTTGCATCGGCGCAGTTTCTAGGCCGAGCGGCAGGCGCAGATCAAAGCAGTGGGCGTGGACAGGCGCACTTGATATCGTCGTGCTGGCGCTAGATGCAGCCCAAAGCATTACAACCACGCCTTTTAGGCGTAAAATTATGCACCGTCATGCTCATTGGATAAGTGCAATAAACGAATCGCACGCTTGCCTTTTTAGCTCCAATTCCACTGGTCCCGCAAAACCAGACGAAACCCAAGCCTCTGATCCCCCCCACCTCCCTTCATCCCGTCTGTCTCCATATATCGGCTATTATTCCATATTATGATGCTTAAGTTCTCAAACCAATCTAACTGCAGTTTAAATACTGCAAGCATGTAAATATGCTACACTATAGCAAGATCAAAGTGAAAATAATGTTCTATGCATCAGCTAGAAAAATATAGCCTATTAGATTGGTGAAAGTTTGTCCAGAAAGATATCATTTTCTCTCGCCTGCTGCAGGAAGGATGATGCACATAAATATACCCTACATTATGTCAAGTCATTGCATAAATGTGTTTTTATTGTAAAACTAAATGTGAAATAGGGCCAAGTTATTGGAGGGACATCACAGTATAGCAGATGCCATTAGAAGCGCGTTCCGAAGCGCGTTCCGCTGTTACTTCTCTAAATCACGTTAACTCGACAAGGGGTATATATAGGCCCAGGAGGACATATATGTTTCACATAGGGTGGTGTTTTTATTTCGATGTTTTATTTGGTCCAATATTGAAATATTGACAATGGCAGGCTGTGTTACCATTACACATTAATTTAGAACTACCTTTTATATCTATTTTGGCTCATTTGGTGGCTATTTAGTAGCGAAATGAAGAAACACAATGCATGCTGGGAACTCAGAGAGAGAGAGAGAGAAGGGTGACAGAGAAGAAGCAGTGAAGGCACAGAATAGGCCTGCTTTTCAAAAGCGCAAAGCGCTAAATGTAGGCCAGGTCCCAAGATATCACTAGGCTGGTATTTAGCGCCGACACGCCCACTTTGGGACTGCGCCACGCCCATTCGGCCTAAAGCGCATTTGGCAGCCTAAAGCCTATTGCTATCTTGCCGAAACAGGCGCAAGGCACGTTTTTTTGCGGTTAAGGCCCGTAATAGCGCCGATGGCCTGTGGGAGAATAGAGCCCATCATGTTCAGTTTCTACTGTCACACATCATCATGTTCAGTTTCTACTGTCACACACATCATGTTCAGTTTCTACTGTCACACATCATCATGTTCAGTTTCTACACAAATCATCATGTTCAGTTTCTACTGTCACACATCATCATGTTCAGTTTCTACTGTCACACATCATCATGTTCAGTTTCTACTGTCACAAATCATCATGTTCAGTTTCTACTGTCACACATCATCATGTTCAGTTTCTACTGTCACAAATCATCGTGTTCAGTTTTTACTGTCACACATCATGTTCAGTTTCTACTGTCACACATCATCATGTTCAGTTTCTACTGTCACACATCATCGTGTTCAGTTTCTACTGTCACAAATCATCATGTTTAGTTTCTACTGTCACAAATCATCATGTTCAGTTTCTATTGTTAGAAATAATCGTGTTCAGTTTCTACTGTCACAAATCATCATGTTCAGTTTCTATTGTTAGAAATAATCGTGTTCAGTTTCTACTGTCACAAATCATCGTGTTCAGTTTCTACTGTCACACATCATCATGTTCAGTTTCTACTGTCACAAATCATCATGTTTAGTTTCTACTGTCACAAATCATCATGTTCAGTTTCTATTGTTAGAAATCATCATGTTTAGTTTCTACTGTCACACATCATCATGTTCAGTTTCTATTGTTAGAAATAATCGTGTTCAGTTTCTACTGTCACAAATCATCGTGTTCAGTTTCTACTGTCACAAATGATCATTTTCAGTTTCTACTGTCACAAATCGTGTTCAGTTTCTACTAGGGGTGTCACGATACACTCAGTTCACGATACGATACGTATCACGATACTGGGTTCACGATAAAGATACGATACGATACGATTTTAACAATATTTTACGCCAAACCCCACATAGGTTACGCTAAAACCACCACCGCAAAGCGTCCTCCTGTACTTGGCCAGTCGGCAGGAAAGTATCGCGGGCCTTCACGAGACTTGGTGACCGAGATCACGTTTGAGGTAATTTGATCCCTGTGCGACTCCAGGAAACAGCCTTTGGCGAAATATCACTGTGGTGGTTCTTGAGGGATCAGATTATGACGATATTTGGCGAAAACGGGAATAAAAATAGCTATTTAGATGCAGGAAAGACAGGCTCACACTTGGCCCCAAGTCAGCTCCATTTTACAACTGACTTGGACGCTATTGATCTCAAAACAACGCTAGGACGGCCAGAAACGCCACGGAGATCGCTGGCTGAGTGGCCAAATCATAATTAATGCCAGGAGATGGGTCCAGGTTAAAAAAAACCGAAATTCTTCTTTAAAAGAGCTAATGAAAGAGAAAAATGCATTAACAAAGCTAATGAATTCTAAAGATGTGATCATTAAACCTGCTGACAAGGGAGGTGCCATCGACATAAAATGAATTGCCAACTATTTTTTATAATCATCTTATATCATCATCTTGGACTAATATCTAAAAAATAAAAATAAATGAAAATTCTCTGCTTCCAGCTTCATAAATGTGAATATTGATTGACGTTTTACAGACCAAACAACTAATCGATTAGTCGAGAAAATAATCAACAGATTAATCGATAATGAAAATAATCATTTGTTGCAGCCCTACATACATTGTATTAAATACTGACCAAAACCAAATCCAGTCAAGAAAATACGCTCTGCCTGGAAAAATATGGAATTTTAAAATGGAAAGCGTGTAGGAACCCTGCCAATCATCTCACATATGATGATATTTGTGGCTGTGAAGAACAATCTGCATCTATACAGTCGCATTTCAAAACAAATCAAGGTCTGGGAAAATTATGGAATTTTTTTAATTGAAAATGTGTAGAAACCCTGTGGTTGGATTACCAAACCGCACCACAGGACTGGGACTCTGGGTTTCAGGTCGGAGCGACATCGTTCTCACCTGGCCAAACCAACCAAAGTATATGAGCGAGATGAACCAATCAGACGATGCCGTAACTTCACGGGCAGACTGAGCGCTGGTCGTCTCTGTTCCAAACGGGCTGTGTAACGTTTTGGAGTGGAGCTCTTCACCTGGAGTCTACATGCTGTGGACTTCAAACCCATACGGAAGAGGCATATATACACATATATGTAGTAAACATAGTAGTATGTAGTATATGTTCATATAAGTATTCGACATATATCCACATATATATCCAGGATATATGTGCATATATGTATCACAATATATGAACATGTATGGAATTGGAACGTTTCATATATGGTCCATATATGTTAGTCCTATATAATTATATATGTGCATACATGTATAGATTGTATATGGACACATATGATAATTAATTATATGTACATTTGTATGCATTGACACTATACGGACATATATGCTTAATACATATAAAACTATATATGAATAATAACTATACATACATATATGTTTTATTTTATATGAACATATATGACTATTACCTGTGTATAACTGTATGTATTTACCTGTATTCAACATATATCCACCTATATATCCAGGATATGCGTGCATATATGTGCATATATATCACAATATATGAGCATGTATGGAATTGGAACGTTTCATATATGGTCCATATATGTTTGTCCTTTATAATTATATATGTGCATACATGTATAGATTGTATATGGACACATATGGCAATTAACTATATGTACATTTGTATGCATTGACAGTATACGGGCATATATGGTTAATACATATATAACTATATATGAATAATAACTATACATACATATGTTTTATTTTATATGAACATATATGACTATTACCTGTGTATAACTGTATGTATTTATCTGTATTCGACATATATCCACCTATATATCCAGGATAGATGTGCATATATGTGCATATATATCACAATATATGAACATGTATGGAATTGGAACGTTTCATATATGGTCCATATATGTTTGTCCTATATAATTATATATGTGCATACATGTATAGATTGTATATGGACACATATGGCAATTAATTATATGTACATTTGTATGCATTGACACTATACGGGCATATATGGTATAAAACTATATATGAATAATAACTATACATACATATATGTTTTATTTTATATGAACATATATGACTATTGCCTGTGTATAACTGTATGTATTTATCTCTATTTGACATATATCCACCTATATATCCAGGATATATGTGCATATATATCACAATATATGAACATGTATGGAATCAAAACACATATCTAATTAAAAGAAATATAATTTTCCAAATTATTTTTGATTGAACAACATCTCAGAAGTGAAACCCACCATAAAAATGGTTAGTTTTGTGCAAGACTTCCAGCACTACTGGATATTTTCAAGGTTTGTCCAGTGTGCATGAGATTGAAAAATAAGGGTTTTTTGACAGTGGAGTCATTAAAATGCCCCATAGTCTATATTATGGTTTTAGTGTAAACATTATATATTATATATGATTTAGAAGCTGATTCCAAATATATAATTTAAAAGCTTCATAAATTAAATCCTGTGGAGTTATTAACCATATTAGATCCCTAATCTCTGCCCCAAATGCATCATGGGACTTCCATGCAAATTCTGGAGAAATGTTCACGCCCCCTCCAACCAGTCTCTCTGCTGCACCCTGGATTACTTACATGAACATAGATGATCACATGTATGAGAATACTCATATATGTTAATTGCTTATATGAGCATACCTGCTGACATATGTAAGTAAAAAATGTTAATTGCTGATATACACATATGTAGACATATGTAAGTTTAACCCTATGGGCTCTATCGTTGCAGCGGCGCAGTTTCTAGGCCGAGCGCCAGCCGCAGCGCAAAGCAGTGGGCGTGGAAAGGCGCACTTGATATCTTGGTATCGGCGCTAAACTCAGCCTCAACCATTATAACCACGCCTTTTAAGCGTAAAATTATGCATTGTCCGCTCATTGGAGAATTGCAGGGAAGAGACACACGCTTGCCTTTTAAGCTCCAATTCCTGGACAAATCCGGTAAAACCAGACAAAGCCAAGGGCTCCGCCGCCCCCCCCTCCCTTCATCCGGTCTGTCTATCTCCATATATAGGCTATTATTCCATATTATTATGCTTCTCAAAGCAATCTAACTGCAGTTAAAATACTGCAAGCATGTAAATACCGGCGTTAATTGACAAAATATGTAGCCAGACCCCGCGTCAATATGGGACCTGCGGCAGTTTGGGACCTGCTTTAATTATTTTTGTACAAAAATATTGCTCAGCAAAGATTGTAAATAGTATGAAATTGTTTATTTAAACCATTTATTTTAATGAGTTGGCTACAGTCAGCACCCCACACGATTGCTTGTCTATGGGGAGAGCCGCGCCTCCCTCTCAGCGCAGCAGAGCACATTGCATGCCAGTTCTGGCCTGTACATGAAATCAAATAAAATTTGAGCTGAACTGTGACCTACCGGTATTTACCACTAAACTTTCTCCACTGAAGGTGAGAGAACATGATCATCATGTGAGCAGATTATTTGTTGCATGCGCTGCCTCCTCCGCTGTTCATCACTCACGGAGCACCCTCTTCAGTAGCGCACATGTGAAAGAGCGGTGAAATACCAATTAGAAGCGGACTTCTATGCCCGCTGGCAGGGAAATATACCATAGGCACATTTCTCAAAATAATTATTACACCAGAGATGTCGGTTTTAGTGTATAAAAATCTTCAGGAAATGCCTACACAATTTTCAGAATCATCAGATGTTGAGGGAAAACGAATTTTGATCAGCAAGTTTCGTGCATGTGTTTTTTTTCCTCGTTGTTCCCGTTTCCTCGTTGTTCGTATTCTTCATCCGATTTTTCTTCTTCGTTGTGTTTGGGAGATGCATTCAACAGGATGTCGCAAAGGTAAAAAGAAAACATTGAAAAAACTAACCGGGCGTCAAATTGGGACCTGCTTTTATGTACAAAATATGTATCCAGACCCCGCTTATATATGGGACCCGCGGCAATTTGGAAGTCGGCTTCTAATTGGTATTTTACGGTACATGCCTATAATGTCAATTATCTGAATGAAATAATAATACATATTAATTAGGAATATTAGTAATATTAGTAGCCTAGCTAATTTCGGGGGGGGGGGGGTAATAAAACGTAGAGCTATATTACACATAAATGGGGATTATTATGATAGCCTAAACTAAATTTATGAAACTGCATTACAGCTTCACCCAAAGCCTGAGAAGGGTTGCAATCTTATATTCTATTGTATTCTAAAGTATTTTTTTCTATATATTGTATTCTCCATTCACTTTCCTGTCCCCGGTGCACAGAATCCTGCTTTAGGCCTGCTTTTCAAAAGCGCAAAGCGCTAAAAGTAGGCCAGGTCGGAAGATGGCTGGAAGATAGCAGTACGCCGGTATTTAGCGCCGACACGCCCACTTCGGCGCATTCAGGGACTCCGCCAGGCCCATTCGGCCTAAAGCGCATTTGGCAGCCTAAAGCCTATTGCTATTTTCCCGAAACAGGCGCAAGGCACGTTTTTTTGCGGTTAAGGCCCGTAATAGCGCCGATGGCCTGTGGGAGAATAGGGCCCTATGGGCTCTATTCTCCCACAGGCCATCGGCGCTATTACGGGCCTTAACCGCAAAAAAACGTGCCTTGCGCATGTTTCGGCAAGATAGCAATAGGCTTTAGGCTGCCAAATGCGCTTTAGGCCGAATGGGCGTGGCGCAGTCCCAAAGTGGGCGTGTCGGCGCTAAATACCAGCCTAGTTATATCTTGGGAGCTGGCCTACATTTAGCGCTTTGCGCTTTTGTAAAGCAGGCCTATTCTCTGCCTTCACTGCTTCTTCTCTGTCACCCTTCTCTCTCTCTCTCTCTGAGTTCCCAGCATGCATTGTGTTTCTTCATTTCGCTACTAAATAGCCACCAAATGAGCCAAAATAGATATAAAAGGTAGTTCTAAATTAATGTGTAATGGTAACACAGCCTGCCATTGTCAACATTTCAATATTGGACCAAATAAAACTTCGAAATGAAAACACCACCCTATGTGAAACATATATGTCCTCTTGAGCCTATATATACCCCTTGTGGAGTTAACGTGATTTAGAGAAGTAACAGCGGAACGCGCTTCGGAACGCGCTTCTAATGGCATCTGCTATACTCTGATGTCCCTCCAATAACTTGGCCCTATTTCACATTTAGTTTTACAATAAAAACACATTTATGCAATGACTTGACATAATGTAGGGTATATTTATGTGCATCATCCTTCCTGCAGCAGGCGAGAGAAAATGATATCTTTCTGGACAAACTTTCACCAATCTAATAGGCTATATTTTTCTAGCTGATGCATAGAACATTATTTTCACTTTGATCTTGCTATAGTGTAGCGTATTTACATGCCTGCAGTATTGAAACTGCAGTTAGATTGCTTTGAGAAGCATAATAATATGGAATAATAGCCTATAATGCAGACAGACAGGCTGGATGAAGGGAGGGGGGGGGGGGGGCAGAGCGTTTGGCTTTCGTCTGGTTTTGCGGGATCACTGGAATTGGAGCTAAAAAGGCAAGCGTGCGATTCGTTTATTGCACTTATCCAATGAGCATGACGGTGCATAATTTTACGCCTAAAAGGCGTGATTGTAATGCTTTGGGCTGCATCTAGCGCCAGCACGACGATATCAAGTGCGCCTTTCCACGCCCACTGCTTTGATCTGCGCCTGCCGCTCGGCCTAGAAACTGCGCCGATGCAACGATAGGGGCCTATATGTTCAATGCGTACACAAACATATATGATTACATGTATGAGAATATCCGCATATGTTAACTGATTATATGAGCATATATGTTGACATACATAATAGTAATCATATATGTTTAATGCTTATACGAAGACATATTTTGATATGGAAGAGAATAACATATATGTGTGTTGCTTGTATTTGCATATATGCGGAAATATGTAGAAATATTCTTATATGTTAATTGCTTATATGTACATATATCTAAACATATGCGAGAATAACCCTGTATGTCCATTACTTGTATGAACATATATGATCACATGTATGAGAATACTCATATGTTAATTGCTTATATGAGCAAACATGCTTGCATATGTAAGTAAATTATTATATGTTAATTGCTGATATGCACATATATGTAGACATATGTAAGTTTAACCCTATATGTTCAATGCTTACACAAACATATATGATTACATGTATGCGAACATCCGCATATGTTAATTGATTATATGAGCATATATGTTGACATACGTAATAATGATCATATATGTTTAATGCTTATATGCACACATATTTTGATATGCAAGAGAATAACATATATGTGTGTTGCCTGTATTTGCATAGATGCGGAAATATGTAGAAATTTTCTTATATGTTAATTGCTTATATGTACATATATCTAAACATATGCGAGAATAACCCTGTATGTCCATTACTTGTATGAACATATATGATCACATGTATGAGAATACTCATATATGTTAATTGCTTATATGAGCATACATGCTTACATATGTAAGTAAATTCTTATATGTTAATTGCTGATATGCACATATATGTAGACATATGTAAGTTTAACCCTATATGTTCAATGCTTACACAAACATATATGATTACATGTATGCGAACATCCGCATATGTTAATTGATTATATGAGCATATATGTTGACATACGTAATAATGATCATATATGTTTAATGCTTATATGCACACATATTTTGATATGCAAGAGAATAACATATATGTGTGTTGCTTGTATTTGCATATATGCGGAAATATGTAGAAATATTCTTATATGTTAATTGCTTATATGTACATATATATAAACATATGCAAGAATAACCCTGTATGTCCATTACTTGCATGGACATATATGATCACTTGTATGAGAATACTCATATGTTAATTGCTTATATGAGCATACATGCTTACATATGTAAGTAAATTCTTATATGTTAATTGCTGATATGCACATATGTGTAGACATATGTAAGTTTAACCATATATGTTTAATGCTTACACAAACATATATGATTACATGTATGCGAACATCCGCATATGTTAATTGATTATATGAGCATATATGTTGACATACGTAATAATAATCATATATGTTTAATGCTTAAATGCACACATATTTTGATATGCAAGAGAATAACATATATGTGTGTTGCTTGTATTTGCATATACGCAGAAATATGTAGAAACAATATTATATGTTAATTGCTTATATGTACATATATCTAAACATAATAGAATAACCCTGTATGTCCATTACTTGCATGAACATATATGATCACATGTATGACAATACTCATGTATGTTAATTGCTTATATGAGCATACATGCTTACATATGTAAGTAAATTATTATATGGTAATTACTGATATGCACATATATGTAGACATATGTAAGTTTAACCCTATATGTTCAATGCTTACACAAACATATATGATTACATGTATGCGAACATCCGCATATGTTAATTGATTATATGAGCATATATGTTGACATACGTAATAATAATCATATATGTTTAATGCTTATATGCACATATATATATATATATATATGTTTAATGCTTATATGCACACGTTGATATGCAAGAGAATAACATATATGTGTGTTGCTTGTATTTGCATATATGCGGAAATATGTAGAAATATTCTTATATGTTAATTGCTTATATGTACATATATCTAAACATATGCGAGAATAACCCTGTATGTCCATTACTTGTATGAACATATATGATCACATGTATGAGAATACTCATATAGGTTAATTGCTTATATGAGCATACATGCTTACATATGTAAGTCAATTCTTATATGTTAATTGCTGATATGCACATATGTGTAGACATATGTAAGTTTAACCCTATATGTTCAATGCTTACACAAACATATATGATTACATGTATGCGAACATCCGCATATGTTAATTGATTATATGAGCATATATGTTGACATACGTAATAATAATCATATATGTTTAATGCTTATATGCACACATATTTTGATATGCAAGAGAATAACATATATGTGTGTTGCTTGTATTTGCATATATGCGGAAATATGTAGAAATATTTGTATATGTTAATTGCTTATATGTACATATATCTAAACATATGCAATAATAACCCTGTATGCCCATTACTTGCATGCACATATATGATCACATGTATGAGAATACTCATATATGTTAATTGCTTATATGAGCATACATGCTTACATATGTAAGTACATTCTTATATGTTAATTGCTGATATGCACATATGTGTAGACATGTGAGGTCTCTAGACCATAGTTCAAGCAGAAGGCCATTCGTGCATAATCTAATCCGATCACCCCTGACGTCAATCAAGTTCTAGTATGACGTGGTCAGTCAAAGTCTTAGTATGACGTCCGTAATGACGTCAGATATGACGTCAGTTAATTCTCATATATATAGCAAGGGGTCTACGTCACCTCTCTCTCTCTGGCCGATCATAACAGCAGCAGCTTCACAGCAGTCCATCTCCCTTGAGCCCTCCTCCGGAGCGTTGTTTTGCACCATATCCGGAGACCGAATCAGCATCCTCAAGCCTCCTCTACCCGTGGAAATCCAACGCAGATATTCCCCGCATATTCCTCAAACGCTTCCCACTCCATTCCCGGCATGTCGAGCTCCGAGCCAGAGCAGTCAATGGACAGCGACAGCAGCTCAGCCAACGAGACCCCGTTCCAGATCGGCCACGGTGCGTTCTTGCTTTCCGAGACGTCTGATGAAGACGTTGGCGAAGCGGCCGGACCACAGGCCGCCAACGCAGCCACGATGAAAGGGCCCGGCGCGCGTTCCCGTGGCACGGGGCGCGCCACTGCGACGGCCCTTGGAAGGAGAGCAGATGACGAAGTGCCGCGTGCGCCCGGTCGCCCAAGAACGCGCGCGAGCGTGCCAGAGGGGGAGGCCGCTCGGCGCGGACGTGCGAGAGGCCGCGGACGAAGATCAGCAGAGGCAGCCGCTCCGAGAGCGGGGAGACGCCGGGGAAATACAGGCCGCGGGGCCACCGCGAGACGCCATGTCCTTCCTGGTCGCACTGACCTCCAGGCCGCCGCCCCGGAAGCGGAAACGGCACCATTCGCAGCTCCGCCGAGCCGACAGGGGTCGTCAAGAGCCATTCTGCTGTCCCTGCTAGATGCTAGCAGATCAGTGGATGCTCGCCTGAGGGCCCTGGAAACCCCCCCCCCCTTTCCCCCCACGTTCGCCACAGCCCAGCCAGCGCAGCAGCCGATCCCGCCCCCGCCCACGCAGCAAGCCGTCGTGCTCCTCACCACCGCCCAACCCGCCCAGACGAACACCCTGGCGTCCGCCACGCCCGCCATCTCATTTGGTATGCCTTTTGTTTCTCCCTGTGCCGATGTGTCTCCCAGGTTGAGATCCCAGATTTTGAAGGGCAGAGACATCAATTTAGTTAGCATACTCCTGCCATCCCCCGAGTGCAAAAGGAAGGTCGGGGGTGACCCAGATGGCCCTGTCTACTTAAAGTCGTCCGACCCCCGCCTGTCCAAAGACCTCTCCCTATGTGACTTCCTGAACACGTTCGGCGTCTACCGCGACGTGATCTGTGAGGTGTACCCAGAGCGCCGCCACGAGCTAGATTTATATATAGCGCTAATAGTGGACCTCTACTCCAACCACGGTAAATTATTCTACCAGTATCATAAAGCATTCTCCGCTAAAGCCGCCCTGATGATCACCCGGGCTAATACGCGGCTTAACTGGTCCATTATGGACATGCAGATCTTCATGTCGCTGGTTAGCGGGCGGCCGGTGAACACCTGCTGCTCGTGACGCGAACCGGGGCACTCTGCACAATTCTGCCCAAAGGCGGCCTTTCATTCCGGCGCCGCCCCCAGCCCCGCCCCCTCCTGGGCGCCCGACACCAGCGGGTCCTCCCAGGTGCATGCCCATTCCCCCGACTACCTTTGCAGATATTTCAATGAAAACGTGTGCACATATCCCAAATGTAATTTCCTGCACGCATGTAGCACCTGCGGGGACGCCCACCCCCGCTCCCGCTGCCCGCAAAGGACCCGCCCCCCACCAAACAAGAAATATTGATTTACATTGCTTTGAAAACACCACATGTACTGTAGGTGTCCCTCGTGTTTGATTAAATAAAGCGAGTTGATTGACAATCTACCTGGTCTGCGATCCGATCATCCCATCTTTAAACGTCACCAACCCCTAAGTCATCCCCTAAGCCACTAAGTCACCAACCCCTAAGTCATCCCCTAAGCCACTAAGTCACCAACCCTAAGTCATCCAAGTCCAGCGCCAAGTCGGGAAGTCACTAAGTCACCGAGGCCAAGTTGGGAACCCCTAAGCCACTAAGTCACCAACCCCTAAGCCACCAAGTCACCAACCCCTAAGTCATCCCCCAAGCCACTAAGTCACCAACCCCTAAGTCACCCCCTAAGCCACTAAGTCACCAACCCCTAAGCCATCCCCTAAGCCACCAAGTCACCAACCCCTAAGTCATCCCCTAAGCCACTAAGTCACCAACCCCTAAGTCACCCCTAAGCCACTAAGTCACCAACCCCTAAGTCATCCCCTAAGCCACTAAGTCACCAACCCCCCTAAGCCACTAAGTCACCAACCCCTAAGCCATCCCCTAAGCCACCAAGTCACCAACCCCTAAGTTCATCCCCCAAGCCACTAAGTCACCAACCCCTAAGTCACCCCCTAAGCCACTAAGTCACCAACCCCTAAGCCACCAAGTCACCAACCCCTAAGTCATCCCCCAAGCCACTAAGTCACCAACCCCTAAGTCACCCCCTAAGCCACTAAGTCACCAGCCCCTAAGCCACCAAGTCACCAACCCCTAAGTCATCCCCCAAGGCACTAAGTCACCAACCCCTAAATCACCCCCTAAGCCACTAAGTCACCAACCCCTAAGTCATCCCCTAAGCCACTAAGTCACCAACCCCTAAGTCATCCCCTAAGCCACTAAGTCACCAACCCCTAAGCCATCCCCTAAGTCACTAAGTCACCTACCCCTAAGTCACTAAGTCACCAACCCCTAAGTCATCCTAACTCCTGGAAACAATCTACTCCCCATGGCTCGCTACATCAGGCTCAGGCCTCAGACTGGCCCCAGCGCCAAGTTGGGAAGCCACTAAGTCACCCAGGCCAAGTCGGGTCACCAACCCCTAAGTCATCCAAGTCCAGCTCCCAGTCGGGAAATCTCTAAGTCACCCAGGCCAAGTTGGGAACCCCTAAGTCACTAAGTCACCAACCCCTAAGTCATCCAGCACCTCAAGAGGACGCTCCAGCTGGTCTTCATCAGCTCTCCAGCTACACCCGCCCGGAGCAGGCGGCCATACCGTGGCCCAAAGAACCCTCCTTCCTCAATCGGCGAGCATGGCAACAAACAGTGTCCCGGGCTCCGTGCCAAAATGTCTCGTTGGTGGTGGCTCCCCGAAAAGCACAGCGCCCAGTAGGCGCAGTAAATCTCCCGGATCATTTTTGGGGGAGAGAGAGAGTCGAGAGAGAGAGTCAGGGTCAGTCAGAAGGCCAAGTCGTGCGGAGCGCAAGGCCCGACTGAGCTGGGAAGCGCCAGCCGCAACGCAAGTAGGGGGGTCAAGATCGAAGGCCAGACCGAGTTGGGAAGCGCCAGCCGCAAGTAGCCATAAGTCGTTAAAAAAGGTCGAAGGCCAGAAAAGTACAACCAACTACCGGTGCCCGCAGATCTCAATTAACCTCCGGTAATCAGATCTTCCTTTTGGGGGATCTCCTAGCCTAAGCAGATGCCCTCCTCTTGCCTCAAGAGCAGCGCCACTGGCTAATGGAGTCATGCGCCAAAGTATTTGCCATGCATGCCGATTGCTAAATAAAGTTTGTTAAATCTTACCGACTGGCCCCTCATGATTGAAGTGAGGTCTCTAGACCATAGTTCAAGCAGAAGGCCATTCGTGCATAATCTAATCCGATCACCCCTGACGTCAATCAAGTTCTAGTATGACGTGGTCAGTCAAAGTCTTAGTATGACGTCCGTAATGACGTCAGATATGACGTCAGTTAATTCTCATATATATAGCAAGGGGTCTACGTCACCTCTCTCTCTCTGGCCGATCATAACAGCAGCAGCTTCACAGCAGTCCATCTCCCTTGAGCCCTCCTCCGGAGCGTTGTTTTGCCCCACCCACCTCCCCAGTCCGCCACCAACGAGTCGTGACTCCTGACTCCATTAGCCAGTGGCGCTGCTCTTGAGGCAAGAGGAGGGCATCTGCTTAGGCTAGGAGATCCCCCCCCCGTGGGGGATCAGGAGTCACGACTCGTTGGTGGCGGACTGGGGAGGTGGGTGGGGCAAAACAACGCTCCGGAGGAGGGCTCAAGGGAGATGGACTGCTGTGAAGCTGCTGCTGTTATGATCGGCCAGAGAGAGAGAGGTGACGTAGAACCCTTGCTATATATATGAGAATTAACTGACGTCATATCTGACGTCATTACGGACGTCATACTAAGACTTTGACTGACCACGTCATACTAGAACTTGAATGACGTCAGGGGTGATCGGATTAGATTATGCACGAATGGCCTACTGCTTGAACTATGGTCTAGAGACCTCACTTCAATCATGAGAGGCCAGTCGGTAAGATTTAACAAACTTTATTTAGCAATCGGCATGCATGGCAAATACTTTGGCGCATGACTCCATTAGCCAGTGGCACTGCTCTTGAGGCAAGAGGAGGGCATCTGCTTAGGCTAGGAGATCCCCCCCTCCATTAGCCAGTGGCGCTGCTCTTGAGGCAAGAGGAGGGCATCTGCTTAGGCTAGGAGATCCCCCCCCCGTGGGGGATCAGGAGTCACGACTCGTTGGTGGCGGACTGGGGAGGTGGGTGGGGCAAAACAACGCTCCGGAGGAGGGCTCAAGGGAGATGGACTGCTGTGAAGCTGCTGCTGTTATGATCGGCCAGAGAGAGAGAGGTGACGTAGAACCCTTGCTATATATATGAGAATTAACTGACGTCATATCTGACGTCATTACGGACGTCATACTAAGACTTTGACTGACCACGTCATACTAGAACTTGAATGACGTCAGGGGTGATCGGATTAGATTATGCACGAATGGCCTACTGCTTGAACTATGGTCTAGAGACCTCACTTCAATCATGAGAGGCCAGTCGGTAAGATTTAACAAACTTTATTTAGCAATCGGCATGCATGGCAAATACTTTGGCGCATGACTCCATTAGCCAGTGGCGCTGCTCTTGAGGCAAGAGGAGGGCATCTGCTTAGGCTAGGAGATCCCCCAAAAGGAAGATCTGATTACCGGAGGTTAATTGAGATCTGCGGGCACGGATCTCCTAGCCTAAGCAGATGCCCTCCTCTTGCCTCAAGAGCAGCGCCACTGGCTAATGGAATCATGCGCCAAAGTATTTGCCATGCATGCCGATTGCTAAATAAAGTTTGTTAAATCTTACCGACTGGCCCCTCATGATTGAAATGTAAGTTTAACCCTATGGGCTCTATCGTTGCAGCGGCGCAGTTTCTAGGCCGAGCGCCAGCCGCAGCGCAAAGCAGTGGGCGTGGAAAGGCGCACTTGATATCTTGGTATCGGCGCTAAACTCAGCCTCAACCATTATAACCACGCCTTTTAAGCGTAAAATTATGCATTGTCCGCTCATTGGAGAATTGCAGGGAAGAGACACACGCTTGCCTTTTAAGCTCCAATTCCTGGACAAATCCGGTAAAACCAGACAAAGCCAAGGGCTCCGCCGCCCCCCCCTCCCTTCATCCGGTCTGTCTATCTCCATATATAGGCTATTATTCCATATTATTATGCTTCTCAAACCAATCTAACTGCAGTTAAAATACTGCAAGCATGTAAATACCGTAAAATACCAATTATTAGCCCGGCGTTAATTGACAAAATATGTAGCCAGACCCCGCGTCAATATGGGACCTGCGGCAGTTTGGGACCTGCTTTAATTATTTTTGTACAAAAATATTGCTCAGCAAAGATTGTAAATAGTATGAAATTGTTTATTTAAACCATTTATTTTAATGAGTTGGCTACAGTCAGCACCCCACACGATTGCTTGTCTATGGGGAGAGCCGCGCCTCCCTCTCAGCGCAGCAGAGCACATTGCATGCCAGTTCTGGCCTGTACATGAAATCAAATAAAATTTGAGCTGAACTGTGACCTACCGGTATTTACCACTAAACTTTCTCCGCTGAAGGTGAGAGAACATGATCATCATGTGAGCAGATTATTTGTTGCATGCGCTGCCTCCTCCGCTGTTCATCACTCACGGAGCACCCTCTTCAGTAGCGCACATGTGAAAGAGCGGTGAAATAAATACCAATTAGAAGCGGACTTCTATGCCCGCTGGCAGGGAAATATACCATAGGCACATTTCTCAAAATAATTATTACACCAGAGATGTCGGTTTTAGTGTATAAAAATCTTCAGGAAATGCCTACACAATTTTCAGAATCATCAGATGTTGAGGGAAAACGAATTTTGATCAGCAAGTTTCGTGCATGTGTTTTTTTTCCTCGTTGTTCCCGTTTCCTCGTTGTTCGTATTCTTCATCCGATTTTTCTTCTTCATTGTGTTTGGGAGATGCATTCAACAGGATGTCGCAAAGGTAAAAAGAAAACATTGAAAAAACTAACCGGGCGTCAAATTGGGACCTGCTTTTATGTACAAAATATGTATCCAGACCCCGCTTATATATGGGACCCGCGGCAATTTGGAAGTCGGCTTCTAATTGGTATTTTACGGTACATGCCTATAATGTCAATTATCTGAATGAAATAATAATACATATTAATTAGGAATATTAGTAATATTAGTAGCCTAGCTAATTTCGGGGGGGGGGGGGGGGGGGGTAATAAAACGTAGAGCTATATTACACATAAATGGGGATTATTATGATAGCCTAAACTAAATTTATGAAACTGCATTACAGCTTCACCCAAAGCCTGAGAAGGGTTGCAATCTTATATTCTATTGTATTCTAAAGTATTTTTTTCTATATATTGTATTCTCCATTCACTTTCCTGTCCCCGGTGCACAGAATCCTGCTTTAGGCCTGCTTTTCAAAAGCGCAAAGCGCTAAAAGTAGGCCAGGTCGGAAGATGGCTGGAAGATAGCAATACGCCGGTATTTAGCGCCGACACGCCCACTTCGGCGCATTCAGGGACTCCGCCACGCCCATTCGGCCTAAAGCGCATTTGGCAGCCTAAAGCCTATTGCTATTTTCCCGAAACAGGCGCAAGGCACGTTTTTTTGCGGTTAAGGCCCGTAATAGCGCCGATGGCCTGTGGGAGAATAGGGCCCTATGGCCCCTATCGTTGCATCGGCGCAGTTTCTAGGCCGAGCGGCAGGCGCAGATCAAAGCAGTGGGCGTGGAAAGGCGCACTTGATATCGTCGTGCTGGCGCTAGATGCAGCCCAAAGCATTACAACCACGCCTTTTAGGCGTAAAATTATGCACCGTCATGCTCATTGGATAAGTGCAATAAACGAATCGCACGCTTGCCTTTTTAGCTCCAATTCCAGTGATCCCGCAAAACCAGACGAAAGCCAAACGCTCTGCCCCCCCCCCCCCCTCCCTTCATCCAGCCTGTCTGTCTGCATTATAGGCTATTATTCCATATTATTATGCTTCTCAAACCAATCTAACTGCAGTTTCAATACTGCAAGCATGTAAATACGCTACACTATAGCAAGATCAAAGTGAAAATAATGTACTAAACGCATCAGCTAGAAAAATATAGCCTATTAGATTGGTGAAAGTTTGTCCAGAAAGATATCGTTTTCTCTCCCCTGCTGCAGGTAGAATGATGCACATAAATATACCCTACATTATGTAAAGTCATTGCATAAATGTGTTTTTATTGTAAAACTAAATGTGGAGTAGGGCGAAGTTATTGGAGCGCACATCACAGTATAGCAGATGACAGTAGAAGCTTCCGAAGCGCGTTCCGCTGTCACTTACCTAAATCACGTTAAATCCACACAGGGTATATATAGGCTCAAGAGGACATATATGTTTCACATAGGGTGGTGTTTCATTTCATGTTTTATTTGGTCCAATATTGAAATGTTCGACAATTGCAGGTTGTCTTACCATTACACATTATTTTAGATCTACCTTTTATATCTATTTCGGCTCATTTAGTTGCTATTTAGTAGCGAAATGGAGGACCCAATTGCATGCTGGGAGTGGACATTCACAGGCAGTAAACTTACAACTGCTATTTCCTATGGGAAGCTGGGTGCTGCTTACTCCCTCGCTCAAACAGACACAACACATAGCCTATGTGTTGTGTCTGTTTGAGCGAGGGAGTCAGAGAGAGAGAGAGAAGGGTGACTCAGAGGCAGAAGAGCACTGGCGCACTGAATAGGCCTGGTTTCAGAGAGAGACAGAGAAGGGTGACAGGGGAGAGGCACAAGTGCACTGGCGCAGTGAATAGGCCTGGTTTTCAAAGGCGCAAAGCGCTAAATTTAAGGCAGGTGCCAAGATATCAGTACGCCGAGATTTAAGGCCGACACGCCCACTTTGGCCCATTCTGGGACTGCGCCACGCCCATTCGGCCTAAAGCGCATTTGGCAGCGTAAAGCCATATTGATATCGTCCCAAAACAGGCGCAAGGCACGTTTTTTTGCGGTTAAGGCCCGTTTTAGTGCCGAAGGCCTGTGGGAGAATAGGGCCCTATATGTTCAATGCTTACACAAACATATATGATTACATGTATGCGAACATCCGCATATGTTAATTGATTATATGAGCATATATGTTGACATACGTAATAATAATCATATATGCGTGATGCTTATATGCACACATATTTTGATATGCAAGAGAATAACAAATATGTGTGTTGCTTGTATTTGCATATATGCGGAAATATGTAGAAATATTCTTATATGTTAATTGCTTATATGTACATATATCTAAACATATGCAAGAATAACCCTATATGTCCATTACTTACATGAGCATATATGATCACATGTATGGGAGTACTCATATATGTTAATTGCTTATATGAGCATACATGCTTACATATGTAAGTAAATTCTTATATGGTAATTGCTGATATGCACATATATGTAGACATATGTAAGTTTAACCCTATATGTTCAATGCTTACACAAACATAATGATTACATGTATGCGAACATCCGCATATGTGAATTGATTATATGAGCATATATGTTGACATACGTAATAATAATCATATATGTTTAATGCTCATATGCACACATATTTTGATATGCAAGAGAATAACATATATGTGTGTTGCTTGCATTTGCATATATGCGGAAATATGTAGAAATATTCTTATATGTTAATTGCTTATATGTACATATATCTAAACATATGCAAGAATAACCCTGTATGTCCATTACTTGAATTAACATATATGATCACATGTATGAGAATACTCATATATGTTAATTGCTTATATGAGCATACATGCTTACATATGTAAGTAAATTATTATATGTTAATTGCTGATATGCACATATGTGTAGACATATGTAAGTTTAACCCTATATGTCCAATGCTTACACAAACATATATGATTACATGTATGCAAACATCCGCATATGTTAATTGATTATATGAGCATATGTTGACATACGTAATAATAATCATATATGTTTAATGCTCATATGCACACATATATTGATATGCAAGAGAATAACATAGATGTGTGTTGCTTGTATTTGCATATATGCGGAAATATGTAGAAATATTCTTATATGTTAATTGCTTATATGTACATATATCTAAACATATGCTAGAATAATCCTATACGTCCATTACTTACATGAGCATATATGATCACATGTATGGGAGTACTCATATATGTTAATTGCCTATATGATCATATATGTCAATATATATTTGGATCACATATATGATCCTCACATATATATGCATATATCTCAGGTGGGTTTGTATGCAAAGTGCATACATGTACATGTATGGTGACATATATGTGGACCTTGTGTCGGATGTATGTCCATATATGTGTATATATGCCTCTTCCGTATGGGTATACATGATGATAAATCTATATCTAAACACAATCACTTCTATATACAGTACATATATATTCTCAAGGTGGACTTTATAGATGCTAGGATGTTTTTATTTATTACAGCATGTACTGTTAATGTGTGTGTATGAGAGAGAGAGTGTGTATGTGTGTGTGTGCTGTGTAGACTAAATAAGGTCAAGTCTTAAGGAGCCTCCTGACCTCTGGGAGAGAGGCACGTGGATGTGATGTCACCTGGCATTGACCCAGAACCAGCTTGCACCAGGCTTCAGTTAGCTGTTAGCTTCAGTTAACTGTTAGCTTCAGTTAGCTGTTAGCTTCAGTTAGCTGTTAGCTTCAGTTAGCTATTAGCTCAGGGTGGCCATTTCTATAAAAAGGACACGTTGCGACTGACAATATGAAACGTCGCGATACGTTGCCGACGATAATGATGGTATCACGATACAGCAATTCTGCTGTACTCGATACATTGCAAGACAATTCCTCTGATACACCACAATATTTGTCACTGAAGAAGAGGAAATACCGCTATAATGCAAAACATTCACTGCAATGGTGTCAGTTTCACAAAATTTGACAACTGAGATGAAACGATGTACAACAAAGTGCATATAGGTATTTTAGTGCCTCTTTAACACACACACTGCAGTTTATCCATTTACACCGTCATTCCAATCGTCTTTATTTCATCTTTGTCTTTGAGTTTGCATCATGAAATATATCTCACATAAACGTAAGCAAGATGTGTGTAACCTTTTTCCTGTTAACCTTGTCATGTTAAAGGGACAGCTCACCCTAAAATCCAAAATTACATGTTTTTCCTCTTACATGTAGTGCTATTTATCCATCTACATTGTTTTGGTGTGAGTTGCTGAGTTTTGGAGATATCAGGCGTAGAGATTTCTGCCCTTTCTCCAATACAATGGAACTGGATGGCACTCGGCTTGTGGTGCTCCAAACGTCAAAAACATACATTTGAAAAACTCAACGGCAATGTCTCTTTCCAGAAATAATGACCCGGTTACCCAAGGTAACACAGACCTAGTTGTGAGCAGTTTCATGCAGTGTTGGGGGTAACTCATTACAAAAGTAACATATTACATGTAATATATTACTTTTAGCAGTAACTCAGTAATATAACTTATTACTTATAGGATTTCTGTAATATTATACCAGTTACTTTGACAAGTAACTCAAGTTACAAATTGAGTTATTTATTTTTTTAATCAGAGCACACACAAACTGTGTTTTTATGCAAATAACCACTATACAAGGCCGGATTAACCATAGGGCAACCGGGGCAGGTGCCCCGGGGCCCTCGGGGTGAAGGGGCCCTCCAATTTTTTTTTTTTTTTTTTTTTTTTTTGTCGGGCTCATGTTGGGCTCCACAGAACTATGACACAAATCTAAGACCAAACAGGACAAAATAAAATGTGTTTCCAAGAAGATTAAGTCTGATGATTTAGTCTCATTGGATGCCTGTTGGCAAGTGGTGACCAGGGGCGCGGGAAGTGGGGGTGCTTGTGGTGCTGCGGCACCCTCTGCTGTTTTTTATTGGAAATGTAGTGTCAATTATTTTTTCATCATTGTAAAGCCACAGCACAGTGAAGAGGATATTAATGTGAAGATTAGCCTCTTCCTTTTGCTCTCAGAGTGCATCAAATTCATGCATTTTACTTTAAAATGTACAAAATTTCTTTGTCCAGGGGGGGCACAGCCCCCCTTAGAAACCCCCCAGTCAGACTAATATCTTTATCCTGCTGGTGCTACCTCTTTGCAAAGCCTAGAATCGCCTATGAGTGAGTGAGAAACTGAATCTCAGAAACGGAATAATAACATAACAGTATAATACTAATGTTAATTTAAAATGAGATATTCCTCTAAATATGGCGAAAAAACATCCAAACATCCGGACGATGGGTAGGGGGGCCCCTGGGAGCTTCAGTGCCCCGGGGCACCCTGGGGGTGTTAATCTGGCTCTGCCACTATAGATGACAATAACAAAAGAAAATAATAACATTTAGAATTTTGGATTGTTTACACTGACTTCAAGGTGGTTGAAATTATTTTTCGGGATGTTCCGGGGTGGCGATGTCATTCTGCTGCTGCTGTTTTGGTAAAAATACTGCAAAAGTAGTGTAATAAGTAATGAGTTACTCTACACAGAAAGTAATATTGTAAAGTAACTTCAAATTAAAGTAACTACTAATATGTAGTATATTACATTTTGTAAGTTACAGTGGGTTCGGAAAGTATTCAGACCCCCTTAAATGTTTCACTCTTTGTCATATTGCAGCCATTTGCTAAAAGCAATTAATTTCATTTTTTTCCTCGTTCATGCACACACAGCACCCAATATTGTCAGAAAAACACAGACTTGTAGACATTTTTGCAGATTTATTACAAAAAAACACTGAAATATCACATGGCCATAAGTATTCAGACCCTTTGCTGTGACACTTGTATATTTAACTCAGGTGCTGTCCAATTCTTCTGATCATCCTTGAGATGGGCCTACACCTTCATTGTGCTTAATTATATAGATTGGACTTGATTGGGAAAAGCACACACCTATCAATATAAGACCTTACAGCTCACAGTGTAAAGTCAGAGCAAATGAGAATCATGAGGTCGAAGGAACTGACTGAAGAGCTGAGAGACAGAATTGTGGCAAGGCACAGATCTGGCCATGGCTACAAAAAAAATTATGTTGCACTTAAGGTTCCTAAGAGCACAGTGGCCTCCATAATCCTTAAATGGAAGAAGTTTGGGACGACCAGGATTCTTCCTCGAACTGGCCGTCCGGCCAAACTGAGCATCTGGGGGAGAAGAGCCTTGGTGAGAGAGGTAAAGAAGAACCCAAAGATCACTCTGGCTGAGCTCCAGAGATGCAGCGGGGAGATGGGACAAAGTTCTAGAAAGACAACCATCACTGCAGCCCTCCACCAGTCGGGGCTTTATGGCAGAGTGGCCCGACGGAAGCCTCTCCTCAGTGCAGAACACATGAAAGCCCGCATCGGGTTTGCCAAAAAACACCTGAAGGACTCCCAGACTCTGAGAAATAAAATTATCTGGTCTGATGAGACCAAAATCGAACTTTTTGGTCTTAATTCTAAGCGGTATTTGTTGAGAACACCTGGCACTGCTTATCATCTGCCTAATACCATCCCTACAGTGAAGCATGGTGGTGGCAGCATCATGCTGTGGGGGTGTTTTTCAGCTGCAGGGACAGGACGACTGGTTGCAATTGAAGGAAAGATGAATGCAGCCAAGTACATTGATATCCTGGACAAAAACCTTTTCCAGAGTGTTCACGACCTCAGAATGGGCCGAAGGTTCACCTTCCAACAAGACAATGATCCCAAGCACACAGCTAAAATAACGAAGGAGTGGTTTCAGAACAACTCTGTGAATGTTCTTGAATGGCCGAGCCAGAGTCCTGACTTAAATCCAATTGAGCATCTCTGGAGAGACCTGAAGATGGCTGTCCACCAACGTTCACCATCCAACCTGACAGAACTGGAGAGGATCTGCAAGGAGGATTCGCAAAAGATCCCCAAATCCAGGTGTGAAAGACTTGTTGGATCATTCCCAAGAAGACTCATGGCTGTATTGGCTCAAAAAGGTGCTTCTACTCAATACTGAGCAAAGGGTCTGAATACTTATGGCCATGTGATATTTCAGTGTTTTTTTGTAATAAATCTGCAAAAATGTCTACAAGTCTGTGTTTTTCTGACAATATTGGGTGCTGTGTGTGCATGAACGAGGAAAAAAATGAAATTAATTGCTTTTAGCAAATGGCTGCAATATGACAAAGAGTGAAAAATTTAAGGGGGTCTGAATACTTTCCGAACCCACTGTACTTGCCCAACACTGGTTTCATGTAGGAACTAACTAGTAGCTAGTGGGTGTAGTTCGGTCTAAAGAAAATAGTTCCTACGTGAAACTGCACATAACAAGGTTTGTGGATTATCTTGAATAACTGGGTCATGATTTCTGGAAAGAGACATTGTCAGTAGTATCACTATGTTTTTAACTCTGTAGCACTTTGAGATTCTTAAAAGTGCAGGAAATGAATTATTATTAGTATGATCATTTATACAATAATATATACAATACTACTATATTATCACACTATAATTATGCCATTTGTTTTGTGTTGTTAAATTGAGCCTAGTAAACTTCACGCTTCACATGGCATGGATCCAGCTGCCTGCCTCCCACGTCTCAAGTTGTTGACATTATCCAAGCTAGCCACATCAAATTCCGATCTGACTTTTTCAAAATAAAAATGATTCTGCACAAGTCTACAGCACACAGAAGCCATTGAAAAAGGTTTATTTAGCTAAGAACCACCGCATTGAGCAAAGATTGTATATTAACGGCAAGATCACCCACTTCAGCACCACACACACACCAGCAGTGACAGTGATCGAATGAGCAATTTGGCGTTGTACTATCTTTGCTGTCTTTAGGGATGCTCTCAAAAGCATGACAAATTAACGTCCGTCTCAAGGTTGCGCCAGTGGGCGGACATGGCATTTCAAAACCGGACTTCCCGCATAAAACCGGACAGATGGTCACCCTAGCTGCTAGCTTCAGTTAGTTGCTAGCTTCAGTTAGCTGCTAGCTTCAGTTAGCTGTTAACTGGGTTCCTTCAAGCACTTTTACTTATAGAATTCGCTGTAGGCTGGAGTCAGGAGTGGAACAGTAGAGAGAGAGACAGCTTGCAGTAAACAACAGACAGCAACATTACTGAGCGTTGTCATGGCGAGATGAGGATGATGAGGACTGAGGAGGCGGGGTGGTTTACAGTCTCACAGTGATGACATCACAGCCCCGCCAAGTCAGTGTGACACCACAGGCCCGACACATTAGTGTGACATCACAGCCCTGACACGTCAGTGTGACATCACAGCTCAGGGGTCAGGCAGGGTTCCGTTCAGCCGACTTTGATGTGTTGGGCAACTTTCAGGGCAACAATAACAGGCAACCTCGGAATGGAAGCACTTTAAAGCACTCCTTGAGGCAACAAGTTGCTCTGGAATCACTGCAACAATGTTGACCAACACTGTTGCCTGTCGGTGTTGCCACAGAAGTTGTCCTTTAAATCCAGCCCAGCCAGAAGCCTGGCTGAGGCTGGATTGCCCGTCAGAGTTGGCGCACAAGTTGCTCTGTGTGCTTTTAGTCAAAGACTGAATAGAGAGCCAAAGTCACGTCCACTTCTGGGTTAGGCATATGAATCAAGGGATTTCATCTGCCATTTTGTTAAATGCTTATAATTATTATAATTATCTGTTTATTAAAAGGATCCCCATTAGCTGCCACCTAGACGACAGCTAGTCTTCCTCGGGTCCAAAAAATAGCCCGAGTGAAATGTGCTATGATCTCTCGTTATTCTGAATATAGCTGAAGTATTGATGAAGTAAAACTATTTTTATAAGCATTTGATTAAATGTCTTTGGAAAATAAAATGGCGGATCAAATCCCCTGGTTCGTATGCTGAACCCAGAAGTTGGCATGACTTTTCGCTCTCGATGCCACTGTATCGTCATGGCAACCACAACTACTAGAACAGAGCATGAGCTTTCCTTAACACGTTCACTGCCAATGACGAGATATCTCGTCTTACAAAATCCAACGGTTGACTGCCAAAGACGAGATATCTCGTCTTAAAAAAAAAAAAAAAAATTTGACGGTGGGACATCGATCAAACCCTTTTACGTCTCCTATACCAATATTGGAGGTATTGAATGTTAATCTATTTTACCGACCAACTAAGTGGCGACAGTGCTCTCCAGACGAGAAAGCCGAGCAAAAACAGCCGCGGGAGGAAGCCATTCTCAAGGAAATGGCTTGGCGAAAACGCTTTCGATTTCACACACACACACACACACACACACACACACACACACACACACACGCGCGCACACACACACACACACACACACACACACACACACACACACACACTCGAGTACCTTTGAGCATAAATAAGACCAGAATCGCAAAAGCTTCATCAAAGCTCTCAACCGACACCCCAAGAAACGAACGAGCCCGTTTTACAGTCATCCAGACTCGCCCGCCGCGCCGCCAGCAGCACAGACGAGCAGCAGCAGCAGCAGCAGAGCGGAGTCCCCCTCAAGATTGGAAGAAGGGGATCGCAAAGGAATTTCTCTCCCGTGTCCCCCCCCCTCGCCTCTCCTCTCCTCTTCCCCGCTCCTGCGATTCCCCTCTCTTTTTTTGGGATCTGTGAGGCAACAGAAACTCGCCTGTGACAAAACACTGCAAAGCCACACCTACGGAGGGAGGAGTTTGAAGGACACACACACACACACACACACACACACACACACACACAATACAGTATACACACTTGCCCAAGGGCACCCATAATCACAGGCACGTGAGGTGGTTCTAAAAATCCATTTATCTCAAAACTCTCTGAAAATCTCTGAAACCATGCTGTACTCAACGGGTAATATCTACATAACTACTAACTCTACAAACTAACTCTTTTAGACAGAGAAAGCACACATTCTATTAGTACTTTTGTGAACTTTGTGTTCACAAAGTCCAAGCAGAAAAGAATCCTCGGCTCTTGTAAAATGAGCCAGAATCCTCAAAAAAACCCTCTGGCAGAAGCTACCTACAGTAAAAAAAAATGGCTGGCAGTGAATGTGTTAATGAGTTATTTAACGATGTTTTTATCCCAGCTTGTTTTCACACTATCAGATAAGATACAAAATGAGAAATATTATATTGCTACTACTATTAATATTATTACTATTGTTGAAGTGATGCTTTGCATGAGTTTGTATTGATTGTTTTGCATTTCAAAACCTTTAAAAAAAAATTATGAATATTATTCTATAAGTGAGAAGAATAAATCAGGTGTTTATTATTATATTACATGTTTTGTTGTTTGTGTTTTTTGGTGGTTTCTACGGTTTGTTTATCAGGTTGTCATGGCAGCTGTTGCATAGCAACACAATGTGTGCAAGGTAATAAACGATGAGAAAATCAGAAAATAAACGACTGGGTGGTTACATCAACAATAAAAACATGTAAACCAAAACAACACAAAGAATTACAAAATGAACAGAAATAACATCATACGGTATACAATAACAACTTCAACTGCAGGGTGGTATTACCACGTTTTTACCATGTTACCATATCCTTTCTAGAATATTCCATTGTCTACTTAATGTTGAGATGAGTTGGTTTTGCGATCCACCAAAACAAGGTATTAGTTTCAATATTGAACTACTTTGGGTCATGTAGTTTAGGAAGTTAATTCCAAACTACATATTTGTAGTAGCCTATTCTGACAGTCTGACAAACGGTTGCTTGCTGTGTAAATATTCACTGGTTCAAATCCCACCTGTCTCACTCTTTACACTTTCAAATCAGATGCCAATGCCCAAACAGAAATATATGGACAGTCTAGATGTGTTTTCAAAATGAAGCTGGATCACATCACCTACATTCATCCCTAAATAATTTCAATGTTGGTAACATTATACTTGGTATATAATATATATATATAATATATATATATATATATACATACAGTATATATATATATATATATAATAACAGCTGTCTGGTTTCCTCTCTCATGATCCCCTGCTCACTGTGGAAGTCGGGGGGAGATCAAAGTCCAAGCTTTTACTGAGGCTCAAACCAAAACCTCCAAATTGTGGTGTGGCCGTATACAGGTGTCATTTACAATGGCGACATGCCCCTGCCACTTCAACACCAAGTGATGCTCAGATGTCACATGCTCAGATGTACTCAGATGTCAAATATGGTCTGATAGAAAAGTCTGGAAATTTGAATCTGGAAAAGTCTGGAATTTTAAAATGGAAAATGTGTAGGAACCCTGACCTGGGCCGGTCAGCTGACCAGACACCACTGTGTCCGGACTGACTGAGCAGCAGCTTGGACGATTTAGTCAAGATCCTCGTTGTAGGGAAACGTTTGCTTTTACTATTTTTACACATTTACTGTCACAAATGGAACCTATCTGACATTAGATCAGACTGGAAGTGAAAGAAGAAGAAAACATTGATACATATTTTTATTTAGAAAAGTATACACACACCTTCAAACACGCATTTGTATTTACATAATTACTTTTTAACATCAGTATTCAGAAAGAAAAAAATTATATTCAAGAAAAGCAAATCCACTAAATGCTGTTGGTTCTACTCCTATGAAAAGGAACAGTTGAAGAAAATGTGTAATTAAGTGAAAACCACAGCCAGCCGAAGGGTTTACTGACAGGTGAAGCTTTACTGACAGGTCAAGTCGTGATCAATTTTAAAGGCAGATTGATGCTTTCATGTTTCAATCTGTCCCCTCCCCCAAATCCACACACGTTCCTGGTCATGTGGTTAGAACTATAACCAGCAGTGGCCTGTAGGGGGCTGAAAACACTTCTCAGCTGCTTACAGTGACATGCTGTCATACATGCATTTACTGGCTCAGGCTTTCCCCCCATACATTGTAAATAGTAACAAATAACACCATGTAATTAAACATAGATTGTGCAGATGAGAGAAAGAAAACATTTGCATGTCATAGATGAACACATACTGTAGTAGCCTAAACACAGTGGTGGAAATGGCCAGGTTTTACTGTGGGAACCCTACTTAAGCAGGGGGAGGGGCCTAGGACGCGTCCCATTTTAAGGGGGACCTGAGGAGGAATGCCATTCCCCCCCTCGTTCTCACCGTTCCCTCAACACTTACTCCGGGAACTCCGTTCCCACGTGTTCTGCCCCCATTTCCACCACTGCATAGCCTAAATAACCAAGGCAATTAAAAAAGTTTATTCAGGACTCATCTTAAAACAAAATCCATATATTAAATAGAAGACAGTACAAGACAAGTTTGGATAAATAGAAGAAAAATATATCAAAACAATGGAAAAGGCAAATTACAAGATTACAAATACATTTTAAAGTTCTAAATCAGATATGTTAGAAGAGATGAAAGAACATTGCATTAGAGAACAGCGGCAGCAAAACAAACCCGACCTTCCAGACGAGTATTGATTAATCCTCTGATATTCTAGTGAGTTTATTAGTTACTAAAGAAAACTCTGCCTTGTTTTTTTAAACAACTAAATGAAAAACATTTTGTCGTGCAAACTTGACAAAATAACAGTCATTGAAGCAAATCACGGTACTTTTAAAGATGAGTAATTATTGCTGAGGGAGAATAAATTCAGCTAAAAAAAGAGTTGATTATTAAAAAAACATTCAAATCAAAATATGAACAGATTTTTACAGACTGGGGCCTCAAGATTTTACACTGATTGAAGCATCTACTTCAGAGAGTGGTTGATGGCACACATACACATACACACACACACACACACACACACACACACACACACACACACACACACACACACACACACACACACACACACACACACACACACACACACACACACACACAGTTAAAGAGTAAAACAGTAGGGAACTGAATAGACCAGATCACCAACACTAAAGTCAAATCTATACTCTCTGTGCTCAAGGGTCCGCTAGGGTGTGCGTGATGTCGATTTCATCATCAGTGTACGCGAAGGCTCTGCAAACCACGTACCGTACATTTTTACAAGGGCACGCCAGCGCTTGTGCTGGATGAGCAACACAGATGCTCATTTTGAAGAGAAGCATTTTTGCACTGCGGTGAAGTTAGTTCTAGGTTGGAAATTTGACAGATGAATACAACCTAAAACTAACTTCACCACGGTCATTTTTGCTGCTCTCAACAGAGAGAGTTAGCAATGGCTTCTCTCTCTCCCCCACCTCTCTCCACTCATCCTCCAAGTTCAAGTGGACTCCAGAAACTAGTATAAACTACATGAACTTGGTGCTACCCATGTGCTATCTCTGTTCAACTGTGAGACAGGTGAGTTTACGTGCAGACACATGAAGGTCTTGAAACACTTGGTAAACTGGGATTTATATATGTCGATGGGCGATACAGGACAATAATATACGCACCACAAGACTGAAACAGCTTCTTCCCACAAGCTGTCAAACTGTTGAACACGGCCTGACACCCCCTCCCCCACTCATGCACCCACTACAACACACAAACGCACCCATACACACATACAGTACCACACCACACACACACTCACTGACTGAACTCTCTGCAATGGCTAGATTGTATGCTGCTAAGTGTTTATTGTTTATTTGCACACCGGTGGATTTTGAGTACTGCTCTTATTTATATTGTTTTTTTTATATTGTTTTCATTATCGGGGACTGGAGCAACGTGACTTTGTTGTGTTGTCTTGCTGCGGTTGTGAGAACTAGTCATTTAGTACCTGATACGGAAAAAACACTGACGTATGTGTCAACAGTACACAGACACACCCATCCACCCACCCACACTCACACACACACACACACACAGACACGCACACAGACACGCACACACACACACACACACACACACACACACACACACACACACACACACACACACACACACACAGGACATGTCATTTTCCATCTGACAGCTTTGAACAACCCACAGAAACTCACACAGTATACTACATTATATTTATATACCGACGGCCGTGCAAAACAGGAAGACAAAGCATGACAAAAATTAAAACATACCAAAGTGGACTATATAAACCTTAACCCACAGCGGCCAAGTTCAACTTGTATTTCAGTGCATGTTTTATTATAGTTGTCTTTTGATTGAGTTTAGCACTTTTTAAACTTGTTTTTTATGCTCTACAAATAATAGTTTGTTGTTGTTTTTGTTGTCATTACTGTTGTTGTTGTTGTTGTTGTTGTTGTTGTTATTATTATTATTATTACTATTATTATTATCATTATTTTAATATCATTATTATTATTATTATTATTATTATTATTATTATTATTATTATTATTATTATTATTATTATTATTATTATTATTATTATTATTATTTGAGTTCACATTGTTAGGTATTTGGCTCAGGATAACTAGCTACCAGAATCTAGTCCAGTGGGATGAGTGACAACATGATTTTCTTTTAAAGATGCTAAAAATCACAAAAACTCCATTCACCTTCCATTCATTTGAAAATGTGTGCAGCCTCATACACTCTGACTGATTGGGGAATCAATGGATTTAACTCAGCTATGACTTTAACTGCTGTAAAGGACATTCTAAAATTCCACTGTGGACATTAATGGGTTAGACACAAACCGTATAAAAGAAAATAAGTATGTGTACGTATGGAGACCGGATTTAAGGGCTCGGGTCCAGCGGTGGTCAACGGGCCTTTAGTTGAACATCACTGTTGACCTGGAGTGAAACTCTGCTTCAACGAAGAGTAGACCTCGGAGTCTGATCGAGAGTCTGGAAACACAAAGATTTAAAATGAAGAACAATGTAGGTCTTTCAGGCTCATGTAGGAGGTGCATTTCATGTTGTTTTTTTTCAGATTTTTTTATCCCATTTTTATCCCCCATTAGTGCTAATTTTAATTTTATTTATCTTGGTTGCTGCTCCACCCTCTGCCGATCTGGGGAGAGCCAATACATACTTCGTCCGAGACATGAGCAGTAGCCAGCCGCTTCTTTTCACCTGACAGGGGAAGCTTCACTGGTAGGACATAGCACGTGGGAGGATCACGCTATTCCAACGAGTTCCCCTCCCTCCGAACAGGCGCCGCAAACGACCAGAGCCGGCACCACTTCAGCGACCAGGATATTGCATGTTTTGGTGAGGGGTTCCTATATGAAGGAAACCCCCAGGGGGCACGGGGAAAACATGCAAACTCCACACAGAAAGGCCCTTTTGACGACCCTACCCAGGCAGTGGGCACTTGAGCGCTCACAGCATCCCAGGTGGGAATCGAACCCAGGATCTTCTAGCTGTGACGTGACAGCGCTACCACTGCGCCCCCCCTTTAGCTGCCAAATCTAGTTCCACCTCTGTCTGCGGAGTTTCCTCCGTACTGCCCCCCTCCTCTTCTCTTTCTCCTCCTCAGGTGCCGTTTGTCAGCCTGAGTCTCGTCAACTCTGATGGCCCTGCTGCCCCACGATCCTCACCACGGCTGCTGGCTGTTGTATCTCATTGCTACTGCTGCCCTGCTCATCCGCTCATTCGTCGCCACCCAACAGGCCTTTGTCGTCGCCCTGGCACAATACCCGCTACTTCTTTGCCTGCTCGTCACCCCCCTTCCTCCCCAAATCATCACCACTACTGACCCCTATCCTCCCCCCTTTCCTTCTCGGTCGAGGTCACCAATGCAGACTAGCGGAACTCTCAGATCGCCCTCGTGGAACTCTCAGATTACTTACAGACTAATTTTTCCATGTTCACCTAGCTACCTATCTCCTTTCCAAGAACTCATAACATTTAAAGACTCAATTTCTTTTTTGGACTCTTCCTTATTTACCTTTTCAACTTTATTTTTCTCTCTGTAAATTTCATTTCTGCATCTGGAACTCTGGAAAATGTTTAGGCCGGCATCTATTGCATCTCAGCCTATCCCGGAGGGGCGTCCCCAATCGGGGTCCATAGTTGGGCCCCTACGGTGCATCGGCCCTCACGAGGTTCCTCCTCAGCCAGTCACTTGCTGCACTGGGGGTGGAGGGGGGTGGAGGTGTGTGTCGGCCCGGCCTTCGCTCTCACGCCTTATGGGTGTGGGGGCGGGGGCCAGGGTGGGGAGCATTGGTGCTCTCCATCATTGGTTGAGGGATGCCGGTAGGTCAGAATAGTTTAGGCTAGGCTATAGATTAGCTACAGCCTAACTGTAGGCTGGAGATTAGCTAGACTAGAAGATTACAAAGTCTGTGACCATGGGCCTCCTCTCAGAAAAAAACATGGAAAAAGCTCCATGAAAAAGCTGCCTTCACTCTTATTCAAATTACTAAAACAACTATAACTGAAATGACTAAAATAAATCACTCAATGAGCCTCCCCTCAAACTTGGGAGGCTCACCTCCCACTTTGGCTCGTTTGGCCTGGCCGCTCTGCTGCCTGTTCTAGTGTGCCGCTGCTACCTTACCTCGGGCGCTACTGCCCCGGCTGCTGCAGCAGAATGGCCAGGCAGATTGAGTAGCTGTATGCTCTAGGGCTGGGCGATAAATGTCAGACTAATTGTTTGTTGGCTCATATCGCCTGGTAACTATAATACTATACATCTTACTGTCCCCTGTGACTATTCGTGACCGTATCGCCCAGCCCAGTATATCCTGTCCTCTCTCTCCTCTTCCCTTAGGTCTTCTAGTTTAATATTATATCAGTATCTTCACTCTAGCTTTAAAACTGAGCCCGCTACAACCTCTGAAAGACAGTAATGTCAGCCACAGTTGCCAGGACCCTCAGGATTTTGATTTCAGGGTTGGCCAGTGCCCCTGGCTCCCCTGGCCACTCCCTAGAAACGCCCCTGAAGTGTAGTTGTGGCTCTTGCCGAAGAAGAAAAAACAGAAGAAACACCAAGGAAGACCACCATGAGGAGGCACTTGCAACACCATATCTTCAGTAGCTCATACAGTCTTTTCTTGTACAAAGCATCTCTGATGTTGACTTCACCTGTTTGACAGTAGAGTATGTTTGGTCCTGATCCCTGGTGGCTGGACTGAGGCTCTGGTAGATGGCATCTGGCTTAGATCTGGAGGCTGGAGGACAGTTCTCATAGATGACAGTCTGCGACGAAAGAAGTTCAACAAGTTGAAAGACATGACAGCACAACTGAAATACAGTGGTAGCAATGGAAACGGTCCTCCATCTTACATGTATCCTATATCTATCGTAAGTGTGTAGGGTTAATGCACTTTAAACGTTAGTGTAGAAAAACACACACACACACACACACACACACACACACACACACACACACACACACACACACACACACAGAACATTCATTCTTCTGAGAATTCACTCAGATATGACAGCAGAACAACACCATGGACTCTGCTCTGTCAGATGCTGTAACTCACGTGTGTTCTGATGTCATTGGATGTGATGTCATCAGCTCCTGCCCCTACATCACGGCCTGGAATGCAATGGAATACACACACTTTGTCTCAACTCAGACAAAGAACCAAGGTGGGACGTCACAACTACTACTACTGCTAATACTAATACTGGTACTATTACTACTACTACTACTACTACTACTTCTGCTGCAGCTGTCACGTGGAGGTGTGGTGAGGACTCAAATACAGGACAGCAGGCAGGTGGTGATCACACAAAGCGGAGGAAATGCTATGTCTGGGTGTGTCATGTGACAGGTTGGAGCTGAGCTGACACAGGAAACAGGATGTGAGCCCTTCACACATAAACTGACACATTTAACAGGAAACAATCATCTGACGGGAACAAGACTCATACTCATGGGGGATTACCAATGAGACAACTGGGCAGACAGAGAACATGGTAGATGTAGAACTAGAAGAACTAGACAAGGACATTTGAGATATGGAATTGTTTGTAAACAAAATATAATTGTGTAATGTAAATTGTAAAAGTGAAATATATATAATTAAAAAAAAGCCAAACTAAAGGTAAAATTAACCCACATGTAAAAATGCATAATGTGAAATTGAAAATTACAATTGATAAAGTGGAAAATGAAAATGTACAAACTCAGCAATAGCGAGTGCACACTGAAGTCCAACGTTCAACTTAGGCTTGGCCACAAGTAAAGGAAGCAAGGCAGCACTCTAGAATGTCCTTTCAATATTTAATAGGCATCTGGAGCAGACAGCAAACACAACAGACATGTTTCAGTGTGAGGCTGAAATTTAAGAATTTACATTACATGAAATAATTTTAGGTTAACTATTTGTTTAATGTCAAAGTAAAACAACAACTAAGTAAACCCAAACAAGAAATGTTCAGTGTAAAATGTTCGGTCCGTCAGGGCGAATTTTCCACTGGGGACAGGTCCCCCATGTCCCCCCCACTTTTCAAAACCTTGATTCTGTCCCTCCCACTTTTTAAACTAAAAAAATTGTGGGTAAACTGAAAAAATCATGCTCAATACGCTACTGTTTGACCAGCCATCATATTATGGCTGAGAATGTTAATTGAGTTGCTAATTATAAGCTATAGGATACTCCAAAAGATTGCCACGATTTCCTCGTCTGTAAAAAGTGACCTCTCCAGACCCTGAATGCATTTCTAATGGCGCTCTGTATGGAAATTCCCCTTTCCAAGCCGTCCCCGAAGGCAGCACTCACAGAGTTTGGCTTTTCTTAAAGGAACACTCCGCCCATTTTCAACCAGCTTTGTATCATTAGAACATCAGTAGTATATCAGAAAACTGTAAACGGTTTTGAAGTCTGTCATTTAATTTGACAGTTATTGAGTGTTAAAGTGTGGACCAGTGACATCACTGGTCCATACTAACTCAAATGAATAACTCATTAACTCAAATCAACTCTCAATAACTGTCAAACTATTCATCATTCATCTAGTTTGACAGTTATTGAGAGTTGATTTGAGTTAATGAGTTATTAATTTGAGTTAGTGTGGACCAGTCCACACTTTAACACTCAATAACTCTCAAATTAAATGACAGACTTCAAAACAGTTTACTGTACAGTTTTCTGATATACTACTGATGTTCTAATGATACAAAGCTGGTTGAAAATGGGCGGTGTTCCTTTAAGACTAAATAATGATATCACAACAGTATTGTAACAGCAAATTTAACTTTTGTACTAATATTATTCAGTTTGTGGAGTTATTTTTCTGTGACAAGTATCATCCAAATGTTAAAATGAGATATTCCTCTAAATCTGGCTAAAAACGTTAAATTTTTTTTGCCAGCCCCTGCCCCTCTAACATTCTCTGCAGGTCCCTGCTGCTGTATAAAGGGTTAGGTGATGAGAGGAAGTGAACATGGTAAGCAGTGAACATGGTTGAATTTAAAATAAAGCACACTAATAATAATAATAATGATAATAATAATACAACCAACGTGATTTCAATATGGCTCTGGCTTTCACGTCAGTATTGTTCTATGCCTTGTTCATGTCACCTGCTTTCATATCAGAGCTCTGATGAGTTGGAGGAGGTGGTGTCTAAAAGGCATGTATTTAGTGATGTGTGTAGTTCTTCATAGATCTAGCTAGCCTCTTAATCTTCCCTTCAGAGTGCACCAAATTGATGCATTTTACTTTAAAATGTAAAAAAAATCTCGCCCTTGGTTCCGTGTCTTACCTCTGGGCTTCCTCCGGACGCACCATCCCACCATCACAACCAGAACAACCAGAACAACCAGACCACAGACTGAGAGAACAGACCACAAAACCAGGGGGGCAGGAGAGGAGGAGTGAGGAGTGGAAGAGGAGACAGGAGTGGAGGGAAGATGAGAGAAGTAGCCAGAAGAGGAAGGAGTAGGTCTAAGTGTAGTTGTGGCTCTCACTGAAAAAAACCACACACCAAGAAATAATAATTAAAAGCAGTGAAATAAAATGGAACTTTAATTATTTTGTGCTTCTCTATTGCTGAAGCCAAATATCTGGACTACAGACTTGTGAACTGAGAGCCCGTTTGGACCTGGGTCTGGTTGCACAAAGCACCTTCAAGTTAAGATTTCCTTTAGAGTCCAAGTTAAGGTGTCCATAAAATAGAATAAATTGCACAAAACACCCTTACATCTTCTACATAAGGTTAAACTTTCTAAGGAAAACCTAAGCACAAGATTTAAGGGTGTTTTGTGCAGCTGATTCTATTTTATGGACACCTTAACTCAAGGTCTTGAGTAATCTTAACTTAATCTTAACTTAAGGTGCTTTGTGCAACCGGCCCCTGGTATTTAAACGGCCCAGTTGCAATCTTTGGTGCTCCGATCTCAGTAAACACGTCTGAATGCACCCAATGTGTAATGGCTGTGCGTAAAAATACAGTGCTGGCTGCTTTGGCTTTTTTGTTTGGCAATTATTACTATTACTGAATTATTATAGAAATGTTACAGGTGCAATTATTACTGACTTAATCGATCATTTACACCTACATGTTACAAGAGAAGATATTCGTTAGCTCAATAATGTTACCTGTTTTTCCCCTTCTGATTGTGTCCATTTCTCCCATTCCCCCCCTCTCCACCGTGAAGATCCCTGACGGTCCAGATTTTTCATTTAACTGTTATCAGTCTGACGCAGCCGTCAAGACACCGAGCGTCGATCAGAATCACTTTTATTGCCACAATATGCAAACATTACATAAGAGGAATTTGTCTTAGTGCAGCATAACGGTCATATCAATATTTAGAGCTAAAGAAATAGGAAAAATATCCAAAAGACAATCACAACAAACACAACATTGTGCAAGTGCAGCCAATATGTATAATATATACAAGAATAGGGAGAGTGTTAATTAGGCATTAAATATGAATTTACAGTCCAAGTTAAATAGGCATTAAATTAAGTAGGAATTACATTTATATTATATTTACCATGGAAAGTAATATATTTTCTTAATTGCACCAATTTGAATTATAATACAGTTTGTAAACCAGTCTGCAGAATAGCCTAATAACATCTTATGTAGCCTAACCGCTTTTGCAATGTTATGTTTCACTATCTTTTTAAATAAGATGTTTCATTCAAGTAAATCTATTGAAATAAAAAATAATAATTAAAAAAATATAATTTGTCTCGTTTTATTCTACAGTAACTAACGTAAGGTCTCCTAGAGCTGATTACGGTATAATTTGAGCTCAGAACTAATCAATGTTAAGAGAGAGTTGCATAATGATGACACCAGCCAATCGTGCCTGTATGGACGCCCGACCAAGCTGGAGATAACACGAGGACACGAACCTGCGGCCCTCATTTTGTAGGCAGGGAATCTACCGCTACACCCGTACAACCTGCATAATGATGCCATTAACTGTGCCAGAATTCCTTTTGTTATGCAGAGGTCAGTAGAGTAGGAGGGCCTTAATGCTTCCTAGGTCACATTGCTGTTCAGACACACACTGGAATCTGACCACATGTGGCCCAAGCCACCCCCGAACGTGGGTTGAGGCGATCGGATCTCAATAAGTATTGTGTGCGTTCAGGCCTGTACTTTACTGAGATCGGAGCACCAAAGATCAGAATTAAGCCATTTAAATACCAGGGCCAAGACACATGTTAATACTGAACAGGGACTGAGCAATCGCAGATTACAGTTTTACATATTTTCCTGTTGACTGAAGTGCTCAGTGAGACTACATGAGTTTACAAACCCTCAAGGGGACGGGGTATCAAGAAAGGGACCAATAGGCCAATTCAATTCTCATTTACTTCTTCTTTAAGCACCTTTGTTTATGTCAGCTGAACACATACAAAGTGTAATAAATGATGGGAAATATTGCTAGAGACATCTACAAGGTAGACTCTCTGGAAGTCTGCATGGAGTGTCCCCCAAAATCTGCCCTGATAATCTGATATCCTCACCTGTTACAGCCAGCCAGCTCTCTGGAGACTCTCCATGACCAGAGTCGGTACACTTATAGAGGCCTTCATCAGATGTAGAAACATGGTGGATGGTCATCTGTCGTGTAGACTCAGGCCTGATGAGGGAGCCATCTTTATAGAAACCAGCTGGGAGGTTGGAGGGAGTCTTGGTTGTACAGGTTGTACAGGTTGTACAGGTCAGAGTCACAGCAGCGTCCTCCATCACACCATGGACAGGACTCTCCAGGATCACAGACCCAGCTGGACACAGAGAAACAACACATGATTTAATCCATTTACACACAGCTTCATCAACACTACTGCTGGTGGACTCTGCAGCAGTTTTCCAACTTTTTTTCATTCTCCACTTGTGCTAATTGATTGATTGAGCTATGTGTTTAGGGGTGGGTCGTTCTATCACACGGCTCTACAAAGGTGTGTGAGATCACTCATTTTATGAACCTGATGAAGCGCATCTGTGAAATGTGTTGATCTGTTGTCTGTTGCAAATAAACAACCCTCCAAACATGCTTTAAGATGCATAAAGATCAAGGGTGAATTAAAGTAGCCATGGGGTCCGGGGCTACGACTTTTTTTCAACTCGTAGGCCCTGGATTCTGTCTGGATTCTGTCAGCAGCATTTCCCCCCTCTAACCCAGGACAAATGTCTCCCAGAGGAGATGAATAAAGTAACCTTGAACTGGGACCTTGATGAGTACTAATACATCTGAACACAGAGACACACTACATGATATACTGTAATGTGAGCTGTCACTTACACATTACTATAGAGAGCCAAAGTGGAACGTCACTTCCTGCTTCAGCACTGTACCAGAGATTTTCATCCGCCATTTCGTAAAATGCTTATAAAAATAGTTTTACTTCGTCAAACCAAACGGTTCAACTATATTTAGAATCGGGAGAGACCATAGAACATTTCACTCGGACCAAAACTAAAAAAAACACAGAAAAAATATTTTCTTTAAATCCGCGATTTTTTAACGTTTTGGTCAGAGTGAAATGTTATGTGGTCTCTCCTGTTTCTAAATATATCTGAACCGTTTGGTTTGACAAAGTAAAAAGATTTTTAAGCATTTTACAAAATGTCTATGGGAAAATAAATAGCGGATGAAAATCTCTGGTACAGTGCTGAAGCAGGAAGTGACGTTCCACTTTGGTTCTTTATTCACCTTATGTAGCCACGCCCATTTGACCCGGTTGTGTGGCCGTATCAAAACTTCCGGCTAAAAATAATAATAATAATAATAATAAAAAAATGGCTGCGCTGATCCAATATCATCTAACTCTGAATTAACTAATAATTTAGCCAATTGTATGTAACATACCAAATAAAAGCAAACGGCAATGTCTAAGAATGCAACGCCATGTAACTGGCTCGTTAAGTCTCGCATTCCAGGGAATTACGTTAAGGTCTGCGGGTCTTTTTTTTTTTTTTTTTTTTTTTTTTACTTTTTATTGACAGATTATTATACATTCTTACATTGTATACATTGTAGATATGTACTGCCATGGATTTTTTTTTTTTTATAGACAAATAAAATAAAACACAAAACCACAACAGCAGCAACAGCAGCAACAAAACAAACAAACAAAAACAAAAAACAAAACATATAGAGCAGGGAGTCGACTTTTCATTATACATTCATCTTGAATGTCATCAAAAAAATAAAATCTGGCCTAATGGGTGTTATATATTGAACCCAGCATTCCCATCTTGAGGTAAATTGTTCTACTTTATGATTGATAACAGCAGTTAGTCTTTCCATCTTATATATGTCCATCGTAATATTCATCCATTCTTTCACTTTAGGGCTTTCCTGTGATAACCACTTCCTGGTGAGAGCTTTTTTACCAGCTACCAGCAATATGTTAATCAAATATCTGTCTTCTTTCAACCAGTCTTCCGATATACCGAAATACATTGTTTTACTATCTAGGGGTATTACACATTCGAAAACATCCTGTATAGCTTCGTGAATCTGTTTCCAATAACCCGTGATAACAGGGCAGTCCCAAAAGACATGATAATGATGTGCTATTTGACTTCCACAGTTTCTCCAGCAAGAAGATGAGTTATTATCATAGTGAGCTTTCTGAGATGGTGTAATAAAATATCTAATGATGCATTTCCATGTGAATTCCCTCCATATTTGTGATCTAGTAGACTTCCATTGATATCCCCACATTGTTGTCCATTCTTCCTCAGATATAGCCATTCCTCCTTCATTTTCCCATTTTTCTCTTATATATGAGGTAGAATGTCCTTTCAGACTTAACAAGGACCTATATATGCAAGATATAGTTTTACTACTGATATCCGAATTGTATGCTTTTCTAAAAAGTTCTAATATGTCTGTGTTTGCTTCGTTTAAATTTTTTATCTTCTTTTCAAAATAATGTCGTAATTGGAGATATCGATAGAAGTCTTGATTTTCTAGCAAGTATTTCTCTTTAAGCTGTTCAAAGCTGGGAAATGATCCTTCTTCCATTACTCTACACATTGCTGTTATTCCTTTATCGGCCCAATCTTTAAATCTGGAATCAAATTTGTTTGGAGTAAAGTCAGAATCATATGCACACCATTTGAGAATAATAATACCTTTCTCTAGTTTATATTCTTTTATCACTGTTTTCCATACTTTGAGAGTGAGTCTTACCCATGGGTTGTCAATTGCGTTTACCATATTGCTTTGTAGGTTATCTGCCAGGATTGCCTGTAGGGGAATGGAAGATACCTTCTCCTCAATGCTTTTCCATTGAGCCGAGTATGAGGGGTTACACCAACATATCATGGCTCTCATCTGTGCTGCATAGTAGTAGTCCCTAAGAATTGGTAAACCCCATCCCCCTTTTTCTTTGCTTAGTTGCAAGGTTTTAAGGCGAACCCTAGGTCTTTTGCCTTGCCATATATATCTTGACAGCATTTTGTCCCACTCATTGAATTGATTTTGGCTAACTTCTATCGGTAGGGTCTGGAATAAATAGAGCAGTCTGGGTAATATATTCATTTTGATGGATTCGATTCTTGAACTAAGACTAAAACAAGGAATTAGGTTCCACCTTGTTACATCCTCTTTGCTTTTTTTATTTAAGGGTAGGTAGTTGTATTCTGATAGTTTGGTTAAATCTTTTGGTAAATGTATGCCCAAATATTTGAATGATTCTGTTTGCCATGTCAAGGGGTATTTACTTACAATTATTTCTGGTGGGTTATAGTTATATGCTAGTGATTGTGTTTTGCCTATATTAATTTTATATCCTGATAATTGACCATACTGTTTCATTGCTTTCATTAACTCAGGTAATGAGTTTGTTGGTTGCCCCAGAAAAATCAAAATGTCGTCTGCATAACAGGCCAATTTATGTTCTATCCCTTTAATCATAATTCCTTTGATCTCTTTATTTTGTCTTATATACTGGGCTAATGGTTCGAGGTATAAAGCGAAGAGTAATGGAGACCAAGCGCATCCTTGTCTTGAACCTCTTCTTAGTGTAAGACTAGATAAATATCCATTAATTTTAATTCTAGCTGTGGGATTTCCATACAATGCTTGTATGGTCTTAATAATTGATTCATGTAGGCCAAATCGATGTAACACTCTATATAGAAAACTCCACCTCACCGAATCAAATGCCTTCTCGGCGTCCACACTTATAACTAATGCCTCAACCTTATTTTTTTTAATGTGGTCCATAATGTGTAGTGTCCTTCGTATGTTGTCTTGTGTTTGACGTTGTTGTATAAAACCTGTCTGGTCATTGTGTATCAGTATTGGTAGGAACTCCTCTAATCGTTTGGACATAATGGAAGTAAACAGTCTATAATCTATGTTAAGAACCGATATCGGTCTAAACGATCCACATTCCATCTTGTCCTTGCCTTCTTTCAGTATAGCTGAGATTATTGCCTCCTTCCAGCTAGGCGGTGTCTGTGCCTCTTTTAAAACCCAATTCAATGTGGAAAGCATAACAGGCATTAATTCCTCTCTGAATTCTTTATACCATTCTGATATATATCCATCCGATCCCGGTGATTTATTTGACTTAAGCCTGCTAATCGCAGCATTCAGTTCCTTTTCAGTTATGCTAGCGATCATCTTTCTGTTTTGTTCTTCAAAGTCGGTAAGTCTAGGGAATTCAGGAAAGCATCAATCTGAGTCAAGCCCTCCCCTGGAACTTCAGAATACAATGTTTTGTAGAACGCTTCAAAGGCCTCCAAAATATCACTCAGTTTAGTCTTAATTGTTTGTGTTCTTGGGTGTCTAATTCTATGAATTGTATTTTCTGCTTCCTTTTTTTTTAGTTTCCATGCTAATATTTTCATCGATTTAGATCCACTTTCGTAATATCTCTGTTTAAGATACATCAGGTTTTTCTTAATTTCCTGTGTGGCTATGTCATTAACTTCATTCCTAATTGTTTTAATTTCTTCTAGTATGTCCTGTGCCAAATTTAATTTATGTTTCTTTTCTAGTTCCTTTAGTTTGTTTTGTAGATAATTTAATCTGCTGTCCCTTAACTTTTTCTTATATGAGGATATTGCTATAATTTTCCCTCTTAGAACAGCCTTTAAAGCGTCCCACAAAATGGGAGGCGAGGTCTCTGCATTATCATTGAGCTCCAAGTACGTCTTGATTTCTTTTTTGATCTGTTCCTTGATATGTGGATCATTTAGAAGGCCAGAGTTCAGTTTCCATGTATTGTTTTTTGGTCTCAAATTAAGGTCAACAGTGAGATATATAGGGGCGTGGTAACGTCTGCGGGTCTTATTGACGTTAGTGGCTCGCGCTGCCTCGGAGGAGAGAAAACTATCTGAAGCTTTCTTTGTTGGAGTCCAGGTATGTTTTACAAGAAAGTGCTCGTCATTGTCGACGATAACGTTATCTGACCTGGCTAACAGTGGATACTCGCTTGCTTGCTGTGTACCGGCTCAAAGTAGTAGGCTACGTTCATTATTTTACCCCCTGCACTGTCCATTCCAAAAACAACTCTCTTATTTTGCGCAGTGACCGCCGGAAGTGTTAACAGGACCCGGAAGAATTTGGCCCACTGTAAGGTCTGAACATAAGGTGAATAGAACAGCATATCAGGATGTGATGTGGGTGGAGCTGTGGTGTGGTTGAGTGAGCACGGCTCCTTTAAGCAGATAGTCTTGAAGTCTGGGGGTTGCTGAGGGAAACAGCGGTGTGGCGTGTTCATGTAAAAACTATATAATAAAAAGCTGGGTTTGAGCAAAATAGTTGAACCTGAAGACTGTTACAGTATATAGTCAACAAACTAGTGAGAGTTCAGTGACCTTGTGGCACGTTACACCATTTAGAGACAACTTTACTACTGAATGTAATATTTTCATTAATTTTCAGGTTTGTTTTGTCATAACTGCTACCCTCATCTGTCTCTGGTGAGACAGAGAGACAGAGAGACAGACAGACAGACAGACAGACAGACAGACAGACAGACAGACAGACAGACAGACAGACAGACAGACAGACAGACAGATTGGTCTTACCAGTGACAGTGATGTTGACAGTGTTGCTGGTGTCTCCCTCTCTAGTCTCACACCAGTAAACTCCACTGTCCATTGGGACTGTGTAGCTGATACTGCAAGAGGAACCAGCTGGTTTCCCCAAGCCGGCACCTCCACACTCAGACGTCTTTTCCTTGATCCTTCTCATCACCGTCCCTCCAGCAGAGCTGTCGTCCTCACAGCTCAGAGAGAGAGACTCTCCACGAAACAACTGAGATCTACTGGGACTCACAGTCAGAGAGGCTGGGTGTGTGTGTGTGTGTGTGTGTGTGTGTGTGTGTGTGTGTGTGTGTGTGTGTGTGTGTGTGTGGGGGGGGGGGGGGTTGGAGGTAAAATTAGTGATGATTTTTTGTATTTTTGACAAAACTAAATGACCCCTTGAGCATCACAAAGAAAAATGTCACAATTTTGTCACCACACTTAAAATAAATGGAGAATTGCTTCTGCTTCTGCTTATCCAAAAGCTATTGTGGCTGTATTATAACTGCCATTGGTTGTGCATTGAAAAGTCAGCGACAGGTTCATGGAGTGTGCATGACTGACAAAATTGAAAAATTATCTCCATAGAACTCAATGGCCGAGGCACATGCAACATATTTGTTGAGAATGTAATTTTACAGAGTCCTCCACGTGCATGTCAGTTCTCAGCCTAAACCTCTGAAGTAACTGTCCAAATTCCAAAACACAATTTTCTCTCAGTGTTTCCTACAAAGGGCATCATAGTTTGGACTGTCATGTGAAGTGTACCAACCTTGTGTGGGTCTGCAGCACAGCAACATGGTCAGCACTGAAGAGAAAAGAGACTCAGGTTAGTTTGAGGTTTTGCAGACACACCAAAGGCCACGATGGTGCACTTCTACTCCTCCATCGTTGAGTCCATCCTCACCTCCTCCATCACCGTCTGGTATGCTGCCGCCACTCTCAAAGACATTAACAGACTTCAGCGTATCATCTGCTGCGCTGAGAAGATAATCGGATGCAACCTGCCATCCCTCCAGGACCTGCATGCAGCCAGGACACTGAAGTGGTCCGGCAAGATCATGGCTGACCCCTCCCACCCTGGCCACAAACTCTTTAAGACACTCCCCCATGGCAAGAGACTGAGGTCTGCCAAGACCAGAACCACCCGCCACAAGACCAGGTTCTTCCCAACTGCCATCAGCCTCACCAACAAGGCCCGGAAACCCCTTCCACCAAAGACCCCACCAACAACCCCCCCCCCCCCCACACACACACACACACACACACAAACTCACTACCTCCTCCAAACTCAGCTGAACTCCCCCCCCCCCCCCATAAAACTGTAACTCATATCTAATTTAATGCCTGTTTAACTGGGACTGTAAATGAATGTAAATTCCCTGCACATGTAGGGCTCTATTCTCCCACAGGCCATCGGCGCTATTACGGGCCTTAACCGCAAAAAAACGTGCCTTGCGCCTGTTTCGGCAAGATAGCAATAGGCTTTAGGCTGCCAAATGCGCTTTAGGCCGAATGGGCGTGGCGCAGTCCCAAAGTGGGCGTGTCGGCGCTAAATACCAGCCTAGTCATATCTTGGGAGCTGGCCTACATTTAGCGCTTTGCGCTTTTCAAAAGCAGGCCTATTCTTTCCCTTCACTGCTTCTTCTCTGTCACCCTTCTCTCTCTCTCTCTCTGAGTTCCCAGCATGCATTGTGTTTCTTCATTTCGCTACTAAATAGCCACCAAATGAGCCAAAATAGATATAAAAGGTAGTTCTAAATTAATGTGTAATGGTAACACAGCCTGCCATTGTCAACATTTCAATATTGGACCAAATAAAACCTCGAAATGAAAACACCACCCTATGTGAAACATATATGTCCTCCTGGGCATATATATACCCCTTGTCGAGTTAACGTGATTTAGAGAAGTAACAGCGGAACGCGCTTCAGAACGCGCTTCTAATGGCATCTGCTATACTGTGATGTCCCTCAATAACTTGGCCCTATTTCACATTTAGTTTTACAATAAAAACACATTTATGCAATGACTTGACATAATGTAGGGTATATTTATGTGCATCATCCTTCCTGCAGCAGGCGAGAGAAAATGATATCTTTCTGGACAAACTTTCACCAATCTAATAGGCTATATTTTTCTAGCTGATGCATAGAACATTATTTTCACTTTGATCTTGCTATAGTGTAGCGTATTTACATGCTTGCAGTATTGAAACTGCAGTTAGATTGGTTTGAGAAGCATAATAATATGGAATAATAGCCTATAATGCAGACAGACAGGCTGGATGAAGGGAGGGGGGGGGGGGGGCAGAGCGTTTGGCTTTCGTCTGGTTTTGCGGGATCACTGGAATTGGAGCTAAAAAGGCAAGCATGCGATTCGTTTATTGCACTTATCCAATGAGCATGACGGTGCATAATTTTACGCCTAAAAGGCGTGGTTGTAATGCTTTGGGCTGCATCTAGCGCCAGCACGACGATATCAAGTGCGCCTTTCCACGCCCACTGCTTTGATCTGCGCCTGCCGCTCGGCCTAGAAACTGCGCCGATGCAACGATAGGGGCCCTAATGCCTATTTAACTTAGCCTGTAAATTTCTTGTACATTCAACGTAAACTCTTATTTAACTCCGACTGTAAATTCATGTAAATCCACTGCCTATTTAATGCCTATTTAACTCAGTCTGTAAATCATATGTAAATTCAAGGTACATTCATATTTATTATCCACAGAACACTTCACCACTCATGTACATATTGTATTTACTCCATTTGATTGCACTTGCAACTTTGTGATTGTCTTTAGTTATCTTCCTACTTCTTATCTCTAGATAAGACCGCTACGCTGCATACAGACACTAAGACAAATTCCTTGTATGTAACTTGCATACTGTGGCAATAAAAGTGATTCTGATTCTGATTCTGAAGATTACTGAGAAAACTGACAAAGACAAAACATTTGAAATATCTTCCAGCATTGTATTTTGTGTTACAGGATCCTAATTTAGTTCCCCTGTATAATGTTAAAGAATGAATCGTCTGCAGGGTAGAAACTCACTGTAGCTCTCAGACTCAGTCAGAGATAAGATCAGCTGTAGAGGGTTGATGTGTTTAAGTGACTTCACTGACTGTCCATCTAATTCTCTGAGAGAGAAAACACCCAGACCAAAGCTTTAGACACATCCAAATCTGATGTTAGTCATTTGTACAGACTTTACAGATCTTCTTTACACCTCAGTCACTTTGATACCATGTTTTTATTATCTATAGCTTCTTCTTTGCTGCCACATGTTCCCTTGTATTGGGGATTGATCCATCTTGTTGTCTTGTCTGAAGACATTGAGCATGTGCACAATGTTGACTTTTCATGCACCACCCCCTCTATCACTCTTTACAACTTTAGTGTACAGCAAACCAGCAATGTCAAAAAATAACAATCTTTTAAATTACTCTCGAAATGACTGTGAATCATCTGTGCAGACACAGATTGTACTTACAGAGCAGCCATTGTATAGACGTCCCCTCCATTGTATAGCTTGGCCAAATGAGACCAATACTTTGAATGTTACCAGTCACACCTAATACAACCCGCCCTCTTCCTGTTTTTTTCTAAGTGAGTCTATGTGGTTTTCTGTCCAGCAGCTTCAAGAAAACTCATGAGTGATGTGTGAAAAACACAGTGATAAACAATGACAAAGAACACAGATAGAATACATGCATTAATAACTGAAGTGACTATGTGACAGTAGGCTATACATGTTTTAACACTCCACTCATGTAAAATAAATAAATACATCTATATCTATATGTATCTATATCTACATCATCTATCTCTCTCATATATATATATATATATATATATATATATATGTATATTAGGGCTGTTAAAACCCTTGTACCCCCCTCGTCCATCAGCTGGATCTAAAGGTGTGCTTTGTGTTTTATTTTTTTCTGTGGAAAAAAAAGTTTTGGGAATTCAGGCCTGAAATTTTCCCCATCATTTTTTTTTGGTTTATTATGGTAATTCACCCTTCCGCCACCCTAAAAAAGTGTTCCTGGCACAAAGTAAGTGCTATACTCACGTTGTTCCCCCTCAGATCCAGCAGCCGGCGTATTAAAACCATTAAAACCCACTTTTTTGAGACCTCCAGGAAATTTTTACAAAATTATTATTTTTTATTTTTTTCAGCGGGCATCCTGGACCAAATACCTTTAAATTTGACCTTAATATCTAACCTTGGAGTTGGTTGAACATTTGGTGGAGTTACAAGCCTTCAAAATCCATTGCATATTTTTCCCATTGATTTCAATGTTAATTTTGCAAAAGTACAACATTTTCTTTCCGACTCCCAGCTACTTTCCCCAAAAATAATTATTTTTCTGATCTTACACCTCTCAGCTCGAGTCAAGACATCAAATTTGTAGCTTCTATTGTGTTTGCCCCCGCCCCACTATTTGATCAGTGCTGGCATAGCAGCCAATTGCATGCAGTTTGATATGAAATATACACTACAGTGATCGTCATAGCAACATGTCACATGACCTGGGAACCCAGATTTTCCAGTGCAAACTACTGATTTGAAGCCTTTAGACCGAGATTTATGGATCAATGAAGCTAGCTTATGTTTTTTGTGAAAATTAGCTGGCAGTCGAAAATTGGCATTTTCATGATTTTTTCTGAAAGTTACCTTCATTGAAAGTACGTCGTATCTCCGCGCTCGTTCGTCGAAGAGACTCACCAATCGCATGGCCGGATTCGGCGTCGAAAATTGACTCTAGATCTCTAATATCGTCGTGTTCTGTAGTTGTAGGAGCTTTCTAGAGCTCCCGGTTTGAGGTGCGCTCAAAGCACCGATGCAGAGTAAATCCAATGCCGTGAAACAAGGCTCTTTCTCGGCTAATGTTGTTGGAGAGTCCGCTGCGGATGTCTGCCTGTCTTGGGCGGACAGGGCTGCGCTGAGGAGCAGGTCACCACAGGCCAGTCACCCAGATGTCAAAGATCGCTCATGAACAACATCCGGGTCGTCTTCCAGATACTTCCTGTGGACTTCCGTGTCACAGAGCCGGCGCGTTTCGTCGTTTATCGATCAATATCTGGCGCATGCGCTACAGGCAAAAAATATGGATGGATAATAAGGATTGCAATTCTCAAAAGATGAAATAAGTAAGAAAATAATTCCTCCGAAAAATGTGACAAATCCAAGGCTAAAATAATCCCACAGGGGGATATCCAGGTGGCATTGATGGGAAGGCAAAAAAATCATATTTTGTCTTTTCTACTGTAAATTTGATTGTACAGTAAGAACAGTAAACTGGCATTTGAGGGGTTAAAATTCAGAGTAAGCATGAAATGTTGATATGAGGGATGAAGTTACCAATGGATAAGAATCAATAAAAAAATCATAATAATAATTATAATAATTATTATGAATATAACAAATAACTATTGACCATCAATATCCAGCTGCTGGATGAGGGAGTGCAACAGGCAAAAAATATAAGGGGGGTATTAAACGATAAATTTTCTTAATCACGTTTAATCTTGCGATTAACTATAGTTAATCGCGATTAATCGCATCTTTGTATCGCATGTTTAAAATCCCATTATTTTGCATTTCAAAGCATTTTTAATTAGATATTAATAATTCTTACCAGTGTGTCGTGATTGGGAATCAAATGAATGCAAATAAATGTACTTTGTGATTTTGAATTTTAGATTTATTTTCAATTCAATAGAAGTGCAATGTAGACAGGAGGTAACAATGTCTACAAAATGTATCTTGAATAGAAAATAAATGCACAATTGTAAACAGTGCAGTATACGCTCCATAACCGACACTTCCGGCGGCGGCGCTGTGGAGCAGTCGAAACCCAAAATGACACAGCCAAAGTGTGTGTCTGTGTCTGAGCTAAAAACTTTGGCACTTCCATGTGAATAATGGCTCGGTATTAGAAACTGTGTAATGATAACGTGTATATCGCGTGAAGCCATTGGAGCCGACCTCCCAGTGGCTAGAGGACCCGTGCATCTGAGACTCTGAAGGAAGAATGACTGATGAGTCTTGCGCTAGCTAGCTGGCTGCTAGCTGCTCCGGTATGATTAGCTTTTAGGTGATAGCTCAAACTCGGTGATATTTTAATTCCGTTTTACACAAGGTGCAAACTACTGCTCTTGACTTGTCCACTGTGCCATTTGGGGAGTTTTTTAACACGTTCACTGCCATTGACGAGTTGATATGTCAAAAAAAATCCAACGGTTGACTGCCAATGACGAGTTGATACGTAAAAAAAAAAAAAAAAAAAAATTGGGACGGTGGGACGTTGATCTAACCCTTTTACATCTCTTATATAAATATTGGAGCCACCGAACGTGTACAACCCATTCCACCGACCCACTAAGTGGCGACAGTGCTCTCCAGACTAGAGGAAGCCAAGCAAAAAGCAGTGTGAGGAAGCCATTCTCATGAAAATGGATTGGCGAAAACGCTTTCGCTTTCGCGCTTGGGAGCTGGCGGTGGGGGATTGCAAATTTGCATAATAGATTATGGGTGCAACACACTTTGAAACACCTTTGAAACACCAGCAGAAAGGAATCGCAAGCAGCTTCATTCCAGCTGAGCTCACAACCGAAAACGAACGAGCCTCATTCTCATACTGTAGGCGAAAACGCTTTCGCGCTGGTGCACACGGGCGCACAACGGTGGGGGGTTCCAAAAATAGACTGGGTGCAAAACACACTTTGAAACACGCAGCATAAAGCCTAGAATCGTACAAAGCTTCATCAAAGCTCTCAACCGAAAACCCAAGAAACGAGCAGCCCCATCCAGACTCGCCGACGAGGGGGCCGCCACGGAGGGAGGCTGCTCAAACTCGCAGCAGCAGCAGCAGCAGCAGAAGAAACTCGCTTGTGACAAACGCTGCTGAAAGCCACCAGAGACACGCCCACGGAGGGAGGAGTTTGAAGGAGAGGGGGTTCAGAACTATATTGTTTAGATGTCTGATGTCTCACTGATGCCAAAAATAAATGGTTAAAGTGGCTGTTCTGCCTGTTTGATTGAATTTCACAAAACTGCGATTATCTCAGCTTTCAGTCTCAGACGCTGAAACCATGCTGTACTCAACGGCTAATATCTACATAACTACTAACTCTACAAACTAACTCTTTTAGACAGAGAAAGCACACATTCTATTAGTTCTTTTGAGATATTTTGTGTTCACAATATCTTAGCAGAAAAGAATCCTCGGCTCTTGAAAGATGAGCCAGAATCCTCAAAAAAAACCTCTGGCAGAAGCTACCTACAGTAAAAAAAAAACGGCTGGCAGTGAATGTGTTAAAGTAAAACGAGCCATTTAGAAGCGTATTGCTGTCTTTCTCTTCCATGCCTGCACAGGCAGGAGACAGGAAACCGCTGCAAATGGCTTGACTACAAGTACGGGTGCGACAAAGGGACAAAATAGCGGCATGCGTTTAACGCGATTAAAAAAAAAATGCGTTATGGTCGGCCCTTAACTCATTGAGTGCCAGCCACTTTTGGAAAACGGATGCTCCCAGTGCCAGCGTTTTCAGAGTGTTTTCAGTGATTTCTCGAGGCCCACAGAATATTGTGTGATATTACCATGTAAACACCGAACACGCCCAAAGACTCTATTGTATCATCAGCAAAAAAAAGTTTATTGATATCATTTTCCGTTCTTTAGTTATCAGCCGGAGAATATAGGTTGTTTTCAGCAAAAACAGACGTTTCAAACTAGAAGCTGAGATAATCAGCCTTTTGTGAAATGAAGCATTTCAAGCACATCACTGACTCTGAAGCTAATATTTTCTGATGTAGTGACACCTCAAAAATTATTTCCTTCAATAAAACAGCGAAAACAAAGGAATTTTGTTTGGCAAAATAATATTTTTTAGCTGCAACCAGCAGCGCTGGCAGGCGTGCGCAGAGCTACACCTTCTTGCTTGTCTTGATTTACTGCTGGTGGGCATCAGATATTCTAGCTTGTGTTTGTAAATCTGTCCATCGAGCCTCCTGCTGTCTGGGTCGGTGTTGCGTGCCCCACCCCCCTCAACTGTACACTCCTCCGTGGGAGTGTCTCTGGTGGCTCTCTGCTGCGTTTGCTCTGCACTGAAAAGTGCGCTACGCCCAGCTTTTTCACAGCGTTCCGCCGTTTTTGTCGCCGGCTTCCAGCTGAGAATAATGTAACTTTTCAGAAAGACGCTGGTGTTGGCAACTAATCATGTGGAGGGGCTATCGCAGTGGAGACGGAGGGGCTCAATTGTGGCAGCAGATTGGCTGCTGTTCACAGGCACAGCTAATGTTATGCTTCATGCATATCGATGCATACCGATGCGGTTTCCGTTTCCCCATGACTTCTCTGTTTTTTCCTCACCTTTCTCTAATCTGGAGAGCACTGTCGCCACCTAATGGATCCATAAAATAGCTTATACACATTTGACATCTCCCATATTTTTACAGGAGATGCATCAGGCTTTGATCCACGTCCCACCGTCAAAAAACGCAATTGACGTCTTTAGACGTCATTGGCACTCTACGTTACTATTTGAATTGACGTCTTTAGACATCATTGGCACTCAATGAGTTAATCGCATCACGATTAACGCGTTAACGCTGACAGCCCTAATGTATCGTTTGGTAGGTAGCCTACATAGGTTAGGATATTCAAAGATCCGACAAGTGTTTATAGACTTTATTATCACAATGTGGGTCAGATGTTTGCATGCACTAAGTTGAATGAAGCAAAGCCTACCTTTAAACAGTTTGGAAAAAAATCCAGGAAAAACAGCCTGTATGTTTTCTATAATTTGATAAAATTAGCGTGACGACATGACAATATAATTTTGGCCCGCATGTGGCTCCCCAGGAAAAATAATTGCCCAACCCTGTGCTATACATCATGGCCCAATCTGAAACCAGCCCCTCCCCACTGCACTACCAAGTGTCACACCACCCTCCGGATGTTGCCGTCACCATGGCAACAGATAGACGCTGTGTTCTCATGGCTGTTGCCATTTCAAATTTTACGAGAGGAAACGATAACCAGCTGACTGTGCTGTAACACATAACAACCAAAACCATGAGAATGACTGAAGTAAACTGGACTTTGCTTGGATAAAGGCTTATGAGTTTACTACAAGTCAAGCGAGCTGAGGACAAAATTCTATATATTTTTTATGCCTCCGCCGGCGATAGACAGGCCAGAGGCATTATGGATCCGGGTTGTCCGTCCGTCCGTACCTATGTCCGTCCGGCCGTCCGTCCGATGTTCGTTAACGCGATATCTGAGGAACGCCTTGATGGAAGTTTATCAAATTTGCCTCAAACATCGACTTAGACTCAAGGATGATCTGATTAGATTTTGGTCGTCAAAGGTCAAAGATCAAGGTCACTGTGACTTCTCGAACGCCATTTTCAAGCTTGTTAATGCGATATCTCAGGAATGCCTTGACAGAATTTCATCAGATTTGCCTCAAACATCGACTTGGACTCAAGGATGAACTGATTAGATTTTCGTGGTCAAAGGTCAAAGGTCACTGTGACCTCACGAATGCCATTCCCAAGTTCATTAAAGCGATATCTCAAGAACGGTTTGATGGAATTTCTTCCAATTTGTCTCAAACGTCGACTTGGGCGCAAGGATGAACAGATTACATTCTGGTGATCAAAGGCCAAGGTCACTGTGACCTCACGAACGCCATTCCCAAGTTCATTACCGCGATGTCTCAAGAACTGCAGTCCGAGACTGGCCGACCCCTGCTAATGTCAGCGAGCTGCGGAGCTTCCTGGGCCTGGCGTCATACTACCGCCGCTTTGTCAGAGACTTCGCCAGAATCGCCAGTCCACTCCACCGCCTGACTGACAAGGACCAACCGTTCACCTGGGACGACGCCTGTGCTGTAGCTTTCACCCGACTCAAGGCAACCCTCACAGAAGCCCCAGTCTTGGCCTACCCCAATGCCCAACAGCCCTCTTCATTGTGGACACTGATGCCAGCAACGTGGGGATTGGGGCGGTCCTCTCCCAGCGGGGACAGCCTGGCTCAATCAATCCTGTCTTCAGTTGAATATATCAAAACTGTCTGTATGTTCTTCTCCAAAGGCCACAGTGCTGACATTAGGCAAGACATTCATATTTCTGGAGAGAAACTACAAGTTGTCCAAGTTTACAAATACATGGGCATGCATATAGATTCAAACCTCTGTTTCAAAACCCACATAAAACAAATCTGCAATAAAGTAAAATTCAGCCTGTCAAACTTCAGATTTACCAGAAACTTCCTATCAACCGAGGCAGCCAAGTTATTCTTCTACTCAATGATCATCTCTCACCAGTAGCGGAGCGTACACCGGGGCAGAGGGTGCGCCCGCCCCGGGGCCCACTCGTCAGTGTGCCCCCTTCAAAAAAAATTTTTTTTTGCATGCCAGGCCAAGCCTGAGTGTGAGAGCAATTCAATCAATAGACAATAACATTGGTGTGCTTAAAATGAGATATTCCACTAAATATGGCTAAAACAGATTCAAACATGCAAAAAAGGCATTTTTTTCTTCGCAACCGGCTATTAATTATTCTTTTTTTTTTGGGGTTGGGGGGCCCCCCTAAGAGCTTCGCCCCCCCCTGGGCTGATAGGGTCGCTCCGCCCCTGTCTCTCACATTACATACTGTCTGGTAAGCTGGTCCAATACACACTGGAATCATTATACAAACAAGCACTCAACGTTTTGAAGAAGAAACCTTTCAGTTACCATCATTGCCACATCCTAAACAAATACAATCTGCTCAGAATCTCTCAAAATCCACCTCAACGAGAGCCACTAGAGGCGCAACTAGAGGGGACTGTACAATCCCACTCAGGAAAACGGCTTTTAGCCAGGCTGTATTCTCCTTCAAATCTTCTCTGAATTCAATAGCACAATCAGTCAGAGAATCTCCATCCTTCTGCTCATTTAAACACAACACCAATAAATCGTTAACCAATAACTAAACATGTCAACATTGATCTCTGCTGTTCAACCACGATCATAGCTCCTCACTTACCCATTTCATACCTTGTCTATCCTGTCCACTTATGATACCTATGTGGTTTTTATTGTTTTTATCCTGTTTTACCTGTACTGTATGTTCGTTTCCTTCTTTTTTCCTAACAATGGTGTTTTTTGTTGTTGCTGTTATTTTTTATTTTATGTTTTTTGTCTTTTGCTTTTATTTTGAACTATTGCAAGTTTTTCTTTCTAGGATGCCAATCAACACCAGGCAAAGGGACTGCCGACGAAAATTACTCGGGTATATTTACATGACCGATTGTCAAATGTTGATTAATGTACACTGTCCCTTCACAATAAATTGATTGATTGATGACACCAACGGTGGCCACCATCCACACCACCAGCAATGAGGTAGGGTGACTCCCGTTGACCACTCAGCAGCTGAGGCAACAGCAGGAGGCAGACACGGCCCTGGCACTGGTGAGAGGCTGGCTGGAGGTGGGGCAATGCCCTGAGTGGACAGAGGTATCAGCAATGGGGCCCAAGATAAAGGCCTATCATTCTCAATGGGGCAACTTTGAGTTCCACGACAGGTTGGTGTACCGGAGGTGGCAGGCCCCCAGATGAGGGAATGACCTTCTGCAGCTACTGGTGCCCCGGCTGCTTCATCCCCAGGTGCTCCAGATTGTCCACGGCTCGGTGGGAGCCAGGCACTACGGGAATGCCAAGACCCTCCACCGCCTCAGGGGGGCGGTTCTACTGGCCCGGCTGCCGACGAGATGTGGAGCTACACGTGCACTGGTGCGACTCCTGCACCGCCCAGAAGGGACCAACCCAGCGCTCCCATGCCCCACTGCAGCAATACTTGGTGGGGGCCCCAATGGAGCGAGTAGGAGTGGACATCCTTGGGCCTTTCCCGGTCAAAGACTCCGGCAACCGCTATGTCCTTGTGGCCATGGATTATTTTACAAAGTGGCCCGAGGCGTATGCAGTGCCAGATCAGAGTGCTGCCACAACAGCAGAGAAGCTGGTGGAGGAGATGTTTGCCCGCTTCAGGACCCCCGCTGAGCTCCACAGTGACCAGGGGCGGAACTTCGAGTCCCAGGTCTTCAGTGAGGTCTGTCGACGGCTGGGACTCTTTAGGGACCCCAGTATGCAGAAATGGTCAAATACACCATTTTTGCAATAGGCGGAAATGACACTTTTCCAGGCTTACTGCATGCAAAAAACAGTGTGGTTCTTGCCCAAAAGTGCATCAGATGAGAATAAATTTGGCATGTCTGTACAGGGGAGGCTTGTGGGTACCCATATAACCCATTTCCATTCAGATATATTTAGGTGAAAGGTCAAGGGACCATTTGGAAAATGGTGATGGCCGTTTTTCCCTCACCAAAATGTTGTCTGACTTTGAATCCTTAGTTATTTAGCCAACAAGCTTGGTCCCATTGGAAACCTTAGGTTGTCTCTTTTCAAATGATACCCCTACCTTTGCCCTAGCTCAAAATTTGAGCGTGCCACAGTCTCTGAAAGACAGTCTCACCGGCATTCCTTCCGGCAATCAAAATAAAATCTTATAAATAAAAATATTTAAAAAAATATATATGAATAGATGTTTTTACAGACTGGTCCTCAATATTTTACACTGATTGAAGCATCTACTTCAGATAGTGGTTGATTGCACACACGCACACACGTGAACACACACACACACACACACACACACACACACACACACACACACACACACACACACACACACACATTTAAATGATTTATTTATGTCCACATAAATACAGAGTACAAAGGACATACACACTAATAATGCAGTCAAATGCTGGGAGACAGTTACAAAAGTGCCACACACACACACACACACACACACACACACACACACACACACACACACACACACACACACACACACACACACACAGACACACACACACACACACACAAACACACACACACACACACACACACACACACACACACACACACACACATGCACAGTTAAGAGTACAACAGTAAGGAACTGGATCTGATCTGATACACCAGATCACCATGGACTGACACAGAACACTAAAGGCAAATGTATACTCTGTGTCCGATGGTCTGCGTGATGTAGATTTCATCATCAGTGTATGTGAAGGCTCTGTGCGGACATCCAACCATGTACCTTCAATTTTTACAAGGGCACGACTGCACTTGTGCTGCAAAACCAAATGTTTGCACTGCGGTGAAATTAGTTTTAGGTTGGATACATCTGTCGAATAGACATCTGTTCACCGAAGAAGAAAAAACAGAAGAAACAATGCGGATGCTCTGGCCACCCTTCCACCAAGGAAGACCACCACGAGGAAGAACTTCGTAGCTCCTGCAGTTTGTGCTTGTAGCAAAGCATCTCTGATGGTTACTTCACCTGTCTGCAGTGTAGTGGTCCCTGGAGAAGTGGGTAGACTGTAAATTATGCCCCCCCGGCCACTTCATATACATATATACAGTAGTATATATATATATATATATATATGTGTGTGTGTGTGTGTGTGTGTGTGTGTGTGTGTGTGTGAGGTTTCCATACCAAATTTCAAGCTGAGGGAGAGGTCGTCATATCTGTATTACCTGATCAGCCTGTGACATCAGTCAAGCCCTAGCGTGACGTCAGGCATGACATCAGTTGTCCTCAGTTCATGACGTCAGGCATGATGTCAGTCCTCCCTAGTAGGGGAGAGTGGGGTGAGTTGTGCCACTTTTTACTTGAGGTGTCTTTAAAGTGAGGGCATGACAGTAATGCCTCCAACTACAATATGTAAATATATTTCAGGATGTTGTGCACCACTGGGAACATTCCCTTTGGATCTTAAATAAACTGTTAAAAAAATATGGCTATTCTTAAAAAAGTGGTCTCTTGGCACAACTTGCCCCCGGTGCGGGGTAAGTTGTGCCTTTGGAGAGAATACGTTGGGGTAAATTGTGCCATTGATTACTGAAGTAAAACAGGACATTTTCATCTCATATACTGTAATGCTATATCAAAGCAAGACAAAATAAAGATAACACTAAAGTCCAGTGTACTATAACAGGGTTAAACAAGGCTAAACGGTAGCAGCAGTTGACCTACATATTTAACATTTTCAGAAATAAAAATTATGTTCAAAATGAACAAAATCAACTATCACAGAGCCAGGCTACACTTGCCAATACTGCAATATTCTTCAACAAGGTCTATTTAAACATTTAGGAACAAAATGAAATAAAATTTCACTAAATCAACTGCAACTGCACTGGCACAACTTAACCCAGGCCTTTTGGCACAAATCACCCCATCCCCACCATTTTAACAAACTTGTATCATATAGCTGGTTTGGAGCTAACATCATGCTAACAGTATAGCCTCATATTGTAGCTTACTAAAACACTAACACATGTGTGAAATGTTTTCAAGCTTGTCTATAATTGTTCAGACACAACAATCAATAAACCTTGATCATAAAAATTTTACTTTGAGAGGCAAAAAACAGTTTTTTGAACTTAAATGTGCTTAGCTCTTGTGCAATCTGCCTCCCTTCTTTGCAGAGTGAGTAAAATGGATGCCTCTTCAAAAATGTGTGGTCACATGACCAATTTCTTCTATGGTTTTCTAGATACAAGGGGTGGCACAACTTCCCCACTGGCACAACTCACCCCACTCTCCCCTATATATAGCAAGGGTTCTACGTCACCCCCCACTCTGGAGGATCACAACAGCAGCCGGCATCGCGGCTGTTCATTCCAGCAGCACTGTTACGTGAGAAAACCAGTGATAAATAAACAATGGGTTAAAAAAATAGTGACAAAGAACAGGTAGAAGAAGATAATCATCATCATCATCATCATCATCATCATCCCCACAGACTGTGTGTGTGTGTGTGTGTGTGTGTGTGTGTGTGTGTGTGTGTGTGTGTGTGTGTGTGTGTGTGTGTGTGTGTGTGTGTGTGTGTGTGTGTGTGTGTGTGTGTGTGAAAAGGAACAAAGACAATGAAGAAAAGGACCTGACAGCAGAAAGTAAAGACAGTAGAGCTCAACAGAGAGAAGGCCAGTGAGACACTGACATGCCTCCTAACAGCCACTAGGGGGCACATAGATTACCTGTGACAGAGTGAGGTACTGTCCAGGACCAAGAAAAAAAGAACTGGAGCTGAGATGTGTTGAGTCAAACCTGATGTGATGTGACTCTGTCAGTGTATATATATATATATCATTATGGGACATGGTAACATAACATGGCTACATCCTACAGTAGATATGTCATATACCTACAATAAGGAGGTATTTGTTGGTAAACTTTCATGTAATCAGGATCTACGTGAGGTTCTCTGCTGTCAAGATGTGGATGAAGCACTTACTGCTTTTAATGCTGTTTTTCTGCAGACTCTAGATATCCTAGCACCTATAAAAACTGTTAGGATTAAACAAAGAACTGAGAAATGGGTTGATGAAAATATTCTAGAGGCCATCAAAAAGAGAGATGCCTGTCTTTTAGAACATAAAACTAAGAAGGACCTCAACAGTTTTTTACAGTTTAAAAAACAGAGAAATGAGGTCAAACAAATGGTCACCAAGGCTAAAATAAATTACTTTAGTGAGAAAATATTGGAGCACAGGAAGGAGCCAAAGAAGCTCTGGAAATGCCTAAAAGAAATCGGTTACAGCACCAAAACTAAAACCAGTGGCAGTAACATCAGCCTAGAAGTGAATGGTCAAATAACTTCCAATAAAAAGGAAGTAGCTGAACATCTTAACATCCACTTCTCCTCTGTTGCTAGACAGCTAGTTGACAAGCTTCCATTACCTTCAGGGGCCTATGGTGAGAAACATCTGACTGGTTTCTATGGGCAGCTGGGCATTGAACCAGGCTCGTTGGCATTCTCCAGAGTTTCTGAAGCTGAGGTATGTAAACAACTTAAAAATTTGAAGCCTACGAAAGGCACAGGTCTTGATCTGATGCCGGCTAGGTTCCTCAATGATGCTGCGGAGGTGATAACTCCCTTCATCACCCACATCATGAACCTATCCATCACGTCAGGAACTGTGCCAGTGGGTTTTAAAAAAGCCAGAGTGATTCCTCTTTTTAAAAAAGGGTGTAAAAGGGACCCAAACAACTACAGGCCTGTATCGATTTTATGTTCTCTGTCTAAAGTGTTGGAAAATCTAGTGTTACAACAAATCAATGATTTTATTACAGAGAAACAGATTTTATATGAGTGGCAGTCAGGTTTCAGGAAATCCCATTCTACTGAAACATGCCTGATGTACCTCACTGATTTAATTAGGAGGGAAGTTGATGCAGGCAAGTTTTGTGGTCTAGTGTTGCTTGATCTTCAAAAAGCGTTTGATACTGTAGACCACGGCATTTTAATTCTTAAACTCAGAGCAATGGGTTTTAGTGTTTTAGCACTACGTTGGATCGAATCATATCTTACCCACCGTCTTCAAAGGGTGGATGTTAACGGAACGCTTTCTGAAGTTCAAGAAATGGGGTGGGGGGTGCCGCAGGGGAGTATCCTCGGACCCCTGCTTTTTCTTTTATATATTAATGAGTTTAGAGCGGCGACCTCACCTGCCTGTAATTTGTTTCTTTATGCTGATGACTCTGTTTTAATGGTGTCGCACCAGGAGAAATCTGCTGTGGAGAAAGCTTTAAGTGCAGAGCTAGAGAGTGTTTGTGACTGGCTGTCCGACAACAGATTGTCTCTTCACTTAGGTAAGACAGAGGCCATTGTATTCGGCTCTAAAATTAAACTGTCTAAATCGCCCGGTCTCGTCATCAAGATTGGTGACATTCAAATTGATGCCAAGGATAAGGTAAGCTACCTTGGCTGCATTTTAGACAAATACCTATCAGGTGAGTATATGGCTCTGAAAGTCCTTGGCAAAATTAACATGCATGTCAGGTTTCTGGCCAGGAAAGCTGCCTTTCTCACCAGTCCAGTCCTTCACTCTCTGGCTTCTGCACTTGTTCAGAGTAATTTTGACTATGCTGCCATCTGCTGGTATACTGGTCTCTCTCAGAAACTCAAAAACAAATTACAAACGGCTCAAAACAAGTTGATTCGAGTCATTCTTAAAGTCCATCCACGTACCCACCTGGACCAAGTTCACTTTGACAGTCTTAATTGGCTGACAGTTGAGAAGCGCACTTTATACATCAAGCTGCTGTTCACTTTTAAGATTGTTAAGAATTTTGTTCCTAAGTATCTTAAAAGCTACTTTTCTTGTGTGAGTGAGCGTCACCAGTATTCTACGAGAGGCAGTTCTACTGATTTCATCCCTATCAGATTTAGGACCCTGATGGGGAGGAACTCGTTCAAATATAATGCAGCGACTCAATGGAACATGTTACCTTCGTGCTTGAAACTGAGTGAGTCTATCTGCACTTTTAAGAAAGGCTTAAAAAAATGGTTACAAACATCCGCATTTTAAACCGTTTTATCCTGTCTTTTTTTAGTTCTTGAATTGGTTATTTATTTATGATATAGCTGGTCTTTTATTTTATTGATTGATATGTTTAGTTCTAGTTTTTATTTTTTTATTTTGGTAAATTATAAACTGAGTTAGTAATTTATCTTTTAATGGAGTTGTATTAGTTTTAAATTATGTTCCCACTTGCACTTCTTTGTTACACGTATTTACGTTGTCTGTCTTGTTTCCATGGGGACCACAATGGAAATAAGCCTTCAGGCTTTATTGTGTTTTTATCCTCGGTGATATGTTGTCTTATGTCCTGTTTTTATCACCAAATAAAGTCAATCAATCAATCAATCAATATGTCATCCAGAGAGACTGAGATGTGGCTGCAGCTCAGAGTAGAACATGAAGGCTTGTGGTTTACAAACTGCTATAAATAACCAGCGTCTTCCCGGAGCTGAGGCCTGTGGCTCTGCTCAGAGGAAGTGAACAGGCAGACATTTTGTATTCGAGTTTCTGAAGCTTTGCTCTTTGTACCACAAAATGGCCACATATCAACCTCTAATATATCACTCTACACTGAACACGATCAACATCACTGTTTACAAAACCAGTTATATCATTTCAGTTCATGTCTTTTCTATTCTTTATTAAGCCATGTCTAATCAATAAAAGTTACTCACAAAATCTAACCTTTTCATTTGTGTATAAAATGTGTTAAATAACAGTTCATTTGATCTGTGTCACTGTGACTCAACCTGGACTTATAAAGAGACAACTGAAGCAGAGCTCAGGCAGGAAGAAGAGGTGTTAACCACACACACACACACACACAACATGCTCTCTATCTCTCTCACACACACACGCACACATGCACACACTCTCTCTCCCCCCCCCCCCCCCCACACACACACACACACAAACACACACACACACCCTCCCTCTCTCACCACACACACACGCACACTCTCTCACACACGCACGCACACACACACACACACACACACACACACACACACACACACACACACACAAACACACACACACTCTCACACACCACACACACACACACACACACACACACACACACACACACACACACACACACACACACACACACACTCTCTCACACCACACACACACACACACACACACACTCTCAACACACACACACACACACACACACTCTCTCTCTCACACACACACGCGCACACACACAGTTGAGCAAACTTATGTGCACACCAGGGATGTGAGGAGGAGTCACCGCTGATTCCACTGACAGCATCTATGCTACGGCACGGTTCGGTTGTTATCCGCTATGTCCTCCACGCAGCTTCAAACCTTCAAATCCTTAGTTTTTATGCTTCTACCAAACTAGACTGCTTTATTGCACAATTCAAATCTTCGTGCCCTGAGGTATATTGGGGTGGAGAGAGTCCAAAAACCACCTAGAGGTGGCGATCATGATAAAAGACTCCTCCAACGTGAAACATTTTGGATATTTTATTTAAACACCATGTCCCCTCATGGACTGAATGAAGAATTTGATATAAAACCATTTCTGTAATATGGTAGGCTGAGGTCTGTGCATTCATTTGTGAATTTGTGAAGTAAGCAAAAAAGTGTGAATTGTCCCTTTAAGCTCAGCTCACTGGCTGTTGGTTTTCTTTCCCCTTTCCTCATTTTATTTTATTTTCTGCAACAAGGGTGTGGTTTATTGATGGAAATATTAATGTATTATTAACTTTCATATTGTGATATGTTGAATGTAGCCTATGCCCCTTTCTTGGGGTTTTAAACCAATTTTATAAAAAAAAATGTTGTACAGGCCGGATCAGCTGATGTGCAGGTGTTTACCATTAACTAATCACCTGAACAGCTATATTAACTGCCTTTTTCCTGTCTGTGCTTTGTTGATTGATTGCCTGAAGAAGACCCGTGTGGGGTCGAAACGTTGCGCTATTTCAATTATTAAATTATGGGAGCTTAACCGGTGTGCGGACATTCATTCTCTCCTACAATCCAAATCTTGCCATTTGCCAAAACTTACCATTTTCAGAGTGTAGCAACGCTAGCGTGTTTTTGTTGTTTCACAGCGGCTGAGGCATTTCAGAGTGACATGCATGCTCCAATTGAAATGGTCGGAGCCAAAGGCAGAGCTTCGACCCACAACCTGCTTCCACGCAGGCAGACTACTGGCTCATTATAAAACCCTTTATCAGCTTCACTCGTCTATACAGTCCAGTATAGACGTTTGATATGGTTTGATATGGGCGAGAGTCCCTATTCCTTAAGGTCACCAAGCCAACTCCTTTTATAGGCCTAAAAAGTGCAAATGGATATTCTCTGAGTTCCCCCAAGAGAGAAGGTTAGTCGTTTTACTCTGATAGATTCTTGGCCTATCTTTCATCTAGACTTCAACTTATACCAAACAAATTTAGAATACATGTCAATAGGCTTACCTCTTCCAGTCGCGTGTGTACTTTTTACAACCCAGTTTAGGTGAAACCACGCCCCCATACGCCACGTCACTTCAGCTTGCTCGCACCGAAGCCGGCAAGCTTGGAAAATACTTGGGAAAGATGAATGAAGATAGCCCGTTATGCAGCAGAGCGGATATACGTTACACATAATGACACATTAATTATGCAGATATAAATCACTTTATGCATATGATATTATTTAAGTAGTAAAACAGATATTAGCATTGTTTTTTCTTGGCTTTTAAAAGTAATCATCTCTGATTCTATAGTAGTAGTATATTGGGGCTGCAGAGCGTCACCCACGCAGCGATTTAACGTTAGTATGAAAGCAATGCAATTAAAAAATGTAAACTGTGATGTGATCTGAGAAAAATAACAAGTCAATGACCAGAACACGATGCTGTGACAATCGACTGTATCAACGCACCGTAAAATACTGCAGCAGCTAGTTTGGCCGTGTATTTGGGAGTGGAGGCTGGCTTGACCGCAGTCGGATTGCAGGCAGCTGCAGTAGAAGGATGTAAAAAATTATGTGAATGATCACAAAAAGGTGAACAAATCATCTCTGTTTGAAGTTACAATTGGTGTGAAGTTTTCTGAAGGTTTAATATTGCGGTTTGGGAAAAGATTTGGTTAATAAATACAGTAACTTTAGGTGAGCATTTTGCTAGCTTGCTAAGCTAGCAGAGCGTCACGGCGCTTCTTCCTGTCGCATCATGCGGGCGTAGTTTCACCTAAACTGGGTTGTAAAAAGTTGACACGCCTTCTGGTCACAGGCTCAGAGAAAAAAGAGAATGTAGTCTCGACTTTGTCTTTTTGAGTTTTATTGCAAGAATCTATTACACAAACAATCCCTTTGCAGAGGGTTTAGCTTTCGATAGAAAAATAAAAAATAAACACATACAAAATGCTGTCTGAGTGATATCTGTAGCATGCAAATCTTCTGCAAAAATCTCACTCTGAACATGCAGGCTGCATGTTTAGAGTGAGAGACTACAGATATATATGTATATAGGGTGTGAGAACATGCATTTGGGGGTAGTCAACTACAATCAAACACATTTTACTATGTTACATCAGCCCTACAGTATGACTTCATCATATAGGCAGTTCTTCATTAGTTTAGTTACAATACTTCATTACTTTTCTGCCCAGTGATCTTTTAGTTGAGGCGGCACACTTTACTTCTTTCCATACATTTTCAGTTTCAAGCAAAACAAGTGTGATGATACAAAACCTTTGTTCATGAGGTTATTCTGACATACATGATGGGCCCTATTCTCCCACAGGCCTTAGGCGCAAAAACTGGCGTTAAACACAAAAAATGTGCCTTGTGCCTGCCTCGGGAAGATAGCAACATGGTTTTAGGCCCCGAAATGCGCTTTACGCCAAATAGGCGTGGCGCAGTGCCAGAATAGGCCAGAATGGGCGTTTCGGCCTTAAATACCGGCCTAACGATATCTTCCGCCCTGGCGTTAATTTAGCGCTTAGCGCTTTTCAAAACCAGGCCTATTCAGTGCGCCAGTTGCGCGGAGCTCTCTGCCATCTCACTCTCTGTCTCCCCTCTCTCTCTCTCACTCCCTCTCTCTTGTGCATCAGACAGGCACAATGACTGATGGAAAAAAAGTTTGCCGGTTCTATTATTGTGCGTAATTGCGCGGCCTAAATAGATAGAAAGGTAGATAGAAATAATGTGTAATGTTAACACAACATGCAATTGTAGAACATTTCAATATTGGACAAAATAAAATTGCGAAATCAAAACACAACCCTATGTGAAACATATTATGTCATCCTGGGGCTATATACGTATATCCCTCGCAGATTTAATGTGATTTAGATAAGTGACAGCGTAAGGCGGTTCTAGTGTCATGTCAGTATTTAAACTGCAGTTAGATTGGTTTGAGAAGCATAATAATATGGAATAATAGCCTATATATGGAGACAGACAGACGGGATGAAAGGGAGGGGGGGAGCAGAGCGCTTGGCTTTTCTGGCTTTACTGGATCGATCCGTGGAATTGGAGCTTAAAAGGGACGTGATTTGTTTACTGCACTTCTCCAATGACCAGATTGTGCATAATTTTACGCTTAAAAGGCGTGGTTATAATGCTTAAGGCCGCGCCGCCTGTAGCGCCGATACAAAAATATCGAGTGCGCTGTCCACGCCCACTACTCTGGGCTGCGTCTGGCGTTGGGCGCAGTTCATAGGCCGATGCAACGATAGAGCCCGATGTTTAGCGGAATACTACTCACTGTAGATATTTTTCTAGAGAATGTCTGAATTAATCAACCAATGGTAAAAAAAAAAGATCCCTTAACAATCCATGATACCATGGCCCCTATCGTTGCATCGGCGTAGTTTCTACGCCGAGCGCCTGGCGCAGCGCTGATCAGTGGGCGTGGACCAGCGCACTTGATATCTTGGTGTTGGCGCTACACGCAGCCTAAAGCATTACAACCACAAAATTATGCACCGTCTGCTCATTGGATAAGTGCAATAAACGCTTGCCTTTTAAGCTCCAATTCCAGTGGTCCAGTAAAACCAGACAAAGCCAAGCGCTCTGCTCCCCCCCCCCCCTCCCTTCATCCCGTCTGTCTGTCTCCATATAGGCTATTATTCCATATTATTATGCTTCTCAAACCAATCTAACTGCAGTTTAAATACTGCAAGCATGTAAATACGCTACACTATAGCAAGATCAAAGTGAAAAGAATGTTCTAAATGCATCAGCTAGAAAAATATAGCCTATCCCTATATGATGAGATTAATTAGATTGGTGAAAGTTTGTCCAAAAAGATATCGTTTTCTCTCCCCTGCTGCAGGTAGGATGATGCACATAAATATACCCTACATTATGTAAAGTCATTGCATAAATGTGTTTTAACTAAAATGTGAAGTAGGGCCAAGTTATTGGAGCAAACATCACAGTAGGACACGACAGTAGAAGCGCGTTCCGCTGTCACTAATCTAAATCACGTTAAATCGACAAGGGATATATATAGGCCCAGGAGGACATATATGTTTCACATAGGGTGGTGTTTTCATTTCAATGTTTTATTTGGTCCAATATTGAAATGTTCTACAATTGCAGGTTGTGTTACCATTACACATTATTTAGATCTACCTTTATATCTATTTTGGCTCATTTGGTTGCTATTTAGTAGCGAAATGGAGTAGCCCATTGCATGCTGGGACCTTTCACAGGCAGTGAACTTACAACTTATTTTTCCTATGGGACGTGTGTTGTGTCTGAGCGAGGGAGTCAGAGAGAGACAGTCGTATTGTGCCTGTCAGACTGAGGAGAGAGGGAGAGAGTGACACAGAGAAGGGTGACAGAGGAGAGCCAGAGGGGAGCACTCCGCGCAACTGGCGCACTGAATAGGCCTGGTTTTCAAAAGCGCTAATCGCTAAATTTACGCCAGGTGGGAAGATATCATTAGGCCGGTATTTAAGGCCGACACGCCCATTCTCGCTCATTCAGGGAGTGCGCCACGCCCATTCCGCCTAAAGCACATTTGCCAGCGTAAAGCCATGTTGATATCTTCCCGAGACAGGCGCAAGGCACGTTTTTTTGCGTTTAAGGCCCATTTTAGCGCCGAAGGCCTGTGGGAGAATAGGGGCCTATATCCCAGTCATTCTATGGAGAGAGAGAGCAAAAAACTAACCCTGAACAAATTGATACAAAAGGTTTTTCAATTGATTCTGTTAAATGTTAAATTTATGTTAAATAACATACTGCAAGTGTAGGAAAATTAAAATTCCGGAAAGGGGTCATTTTCAGAAACAAATCTTCAGTCTATTCAATGGAAACAGCATGAGTGCCACCTGTGCAATGCTACCTTCAAGCATGAGGACGTCTGAAACTAGTTATTTATCAGTCACCTATATTAAAATGAGATACCTAATTAAACAAGTATCTAGGTAGGTAGCTAGGTGATATTAAGCTTCCTTGAGAACCAGACATAACTTTAATCTCAATTAAGGGATAAACCTAGGGATGGTGTCTAACCCGAGGTTTTATGGCTCAAGGAATACAACTAAATCAGTGAAATTACCATCAGTTAATTATTTATTGGCCGGGATGGCATCCCAGGGGGCCCCAAATTCCGGTCAAAAGGGTCAGAAATTTAACTAATAGATATCATGAAACTTCCCCAGTTGATTACTTACTGTACATTAGGCAATATTTTAAGAAAATATTTTTTTGTATTACAAGTTTTCTGAAATGTTTAAATATGCAAATTTACAGAAAACTAACCCATTAGGCCAGTCAATATATGAAAAAAAGAGCATCTAACCCTGAGCAAATTGATACAAAAAGTTTCTCAATAGATTCTGATTTTAAACTAGTCCCCTGGCAGACGATACATGCACACACACACACACACACGCACACGCACACGCACACGCACGCACGCACGCACACACACACACACACACACACACACACACACACACACACACACACACACACACACACTCACTCACTCACTCACTCACTCACACACACAGAGGATGAGTAATTTTCCATCTGACAGCTAACAACCCACAGAAACTCACACATACTCACTCATACTCACTCACAACTCACTCATACTGCAAATACTAACAGGAACCGGATAAGATAAATAGAATAAGAATAGAGCAAACACAGAATTGAACATAAAACAACTGACTGGATCCCATAAATGTATGAAAGTATAAAAAAAAAAAAAGCATTAAGATGGTCGTGCAAAACAACAACAGCAACAAGACAAAGAATAACATTTATTTTTTCTTCATGGTCAGCACCTTGTAAACTCTAGAAAATGCTCTAGAAATATTTTTTCCCCCTGTTGTTTATTGTTGTTGTTGTTGTTGTTGTTGTTGTTGTTGTTGTTGTTGTTGGTTAGGTTCACATTTGTAGGTATTTGGCTCAGGATAGCTAGCTACCAGAATCTAGTCCAGTGGGACTAAAGTCAGTAAGATGAGTGACAACATGATTTTCTTTTAAAAATGCTAAAAAATCACAAAAACTCTGATTTGAAAAATGTCAACAGATGTGTATCTTAGCTCAGCTATGACTGTAAATTATATTATTATATTATATTGTTATATTATCAAATTCCACTGTGGACATTAATGGGTTAAGACACAAACAGTAAACAAAATAAATACGTGTAGACTGGGCTTTAGGGTTCAGTGGTGGTCAGCGGACCTTCAGTTGAACATCACTGTTGACCTGGAGTGAAGGTCTACTTCAGCGGAGAGTAGATGACCTCTGGGTCTGATGGAGAGTCTGAACACACACACACACGCACACACACACACACACGCACGCACGCACGCACGCACGCACACACGCACGCACACACACACACACACACACACACACTTAAAACATGAAGAACAACATGTTTTTCAGGTGATGTAACCCGTGCTCAGGTAGGACAGAGTTAGGTGAAGTTAAATAAAGGAGGTGTGTTTCATGTGTTGGTGTTCCGCAGTGGCCGCCTGTCTTTCTGTATGTGTATACGCAACAACGTAAAAAAAAATACATTAGGGAATTCACCAAACTATCCGTCCAAATTCACATTGGGAATTCTATTTTCCATCTGTAAGTTTGTGAATTCTATTTTTCTGTCAGTGAGTTTGTGAATTCTACGTTGCATGGCGTCCTGGTGGCCCAGCTGGTACAGACCAGCTCACCAAATTCTCAATGTAGGCCTACAGGGTAGTCCAATAGACTTTGTTACATGTCTTTGGAAAAAGAATACATCATTTCAGTATTTAGAAGAAGCAATGTTGTTGGCAATATTTTTGTTAAGTGATAAAATGTCAGTGCATCTTCACAAAACTCAGGATAAGATTGAGACAGTACTGAACGCTCCACAGCCAGAAAATCTGAGCCAGCTACACTCATTCCTGTGTCTCGTCGTCAACTACTACAATAACATTTTGCCAAACCTCTCAACCTCTCTGTGTACACCCTCTGAACACCTTGCTGTGACACCAAATGGAGGTGGACCAAAGACTGTGTGCAGGACTTTGCTACAGCAAAGCAGCTCATAACATCAGATGAAGTGTTGACACACTATGACGCTCTGCAACTAACATGTGACGCTTCACCATGTGGCATTGGCGCTGTCTCATAAGATGACTGATGGAGCAGAACGACCAATCGCTTTTGCATCTCGGTCTTTAACACCTGCTGAGTGCAATTATGCACAAATTGACAGGGAAGCTTTGAGCTTGGTATGGGGTGTGGAAAAGTTTAATCAGTATCTATATGGACAGCAGTTCAGCCGGATTACTGACTAGTCACCAGCCACTAGTCTCCATTTTCAGTCCCCAAAAAGGTGTTCCAGCCATGGCAGGTGCACAATTACAAAGATGGGCTTTGTTCTTAGGAGGACACACACACCATTAGGGCTGTGCAATAAAATCAATACGGCAATATATCGCAATATTTTTTTCTGCAATACTGTATCGATATTTCAGAAAGATATCGTGATATATCGCCATATTGATTTTTTCCACAACCGTGTATTCATTGACACAATAAGAATACTTTTTATTTCAGTAAACCGTTTCGCTCTGACTAGCAACAGGCCCAAAACAAGGACAGCTTTCCGCGCTACCTCTTCTACATCTCTCGTTATATTCTAACCGTTTGTTTGAAAGTAATTTTGTAATTTTGTGGTTATGGCCGAAGTGGCTGCCGTAAACCGTTTCATTTCACTTCCTGATCTGCCCGGCCCACACGCAGACTATAATCAGCAAGACAGCACTCGCCGATTCACTCAGCGTTGGTCTCAACTACTATTAGAGGTAAGATGTGAGGCATCAATATTACATTTAGACTGTTTAATAGCGATCGAAAATCTTGCTCGTAGTTACTTTAAGTGATAAAATGTCAATGCACCTTAAATTTGGGATGTGATGTGGCAGCGTAGGGATACCTGTATGAGTGAATTTACACTTGAACTAGTAAAGACACTAACTCTGTATCTCATGGTTCAACTCATCATTTATAGCTGTTAATGTAAGTGAAGAAACATAAGAGACTCCCACAATGTTCAGGGTAGTCCAGTGGACTTCTACTGTTCCACCGTGTCCCTAAAGTGCTATAAGCAGTAAGTGTAAGATGTTCCTCCATGATGAAGACAGACCTGCTTGGTAGCATCAGGTGATAAATCTGTAAAGTTTCTAGAAGGAAGAGGAGGTCTACCTGTCTGGCTGGGTGGTTTGATGACTACATGTACTTGTCCATAAGTGACATCTTCGGCTGCTGCTGTCGAGGAGACTGGAGCTGGAACACAGTCTGCAAAATAATGATAGTAATAAAATATAGTGTTACTATTTCTGCTACTGTTGCTACTAGAACTCCCACATTGTGCAGGGTAGTCCCACAACATGCAGGGTAGTTCAATAGACTCCTATAGAACTCCCACAACATGCAGGCTAGTCCAATAGACTCCTACAGTATATAACTCCCACAAGATGCAGGGTAGTCATAGACTCCTATATAACTCCCACAATGTGCAGGGTAGTCCAATAGACTTATATAGAACTCCCACAAGGTGCAGGGTAGTCCAATAGACTACTATAGAACTCCCACATCGTGCAGGGTAGTCCCACAACATGCAGGGTAGTCCAATAGACTCCTATAGAACTCCCACAATGTGCAGGGTAGTCCAATATACTTATATAGAACTCCCACAAGGTGCAGGGTAGTCCAATAGACTCCTATAACTCCCACAATGTGCAAGGTAGTCCAATGTACTTATATAGAACTCCCACAAGGTGCAGGGTAGTCCAATAGACTCCTATAGAACTCCCACAATGTGCAGGGTAGTCCAATAGACTTACAGTATATAGAACTCCCACAAGGTGCAGGGTAGTCCAATAGACTCCTATAGAACTCCCACAATGTGCAGGGTGGTCCAATAGACTCCTATACAAATCCAACATCGTGCAGGGTAGTCCCACAATGTGGAGGGTAGTCCAATAGACTTATATAGAACTCCCGGTGCAGGGTAGTCCTTATAGACTTTTATAGAACTCCCACAATTCAAGATTCAAGATTCAAGATTTTTAATGTCACTCCATAGTACAAGTATCACGTGTGAAATGCTTGTGCTGTAGGCTCCTGTGACGGTCCGCTATCTATGTTACAGCCCGCTACCCTCTCTCTCATGGATATGGCGGTATTAGTTATGATATGACGTAAATAGTCTTTGCTATGTTTGGCTGTCATTGATGAGGGGGGGGTTGGCTCAGGAAGTGAGGTTACGGGAAAGGATATAACGTACCCGGAAGCCGCGATCGGGAGCTTTTTCAAGTGTCCAGACTGAAGAAGGGAGACAGGCTCCTGCGGGCGCATCCCCATTTACGTTTCCTTTATATCAGTATTATCTATGTTATCCTTAATGTCGTGTGTAGCGTCTTTATGAATAGGATGGTGTCTCGAATCTGAACACCATCCACACCTCCTCGGCTGAGCTGTCGGGAGAAGGCTGACGCCACACCGGGGTCCAAGGGTGGCAGTCCCCAGGTGAGCTATACCCCAGCCTCTTAATGACAGCCATGTCTTTCCATGTTGTGGGATTCGGTGATGTATGTTGCCCCTAGACCGAGCTTGTTAGAATTGGGTTGCCGAGTCCGCAACATTTGGGGGCTCGTCCGCGGCTTGAGCTAATGTTAGCCGCGTTGTTAACGTACTAGGCTATGCTAATGCTAACGGATACAGCTATTGGCTAACGTTATTTACTTTTGGGTGTACGTGCACTATCGAGGCTTCGTGAGAAGTGGATAAAGTCCCGCCGTATGTCCGACGCTTATGTTATTATGTTATGTTCGGTTATGGGACGTTTCTAAATTTGGCGATTAGTGCATGTAGGCTTGCGCCTGTCTTATTCGGTTCAAACATTAACGCGACTTCAGTAATCTTGCTTACCACTGAACGTTCAGTGCCGCTCTGGGATCCGAGCAGATGGAACTCAGTGCAAATATAATAAAACAATTTGATAAACTGAGTGATGCTATCATTCAAGAAAATAAATTTAGTTCTGCTGTTGGAACCTGTATGCTAGTATGATAGTTAGTGTATAGGTGCTAGTGGATCAAGTTATAAATTGATCTGCTAACAGAGAGCTAGCTTCGGAGCTTTATGATTAGTGAGGTGAAGGCTGGGTTGAATTCGGCCCGCTAGAAGTTCACACTGCCAGGCCTTAGGCTATAGCATATAGGAGTGTGAAGTTCAAAAACGGATTAGCTGTGGCGCTGGATCCTGACTAATCGCAAAACTCTAGAAAATTAAATAGCGACAGGGTGAGCTAGTTTTAGCTAAAATTGTAAGTGTGTGACTGCTGCCTTTAATATGGAGGATGTACGTAGGATGACAAAGGAGCAGTTCAACAAGCTGAAGCTGGAGGAGTTGAAAGTAGTGGCTGAACAGGAGGGAGTCATCTTGGAAGAAGGACTGAATAGGAACGAAATTCGCTTGCGGATAATTGCAGACCTAGAGTTAAAGGAGATTTGGGATGAGGTGAAGCAGCAGAAAATCGCGAGAGAAAAGGAGGAGCGTGACGAGGCCCGAACACGGGAAGGGGAGGAGCGAGAAGACACTCGACGGCGTGTTGAGCGAGAAGAAGAAAGAGCCTTTCAAAGAGAAAAGGAAGAGAGGGACCGTGGTGAGGCCGATAAAGACAGAGAGTTACAGAGAGAGAAGGAGGCCCAGGACAGGTTGCTTCAGAAAGAGCTGGCCACGATGGATAGGAAAAAGGTTTTGGATGTGGAACATCAGGCTGCACAGAGATTTGATATTGGTAGGGCTCGGAGCTTTATGCCACAGTTTGATGAGGCGGCAGCTGATGTGTTTTTCGAGGTGTTCGAGAAAGTGGCGAAGGAGCTTCACTGGCCGGATGATAAGTGGCCACTGTTGATACAGAGTGTTCTTGTGGGCAAAGCCCAGAGGGCCGTAGCCGCTCTCGACACACGCGCAGGGCTTGAATATCCAGCATTGAGGAAGGCCGTGCTGGAGGCCTATGGTAGCGTTCCGGAAGCATATCGCCGCCAATTTCGTGAACTGAGACGGCAGAAGGAGGAGTCCTATCTGGACCTGTGGCGGAAGCAGGAAATTCTATTCGATCGGTGGGTTAACTCATGTCAGGCCCTTAGTATCCAGCAGCTGAGGGATTTAATGCTCCTGGAACAGTTCAAACTCAGTGTTCCCAGAGAGCTGGAGGTCTATCTGAACGAGCGTGAGTTAGTGAGCCCACGACGTGCGGCCGAGCTGGCTGATGGCTATGAAGTAGCTCACGCTGGGAGGCCGAGTGGACCCATCGGGAGAAAGCGCCCCCCTGAAGAGCCATTTGAGGGAAGTTACATGCAGAGGAGGCCAGGGGAGAGTAATGTGCGGTATTCTCCGATGGGAGAGAGGGGCCCTCCATTTCCCCCATATAATGTACGGCAGCCCAGATCAGGTGGCTTATCTCCAACCTTTGGACGGCGTTCTGCTGACCGGATGGAGATTCGATGTTACCACTGTGATAAAGTAGGTCACAAGAAGGACCAGTGCCCGAACTGGAAACCAGTGGGGCTTGTGGACCTGAGGCAGGATCGGTCGAGAGACCTTCGGGGCTATGAGGGTTTTATCTCGCACGGGACCTTAGCAAAGTCAGAAGAGCACCATATGAGGGGTGGCTCCGAAGTACCGATTACGATACTTAGGGACACTGGAGCCACGCAGACGTTGCTCCGAAAGGGCGTGATGGAGCTGTCAGAGTCCACTTTCACGGGGCAGTTCGCTATTGTGCAAGGTGTGTGTGGTGGTTCGGAGAGGGTGCCCCTCCATTGCGTGTATTTGGACTCCAAGATAATGCATGGATATGTGACGGTGGCAGAGCTACAAGCTTTTCCCTTTGGCACTATTGATTTGGTCCTGGGCAATGATTCAGCCGGGATGAGAGTTTTCCCTGACCCCTGCGACCTACCTCCCGTGGGTTCCCTAGAAAGAGAACAGCTCGAGGGACAATACCCGGAGCTGTTCCCAGTGGCCGTGGTCACCCGAGCTCAGGCCAAAGTGAAGGCTGCCGTGGGCGTGGAGCTGGATGCTCTGCCCGAGGACGGAGAAATCGGGATAGATAAGTTGTTTACAGAGCCTGAGGGAAACGCGGCGGTGGCTGTTGAAGATCGAGATGGCAAGGTAGAAGCCAGTGAGTTGCCCCCAGCTCCGGAGGGACCCGAGGCGTTACTCCTTAACCGTCAGACCCTGGTGGGAGAGCAGGAAGGGGATCCGTCCCTGGGTCATGCGTGGGAAGTGGCGACCAGTGCTGGGGAAGCGGATGAGTGCGCCACTGGGTATTTTGTAAAAGAAGGCATCCTTTTTCGGAAGTGGAGGCCTTCGAGATGGCCTGCGGATATAGAGGGGGGCATGTTGGAGCAGGTAGTGCTGCCTTCGCAGTATCGGCAGGAGGTGATGCGCCTAGCTCACGACTCTGTGCTTGGTGGTCATTTAGCGGCCGGGAAAACCGGTGAGAGGATCAAACGCCATTTTTTCTGGCCAGGTATAGGGGGGGATGTCCGCCGATTCTGTCGGGCGTGCCCTACATGCCAGGTAGTTGGGAAGCAGGGGAGGCTCCCACCTGTGGCGCCCTTGCAGCCGTTACCGATACAAACGGAGCCGTTCGCACACATTATGATAGACTGTGTGGGGCCGTTACCAAAGTCGAAGCGGGGGAACGAGTACTTGCTGACCATCATAGATGTAGCCACCCGGTATCCGGAAGCTATTCCCCTACGGAGTATACGGGCCAAGGTGATCATTGAGCACCTCCAGAGGTTCTTCGCGTGGGCTGGGGTGCCGCGCACCATCCAGTCAGATAGAGGAACCAATTTTACTTCATCACTGTTTAAACAAATAATGACGGAGTGGGGCATCACACCCAAGTACTCTTCCGCCTACCATCCTCAGTCGCAGGGAGCTATAGAGCGATTTCACAGTACCCTCAAGGACATGATACGAACATTTGTGGAGGCGCAGAAGAAGGAGTGGGATGAGGCCATCCCATTTCTCCTGTTTGCCATTCGCGAGGCTCCTTCTGAGTCCTTGGGGTTCAGTCCATTCGAGCTTATCTTCGGCCATGAGGTGAGGGGCCCGTTAGGTATGTTTAAAGAGATGGCCGTGGAACCAACGGAGCCTGGTGATGTGTTGCAGTACGTCTCAACTTTCCGTGCCCGACTAAAATCAGCGTGCGATGTGGCCGGGAGGAACCTGGCCGGGGCAAAGGCCCGGATGAAGGCCGGTTATGATAGGAAGGCCCTGAGGCGATCTTTTGACGCAGGGGATATGGTCTTGCTGGCGGTTCCCGAGCCACGGGATCCCTTAGGACCTGGCTTTATGGGCCCATATCGTGTGTTGCGGAAAGTTGGGGAGCTGTCCTATGTCCTGAGTACACCGGAGAGGCGGAGGAAGACCAGGCTCTGTCACATAAACCTCCTGAAGGAATATGTAGAGCGGGAGGTTGTGGTTGGTTGTGTGGCGGTGCAGTCGGATGAGGGGGGCGACGGGGATGACCCGGAGATGTCCGAACCTCCCCCCGAGGTTATTAGTGCTCGGCTGTACAATTCCCAGGCTCGAGCTGAGCTGGAGGGAGCTTTGGGTCACCTGACAGGAGTGCAGCGGCGGGATGTTCTGGAACTAATCGATTCTCACCCACGTCTGAGTAGTGATGTCCCGGGGAGGACCAATCGGGCGGTGCATGACGTTGACGTGGGTGGAACGGGACCCATTAAGCAGCATCCGTACCGGTACCCCCCGAGGAAGAAGCAGGTGATACAGGCTGAGATTGACTACATGTTGGAGATCGGAGTTATTGAGCCGGCTGACAGCGCCTGGAGCTCGCCGGTGGTGCTGGTGGCACAGGAGGAGAGGGCGGATCGCTTTTGTGTCGACTATAGAAAGTTAAATCAGGTGACTAAGGCGGACGCCTATCCTATCCCCCTGTTAGAGGACTGTATCGACCAGGTGGGCCAGGCGAGGTATGTGACCAAGATTGACCTCCTCAAGGGGTACTTCCAGGTGCCGCTGACGAGGCGAGCAAGTGAAGCTTCAACCTTTGCGACTCACGATGGTCTGTATCGCTTTCTGGTCATGCCGTTTGGGATGAAGAACGCCCCCGCCACGTTTCAGCGTTTGATGAATACGATCACTAGGGGGCTGGGGAACACCGTGACGTATATCGATGACGTGGTAACGTTTAGCATGACCTGGGAGGAGCATGTTCGCCAAGTGAGGGAGCTGTTTGAGCGTCTGGCGGAAGCCGGTCTGGTGGTTAATTTAAAGAAATGTGAGTTTGGGAAAGGAAAGGTAACCTATCTGGGATACCAGGTGGGGTGTGGTACTGTGCTACCTCGGGAGGCCAAGGTGAAAGCCATCTTGGAATTTCCTGTTCCCCAGACCCGGTCGCAGCTCCGGCGGTTTCTTGGGATGTGTGGATTTTACAGCCGGTTCGTGAACCAGTATGCCCACATCACAGAGCCTTTGACCAACCTCTTAGGTGAGAAGGTGCGTTGGGTTTGGGGAATGAAATGTCATGATGCGATTAGGCAGATCAAGGGGGTCTTGGCCAGCTCGCCGATACTTAAAGCGCCGGATTTCCACCAGTCGTTCAGTCTGGCAGTAGATGCTTCAGATGTGGGAATAGGGGCCGTGTTGCTCCAGATGGAGGAAGGGGTGGAGAAGCCGGTTGCCTATTTTTCCAAGAAGCTTAAGAGGCATCAACGGGCGTACTCAACGATTGAGAAAGAGGCTTTGGCCTTGGTGTTGGCCGTTCAACATTTTGAGATTTATGTCGCTGGTAGTGAGCAGGTGGTTGTGTACTCCGACCATAATCCTTTAGTTTTCCTAGCGAGGTTCCGTACTGCTAATGCCCGAGTGTTTCGTTGGAGTCTGACTTTGCAGCCGTATAACTTGGTGGTCAAGCACATTTCTGGCAAAGACAATAAGATTGCGGATGCCCTGTCTCGAGGGTGAAGGAAACTGGACTAAGAATTGGACACTGTTAATTAAATGTGATGCTTCCCCATCTAGGGGAAGGTGGGGGGGAATCATTCGAGTTTAAAATATCTTGAGGATATAGTTTTCCTCTAGAGGATGATTGAATAATCATGTATAGGTACAAAATGTCTATGTAAATTTCGTCAAGGTTACGAGTTAAGAAAGCGGGAGAGAAAAACAACAAAAATAGAAGCGTAAACTCGGAAACCGTTTTTAGAAGTTCTCATTGATAAGTGTTGTGACGCATTGTTTTTTTTGTCTTTTCTCTTTTTCTAAGGGAGGGGGTATGTGACGGTCCGCTATCTATGTTACAGCCCGCTACCCTCTCTCTCATGGATATGGCGGTATTAGTTATGATATGACGTAAATAGTCTTTGCTATGTTTGGCTGTCATTGATGAGGGGGGGGTTGGCTCAGGAAGTGAGGTTACGGGAAAGGATATAACGTACCCGGAAGCCGCGATCGGGAGCTTTTTCAAGTGTCCAGACTGAAGAAGGGAGACAGGCTCCTGCGGGCGCATCCCCATTTACGTTTCCTTTATATCAGTATTATCTATGTTATCCTTAATGTCGTGTGTAGCGTCTTTATGAATAGGATGGTGTCTCGAATCTGAACACCATCCACACCTCCTCGGCTGAGCTGTCGGGAGAAGGCCGACGCCACACCGGGGTCCAAGGGTGGCAGTCCCCAGGTGAGCTATACCCCAGCCTCTTAATGACAGCCATGTCTTTCCATGTTGTGGGATTCGGTGATGTATGTTGCCCCTAGACCGAGCTTGTTAGAATTGGGTTGCCGAGTCCGCAACACTCCGTTACAACATAGTGCAAAAATTAAAAGATATATAAATAAAACAAGAGGCAACAAGCAATAGAGCAGTAAGACACGCCACAGACAGTGGCGTATTCACTGCCCATAGTGCAAATGGCATGAACATACTTTAAACATAATTAAACATAATAACATTCTGTTAGGTGCAAATAGCGTATACCTAATTAAACATACTATTGACCATTAGTCATACATAATGGTAGCATCTACAGTGCGGTACAGTATGGCTACTACACTATTTGTATATGTTAAGGAGTCTCGTGGCCTGTGAGAAGAAACTGTCCCTCAAGCGATTTGTGCGTGCTCTTGGGACCCTGTATCTCCTCCCTGAGGGTAGCAGGGAGAACAGGCTGTTGTGGGGGTGGTTTGTGTCTTTGATGATCTTCAGGGACCTCCTGAGGCACCGCTGGTTGTACAGATCTTGCAGTTCTGGCAGCTCACATCCTGTTACGTGCTGGGCCGCGCGCCTCACCCTTCTTATCGCCCTGCGGTCCATGGTGGTGCAGTTCCCGTACCAGGTGGTGAAGCAGCCAGTCAGCAGGCGTTCAATTGTGCCTCTGTAGAAGTCCCTGAGGATTTTTGGCCTCAGCCCGAATTTCTTCAGGCGCCTGAGTCCGTGTAGTCGCTGTTGGGCCTTTTTGACAACAGTGGTGTGGTTGGCCCATGTCAGGTCCTGGTGGATATTGACTCCCAGGTACTTGAAGCTGTCCACCCTTTCCACCACTGTGCCGTTGATGGTGATTGGGGGGTGTGCGCCCCCCCCCCCCCCTTCTGTAGTCTACAATGTGCAGGGTAGTCCAATAGAACTCCATATAACTCCTTCAACGTGCAGGGTAGTCCAATAGACTTCTATAGAACTTCACAATGTGCAGGGTAGGGCAATAGACTTCTATAGGACTCGACAACATGCAGGGTAGTCTAGATTTCCATAGAGCTCCCACAACGTGCAGGGTAATCCAGTAGACTTCTATAGAACTCCCACAATGTGCAGGGTAATCCAGTAGATTTCTATAGAACTCCCACAATGTGCAGGGTAGTCAATAAACTTCTATAGAACTCCCACAATGTGCATGGTAGTCAATAAACTTCTATAGAACTCCCACAATGTGCAGTCCAATAGACTTCATATACCACGGCCTGTTGTGATCTATTGCTTAAGTATACAATTGGACAGACAAGCTTCTTTATTAGTCATATGCAAACTTGTCCTTGGCGTTTGACCCATCCTGGCTCGTCCTCCTCCATAGGGCAGGAGCTGCAGTGAAGCAATGGTTATAGAAGAAGTAGGCCAGCACTCAAAAATGTCCTTTGAGAAATTTAATAAGTCACCTGGGACGGCACACAACGAACGTTTCAGCGTCAAGCCTTCATCAGCGTAGATGAAGGCTTGACGTTGAAACATTCGTTGTCTTCGTGTCATCTTCTGCATGTTTTTAGTGGGGTCCATATTTAGGGTTGAACATGGGTCAAGTAACCCTGGCCCGACAGCGTGTATACTTTTGTCAACCCAGTTTAGGTGAAACCACGCCCACGCCCGCATGACGCGACCGGAAGAGGCGCCGTGGCACTCTGTTAGCTTAGCAAGCTAGCAAAACCCTTACATAAAAAGTTATTTATTAACCGAATCTTTGCCCTAACGGCAAGATTAAACCTTTAGAAAACTTCACGCCAATTGTAACTTCAAACAGAGATGATGGCCCCTATCGTTGCATCGGCGCTGTTTCTAGGCCGAGCGCCTGGCGCAGCGCAAATCAGTGGGCGTGGACCAGCGCACTTGATATCGTCGTGCTGGCGCTACACGCAGCCTAAAGCATTACAACCACGCCTTTTAAGCGTAAAATTATGCACCATCATGCTCATTGGATAACTGCAATAAACGAATCGCACGCTTGCCTTTTTAGCTCCAATTCCAGTGGTCCCGCAAAACCAGATGAAAGCCAAACGCTCTGCCCCCCCCCCCCCTCCCTTGATCCAGTCTGTCTGTCTCCATTATAGGCTATTATTCCATATTATTATGCTTCTCAAACCAATAACTGCAGTTTAAATACGCTACACTATAGCAAGATCAAAGTGAAAAGAATGTTCTAAATGCATCGGATAGAAAAATATAGCCTATCCCTATATGATGAGATTAATTTTATATTGGTGAAAGTTTGTCCAGAACGATATCGTTTTCTCTCCCCTGCTGCGGGTAGAATGATGCACATAAATATACCCTACATTATGTAAAGTCATTGCATAAATGTGTTTTTATTGTAAAACTAAATGTGAAGTAGGGCCAAGTTATTGGAGCGGACATCACAGTATAGCACATGACAGTAGAAAGCGTTCCGCAGCGCGTTTCGCTGTCACTTATCTAAATCACGTTAAAACGACAAGAGATATATATAGGCCCAGGAGGACATATATGTTTCACATAGGGTGGTGTATTCATTTCGATGTTTCATTTGGTCCAATATTGAAATGTGTACAATTGCAGGTTGTGTTACCATTACACATTAATTTAGATCGACCTTTTATATCTATTTCGCCTCATTTGGTTGCTATTTAGTAGCGAAATGGAGAAGCACAATGCATGCTGGGACAGGCCAGACAATTTACAACTTATTTTTCCTATATGGGAAGTGTGTTGTGCCTGTCTAAGCGAGGGAGTCAGAGAGAGAGAGAGAAGGGTGACAGAGAAGAGCACTGGCGCACTGAATAGGCCTGGTTTCAGAGAGAGACAGAGAAGGGTGACAGGGGAGAGGCAGAAGTGCACTGGCGCACTGAATAGGCCTGGTTTTCAAAGGCGCAAAGCGCTAAATTTACGGCAGGTGCGAAGATATCAGTACGCCGAGATTTAAGGCCGACACGCCCACTTTGGCCCATTCTGGGACTGCGCCACGCCCATTCGGCCTAAAGCGCATTTGGCAGCGTAAAGCCATATTGATATTGTCCCAAAACAGGCGCAAGGCACGTTTTTTTGCATTTAAGGCCCGTTTTAGCGCCGAAGGCTTGTGGGAGAATAGGGCCCTATATGTTCGCATTTTTGTGATCATTCCTTACACTTAGGGCCCTATCATCGTACGGCGCTATCGTTTGCGCGCCTCTTATTGCTACTTCCCAGCGTCTTAAGCTATTGTCTGCCTCCACCGTCCAGTTTTGCGCTGGGATGACACAGGTGTAGGCGTGGCCCAGGCGTGTCGGTGGGCCTCTAGCCTATCATGTGTCTCGCGCAAGTGTCATTTAGCGCTGTGGGGAAGATACCGTCGGTATGTGCCGAGCGCAAAGAGAGGTTTGGGCGTTGCCCGTTCCAAAATAGGCGTTCCAGCACAATGTGTTAGAAAAAGGGGGGTGCTCTCAATTTTAACGCCAGCAAATAGCTGGTCTTAACGCAAACAACCCCACTACGCCAGGTGTATGCCTGAGCGCAGACAACATTCTACGGCGCAGTGCAGGAAATCCTCGCTTGGATAGGCCCACACACTTCCCTCCAATGCCACGTTGATTTTCAACTAACCTACACTGCAGAAAAAACACACATTGATTTAACAATGAGAATTCGTTTGTCATGGTTTTGTGCGAAAAAGTGATTTGCGTTTTTGAATTGGATTACCAGGGGAACGAGGGTCTGGTGGGGCGGGAGTCTGTGTTTAGCACGGGGAGGGGTGCTTTGTGTTCGGCTAGTGTGCCGTGTCCTGAAGGGGGGTCTCCCCAGAGAAAGTGGGAGCTGGGTCGAAATCAGTTTCTGGCAGCAAATCACTTTCTGACACAACACCGGCCAGTAGACTATACAGTAACTAGTATACACTATACAGTAACCTCTCTCCCTGCACCATTGCACCATGCAACTATAGCTTAACCCGAGTGGACAATTCTGATAGGCTATTGAAATAAAATCTCACACATCCCTACCCTATTAAAGAAACAAATATTTTTAAATGTGTATGTTATAGCCTATATGAGCAAAACGACTAATTAAAAGGCTACTAATTACATCTGAACTGGTTCATCCTCCAATTCTCTCTTCCCTCTCTCGTTCTCTCCCCCCTCTCTCTCTCTCTGACTCTCTCCCTCTCCCCATCTAGGCTATCTTTTCTCTCTCCCTCTTTCTCTCTCTCACTCCAGTCCCGAAGCAGATAGAGACTGAGAACTGAGTCTACTCTCAGTGAGGAGGAAGCTGCTGACGTCACGTGACGCTGTGGTTTTATGGACACCTCCACAATGCTTTTGGGCATAAACACGCCTATACGGAGATGTGCGCCGAGATGACGTGAAGTGCAGCGGGCCGACACGCCCACATTTAGGGCTTTGCGCGGCGCTATTCCAGCGCAAAACGGGCGCTAACGCAAAATTACCGCCATTGGGAAGATAGGGCCCTTAGTTTTTTATGCCCTTCTACGGCAGACTGCCTGGAAGGCGACTGCGGTCAAGCCAGCCTCCACTCTGAAATATATGGCCAAAAAAGGCCAAAAAGAGTGATTGAAACAAATCGGTGTATGGACAGAAACATCTGGTAGCTTCAAAACACTCCTAACTTGGTTTAGAATTCTGACAGAATTTTTTGTAACAAAACTTGGCAGCCGAGAAGTAGTGCCTAAACACTAGTAAGGCCAGCTCTCCTTCAGACTTGGGGCTCTATCTTCCCCCTGGCCTTAAATGAGCATTTTAGGCCTGGCGCAGCGCTATTAGTGGGCGTGGGCAGGCGTATTCCCTAATTTGTCCTCGGCGCTAAACCCGGCGCTAGCCATTTAACCACGCCTTTTAAGCGTAGAATTATTCACAACTGTGGTCATTGGTGAACTGCAGTTACGCAATGACATTCTTCCTTTCCAAGCTCCGATCCACTCAATCCAGTCCGGGTTGTGGCTGCATGCTGTCATCTCTTCATGCAAATTTGGATATCTCAGCGCATCACAGATCATAGCCTGAATAAAACGATTCAACCTACAGCCATGCAAATACAGATCTGTTCAGTAGGGCTGATGGTCTCCCTGTAGCCTACAATATAGAATCGGTGACATTCCTGATACCATCCAATTGCATGATCTTTATGTTATAAACACATACATTTCACAATAGTGAACAAGCATCCCCACTGGCTCATTCAGGGCAGGTAGTTTTATAACTTGTAGGCTACCTGCTGCACATGCACATTACAGCACAGGCTAAATGATGTGACATAAATATACATTATGTAAAGTCATGGCATAAATGTGTTTTTGTTGAAAAAGTATGTGTCAAGTAAGTCTTGTTGGAGCGGACATCACAGTACAACCGTGTTACGGTTGTCACTCGACTATATCACGTTGTATTTGCGACGGATATATGTAGGACCTGGATTACATGTATGTTTCACATAGGGTTGTATTTTGATTTTTATGTTTTATTTTGTCTAATATTGAAATGTTCTAGAATTGCATGTTGTGTTAACATAAATATTATTTCTATCTACCACTTAGCCTACTTAGGCTGATTTGGTTGCTTTTTCTTGTCTAAATTTAGTAAGCAATGCATGCTGGGAGAAATGCACATGTGTGTGGCTTGGTAGGGAGGGCGCAGTGAATAAGGCCTGGTTTTGAAAAGCGCTAACCGCAAAATTAACGCCAGTTGGGAAGATAGCTCTAGGCTGGTATTTAAGGCCGAAACGCCCATTCTGGCCTATTCTGGCACTGCGCCACGCATCTTCAGCGTAAATCGCATTTCGAGGCGTGAAAACATGATGCTATCTTCCCGAGTTATGGGTAAGCAGGCGCATAGCGTGTTTTTTTTGCGTTTAACGCCAGCTTAGCGCCTAAGGCCAGGGGGAAGATAGAGCCCTTGGGCTTTTGCAAGTGCATTTTTGAAATTCTATGATTCTTATAATTCCAGATGTAGGACAGAATTATTTGGTCTAGTTCTTTGAAAAAAGCCGATGTAAGGAAGATGGGAAGGTTTTGACACAGATAGAGGAACCTGGGAAGTGAAACCATCTTAACTGAGTTAGTATACATTGTTTAAGTCTTAAAACAAAATCACCCAAATTTAACTTAAACATTAGTTTAGGTTTTCTGGGTATGGTCAAGCCAAGATAGGTGACACAGTCCTTTGCCAATTTAAGTCTAAGAGAGGACGGATCGATTGTTCTGAATTATGTAGGTATAATATTACGTCGGCGGGGTACAGACTGATGCACGTCTCAATACCTCTGACTTTCAGGCCTGCAATGCTAATAATTGGGTGACTACGTATTTTTAAGGCGGGAGGCTCGAGCACGACGGCGAAGAGGGCCGGCGAGAGAGGGCAACCCTGCTGAACCGAGCGAAGTAATGGAAACCTGGTTGACCTATCACCATTGGTTATAACTGAACATGAGGGACTAGCATATGAGCTTTACCCAGGATATGAATGAACGAGCGGAAGTGAATATGGAGGTGTGGTTTCACCTAAACTGAGTTGTCAAAAGTAGACATGTAGTCCGAACCAGGTCATTGGTCTGAAAGTGGTATACTACTACCTACTACTATGGCTACTACTACTAGTACTGCTAATACTACTACTAGAGATGCACCGATCGATCGGCACGTGATCGTAAATGGCCGATTTTCAGCTGATCGGCCTCAACCGGTGACCTGCGCCGGTCAGTCTACATATTCGATTCTGTGTGCGCATCCCAAAGCACCGAGACAGGCAGCCACCACACCACACACGCCAGCATATCCTCCTCGGTGTGGACATTTTTCACCGTCAGTGAAGAAGACAAAGCTTTCAGTTTGTCACACATGCAAGTCGAAAATAGGAAGAGGTGCGGCCGAGTCCCGCTCAGCTGGAGTCCAGTCTGAGCGGCTTGCTCGACCTCACTGGCCTCTCTCTCTCTGCTCTCTCTCCCCGGGAAGCGGTGCTGCAGCAACCCACCACAGCGCACAGCCGGCTTGGCGAGGTGAACGTGAGCATTGTGTCCAGTATGATAATCATTCCCTGACCTTTTTCCAGCTGCCTTCTCCATTCCACATCACGCTGCTGCCTGTCAGTCATGTTGTAACGTGGATACAGGAGAGACTATTTGTTTCGTATTGCAAATAGAACGACAAACATAATAATAAAACGCATTGGACTCAGTGTGCAAGGTTTTCTGTGCGTGACGATCTTTTTTCAGATGGCAAATTTATGCATACGAAATTTCGGACTGTGTGTGTGTAAACTCCGCCTGATATTCGGACTGAATCGTCAACTCAAACTCATTTCCTCATTTACAGCCAAATCCACAACTGTGGAGTGGGCGTGGCTTCAAAGGTCTGGAGCCAGACTATAAACTCCTTGTGGATCACATTTTGATGTTCTGTTGCATTGTTTTCTTTTGGAAAAGTAAATGCATGATATCTGTGGGATATAGGCTACTGGATTTCATTTTATAAAAAAAAAAAGCTCTGTTCAGTAATCTGGAACACTTTTATTTTGATTTGTGTTTGAGTGAGATGATCCTACCTCCGCAAATGATAAGAATTGTTATAGGCTATGAATCTTAATTTTCAAACAAAGTTACACAAATGTTTGTGTAAGCTGTCAATTATTGTTCTTAGAAAGAAAATCGGAATCGGAAAAATCTGTACCGGCAAGTCAGACTATTCAAAAATCGGAAATCGGAACCGGCCAACAAAATCACAATCGGTGCATCCCTAACTACTACTGGTACTACTACTGCTGCTGCTAGTAACTAGTTCCTGCTGCTGTCACATGTAGGTGTGGTGAGGACCCAAATGCAGGACAGCAGGCAGGCGGTGACATAATGTGACACGTTGGAGATGACAGGAAATCAAAGACGAGAGCTCTTCACACATAAACTGACACATTTAGAAGAAGACTCCTCTTACTAGACTCCTCTATGGGGGGTGATTACAAATGAGACAGCTGGGCAGACTGAGAACATGGTACATGGTACATGGTACATGGTACATGCACTAGCAGAACTAGATAAGGGAATTTGAGATGGAAGTGTCGGTAAACAAAATATAACTGTCAAACATAAGTATGAATGTAAATTGTAAATATGAAATTAAAAAGTAAATGGTAATGTTTTTTGCCAAAGTAAAGGTAAAAGCACTCGACATAAAATGCATAATGTGAAAATTATTATTACAATTGAAACATATCATTTTAGGTTAACTATTTGTTTAATGTCAAAGTAAAACAACACCTAAGTAAACCCAAACCAGAAATGTTCAGTGTAAAATGTTCGGTCCGTGTCCTACCTCTGGGCTTCCTCCGGACGCACCGACCCACCATCACAACCAGCACAACCAGAACAACCAGAACAACCAGACCACAGACTGAGAGAACAGACCACAAAACCAGGGGGGCAGGAGAGGAGGAGTGAGGAGTGGAAGAGGAGACAGGAGTAGGCGTGGCTCTCACTGAAAAAAACACACACCAAGAAATAATAATTAAAAGCAGTGAAATAAAATGGAACTTTAATTATTTTGTGCTTCTCTATTGCTGAAGCCAAATATCTGGACTACAGACTTGTGAACTGAGACCCCATTTGGACCTGGGGCCGGTTGCATAAAGCACCTTCAAGTTAAGATTTCCCTTAGATTCCGAGTTGATGGGCCCTATTCTCCCACAGGCCTTCGGCGCTAAAACAGGCCTTAAACGCAAAAAAATGTGCCTTGCGCCTGCCTCGGGAAGATATCAACATGGCTTTACGCTGCCAAATGCGCTTTAGGCCGAATGGGCGTGGCGCAGTCCCAGAATGGGCGAGACTAGGCGTGTCGGCGCTAAATACCGGCCTACTGATATCTTCCGACCTGGCGTAAATTTAGCGCTTTGCGCTTTTGAAAACCAGGCCTATTCAGTGCGCCGGTTGCGCGGAGCACTCCTCTGGCTCCCCTCTGTCACCCTTCTCTGTGTCACTCCCTCTCTCTTGCTCATATCAGTCTGACAGGCACAATACGACTGTCTCTCTCTGACTCCCTCGCTCAGACAGACACAACACACGTCCTATAGGAAATAGCAGTTGTAAGTTCACTGCCTGTGAATGTCCCAGCATGCAATTGGGTACTCCATTTCGCTACTAAATAGCAACCAAATGAGGCGAAATAGATATAAAAGGTCGATCTAAAATAATGTGTAATGGTAACACAGCCTGCAATTGTAGAACATTTCAATATTGGACCAAATAAAACATCGAAATTAAAACACCACCCTAAGTGAAACATATATGTCCTCCTGGGCCTATATATATCTCTTGTAGATTTAACGTGATTTAGATAAGTGTCAGCGGAACCCGCTTCGGAACGCGCTTCATGTGCTATACTGTGATGTCCGCTCCAATAACTTGGCCCTACTTCACATTTAGTTTTACAATAAAAACACATTTATGCAATGACTTTACATAATGTAGGGTATATTTATGTGCATCATCCTTCCTGCAGCAGGTGAGAGAAAATGATATCTTTCTGGACAAACTTTCACCAATCTAATAGGCTATATTTTTCTAGCTGATGCATTTAGAACATTCTTTTCACTTTGATCTTGCTATAGTGTAGGGTATTTACATGCTTGCAGTATTTAAACTGCAGTTAGATTGGTTTGAGAAGCATAATAATATGGAATAATAGCCGATAATGGAGACAGACAGACTGGATGAAGGGAGGGGGGGGGGGGGGGGCAGAGCGCTTGGGTTTTGTCTGGTTTTGCTGGACGACTGGAATTGGAGCTAAAAAGGCAAGCGTGCGATTCGTTTATTGCACTTATCCAATGAACTGACGGTGCATAATTTTACGCTTAAAAGGCGTGGTTGTAATGGTTGAGGCTGCGTGTAGCGCCAACACGAAGATATCAAGTGCGCTGGTCCACGCCCACTGATTTGCGCTGCGCCAGGCGCTCGGCCTAGAAACAACGCCGATGCAACGATAGGGGCCGATGTGTCCATAAAATAGAATCAGCTGCACAAAACACCCTTAAATCTTCTATATAAGGTTAAACTTTCTAAGGAAAACCTAAGCACAAGATTTAAGGGTGTTTTGTGCAGCTGATTCTATTTTATGGACACCTTAACTCAAGGTCTTGAGTAATCTTAACTTAATCTTAACTTATGGTGCTTTGTGCAACCGGCCCCTGCATTAAACGGCCCAGTTGCAATCTTTGGCGCTCCGATATCAGTAAAGTACACATCTGAATGCACCCAATGCGTAATGGCCGTGCGTTAAAATACAGTGCTGGCCGCTTTGGCTTTTTTGTTTGGCAATTATTACTATTACAGAATTATTATAGAAAAGTTACACGTGCAATTATTGCTGACTTAATCGATAATTTACACCTACATGTTACAAGAGAAGATATTCGTTAGCTCAATAATGTTACCTGTTTTTCCCCTTCTGATTGTGTCCATTTCTTCCATTCCCCCCCTCTCCACCATGAAGATCATACCTGATGGTCCAGATTTTTCATTTAACTGTTATCAGTCTGACGCAGCCGTCAAGACACCGAGCGTGGATCAGAATCAGAATTACTTTTATTGCCACAATATGCAAACATTACATAAGAGGAATTTGTCTTAGTGCAGCATAACGGTCATATCAATATTTAGAGCTAAAGAAATAGGAAAAATATCCAAAAGACAATCACAACGAACAAACACAACATTGCAAGTGCAAGTGCAGCCAATATGTACAATATGTACAAGAATAGGGAGAGTGTTAATTAGGCATTAAATATGAATTTACAGTCCAAGTTAAATAGACATTAAATTAAGTAGGAATTACATTTATATTATATTTACCACGGAAAGTAATATATTTTCTTAATTGTACCAATTTAAAATTTAACCAGTTAAAAGGAAAATGATAATAGAGTTTGTAAACCAGTCTGCAGAATAGCCTAATAATATCTTATGTAGCCTAACCGCTTTTGCAATATTATTTTTCCACTATCTTTTTAAATAAGATGTTTCATTCAAGTAAATCTATTGAAAAAAAATAAAATAAATAAATAATATAATATATATAATATAATATATTGTCTTGTTTTATTCTACAGTAATGTAAGGTCTCCTAGAGCTGATTACCGTATAATTTGAGCTCAGAACTAATGAATGTTACGAGAGAGTTGCATAATGATGACTCCAGCCAATCGTGCCTGTATGGACGCCTGACCAAGCCAGAGGTAACACGAGGACACGAACCTGCGGCCCTCATTTTGTAGGCAGGGAATCTACTGCTACTACCTGTACAACCTACCTGCATAATGATGTCATTAACTGTGCCAGAATTCCCTTTGTTATGCAGAGGAGGTCAGTAGAGTAGGCGGGCCTTAATGCCTCCTAGGTCACATTGCTGTTCAGACACACACTGGAATCTGACCACATGTGGCTCAAGCCATGCCCGAACGTGGGCTGAGGCGATCGGATCTCAATAAGTATTCTGTGCGTTCAGGACTGTACTTTACTGAGATCGGAACCCTAAAGATCAGAATTAAGCCTTTTAAATACCAGGGCCAAGACACATGTTAATACTGAACAGGGACTGAGCAATCACAGATTACAGTTTTACATATTTTTCTGTTGACTGAAGTGCTCAGTGAGACTATATGAGTTTACAAACCCTCAAGGGGCGGGGCAGCAAAAAAGGACCAATAAGCCAATTTAATTATCATTTTCTTCTTCTTTAAGCACCTTTGTTTATATCAGCTGAACACATTCAAAGTGTAATAAACACTGGTGAAAGTGGGCCGGAACCGTCCGGTGCGCAGTTCCGGTAAGACTTTCGGTGCCTGAACGGCGTTGGGGGAAGACATGCAGCTGCCTGTCAATCAAAATCCGATTGTTGCAGAGTGCAGTCGATCCATAATTTCCAACAAGGAAATGCATGGCTGACATTATGTCATTACTAATAAACAACAGTCTCTCTCATAAATTGCTTCTAAATTGTTCCGTGTTTTAGACCTGGCTGTCAGTGGTTTTTAATCCGTGCTGTGTGTGTAGGCTGATTTGCGCTTCCAGCGCGCAGCTCCTGAATGCCGCTGCTGCTGCCTGCACTGGGCTGTGTCAAGTCTAGTCTCGCTTGCGGCTTGCCTCCGCTCCGCCAACAAAAACAGTTCCACCAGGATTGCACGAGTGTAGTAGTTCCCAAGCAAGCAAGCAAGCAAGCAGAAACGGTAATATTTCCAACCACTGAGAGGCAGGCAGGCAGCAATGTGCCGCAAGGCATGGGTTTACTTTGTGGCAATTGTGGAGCGAGTAGCCTAACAGCAGCTAGCAGGAGGAGGCGCAGTGAAATGGAGTGATACACACACAGTGAAGTGCCAGCGCTGTTGTGTTAACGTGAAATGTACGGCGGTAGGCAACTCTTGTCCAATCAAATTACTCGGCCGGAACTAACTGTTGTATAAAGGTGTGTTTGATTTATTGTTCCTGGACATTTTGCGACCAAATGCACCTACTTTATTAATGCAATTTGCACTGGGCAGCGGCCAAGGATGGATAATAAACGAGCCCAACATGTTTGCCATTGTTTTCAGAACAAAAGGAGCAGAAACATGCAACGAACACTAACTCAAATGTTTGAGAGGAAGGAGAGAGATAAAGAAGCAGATAATGTGGCTAAAGTTAGAAGAAAAGAGCAAATTGAGGGCCAGAGGGAAGAGGCAGAGCCTCTGCAAAATGAAAACCCACCCTCAGATGCAAATACAGGTGATGATGCTAATTTAGACCAGAGAATGGACATGAAGTTAGCTTACTAGCAAACTAGACAGTGGCTTACTCAGAACACAGTCTGTGTGCATACAGTACAACATTTTGTATGTATCCTACACATTGTAGGATACATTTTGAGATATTTTATTTTACTAATAATCTGTTCATTAATTTATCTGCCCACTGTTCTGACAATTCAAAGACAGAGACTGTTTGACTGTTGATGAATTTAGTTGTAAATGTTAATCTAATTTAATTAAAACAGTTGAGGGCCAGAGGGAGGAAGAGGAGACTCAACAAGAAGCAGCAGGTCCCTCCTCAGAAGAAAGAACAGGTGATGGGGTGGGAGGAGAACAATATGAAACGATGAAGGTCGGGGTAGTAGGCCTATAGTTCCTGCAATAAATTCAAACCACTTTCACCCCTGGTAATAAATGATGGGAATATTGCTAGAGACATCTAGGTAGCAGACTCTCTGGAAGTCTGGATGGAGTGTCCCCCAAAATCTGCCCTGATAATCTGATATCCTCACCTCTAACAGCCAGCCAGCTCTCTGGAGACTCTCCATGATCAGAGACGGTACACTTGTAGAGGCCTTCATCAGATCTAGAAACATGGTAGATCGTCATCTGTCGTGTAGACTCGGTCCTGATGAGTGAGCCATCTTTATAGAAATCAGCTGAGAGGTTGGAGGAGGGCTTGGTTGTACAGGTCAGAGTCACAGCAGCTCCCTCCATCACAGCATGGACAGGACTCTGCAGGATCACAGCTGCACACAGAGAAACAACACATGATTTAATCCATTTACACAGAGCTTCCTCAACACTACTGCTAGAGATGTCCAACTTCTTTTCATTCTCCACTTGCTAATTGATTCATTGTGGTATGTGTTTAGGGGCGGGTCGTTTTTTCATACGACAAAGGTGTGTGAGATCACATAATTTCGGATCGTTATTATTACCATATCTGTGTACAAAAAAAGATAGGAAAAGCTAGAGCAGATAATAAATAAACAACACCCAAAAAGTGTAAAAGACAAATCTTGCTAAAGAAAACCACTGGGAGTGGGAACCAACTACAAAAATTACATCTGGAAAAATACATTTAGTTCGTTTTGATGCTCTCCACATTGATTGGACATTCAGTAAATTTAAGGCTCATAAAGATTATACTTTGATTAATCATTTGTGTGATATGGTTTTTCCACAAAAGGTGCACATAATGTGTGAAAGCTGGGAGAACGTGAGAGGAGAGAGACAGACGTCACAATGTTTTAGTCTGCCATGCATTAAAACTAAAGTAACTAGCCTGTTTTGGAAATGTAAGGAGTCACTACAAAGTACCGATATTTATGTTAAAATGTAGGGAGTAAATGTAAAAAGTTGTCAGAAAAATAAATACTCAGTAAAGTACAGATACTTGAAAATCCTACTGAAGTACAGTAACAAATTATTTGTAGCCTACTTACTGTAGTTACTTCCCATCTCTGGTGTTTGCACATCTCACCACTTAATGTGGCTCTTAATAATTGTCTGTCTGGATTCTGGAATGCAGCATTTTTCCCCACTAACTCAGGACAAATGACAAATAAAGTAACCTTGAACTTGAACCTTGATCAGTACTAATACATCTGAGCACATAGACACACTACATGATTTAATACATTTAGACATTTGCTGCTGAACGTAATATTTCCATTCATTTTCAGATTTGTTTTGTCATAACTGCTCCCCTTATCAGACAGACAGACAGACCAACAGACAGACTCATAGGGCTCTATTGTTGCAACGGCCTAAAAACAGCGCTTAGCGCCAGGCGCAGCGCAGATTAGTGGGTGTGGACCAGCGCACTCGATATTTTGGTGTCAGCGCTACATGCGGCCTTAAGCATTATAACCACGCCTTTTAAGCATAAAATTATGCACAACCTGCTCATTGGAGAAGTGCAGTAAACAAATCACAAGCTTCCCTTTTAAGCTCCAATTCCACGGAGCGATCCAGTCCGGCTTCAGAAAAGCCAGACTGTCTCCATATATAATAATATATATGGCTGTCTCCATATATATTATTCCATTATTATGCTTCTCAAACCAATCTCACTGCAGTTTAAATACTGCAAGCATGTAAATATGCTACACTATAGCAAGATCAAAGTGAAAAGAATGTTCTATGCATCGGCTAGAAAAATATAGCCTATCCCTATGTCATGATGAGATTAGATTGGTGAAAGTTTGTCCAGAATGATATCATTTTCTCTCGCTACCCTTTCTTCTCCCCTGCTGCACAGGTAGGATGATGCACATAAATATAGCCTACATTATGTAAATTCATTGCATAATGTGTTTTTATTGTAAAAGTAAATGTGAAGTAAGCCAAGTCGTATATAAGTGGACATCACAGTAGGACATCACAGTAGAACCGTGTGACGGCTCACTCATCTAAATCACGTTAAATCTGCGAGGGATATATATACCACCTGGATTACACGGTTGTGTTTTGATTTCTGAGTGAACCTGTGGCTCAGCTGGTTGATAGCTGGTTGATAGCTCTCAGCTGACACCAGGCCAATCACCCACCTGGGAACGACGGGCGCTGATTAGATAGGTGTGGCTTATAGGCTCCATATAAGTTTGGCTGCAGAAAGGTCTAGTCAGTTGCACATTTAGCTGTCTGACATAGAACTGCTCTTCTGTGGATACCCCTCTCTGTGATTTAACTTTGGCTCCAGTGGGTAAGTGCTTAGGCTGTGTTATTTGTGTTATTTGTGTCTGCTATTTCCTTATTCTAAAAGTAGTAGTATTTTAGGCTAGTTTTTGTCTCTGAGTGAACCTGTGGCTCAGCTGGTTGATAGCTGGTTGATAGCTCTCAGCTGACACCAGGCCAATCACCCACCTGGGAACGACGGGCGCTGATTAGATAGGTGTGGCTTATAGGCTCCATATAAGTTTGGCTGCAGAAAGGTCTAGTCAGTTGCACATTTAGCTGTCTGACATAGAACTGCTCTTCTGTGGATACCCCTCTCTGTGATTTAACTTTGGCTCCAGTGGGTAAGTGCTTAGGCTGTGTTATTTGTGTTATTTGTGTCTGCTATTTCCTTATTCTAAAAGTAGTAGTATTTTAGGCTAGTTTTTGTCTCTGAGTGAACCTGTGGCTCAGCTGGTTGATAGCTGGTTGATAGCTCTCAGCTGACACCAGGCCAATCACCCACCTGGGAACGACGGCCGCTGATTAGATAGGTGTGGCTTATAGCCCTGTTGAAGCAGTATTTCTGAACACTGTCAGTCTACAGCGGCAGCGGTAAGCAGCACGTAGCCTCGGGCACGAGTCTTTCTGCGGGAGTCCTTCGAGGGGAGGCCATAGAATAGGGGTTTTTGCCACCTCTCTTATTCTACCTACTCATCTACCTAACTATGTGTTTTCTTCCCATCCCTGTTGTAACCTCAGCCCACAGACGCTGTAGACACGCCTGCTTCAGGTGTAGTAACTCTGGTAATCTCTCCCACCCTAAGCGCGCAAACAGTCCTTTTACTATTGCCGGAGGTCTCTGGAACTGTCAGTCGGCTGTTAAGAAAACTGAGACCATCTCGGCTCATGCTCTATCTCAAACCCTCCACTTTCTAGCTCTCACAGAGACCTGGATCATTCCTAAAAACACTGCTACTTCTGCAGCGCTCTCTGCTGCATATTCCTTCTCGCACACCCCTAGAGCCTTTGGCCGTGGCGGTGGCACTGGTATCCTCATCTCTCCCAAATGGACCTACACTGTCACCTCTCTCTCTCATCTGTCTATCTCATCTTTTGAGTCCCATGCAGTTGCCGTATCCCTACCCATCAAGCTCAACATTGTGGTAATCTACCGCCCGCCTGGTCCGCTTGGTCACTTTCTGGACGAGCTGGACACCCTCCTCTCCGTCTTTCCTGAGGATGGTACTCCACTCATCCTTCTGGGAGACTTCAACATCCAGCCAGTAACCTTACAATCTCCGTCTTTCCTTAACTTCTTCTCATCCTTTGACCTTTACCTCTCTCAATCTCCTCCTACTCACAAAGCAGGGAATGTGCTTGACCTGGTCTTCACCAGATCCTGCTCCACCTCTAATCTCACTGTGACTCCTCTTCCTGTATCCGACCACCACTTTATCACCTTCTCCCTTCCCATCCCCCTCCCCTCCTCCCACCCATCTCCCCCTCACTCTACCACCACCCGACGCAACCTAAAAACTCTCTCTCCCGACTCCCTCTCTTCTACCGTCCTCTCCCTACTTCCCCCTGCCGAGCAATTTGCTCTCCTGTCCACCGACGAGGCTTCCACTACTCTTCTCTCCTCTCTCTCCTCCGCTCTTGATTCTCTTTGCCCACTCACCACTAAGCCTGCCCGATCTTCTCCCCCTTCTCCTTGGCTGACTGAATCTCTGCAAACTTATCGAACTGAGCTTTGGGCAGCTGAGAGAAAATGGAGAAAATCACATCTCCCTGAAGATCTCTCTTCCTACCACCTTATCCACTCAAACTTCACTGATGCTGTCTCTAAAGCAAAAACCTCCTTCTTCATCTCTGAAATCCAGTCCTCTGCATCCAATCCCAGTAAACTGTTCGCCACCTTCTCCACGCTCCTCAACCCTCCCTCCCCTCCCCCTCCCTCCTCCCTCTCTGCTGATGATTTTGTAACCTTCTTTACTAAAAAGGTGGATGACATCAGCTCCTCCTTCCATCCTCCAGCCACCCTCACTAACACACCTGACTCCAATCCTGCTCCTCGGCCCCCTGTCCCTGGATTTCCTTCCTTCTCTCCTCTCTCTCCTGATGAAGTGCTTAAACTCATCAGCTCAAACCGAGCCACTTACTGCCCCCTCGATCCTATCCCTTCCTCTCTCCTCCAAACCATCTCACCTAACATATCTCCCTTCCTCACTACCTTCATTAACTCCTCTCTGTCCTCTGGTCTTGTCCCGCCTGCTCTAAAGACTGCAAGAGTCAAGCCTCTGCTTAAGAAACCCTCCCTTGACCCTACTGCTATTCACAACTACAGACCTGTCTCTCTTCTCTCATTCCTTTCCAAAACCCTCGAACGAGCAGCGTCCGAACAACTTTCTCTCTATCTCTCCCAAAATGACCTCCTGGACCCTCTGCAGTCCGGTTTCAAGGCCTCTCACTCCACTGAGACAGCTCTTCTTGCTGTCACAGAGGCCCTTCACACTGCTAAGGCCTCATCCCTCTCTTCTGTTCTTGTCCTCCTTGACCTGTCTGCTGCCTTCGATACAGTCAACCACCAAATCCTTCTTTCCACTCTGTCTGACCTCGGCATTTCAGGCTCTGCACTCTCCTGGTTTGCTTCCTACCTCTCAAACCGCTCATACCAGGTCTCATGGAGAGGGTCCCTCTCCAGATCCTGTCCTCTTACCACCGGTGTCCCCCAGGGCTCAGTCCTGGGCCCCTTACTTTTCCTTCTCTATATCAGATCTCTTGCCTATGTGATCTCTTCTCATGGCTTTTCTTATCACTGCTATGCTGATGACACCCAGCTTTTCCTTTCCTTCCCCCCCTCTGACACTCAAATCGAGGCTCGCATCTCTGCATGCCTCAAAGACATTGGCGACTGGATGTCTGCCCACCACCTCAAGCTCAACCTTGGTAAGACCGAGCTACTCTTCCTCCCAGGAAAAGACTGCCCTCTTGCAGATCTCTCCATCTCCATTGACAACACCACTGTACTTCCCTCCCAAACAGCCAAGAACCTTGGGGTGATCCTTGACAACCAGCTGTCTTGCTCTGCCAACATAGCTGCTACAGCGCGCTCCTGTAGGTTCTCTTTCTACAACATCCGCAAAATCCGTCCCTTTCTCACAAGAGAAGCGACTCAACTCCTGGTCCAGTCTCTTGTCTCCTCCCGCCTGGACTACTGCAACGTGCTTCTGGCCGGCCTACCTGCCACCGACATCCGACCGCTTCAGCTCATTCAGAACGCTGCAGCCCGTCTGATATTCAACCAACCCAAATTCTCTCACGTCACTCCCCTCTTCCAGGAGCTCCACTGGCTTCCCATCTTGGCCCGCATCAAATTCAAGACACTGGTACTGGCCTAGGGCCCAGGGCAGTACACCAGTCAGCTCCCCGGTACCTGCAATCCATGGTCAGGTTCCAAACCTCTCACCGCTCCCTTCGCTCCTCCACCAGTGCAGGTCGCCTCGCCCCTCCTTCGCTACGGGGGCTCAAAAGTCGCTCATCCCGATCTCGACTCTTCTCGTCCCTGGCACCTCAATGGTGGAACGAGCTTCCACCTTCGGTCAGGACTGCTGAATCACTGCCGATCTTTCGGAAAAGACTAAAGACACACCTTTTCAGGCTCCATCTGGGCCCTTCTTGATCTAACTTCGTCTCTCTCTTTCCTTATTAAAAAAAAAAAAAAAAAAAAAAAAACCTAACCAACCTTGTACCACTAACCTAAACTTGTACCACTGTTCCTTCAGAAGTTGTAGTTGTCATAGACTGTGCTCCATAGTTGATTGTTCTATTGCTGACAAAAAATGTGTTATTGTAAGTCGCTTTGGATAAAAGCGTCTGCCAAATGACGTAATGTAATGTAATGTAATGTAATTTCTATGTTTTATTTTGTCCAATATTGAAATGTTCTAGAATTGCATGTTGTGTTAACAGAAACATTATTTAGATCTACCACTTAGCCTATTTAAGCTGATTTGGTTGCTATTTCTTATCAAAATGTATTACCGTCAATGCTGGGAGATTTCACAAGTGGCTCTGAATGACAGGGGCTCAAAACTACCATATAACAACTTTTTTTCCATCGGTCTTTGTGCCTGTCTGACGGGCGAGAGAGAGGGATTGAGAGAGAGAGAGAGAGGGGGAGAGAGTGAGTGTGAGATCGGCAGAGGAGAGCTGTGCGTAAATACGCACAGTAATATCCGTGGCACACTGAATAAGGCCTGGTTTTGAAAAGCGCTAAGCGCTAAATTAACGCCAGGGAGGAAGATATCGTTAGGCCGGTATTTAAGGCCGAAACGCCCATTCTGGCCTATTCTGGCACTGCGCCACGCCTCTTCGGCGTAAAGTGCATTTCGGCCATAAAACCATGTTGCTTTTTTGCGTTTAACGCCAGTTTTAGCGCCTAAGGCCAGTGGCGTAATGTGTTGGTCTTACCAGTGACAGTGATGTTAACAGTGTTGCTGGTGTTCCCTTCTCTGGACTCACACCAGTAAACTCCACTGTCTAATTGGATAGGGTATCTGATGTTACAGGAAGAACCTGCTGATTTCCCCCAGCCAGCTCCACACTCAGCCGTCTTTCCACTGGTCGTCCTCCTAACAGTTGATCCAGCAGAGCTGTCCTCACAACTCAGAGAGAGAGCATCTCCAGGAAACAACTGAGATCTGGGACTCACAGACAGAGATGCTGGGGGGAGGGGGTAAAATTAGTGATGGTCCTTTGTATTTTTGACAAAACTAAATGACCCCTTGAGCGTCACAAAGAAAAATGTCACAATTTTGTCACCACTCTTAAAACCAAAGCAGAATTGGTTCTGCTTATACAGCTTATGCAAAAACTATTTTGGCTGTAGTATAACTGCCATTGGTTGTGCATTGAAAAGTCACCGACAGGTTTATGGGGTGTGCATGACTGCCAAAACTTAAACGTGTGTCCATATAACTCAATGGCCGAGGCGCATGGAAGATATTCATTATGAATGTGATTTTACAGTCTCCTGGCCTCCACAGTTCTCAGCCAAAACTTCTGAAATAACCCTGTGCAAATTCCAAAACACTACTTTCTCTGTGTTTCCTACAAAGGGCGTAACAGTTTGGACTGTCATGGTGAAGTGTACCAACCTTGTGTGGGTCTGCAGCACAGCAACATGGTCAGAACTGAAGAGAAAAGAGACTCAGGTTGGTTTGAGGTTTTGCAGGCAGACAAGATAACTGAGAAACACATGTCTTCCATCCTCCAAGATCAATTGTATTTTGTGTTACAGGATACTAATTCATTCCCCCTATAATGTTAAATAATTAATTATCTGCAGCACTGATGCAGGGTACTCTAACTGTAGCTCTCACACTCAGAGCTAAGAACAACACGGTTGATGTGTTTGCCTTAAAAAAGTGTGACTTCACCGTCTGCCCATCTAATCCTCTGAGAGAGACAGCGACCAAAGCTTCAGACCCATCCAAATCTCATGTTAGTAATTTGTACAGACTTTACAGATCTTTACACCTGACTTGTATCTGTTTTTATTATCTATAGGCTACAATAGCTTCTTCTTTGCTGCCCAATTTCCCCCTGCGATCAATTAAATCCATCTTGTTTTGACATTGAGCATGTGCACAATGTTGAATTCTCATTCATCACCCCCTCTTACAACTTTACTGTACAACAAAACAGAAATGTAAAGAAAACACACACACACACACACACACACACACACACACACACACACACAGACAGATTGTACTTACAGAGCAGCCATTTTATAGACATCCCCTCCATTGTACAAGAGCAAATGAGACCAACACTTTGAATGTTACCAGTCACACCAAATAAATCCCGCCCTCTTCCTGTTTTTTTCTAAGTGAGTCTATGTGGTTTTCTGTTCAGCAGCTTCAAAGAAACTCATGAGTGAGGTGTGAAAACCACAGTGATAAACAATGACAAAGAACACAGGAGAGGGGTAAACCTAACTTCACCTATTTAATTTATTGCAACCTAACCCTAACCCTACATAACTGAACATAATATATAACATAATAACTGAACTCCATTATGTGACAGTATAGGCTATATAGCATAAATTTTTTAACCCCTCCACAGATTTCATATAAAAAACTAACAACAACAACATTTTGGTAAGTAGCTACTTTAAGTAAATGTACAGCACTGTATATGTACAGTGCTTCCTGATGCCGCGCAGTCGCTGTCAGTCTGTTGTCATGTCATGGTTCTGTTCATGTAAAAGCCAGAGAAATAAATGCGCCGGATCGGTTAAAGAGAGAAGTGTAGGATAGAAGCTTGCTTCCTATCCTACCCAAGGAACCGCTGACTCTACAGGTTCTGGGCCCAGCTAAAGGACACGAAGTGAGTAGTTATACCGTCGGAGAAGAAGTTTGCGTGGGGCAAAGAGCACGCGAAAGCTAAAATGCTAACGAGCCCAGCTAGCAAGTCAAGCTTAGCATAACAAGGAGGCTACGTTAGCAACATGGCAAGCCGAGCGACGAACGGTGTGTCGAATCAGCTTGCATTTGACGGGAATGAAGAAAAATACGAGCTCTGGGAGACCCGGTTCGGGAGCGTACCTATGTTCCCCGGTTCTATGTTCCCCGGGTTCTATGTTCCCCGCTCCTGCTAAAAAGGGTTCTATGTTCCCTGGGTCCTATGTTCCCCGCTCCTGAAAAAGGGAAGTGGGGAACATAGAACCCGGGGAACATAGAACCCGGGGAACATAGGCATGACCCCCCCGGTGGGATACTTGCACACTTTAAAGTTAAAAGAGCTAATTCTGCGTGGACCACTGGTAACTGCCCAGGAGAGTCAGCAGTCAGACCACTGGGTAACAGCCCAGAGCCACTTCTAAACATAAAGTCTGGACCATGTCCGGCTAGCCAGAGCAGGATATTTTACGGTTTGACCTTTCTAGACTTGAGGGGTCTTTGTTTAGAAACAGCTGGAAATGGTCAGTTTTTCCGATGGTGAGTAGAGCGGGCGGGGGGGGGGGGGGGGGGGGGGGGCTGGGGAGGAGAGCCTGAAGAACAGAATTGGGCACTAATGCCCAAAACGTGCGCACAGATCTCCATACACTGCATCCACAACATGAGATCTCTGCTAAACACTTTTCTCCACTACTCCATAACGCATGTCTCACTGTGAAGTTCCCGATGCATTCCGACGCATTCAGGCGATAACGTGGGGTGGCAATGTGCCAAAGAAAAGTGAGCCCTTGCCTTTGTTACATCGCCCAAAAGCCGCCAGTCAAAATAGTGGTCGCACGTCGCGCTAACGTTAACCTGTGGATGATTTTACGAGTAACATTCAAGTCATATCTGACTAGTTTTCAATTTATTTATCCCCACAAAAGTTTGGCTATATGTCTCGATATAGGCTGATGCAACTCTGATGCATTTTTACATTGCCTACAAGACAGACAGGTCGGGAGGAAAAGTAACAGCTGGGTAACAGCCCAGGAGAGCTAGCAGTCAATGTGAAGAAAAATGCGGCCTGTTATGCAGAGCTGATAAAGCTAATAGATAACAAGAGTTTGTCACTGATCATGCATGAGGCCCCAGACAACGGGAGGGAAGCCCTGAGAATCCTGAGAGAACATTATGCCGGGAAGGGGAAGCCTCGCATAATAAGCTCATATACATCACTGACCAAGCTACATAGCAAGTGATGAAAGCGTAACAGACTACATGATAAGAGCGGAGACCACCATCACTGCACTGAGAGATGCAGGAGAAGTTATGAGCGATGGATTGACCATAGTGATGATCCTGAACGGGCTACCGGACTCGTTTAAGCCGCTAGCCATACATGTAACTCAGAATGAGGATGAAGTAACGCTCACAGACTTGAAGAGAAGGCTGCGAAATTATGAACAGACAGAAAAGACGAACGCAGCAGAGTCAACAGACAACGTAATGAAAACATACGTGAGACAAGGCCGGGGACCCGGCAAGACATATGCAAATGACCAAAGGAGTGAAGATGCTAGCTTGGTGTGCTATAAGTGCGGCACAAAAGGTCACAGGGCAAAAGCCTGTCAACGAAAGACTTGGTGCCACAACTGCAAGAGCACACATCAAGACTCCACATGCCGGCGAAGAGAGAAACATGATGATGTCCAGAAAGTTTCTGAAGAGAAGAGCCGAGCTGCCGGAGCAGATTTCATCTTCAAAGCGAGAAACGTAGACATCAGGAGCCGACCAGCCCAACCATGGGAGCCACCGGACAACATCCAGATGAGAGGCGACATCTCATATCTTCAATGACATCAGGAAAATCAAGAGCTTCGACAACACATTCCAGGCCGGAACGCATTCAGTGGAACTGGCAGACGAGACTAAATGCAGCGGAGTCGCACAGCATAGGGGAGATGCTGTGGTAAGCCTGTTTGACAACACTGGACAACGGTTCAGCGCAACACTAAGTGGAGCGTTGTATATGCCTTCTTACCCTCAAGATAATGTATATTCTCAGTGGCAACAGCGACAGCCAAAGGAGCAACTGTCATCTTCAAGAAAGGTGAAAGTGTCATGATAAGCCAAGACGGCACAAGGTTTAACATCCACGAGTATGGTAAATTATATTACCTCCACACAGTTGATGAAAATGTGGATAAATGTAATGGTTGTCATGACATGCAAACCTGGCATGAAATTATGTGCCACTGGAATTACATAGATATGCACAGTCGTTCACACAGACGACTATTCCAGTGCTGTATTTGTATACTTCCTCAAATCCAAAAGCGACACAGTGAAGGCTACTGAAAGGTTCCTAGCGGACGTAGCCCCGTATGAAAAAGTAAAATGTATCCCATCAGATAACGGCACAGAGTTTACAAGCAACGCTTTCCAGGCACTGTTAACTAGGAACAGGACTAGGCAGGAACCGTCAGCGCCTTATTCGCCTCACCAAAACGGCACTGCAGAGAGAGGCTGGCGAACACTTTATGAAATGGGCAGATGCATATGGTTAGAAAGCCAATTACCAGCTAAGCTGTGGAACTATGCAATCCAGACAGCGGCCCGTGTGAGGAACAGGTGCTACAATAGACGCACAAAACAAACACCATATCCAAATGTTGACATGCAGAAAGACAAATGTGTCTAAAATGCAGAAGTTTGGGTCTGAGTGTTTCACATACAGGGAAGAAAAAGGAAAGCTTGACTCAAGGTGTGACCAAGGTGTTTTTGTAGGCTCTGACAAGAACAGCCCAGCCTACTTGGTTACCCAAATACAGAGAGGACACAGAAACACAGGTTGGTAAAATGTACGACCAAGACAGCTCAGGAAAAATAAACTCAAATGCAAGAGTCATATACAGAGCATGGTGATGAGGAGGTACACCTTAGGGCTAGCAGCACCGAAGACAATACTGCTAATGAGAATGTAGAAAATGTACAGGAGCAAAGTGTACAGGGTCAAGGTGCTCAGAGTGGTACTTCTATGGCTGTGCCCGAACGGACTGGCCAAGCCCAGCCGGACATGGTCAGCAGTGATACTGTGACTAGAAGGAACCCACCTAGAAGCAAGAAAAGGCCACCTTACCTGGACGATTTCATGACTGAAGACTGTGGGGATAAACTACAAACATGTCCTGGCTTTGACTGCCCTGTGTCTCTTGCCCGAGGGGCAGCAGCTCGAACAGGCAGTGTCCTGGGTGCGATGGGTCGTTGAGGATTTTTTTTGCTTTTGTGAGGCAACGGGAACTGTAGAGGTCTTCCAGAGTGGGGAGAGGGCAACCTACCGCTTTCTGGGGGGAAGAGATGACCTTCTGGAGCGCTTACAAAGCAGTACAGGAGAATCTCATTCTACACCAAATGGACGTCAAGACAGCTTACTTGCATGCGACAATAGACTGAGATCTATATTGAGCAACCAGAGGGTTATAAGAAAAAGTCTAATACAGGTTAAGTTAAGTTCAGTTATCCTTTATTTATCCCCGTGGGGAAATTCATCCTCTGCATTTGACCTCTACTAGGAACCTTCCTAGAACTAGGAGCAGTGGGCAGCCGTAGTGCAGCACCCAGGGACCAACTCCAGTTATTTTGCCATTGCCTTGGTCAGGGGCACTGACAGGAGTATGAACCCTAACATACATGTCTTTGATGGTGGGACCTTCTTGCTGTCAGGCAACAGTGTTAACCACTGAGCCACCAGGTGAAGAGCTGATATGTAAATTACAGAAATCACTGTATGGCTTAAAACAATCAGGCAGGAAGTGTAATGCAATATTGCATACATGCTTAACTGCTAGATTTAAAATGAAAGACTGTTTTGAGCAAAATCCTGCAGACCACTGTGTATATGCAACGGCTAAACAAGGTGAAAAGATGATCATAATCATATGGGTGGATGATATTATAATACTAGCAGCCAGTAAGAAGGATGTAAAAAAGATGCTTACTGCTAGATTTAAAATGAAAGACTTAGGGAAACTGAAATACTTTTTTTGACTTTAACCAGACAAGATTCAAGATTCAAGATTTTTATTGTCACTCCGTAGTACAAGTATCACATGTGAAATTATTGTGCTGTAGGCTCCGTTACAACATAGTGCAAATAACGTAAGGTTACATGATGTAACCATGGTTCTCTGAGTAGAGGGGTTTACCCTCCAATACAGAGATATGAATATATCTTGTATGGGAAGCTGATTACAAATGGAATCAGGTGACGTGAATAATTACTTTAAGACAATCCACCTGTGGACGTGGTTACCCCCAAGCCTATAAAGCCCCTGTTAACCACGCCTACTTCGACTAAAGTTTTGATTGAACGAATCCCGAGCGGCCTCTGCTGGAGGGTAAACCCCTCTACTCAGAGAACCATGGTTACATCATGTAACCTTACGTTCTCTATCGTTATCGGGGTTTACCCTCCAATACAGAGATATGAATATATCTTGTATGGGAACCGCTGTAAGACACACCGTGAGGGATAGAGCAGCACCAGCCCCCCTCAGGAGGATGGATCGTGGTAGTTTCGAATGAGACGTCACCACCACCAACAGTGCTCTACAAAATTATTAAGTGTGTCAACAACTATATGTCCACTATTTACAGCCCCCCCCCAAAGTTGGCCAGCTCCGCCCGACGCAGGATGCTGCCGCTTTGTTAGAGCCCCGGCGCCAGAAGCTACCGAGGGCTAGTTGGCCCCGCAAGTCGCAAAGGCTCAACTAGGGGGGAGGTGAGGCCACTCAGACCAGCCCACACTGAGCTGACTGACAGGGAAACAAAAAACCAAAACTGTCTTTATTTTTATTTTTTCCTCTCTTACCGCCGGGCTACACCAAGCACCCGTTCGCCGAACGATGTGCCTGCAGCCACATTAAATCGGGTAAAAACGAGCAAATGTGGAAGGGGCCGACCAGGTGGCTGCCTCGCAGATGTCACTGAGAGATGCCCCGTGCCACGCCGCCCAGGACGTAGCCATGCCTCGGGTCGAGTGTGCCCTCACCCCCGAAGGGAAAGGCGCCTCGGCCCCCACATACGTCTGCTGGATGGCTTCTACAATCCAGTGGGAAAGACGGGCCTTCGACAGCGGCTGCCCCAGTCGGTCTGGTCCAAAACAGACAAACAACTGGTCGGTCCGCCTATGGCCCTGTGTCCGGTCCATATACACTCTCAGCGAGTGCCTGCGCTCCCCTTCCTCTGTCGGAGCAGAGTAGAGGGACCGGAGTTTGATAGTCTGGCTCGGCTGAGTGGTAGACACGACCTTAGGAAGGAACGCAGGGTTTGGTCTCAAGACCACCCCTGTTCCTTCCGGCAAGAACCTGCACAGGCCTTCGTCTACTGAGAGAGCATGTAGCTCTCCCACCCTCTTGGCAGTGGCCAGCGCCAACAGAAGGGCAGACTTCAGGGACAGCCACTTAACACTTTGAGTGCCACGGCCCTTGGGCAAAAGGTTGCTTGCTGTGCCACATAGGCCGCAATGCATTTTAAAACAGTCATATAATTTCTTTAATAATTACTATGTAAACACTGAACACGCACAAATAACGATGAGACTCTCTTCTATCACCTGCAAAAAAAAGTTTATTGATCCCATTTTCCGTTCTTTAGTTATGAGCCGGAGAAGATAGCTTGATTGAAGCAAAAACACCCCTTTTTTTCTACGAGCTGAGATAATGAGCCTTTTGTGAAATTAAACATTTCAAGCACATCACTGACTCTGAAGCTAATTTTCTGATGTCTGGGTCTGTCTGGGTGAAGTGTATGCTGCTCTGCCTGCTCTGCGTGCTCCCCCCCCCCCCCCCCCCCTCAACTGCACACGCCTCCTGGGTGTGTCTTATGTGTCTGTTGGCTCTCAGTCTCTGCTGAGTTTGCTGCGCACACACAGTGAATGGTGCGCGACATCCAGCCTTTTGGTTCCGTGTGTGTTTGTCACGGGCTCGCATGCTTCCAGTTCGGAATAATAAGGCTGATTATGCGAATGTGCTGTTGCAGCGTACACGGAGGTGCTCAGTTGTGACAGTGGATGCTGCTGCTCGGGGCACAGCTGGCGTTGTGCTCGTTGTGCTTCATGCACGTCGATGCATACGGACGGGTGCGATGCGATTTCCTCCTTTTCCCCAGTGACTATTTCTGTGTGTTTGGCTCCTTTTTCTCTGATCAGGAGAGTGCTGTCGCCACCTAATGGGTTTGTAAAATAGGTTATCGACCTCCAATAGCTACAATATTGTTAGAGGCGACATAAGAAGCTTAGATCGACACCCCCCCGTCAAAAAAACAATTTGGATTTACTGACGCCATTTGGCGTCGCTGGCACTCTACGGTAAATTTCTACTGACGCCATATGGCGTCGCTGGCACTCAATGTGTTAAGGTCCACCGACTCCAATGGCTCAAACGGAGGTGCTTCTAGCGCCGCTAGAACCAGCTCCAAGTCCCATGGTGGGAGAGATGGCCTACTCCGTAGGCCGACACGTCTCCTAGCGCCCTTGAGGAACTGAGATATCAATTGGTCCACCTCTCTGGACAAACGATATCTCCCAACCTGAGCTGCCTTTATCGCCGCCACCATACCCCTGAGGGTGGGCAGCGACTTCCCAGCATCCAACAGCCCCTGCAGGAACTGCAGCACGGCTGGGGCAGCGCATGCCAGCGGGTCAAACTGGTGCTCCCTGCACCAAGCTGCAAAGGCTCTCCATCTGCATGCATAAAGTGCTCTTGTTGATGGCGCCCGAGCCTCTTGTAATGTCCCAACCACTGAAGGAGACAGCCCCATGGCTAAAAGTTCGGTCCCCTCAGGGGCCATACCCAGAGCTTGAGCCCTTGGGGAAAGGAGTGGAGCAGAGTACCCTGTGCCTGGGACAGCAAGTCCTGCCGCACTGGGAGCTCCCATGGGGTCCCGTCGAGCAGTGGCGGGATGTCTGAGAACCAGGTCATGTGTGGCCAACACGGGGCCACCAGGACCAGCCTCATTTCTTCCGACCGCACCCTCTGTAAGAGGGCCGGAAGGAGCACAAATGGTGGGAAAGCATACAGCAGGACGCGTGGCCAAGGGTGAGCCAAAGCGTCCACTCCAAGGGGAGGTTTGTCCTTCCCTAATGAGAAGAACAGGGGACAGTGGGTGGATTCCTGTGATGCGAACAGGACGACCTCTGCTCGCCCATATCTGAGCCAAATCCCCTTGACCACCTGAGGGTGCAGCCGCCACCCTCCTGGGTCCGGACCCCCCCTGGACAGCTGATCTGCTGCACGATTGTCCAGCCCTGGCAAATGGACCGCCCTCAGGGAGAGAACCCTGGGGTTTGCCCAAAGCCAAAGCCGGCGTGCCAGCTCGCAAAGCCGAGGGGAGACCAGCCCCCCTTGCCTGTTGATGTACGCAGCTGCTGCCACGCTGTCTGTCTTCACCAAGACATGTTGGCCCTGAAGACACGGCAGAAAATGGCGCAGCGCCAGATTTATTGCCGTCAGCTCCAACATGTTGATGTGCTGGGTGGTGTGAGGCCTGCCCCAGTGACCGCTGGTACCGTGCCCCCTGTACACTGCCCCCCAACCTGTCAGTGATGCATCTGTCATTATTAAATGACGATGCGTCACCGGCCCAAGCAGACTTCCTCTGCTGAGATTCACACTGTCCTCCCACCAATGGAGAGCTGCCCGCAATCGCCTGGTGACGATTACTGTGGAATTTAGGCGACTCCTGGGGCTCAGCCCCAGGCCTAGAAGGAGCCTTTGCACTGGCCGCATGTGTAGGAGGGCCAACGGGACCGCCTGGACTGAAGACGCCATCAGGCCCAAAAGGCGGAGACACAGCCTCCATGTGACTCCCGCTCCCAGCCTGAACTGGGAGAGGCAAGAGCTGATGGACAGCTGCCTCTCCTGCATCAGCGACACCAACGCAGCCTGGGAGTCCACCACTAGGCCCAGAAACTGCGTCTTCTGTGAAGGCTCCAGCCTGCACTTCTCTGGATTGAGCAGCAGACCCAGCTGCTGCACATGCTCCAGGAGGATGGCCAAATGAGCCCGACACTGAACTTCTGAGCGTGTGCACAGGAGCCAGTCGTCCAGATAATTCAGGATTCGTATCCCCTTCTGTCGCAGAGGTGACAAAACGGCGTCCATGCACCTGGTAAAGGTGCGGGGAGCCAAGGAGATTCCGAACGGCAGGACCCGGAACTCGTACTCCTTGCCGTCGAACGCGAACCTGAGGAACCGCCAATGCCCTTCCCAGATCGGAATTTGGAAGTAGGCATCCTTTAGGTCTATGGTGACAAACCAGTCCCCTCTGCAGATGGACTGTCGCACCCTCGGGATGGTCAGCATCTTGCAAGGCAGACGCCTGAGATGTTTGTTGAGACCCCTGAGAACTAAAATGGGGCGTAGTCTCCCATCCTTCTTGGGGATGAGAAAATAGCGGGAGTAAAACCCAGCCTGTTTGCTGCCCTGAGGCACCTCCCTGATGGCTCCTTTCTCCAACAGGGTGGAAACCTCGGCTTGAAGCACTGCCTTGTGCTCGCCGCTGACAACCGTGAAGACCGTCGGGGTCCTCGACGTCGGAGGACGACGAGCAAACTGAATACGATAGCCCTGGGTCATGGTTGAAACCACCCAGGGACTCGCCTGCAGTGCCCTCCACGACGCTCCTGGGCTAGCTGGAGGCAGGCTGGACGTAAAGTGGCGTCAGGAAGAAGGCGGAGGCCTCGACCTGTTACGGCCTCTGCCTCTCCTGCCCCTGGCCATACCTCTGACTGCGCTGTCGTGTCCACGACGTGCATCCAGAGTGGTCCTCAGGTCATCTGGGCCCCAGCCTGGACCGGGACAGCCACAGCTGGCGTCTAGCCACCCAGAGTGTAGACACACCCCTCCGGGCAGTCGACACCTGCTCCTTCATCAGCTGAGATAAGACCGATGACACTAGCTGTATCTCAGCAATGAGACCCGCATCAGCCTCTGTGTTCAGCTGACGTACTAGCTTCCTCTGATACAGGGCTAGTATGGAGCCCGTGTTAGCCAGCCGTGCCAGAACTGCTATGGGCCTATGCACTTTAGACAGTGCGGCGTCCATCATTTTACAGTCCCCTGTTGGCGTAACCGGCCCCAGCGCTGGGCTGGCCGGAAACAACAGAGCCGCTGAGGACTGGTCCAGTCGCGGCAACGCCCCACAGCCCATCTTCTCCCCATCCTGCATAGCAGCCAGCCGTCTGCTAGCCGAAGAACCGCCGAAAGTAGCCATGGGGGTTGCAAACCCCGCCTGCATCAGGTTCTCCACTTCTGGGAGGAGAGGCACCTTAAATGGCACCTCTGGACCTGGTGCATCGCTTTCATCATCAAAACGTGAGGGGGGAGGGGCTTGGTCCCTGATCGGCTGAAGTCCCAAGGCTTGGGAAGCCCTTTCGATCAGACCCCTGAATCTTTTCCGTTCATTGAACGATTCGCCCTCTATGGCGCTCTCTATGGCGCCCCCCTCTCTGACCCCCCCTTCGTCCTCCGATAACCCCTCAATGTCGACATCGACAGTGACTGGGTTTCCATCCAAATGTATCGCATAATTCAAGCGAATTTTGTGAAAATCCGCAAAATAAAATGCGAATTTATGCATGTTTCCATTCAGTTTTGTTTGGCGAGTTTTGGGAGTCGGCAGGTTGAGCAGTCGGTGGCGCTTCTCGTCAGGAGGAGGCGTAACGTGCCTGTAAGAGATCTCTATCAGCGGAGACCTGCTTTGATTGAGTCATCACCGTCATCGTCATCATCGTAAAGTCGCCTTCAAAGCATGATGTTAGATTATAACGAACTAGTTGTGTGGCTTAGCCTTCCCAAATGTTGAGGGTCGTTTTTTAGAATTTAATACATAGAATTGGGAACGTTACATTCAATTTCATTCAGACTGCCTGGCGCTAATCGCCACCATTTCCCCCCGGAGTAGCATAAAGCGGAAGTGAAGTCACATCTGGTAGTCATCGTTAATTCGCAAAATCTGTTTCCATTGCAAAAGTTTGCATCTTCCTACTGTCGATACGCTGATAAATCCACCCCCTCCAAGCGTAAAAACATTTATGCGATATTTCGACCTTTATTCGAATTTCTGGTGTTTCCATTCAAGTTTATATTCGCATTTTGGGTAAATGCGAATATCCAGAGGTGGATGGAAACCCATCAGTGTCGTCAACCCTGATCCTGTCATCAGGTAAAAAAGACCTAACTGTGAGAGAGGGGCGGGGATCCCCTGAGGGACACCCCCCACTCCCCCCCACTCTGAGGCGCTTCACTACCTCGGGTGCAGCAGGGGGTGCTACAGCAACCTGTCTGCGCTTACCCTTAAACACCCAAAGTCGAGCCTCCAGGGATCGAGTTGGAAAATTACTGCACTCTATACAAGAGGAGGGATCAGCAAATGCTTCAGTGGCATGTTCCTCTCCCAAACAGTACACACATACATCATGCCCATCTTGAACAGGCAATTGTACTCCACATGCCACACAGATATGGCTCATAGACGCCATATTTATTTATTTATTTATTTATTCCAATCGTATTGTGAAATCGGAAGGAAGTGCAGGACTGCGCTAGCTTGACACCTGACAATGCGGAAACTCCGCACCGCTTCAGCGGCACTTTGGAGTTGTCACCCACTTCCAGCGTTCACTTTTTCTAGTGTGTGTACCGTCTTTAATGCCCGCAACGCCAGACAGACGTGGACATAGAGGGGGAGGGAGCGATAGTCCACAACTCTCGCAGCCCTGCTCTCATGCCCTGTTACGGACAGAGAAACAGGACCTAACGCCGTAGGGACACGTTAACCTCCAGGAACCTGGAGGCAATATGTCCGGCGCCGAGGATGTTGTGATTTATGGGGACCGACTGCCACAAACCCACGGACCCGCCCTCCTCGTCCTGTTACGGAACCGAGAGCCCGGCCCTAGCGCCCCCGACACGAAAGACTCCAGCAACCTGGAGCCAATATGTCAGCAACGAGTTTCTGCGTCTGCTTAACCACCTCAGCAACAGCCACCACGAGCGGCAATCTTCCCCTCTCTTACCCGAAGGTAAGCGGCAAGGCTGTATCTGTGAGATAGTCCCCAGCTTCTATTTTGACCGTCTTTCTTTTTCGTTACCGAGCACGTCACGCTGCTCACAAGTGAAATCGAAAAAGTCGAAGTAGGCGTGGTTAACAGGGGCTTTATAGGCTTGGGGGTAACCACGTCCACAGGTGGATTGTCTTAAAGTAATTATTCACGTCACCTGATTCCATTTGTAATCAGCTTCCCATACAAGATATATTCATATCTCTGTATTGGAGGGTAAACCCCGATAACGATAGAGAACAGTATATCAGCAAAAACAGGGCATATAGATGCAGTAAAACAAGAGAACAACAAGCAATAACGGTAAACTTTTCCTTTCCTTTTCTAGTGTAGACACCTTAAAACATAATAAAACATTCTGTTTGCACAGGTGCAAATAACATAGGCATAATTATCATATGTAATGGTAGCAGCTACTACATGATTGTTTATTTGTGTGTGTTAAGGAGCCTCGTGGCCTGCTCAGGCGATTTGTCGTGCTTTTGGGACCCTGTTACCTGAGGGTAACAGGGAGAACAGGCTGTTGTGGGGGTGGTATGTGTCCTTGATGATCTTCAGGGACCTCCAGAGGCACCTCTGATTGTACAGTTCCTGCAGTTCTGGTAGCTCACATCCTGTTACGTGCTGGGCGCGCCCTGCGGTCCATGGTGGTACAGTTCCCGTACCAGGTGGTGAAGCAGCCAGTCAGCAGGCTTTCAATGGTGCCTCTGTAGAAGTCCCTGAGGATTTTTGGCCTTAGCCCAAATTTCTTCAGGCGTCTGAGTCCGTGTAGTCGCTGTTGGGCCTTTTTGACAACAGTGGCGGTGTGGCTGGCCCATGTCAGGTCCTGGTGGATGTTGACTCCCAGGTACTTGAAGCTGTCCACCTTTTCCACCACTGTGCCATTGATGGTGATTGGGGGGTGTGCCCCCCCCCCCCTCCTGTAGTCTACAATGATCTCCTTGGTCTTGGAGACGTTTAGATAGAGGTGGTTGTCCAGGCACCATTGTTCCAGGGCCTCCACCTCCTTTCTGTAGGCCGTCTCGTCGCTACTGGAGATCAGCCCCATGACCGCTGTGTCGTCTGCAAACTTCACGATGGTGTTCGAGGTTTGAGTCGCCACACAGTCGTGGGTGTAGAGGTCGTACCAGAAGGGGCTGGAGACGCATCCCTGGGGTGCTCCTATGCTGATGGTCAATGGGGAGGAGGTGAGGTTGCCCACTCTCACCACCTGGCGGCGGTCTGTCAGAAAGTCCAGGATCCAGTCACACATTGCTGTGTTTAGTCCCAGATCCTTGAGCTTGCTTACCAGCCTGGAGGGTACTATGGTGTTGAATGCTGAGCTGTAGTCCACGAACAGCATTCTCACATAGGTGTCCTTCCCCTCCAGGTGCGAGAGGGCGGTGTGGAGCACGTGTGCTACTGCATCCGCTGTGCTTCTGTTGGGGCGGTATGCAAATTGGAGCGGGTCGTGGTCCGTGGGGAGTGTGGGGCGGATCTGTGATATAACCAGCTTTTTGAAGCACTTGCTGGCTATGGGCGTGAGGGCTATAGGGCGCCAGTCGTTGAGGCTGGTCACTTTCTGCTGTTTGGGAATGGGGATGATTGTTGCTGATTTGAAGCAGGAGGGAACTTGTCGGAGGGAGAGGGACTGGTTGAAAATGTCTGTGAATACGCCTGCCAGCTGGTGGGCGCAGGCCTTGCGGACACGCCCGGGGATGCCGTCCGGGCGCACCTCATCCTCAGTGATGGTGAGAAGGCGGTCTGGATCTGTGGTGGGTGGGAGGTAGGGGGGTTGGTGGTTAGGTGGGAATGGGGGGTTGGGGGTGATGAGGGGTGGGGGGGAGGAGAGGATGAGGGGTGGTGGGGGGGAGAGGTGGCGGGGAGGTGGTGGGGGGGAGGAGAGCAGTAGGGGTGGTGGGGGGGGGAGGAGGAGGGGTGGTGGGGGGGAGAGGTAGCGGGGAGGGGGAGGAGAGGATGTGGGAGGTGGAGGGGGGGTGGTGGGGGGGAGAGGTGGCGGAGAGGGGGGGGAGGTGGGGGGGAGAGGTGAGGGGGAAGCTTTCTAAGCTTTAACGAAAAGAAAACTGAGGTGGTGGTGTTTGCCCCAAATGGTTCTTGTATTTGATCTAGGCCCCCTGGCTCAGTTTGTGAAGCCAACAGTCTCCAACCTGGGTTTTAAAATGGACAACGAGTTTAAGTTAGATCGCCAAATTAGTTCAGTGGTGAAGTCTAGCTTTTTTCACTTGAGACAGCTGGCCAAAGTAAAACCCTTTTTAACCACACAGCACTTTGAGACAGTAATCCATGCATTTATTACTTCTCGGCTGGATTACTGTAACGCCCTCTATCTTGGAGCCAGTCAATCTTCCCTTGCACGCCTCCAGTTAATACAGAATGCTGCTGCCCGTCTTCTAACTGGCACGCGCAAGAGAGAGCATATAACTCCCATCCTCGCCTCTCTCCACTGGCTGCCCGTGCACTTTAGAATCCAGTTCAAGGTTCTGCTTTTTACCTTTAAATCATTAAGTGGTCTCGCCCCTCCATACCTCTCTGAGCTCCTCCACCCCTACTCTCCTGCCCGCTCCCTCAGGTCAGCTGACCAGATGCTGCTGGAGGTTCCGAGGGCGAAGCGGAAGCTTAGAGGGGACAGAGCTTTTTCGGTCGCGGCCCCCAAGCTCTGGAACGACCTTCCCCTGCAGATTAGGCAAGCCCCTTCTTTGGCCATTTTTAAAACCTCTCTTAAAACGCACTTTTATTCTTTGGCTTTTAATATAGCATGAGACCACTGACCCTGTGCTGACCCCCCCCCAGTTTTTCTTGTTCTGTGTGTTGTCATTGTATACTATGTTTCTAGCTACTGTTTTACTTATTACCTATGCACTGTACAGCACTTTGTGGCAGCTGTGGTTGTTTGAAATGTGCTCTATAAATAAAGTTGAGTTGAGTTGAGTTGAGGGGAGGAGAGGAGGAGGGGTGGTGGCGGGGGGAGGTGGCGGAGAGGGGGAGGAGAGGAGGGGGGGAGGTGGGGGCGCGCTCTGTCAGAGGGGTCAAACCTTGCGTAGAACACGTTGAGTTCGTCCGGCAGGGTGGGTGTTATGTTTGGGTTTTGTTGTTTTTCCCCTTTGAAGTCTGTAGCAGGATGGAGTCCACTCCACAGATGTCTGGGGTTGTTAGTGTCCAGTTTGGACTCCAGCTGCTTTCCGTATTCTCTCCGTGCTTTTTTGATTGAGACTCGGAAGGCGTATCGTGTCTGCTTGTATTCTTCAGGCGTTCCGGACTTGAAGGCGGTGGTCCTGGCGTGAAGGGCAGCCCGAACATCGCTGTTGATCCAGGGTTTCTGATTTGGCATTATTTTTACTATTTTTGTAGTAACTTTATTAAATCTTTTAGTTTTTTTTTGATTGATTGAGTTCTTTATTGATAATGAACAAACAGTATATACATATATACATACACAGGCCCACCATTATCAAAAGGATAAATAAAAACGCAATAAAGCTAACAGCTTATTTCCATTGCGGTCCTTAAGGTGACTGTGATAAAATGTGCACTGTTGTGTGTATGCCTGGATGTGTGTAAGTGTATAACAGTATGAGTGCATCAAGCACTTGTCAGAGTCTGCGGGTAACGCGTGGGTGTGCCTGCCACGCAGGGGGGAAGATAATATGGGGAAGTAGGGCACATTGAATAATCAATAAAAATAAGCATAAAATAAAATAAAAGACAATTAGTGCAATTAAAAATAAACCCAACAAATCCTAATAAAATACGTACAATAAAATATAATCAAGTAAAATAAATAAAATAAAATAAAATCCAATAAAATACAGGGTTGATTGAGACACCGGCTCAGTTACTGGCTGGCCGATAACAAGTCGCCCCCACCTCATACACCTTGGCTACCATTAAATCCAGCATACCTATAATGTATAATATATTATAATATTATATATCATTACCATACAATACCATATATCATATAATAATATAATATTATAATATAATATATATATATATATATATATATATTATATTATTATACATTAAATCCAGTTTCTGCTTCTCCTGATCCAAGTAAGATGGAGGCGTGGTCCGATTTGCCGAAGGGGTGTCGGGGTGTCACCTTGTAACAATGGGGGATGTTTGTATAGCATTGATCCAGTATGTTTTTGCCTCGTGTGTTGAAGTGGATGTGCTGATGAAGGGTGGGCATTCTCCTTTTCAGGTTAACCCTGTTGAAGTCGCCTGCCACTATTAGCGCTGTTTCTGGCTGTTTGGCCTCCTGTCCGCTGATCGTGCGGTGCAGCTCTTTGAGTGCGTTAGTGGTGTTTGCCTGTGGTGGGATGTATACTGCAGCGAGGGTGACTGTTGTAAATTCCCTTGGACTGTAATGAGGTACGCACTGAAGCATAACATACTCCAAGTCTGCTGAGCAATACGTCCCGATGTTAGTGTTGTTGACACTCCAGTTCTTGTTAACCATCAGACAAACACCGCCGCCCCTCATCTTACCGGATCGTTCAGCGTCTCTGTCCCCTCTGTGAACACTGAATCCAGGTAATGTGATGGCGTGATCCGCTGTTTCAGGTGACAGTCAGGTTTCAATCAAACACAGAACGTTACAGCTCGCTATGTCCGTTTGGAATTGTGCCCGTGCTCTCAGTTCGCACATTTTGTTTCTACTGCCTGAACATTGGCCAGAAGAACGCTGGGCAGAGGTGGCTTGTTTGCGCGTCTCCTCAGGCAGGCGATTAATCCTCCTTGCCTCCCTCTTTTCCGTTGCTGTTGTTTAAGTTCAGGAAATTCAGAGAGGTCGGGAGACAACCAGTCCTGGTTGGGTTGATTTCGTGCAATCCTGATGTTTATTAGCGCGTCCCTGCTGTATCTGTGCGTGGTGGCGTTGGCGAAGCCGGTACCGCTGTTGCTGTGGCTACAGCCACTGCTGTTGAAGGCTGTATCAGGGAAGATATGTGACCAAAGTACTAGAGAGGTTTGACATGCAGAACTGCAAACCAAGGGAAACCCCCTGTGAACAAAAGCTAGAATACACAGAGAATGCTGTAAAATGGAAGATCCCAAAAGGTACAGGGAGGCAGTAGGGAGCTTGATCTACCTATCTACTTGCACTCGACCTGACTTAAGCTTTGTAGTGAGCAAACTGTCTCAACACTTCTCTGAGCCAACTGAAGAACATTGGCTCACAGTAAAACATGATGTATTCAGGTACCTAAAAGGGACAGCAGAGAAAGAATTGTCCTTCAGGAGAAATGACAAAGAAGTGGCCTACGGGTATAGACAGATGCTGATTGGACAACTGATGTGACAGACAGGTGCAGCATAAAAAGGTACTGTTGTCAGTCTAAGTGAAAACACCTCTTTGATTTTGTGGAAGACAAGAAAAAAGCCAACAGTGGCTCTTTCCACCTGTGAAGCTGAATACATATCTCTAGCTTCAGCCTTGCAAGAATGCCTTAGAGCAATTACTCAAGGGTATTGACAAATAGCAATATATGAAAACAAAAGTGTATGAGGATAACCAAGGTGCCATAGCTCTAGCTAAAAACCCTGTGAGTGAGCAGAGATGCAAACACATAGATATACAGTATCAAAATTTGCCAGAGACATGTTTGGTACTTAAAGTGGTTAACAACAGCAAGTTTGTGCATGTAAAAAGAAAATGAAAAAGAAAACAAAGACAAGTTATTTGAGAACCGAGTAGACTAAGGACGAGTGGGGGTGTAGAGTATTAGGTAATTTACGTCCTTATATCTACTGTGAGCATAATAGTACTGAGAGAAAAGTTAAAAACACGCACATCCAGGTCGAATCCGGCAGGTGCAGAGCTGGAGAGAGGCTGGAACAGTGAATAAATAAAACAGCTTGCACACTGCAAGGGCTCCAGTGAAAAGATTTATTGCACCGTTGGTATGGTAACGTTTCGAGCAGACTGCTCTTCCTCAGACAAAAAGACAGAGTGAGACGCCATCTTAAATACCCACATGGTCAAGTCACATGACTCAGTCACGTGAGTTGACAGTCATGTGGCAGTGGAGTAGGCTATATGTGACTTGAATGCAATGTAAGTACAATATCAACCGTGCCACTTTCCAGCCACCTACTGAAATTAAATCAGAGACGATACGTTACACCCACATGGTAACTTTAGTATGATTGTGGTTTTTGCTAATAAAAATGTGTCCTAATGGCTAACTTAGATCGATAGCTGGCCACGGCTAGTGTAGCTAGTAGGTTAGCGTTAGCCGAGCTAGCCATCATTAGGAGACAAGTAGATAAACACCACTGGCTAACCAAGTGTAGTCAAGTCAAGTCAAGTTTATTTATATAGCCCTAATTCACAAGCATGTCTCAGAGGGCTTCACAGAAAGTATGTCTAGCTGATTCTAGCTAACACACAGTAACAAGAATATACAGAATAAAGATAACATTTGAACATTTGAAGAAAGCAGGAGAGTGGAGGAGGGAGGGAGAGGGAGGAGGGAGGAGAGGGGGGAGGTGGGGAGAAAATAGGAAATGTGGAGGAGGAGAGAACAGAGGAGGAGAGATGGGGGAGGTGGGGAGAAAATAGGAAATGTGAGAATGTGAGAAAATAGGAAATGTGGAGGAGGAGAGAACAGAGGAGGAGAGATGAGGGTGCAGGGGAGGGAGAGCCAGGGTAGGGGTAGGGTCTAGGGTTGGGGGAGGGGAGGGAGTAGGATACGGGCCCGGATTAGGGCGAGGGTGGGGAGAAATGGGAAATGTGGAGGAGGAGAGAACAGAGAAGGAGAGGGTGCAGGGGAGGGAGAGCAGGGGGAATGTGAGAGGGAGGAGAGGGCAGAGAGGAGGAGAGAACAGAGAAGGAGAGGTGGGAGGGCGCAGGGGAAGGAGAGCAGTGGAAATGTGAGAGAGGGGAGAGGACAGAGAGGAGGAGAGAACAGAGAAGGAGAGGTGGAAGGGTACAGGGGAGGTAGAGTAGAGGTAGGGTCTAGGGTGGAGGGAGGGAGTAGGATACGGGCCCGGATTAGGGCGAGGGTGGGGAGAAAATGGGAAATGTGGAGGAGGAGAGAACAGAGAAGGAGAGGTGGGAGGGTGCAGGGGAAGGAGAGCAGGGGGAATGTGAGAGAGGGGGGAGGACAGAGAGTAGAGGTAGGGTCTAGGGTGGAGGGAGGGAGTAGGATACGGGCCCGGATTAGGGCGAGGGTGGGGGGAAAATGGGAAATGTGGAGGAGGAGAGAACAGAGAAGGAGAGGGTGCAGGGGAGGGAGAGCAGGGGGAATGTGAGAGGGAGGAGAGGGCAGAGAGGAGGAGAGAACAGAGAAGGAGAGGTGGGAGGGCGCAGGGGAAGGAGAGCAGTGGAAATGTGAGAGAGGGGAGAGGACAGAGAGGAGGAGAGAACAGAGAAGGAGAGGTGGAAGGGTACAGGGGAGGTAGAGTAGAGGTAGGGTCTAGGGTGGAGGGAGGGAGTAGGATACGGGCCCGGATTAGGGCGAGGGTGGGGAGAAAATGGGAAATGTGGAGGAGGAGAGAACAGAGAAGGAGAGGTGGGAGGGTGCAGGGGAAGGAGAGCAGGGGGAATGTGAGAGAGGGGGGAGGACAGAGAGTAGAGGTAGGGTCTAGGGTGGAGGGAGGGAGTAGGATACGGGCCCGGATTAGGGCGAGGGTGGGGGGAAAATGGGAAATGTGGAGGAGGAGAGAACAGAGAAGGAGAGGTGGGAGGGTGCAGGGGAAGGAGAGCAGGGGGAATGTGAGAGAGGGGGGGAGGACAGAGAGGCAGAGAAGGAGAGGTGGGAGGGTGCAGGGGAAGGAGAGCAGGGGGAATGTGAGAGAAGGGAGAGCAGGAAGTGGCAGGGATTCAGGAAAATAGGGGAGAAGAGGAGAAGGAGCAGAGGGGGGGAGAATGAGGAGAGAGCAGGAGAAGGGAGGGGGGGGCGGTGGGATGTGGGGGAGGAAAGAGCATGGAAAGAGAGGAGAACAAGAAGGGGGAAGAAGGGAAGAAGCGGGGGAAGGGGGAAAGAGAGGGGGGGGGGGAGAAGATCAGACAACTGACTACTCTAAGCATTAACCAGAGCTAACTGGGACATAGTATCTAGCTAATCTACAGCCTAATCTGGCCTATCCTACCCTGCTCTAGTCTGATTTTAGCCTGAACACTAACAGGTCAGCCTTAGGCTGTAGCTAATCTATCGCCTACCTAAGCTGTTCTAAACCAACCGGCAGCCCTCGACCAGTGATGAAGAGCACCGATGCCCCCCGACCCGGCCCCCGCCCACATAAGGCGTGGGAGGGAAGGCCAGGCCGGGACACAGCGGCACCCCCTCACCCCCAGTGAACGCAAGAAAACCTTTCCACCATATGGATCGCCGCATGGATTGCCCCAGTGACTTGGCTGAGGAGGAACCTTGTGAGGTCGTTGTGCTAGGGGCCAATTGCTGCGGCCCGGGCGGACCCAGCCCCCACGCGACCCGCCCCCCCAGCCCCCAGCCACCAGCATAGTGACTGAGAGCGTGAGAGCAGGCCACGCGGGGGACGGGCCCACCCAGGCCACAGCAGCGGACCCCCATCTGGGGACTCCCCTCCGAGACAGGCCGAGAGATGCCGGGCTAAACCATGCACAGAGTTTCCGATAATGAAACTCTGTGAATGGTTTATTATGGAAATAAAATGTACAAGAGAACAGAAAATTGAAAATGTAAAAAAGAGTCCAACAGAAGGGATATAAAAATGTAATTTTTAAATTATCCTAAGATCAGGGAAGGGAGTTGAAAATCTAAAAAGTAGAGTCCAAAAAGAAATAGAAAATGCAGTCTTTAAGTGTTCGTAGGTTTAGAGAATACTAGTTAATTAGCTAGGTGACAAAAAGGGGTAACAAGATTGGGAGTTCCATGAGGATGATCTGAGGAATCCATGAGTCCGCGTTGGTGACATGGATTAAGAGGAGGGGAGGGGAGGATAGGAGTCGGAGGTGATGATTAAGAGGAGGGGAGGATAGGAGTTGGAGGTGATGATGAGGCGGCGGGGGGGGGGGGGGCTGGGGGGGCGCCCCCCCCTTCCCTTAGGCAAGCAGGTGACCAGGATGATGAGGATAGGGGTCGGTGATGGTGATGAGCCCGGGGTGTCAGACAGTAGAAGGAGTAGTGGGTAGATGGCCTAGAGTGACGACAGGTGGCTAGGGCGATGACGGCCGGACCTAGGGCTGCAGCGGTGGGGTGTACGTCAGGCCAATGAAGGACACCTGAGGGGGAGAGAGAGAAGAGAGCGGGGGAATCTGCGCAGAGGTGGAACTAACTCTATAGACAACAATAAAATTAGGTCAAATCAAAATTTATTAGGATTATTTAGGATGACTAATATTATACTGCTAATTCAGGTCTAGGTAGTCTAGGTCTAAGTTTATACTGATACTGCTGGCTTGAGATAGCCCGCTCAGCAGTTCAGGACTAAGTTTATTCACCAGCTATTTGATTTTATATCTGAGCTACTGGGTCGGCTGATGCCATATTATTAAATTAGGTCAAGTCTAAGTTTATACTGATACTGCTGGCTTGAGATAGCCCGCTCAGCAGTTCAGGACTAAGTTTATTCATCAGCTATTTGATATTATATCCGAGCTACTGGATCGGCTGATGCCATATTATTAAATTAGGTCAAGTCTAAGTTTATATTGATACTGCTGGCTTGTGATAGCCCGCTCAGCAGTTCAGGACTAAGTTTATTCACCAGCTATTTGAATTTATATCTGAGCTATTGGATCGGCTGATGCCATATTATTAAATTAAATTAGGTCAAGTCTAAGTTTATACTGATACTGCTGGCTTGAGATAGCCCGCTCAGCAGTTCAGGACTAAGTTTATTCACCAGCTATTTGATTTTATATCTGAGCTACTGGATCGGCTGAGTGTAACCAGTGTACTCTGAGCAGTCTTTTAAAGAAAGAAATACATTCAATCAGACAGGTGTGACTGTGATTAGAATAACTACGCCTCTCAGTTATTGTCCATTGTGCCCTCTGGTGGCGTAATTTAGAGAAGGAAGTGGGTATGAGTGACATGGTTTTCCCAGCATTCTTCCTTTTCCAATTCAGACATACATGAGACACGCACACACACCAGTAGCTCCAGCCATTAGCTCTTGTGCCAAGAGTTGAACATTCTATCACTTGATTAAACTAGAAAACGAGAGAAAAGATAAATATGAGAGATCCTTTGAAGCTGAAATAGAAGTTACACAACAGTCACGGAGCTGTCGGCCGTCCAGAACGGCCATTTGTATCGGACATTCCGGTGAGTTAGCTGCTAAGCTAATAGGCTAAAAACAGCATTAGCGCTGTGTTTGTTGCTAACCTCCATGATTGCTGCTTGATATAATATTGTAACGATTCAGGTATTCGTCCAGGAACCGGAGACTTATAGTTGGTACAGGCTTTTATTCTTGGCTCACACTCATAGCTCCTAGCGGTAGCTGCGCTGCTATACACACGTCTACTCCAGCTTCTCACATAGCTTGACTGGCATCACCACGAGACAGGAAGTGCCACTTACACACCGTTCCCCCCAGGAACAACCCCACACATCAGTTCCTAGCTACACACCGAGACACCCCATTCCATGCCAAAACCCCGGGTCGCTATATACTCCCCGCCCAACAAAAAGCCAGCTCCCACACTGGCACCCACAACCCACACATCTCCCCCTGTACCAAAACACACCAACACTTTTTTCCCATCACCACATCAAAATTCTATTCCCCAACAACATTTCAATTCCCCATGCAACAATTAGTCCCTTCTTTTTTCAACACACCACTTAATCTTCGTTCCACCACCACCATCATTTAGCTACTTCACATCACCCACATTTTCAATTAACATTCGACCGCGTCACATTTACATTCAACCCGTCCCGTTTACGTTTTCCCTCTTTCCTCTTTACACACATTTCAATTTTACAGTACCCCCAACATTTACATTATTTGCTCTCCATTATTTCCTTTTTCCTTTTCCCTTTACACATTCATTTAAACCACCACCATTTCCATCTCCCCTTTCAAAGCTTCTGTCCCACCTGAAGCACATTATTCCCTCTCAACCCCCAGTGGGGTTAGTCCTTCGCAGGGTGACTTTCTTCGGTCCCCCCCCCCCCCCCTGTGCCCCACAGTCATCACACGCCCTGCAGTATCTCCGCACGTCCTCCTTGTGCTTGCCCCAGTAGTAAACTCTACGGATGCGGCTGAGTGTCTCTTCAGGCCCAAAATGACTGGATCCAGGGCCCTCGTGCGCCGCCCTCAGTGCCAATTCTCACAGGCAACTAGGTACAAGCCACTGGAACCCCGCGCTTCCATGCCCCTTTCTCTTCAAGATCCCCTCATCCAGACGCAGGTCCGAAAACATGTTCCACAGTCCCTTCGTGGCACCGGAACACTTGTGAATCTCCCCCACAGGGGCCCGGCGTCCGGCCGCTACCCCCGCGAACACCGGACCGATATCCGCGTCCTCCTCCTTTCTGCGTATCCACTCACCCACGTCGACATCCCAGATGACCCTGTCGTCGTCCTCCAGCTCTTGCACTCGCTCGTCCTCCCGTCCCGCATCCCCCCAGGGGGTGGCGTGTTCAGGACAGCAGGGGGAACACAACCGGCCTCGATCTCCACCTCGGCTTTCTGCGCAGCAACCGTGGGGGGTGTGGAGCAGCTAGGCTCGGCCGGCTCCTCCGGCACGAACCCCTCTCGCTCACCTGGAGACACGAGCGTCGCTCTCCCGAATGTAACAGCGTTGCAGATGATGTCTCTCTCTTCCCTCTGGCTGGTCAACACGATCCCCGCTCTCCTGATTGTCTCGTCGCTGATGATGATGTCCTCTACCGGCTGGTATGCAAAGCAGCTAGGCTCCTCCGGCGTTAGCAACACCCGCCCATCTGGACACACAACCCACACTCTCCTGACCTGAATAACCGGCTCTGCACTGCTCCGCTGCTCCGCTGTTCTGCTGCCTGTTGCTCAGGCTGCTCCACTGCTCCGCTGCTCCGCTGCCTGTTGCTCCGGCTGCTCCCCCGGCTGTGTGTCTCCTCCATTCCCCAAAGTCTCAGTGCACTCTCTGGCTAAGTGCTCAGGCGAACGGCAAGTCCAACAGAGTCTCACCTGCCCGCCGCCTGCACGTCTCTCTTCTCCCGCTGTCCTCCGGTCCCCGACAGCCTCTCGACATTCCCTGGCTAGGTGTCCAAACGCTCCGCATAACCAGCATGCTCCCGGCCGTCCCCAGTACCGTTGCTCCGCGTACCTGAGATGATGAGATGAGATAAACTTTATTGTCCCTGGAGGGAAATTTGTCTTGGGCAAAAAGTGCTAGTGCCAACATCGGTGTTACAGACACAGTAACAAAACAAACACGGTCACAGTCACAGCATTGCACTTCACCACAGAAAGAGTGCCAGCTAGACACAAGATTGCACTATTTCGAAGATTGCACATGCCCTATTGCATAGTGTGTTTAAATCATCAAACCAGTTAATAAGGGAAGAATAAAATAAGCAATAAAACCATAATACCATAAAAATCATACAAATAGAAATCAATATAAAAATCAAATCAAATCAATTAAAATTAAAACAAATCAAAATCGGCAGCGGATTTGATAAAAGAATAAAAGAATAAAATAATAAACCAATAAAAATGGGGTTAAGAGGTTAGAGAATAAGACCAAGGAAAAAGCGGTAAAAGAACATAACCAAACAAACCAGACTATAAATACCGCTTCTACCGGACTACCTACCTAACCTAACTAGAGTGCTACACCCGGGGGAAGAGCAGGCTGTTTGTTCAGCAGTGCAATTGAGGTGGGGAGAAAGGAGAGCTTATAGCGATTGCTCCTGTGTTTGCTTGCTCTGAATCTTCTCCCGGATGGTAGCAGCTCATATTCCGAAAATAAAATGTGAGAAGGGTCATTCAGGGCTTTGTGAGCCAGGCTGATCACCTTTTTCTCAAAGATGGACTGTAGCGTCGCCGATTCATTCTTTCCAATCACTGGTCTGTCACTGGTCACTGGTCTGTCCCCCGGGACCGCTGCGACACCACCTCGCTAGGTGCTCATGTTCCCCACAAGTCCAACACAGCCTCTGCGGCTCCTCCGGCCGTTCCCCACGCTGCATTACCTCTGTGCTCAGCAAGTCCACACGCTGCATGACTTCCCGCAGCGTCCTCATCAGCTCCTCTGCCCAGGCAGGCGTAGCTTCCAATAGCCATCTGACTTCTTTCAGCAGACGGGCTTCCATGCCCGCCAGCACCGAGCTGATCACCGTCGTCAGCTCCTCTTTCCTCCCGTTCAGCGATGGCCATTCTCCGTCACGCACCATCGCACGTGGTGCTCCTATCAGCTAGCACCCCAGGCAGCTAACCGCCACCGCTAGGTCGCTCGAGCCCAAAAGCCGTCGATCCCAACACAGTCTCTTTTGCCGTTCCTTCTCACCCTCTCCCCTCTCGGCCGACGCAGAGGCGATACCGTTTCACTTCTTGACACCAATGTAACAATTCAGGTATTCGTCCAGGAACCGGAGACTTATAGTTGGTACAGGCTTTTATTCTTGGCTCACACTCATAGCTCCTAGCGGTAGCTGCGCTGCTAGCTATACACAGGTCTACTCCAGCTTCTCACATACAGTAGCTTGACTGGCATCACCACGAGACAGGAAGTGCCACTTACACACCGTTCCCCCCAGGAACAACCCCACACATCAGTTCCTAGCTACACACCGAGACACCCCATTCCATGCCAAAACCCCGGGTTGCTACAATATGTTGATGTTAAAACCAGTCAGGATGAGCTACCAACCTGATGAAGCTATATCATTTAGAGAGCAATGTAAGATAGTGGTTGTTAATTTAACTCCATGCAGAAACATTGAATGTTTTGGCTTAGCCTATACGTTTTTCTTTCTTTTTGTTGTGACTGTATGTTTCAGTAAGTTAGTCCATTAAGTTGGACAGATACAAGTTGGGGTTTAAGCTAAAATGTGTCAAGTGAATGTTGAAATAGACTATAGTTATTGAGATATTTGTAAGAATGTAATGTATTTGATGTCCCGAGAAGAACCACAAGTGAAATGTTGATATGGACAACTGAGAGATTATTCTGCACCTTTTGTGCAGGCAGTTTTTTTTTATGAGACTAGACTACAGACTGAACTGAATCAGAATCAGAATCAAAATCAGAATCAGAATCAGAATCAGAATCAGAAAGACTTTAATGATCTCCGGGGGGAAATTGGGACAAGTTGCAGTTGCTCGCACTCAGACATGAAATATCCACATAACACAACATAGCACAACACAGTATCACACAGTGGGCTCTATCGTTGCATCGGCCTATAAACTGCGCCCAGCGCCCGACGCAGCGCCGATTAATGGGCGTGGACCAGCACACTCAATATTTTGGTGTCGCCGCTACAGGCGGCCTTAAGCATTATAACCACACCTTTTAAGCGTAAAATTATACACAATCTGGTCATTGGAGAAGTGCAGTAAACGAATCACAAGCTTCCCTTTTAAGCTCCAATTCCACGGAGCGATCCAGTCCGGTCAAAAAACCCAAGCGCTCTGCTCCCCCCCTCCCTTTCATCCCCAAGCGCTCGATCTGCTCCCCCCCTCCCTTTCATCCCCGTCTGTCTGTCTCCATATATAGGCTATTATTCCATATTATTATGCTTCTCAAACCAATCTAACTGCAGTTTAAATACTGCAAGCATGTAAATACGCTACACTATAGCAAGATCAAAGTGAAAAGAATGTTCTAAACGCATCAGCTAGAAAAATATAGCCTATCCCTATGTCATGATGAGATTAGATTGGTGAAAGTTTGTCCAGAATGATACCGTTTTCTCTCCCCTGCTGCACAGGTAGGATGATGCACATAAATATAGCCTACATTATCTAAAGTCATTGCATAAATGTGTTTTTATTGTAAAAGAAAATGTGAAGTAAGTCATCTAATTGGAGCGACATCACAGTAGGAAGTCACAGTAGAACCGTGGCCTGTCACTCATCTCCTAAATGACGTTAAATCTGCAACGGATATATATACCACCAGGATGACATACAGTATATGTTTCACATAGGGTTGTGTTTTGATTTCGAGATTTTATTTTGTCCAATATTGAAATGTTCTACAATCACATGTTGTGTTAACATTACACATTATTTCTATCTACCTTTCTATCTATTTAGGCTCATTTGGTTGCTATTTATTATCGAAATGTATTAGCCCAATGCATACTGGGAGTTTTCACATTTGTGGCTTTGGTAGGGAATCCAGGCAGTGAACATTTGTTTGGGCAGAATGATCTCGTTTTCTCTCGCCTTTTCTTCTCCCCCACTGCACAGGTAGGATGATGCAACAGCCTCTGAATGTCAGGGGCTCAAAACGTCATGTTATAAAAAACTGGCATGTTGTTATACTATACGTACGGTATAACGACTTCTTTTTCATCGGTCTTTGTGCCTGTCTGAGTGAGAGAGGAAGTGAGAGAGAGAGAGAGAGGGAGAGAGAGTGTGAGATTGGCAGAGGAGACCTGTGCGTAAATACGCAGAGGAATAAGGCCCGGTTTTCAAAAGCGCAAAGTGCTAAATTAACGCAAGGGGGGAAGATATCGTTAGGCCGGTATTTAAGGCCGAAACGCCCATTCTGGCCTATTCTGGCCTATTCTGGCACTGCACCACGCCTCTTTGGAGTAAAGCGCATTTCGTGGGCCTAAAACCATGATGCTATTGTCCCGAGGCAGGCGCAAGGCGCGTTTTTTTGCGTTTAACGCCAGTTTCTGCGCCTAAGGCCTGTAGGAAAATAGAGCCCTGAATCTCCCTAAACGTAAAAAAAACAGTCAATGAAATAAAATAAAATAGAATAGAATAGAATAGAATAAAATAAAATAAAATAGAATAAAATAAAATAAAATAAAATAAAATAAAATAGAATAAAATAAAATAGTGGCTTACTGGAATTAAATTAAATAAAATTGCACATTACGTGTGACGTAACTAAGGCACAGCTAACCTATCGGCTGACTCAGTCTGAGACTGAGTGTCTCCGAGGTGCTCTTCTTAGTGGGTGAGAGTCATTGTTCATGATGGAGCGTAGCCTGGTCAGCGTTCTCTTCTCCGACACCGCTGTCAGAGAGCTCAGCTTTAGCCCCACAGTGTCCCTGGCCTTACGGATCAGTTTGTTGAGTCTGTTGGCGTCCGCTGCCTTCAGCCTGCTGCCCCAGCACACGATAGCATACAGGAAGGCACTGGCCACCACCGACTCATAGAACATCCTCAGCATGGTCCGGCAGACGTTGAAGGACCTCAGCCGTCTCAGGAAGTAGAGACGGCTTTGCCCCTTCTTGTAGAGTGCTTCGGTGTTCTTAGCCCAGTCCAGTTTATTGTCAATGTACACTCCAAGGTAGCCAACTTGTAGTCCTCCACGATGTCCACACTGACCCCGTGGTTTGAAACAGGGGTCACCGGTGCCTTGACCCTCCTCAGGTCCACCACCACCACTGTGCTTCCCAAGTCACCATCATCCACTGCCTCCTGGAATCCATTGCCATCTAACCGTCAACATCTTTATCTTCAGTCTTCGCCTCCACTACAGAATCAAGCATTCCTCACGTTCTTCATCTCAATCCTACGGGGAGCCAGGATGGACAGTTTTCCTTGCGAACAATGGTGGTAGGAACTTGAGTGCACTCAGACAGACAAATAAGACTCTTATTTTTTTAGATCTCATTTTATTCGTGCTCCTGTGTTTGACTGGGTGAGAGTCATTGTTCATGATGGAGCGTAGCCTGGTCAGCGTTCTCTTCTCCGACACCGCTGTCAGAGAGCTCAGCTTTAGCCCCACAGTGTCGCTGGCCTTACGGATCAGTTTGTTGAGTCTGTTGGCGTCCGCTGTCTTCAGCTGACGCTGAAGGCAAAAAATAAGAGTCTTAGTTTGTCTGTCTGAGTGCACTCAAGTTTCTACCACCATTGTTCGCAAGGAAAACTGTCCATCCTGGCTCCCCGTAGGATTGAGATGAAGAACGTCGTCCCTGTGGCAAAAAACAAAAACCCTAAAGTCCTAAATGACTTTAGACCTATAGCTCTCACCTCTCTGGTGATGAAAGTCTTTGAGAAGCTGGAAAGCAGGAGATACTGAAGCAGGTCGAAGGTCAATTAGATCCTCTCCAGTTTGCCTACCAAGCAGGTAGGGGTGTGGAGGATGCTACCCTAACTTTATTAAATCTTTTAGTTTTTTTTTGATTGATTGAGTTCTTTATTGATAATGAACAAACAGTATATACATATATACATACACAGGCCCACCATTATCAAAAGGATAAATAAAAACGCAATAAAGCTAACAGCTTATTTCCATTGCGGTCCTTAAGGTGACTGTGATAAAATGTGCACTGTTGTGTGTATGCCTGGATGTGTGTAAGTGTATAACAGTATGAGTGCATCAAGCACTTGTCAGAGTCTGCGGGTAACGCGTGGGTGTGCCTGCCACGCAGGGGGGAAGATAATATGGGGAAGTAGGGCACATTGAATAATCAATAAAAATAAGCATAAAATAAAATAAAAGACAATTACCGGTAGTGCAATTAAAAATAAACCCAACAAATCCCAATAAAATACGTACAATAAAATATAATCAAGTAAAATAAATCAAATCAAATAAAATAAAATAAAATACAGGGTCGATTGAGACACCGGCTCAGTTACTGGCTGGCCGATAACAAGTCGCCCCCACCTCATACACCTTGGCTACCATTAAATCCAGCATACCTATAATGTATAATATATTATAATATTATATATCATTACCATACAATACCATATATCATATAATAATATAATATTATAATATAATATATATATATATATATATATATATATATATATATATATATATATATATATATATATATATATATATATATTATATTATTATACATTAAATCCAGTTTCTGCTTCTCCTGATCAAATTCTTGACTTTTACTTTGAAGGAAGGATAGGGGCTGATTGTCTTAATCTCAGCTGGGAGACTGTTCCAGGCTACTGCCGCTGAGTATAGAAATGAATTCTGGCCAATGCATCTTTTGCATTTTACTGGGACCAAATCTGTGGGGCTCCCTCTCGTGCCATGACCATGTACGTCACTGACCTTGGTGAAGTAATTTCTGAGGTATTTTGGGACAGCATTGTTGACTATCCTGTGGACCATGCCGAGTTTGATTTGTGTTACTCTCTCATCTACTCTGAGCCACTTGAGGCTGTCGAAATGAGACTGTAGTAGGTGAGTCCTGGGATTCAATTGTAAAATGAGTCTGACTAATCTATTTTGCGCTGTCTGGAGCCTGTTTTTCAGTGACAATGTGATGCTGGTGTACCAGGAGGAACATGCGTAATCGTATTGACATTGAACCAGGGCTCCCGCTAGAATTTCCAAAGCATACCTGTTAACAGAGGTTGAAATCCTGGAGAGGAATTTCACTCTCTGGTTAACCTTTTTGGCTACCCTCTGCGCCATGCTCTCTCCTTATAAGGTGTTGTCCAACACACATCCCAAATATGTGACCTCGTCTCTGGCTGAGACCTCTACTTCTCCCACCACTACACTAAACCCCGGAGACCTCCTCAATTTAATGGTAGAACCAAAGAGGATGGCTTCTATCTTACCTAAGTGGAGGGACAACCTGTTATCAACCAGCCAGCAACTGATCCTGAGTAGTTCTCGGCTGAGGATCCTTTCTACCTCCCCTTTATCTTGGTGTGAGACCAGTAGAGCAGCATCGTCCGCAAAAAGAAGCAAATCACAATCACAGGCAGATTTCATGTCATTGACATATAAAAGAAATAAGACTGGGCCTATGCTCCCTTGAGGCACCCCACAAGTTGGCTCTAGTGAAGATGACATGGTGCCATTCACTTCCACCACTTGCTTCCTACCCCTTAGGTGTGACTCTACCCACCTTAGCGAAGCTTTGTTAAAACCCTTCATTTTAAATAACAGTATATCGTGGTTCACGGTGTCAAAAGCTTTTTGTAAATCTAATAAAACCATTCCACAATATTTACCTTTTGTCTACCTTTGTCTAATTTGGTCTGTCAGGTACAGCAAACATGTGTCTGTGGAGTGAGATATTCTAAACCCCGACTGATACTCATACAGGATGTTGTTTGTTGACAGGTATTCATTTATTTGCTCAAAGATGATCCTTTCCATTACCTAAATCTTAAAATCACCCAATAATAATACCTCACCATTTATTAGCTCTTTGTGTTTGGAGCATAGATCTTCTAGCTTATTATAGAAATCGCTCTGATCTGGAGGTCCAGGGGCGGACTGGGATCCGAATTCAGGCCGGGCATTAGATACCAAGCAGGCCAGGCAGCTACGGGCCGACGCGCGTGCTGGCGTCCGAAGGGCGGCGGTGAAAAATTTGGGCCGTTTGAAGCCCAATTTGGGCCGTTTGAAGCCCAATTTGGGCCATTTGAAGCCAGATTTGGGCCGTTTGAAGCCCAATTTGGGTCGTTTGTAGCCAGATTTGGGCCGTTTGAAGCACAATTTGGGCCGTTTGAAGCACAATTTGGGCCGAGTCCAATTTTACAATGAGATGCACCCACTTTAACCGTGAATAAAGTAATAAAACCACTAGTAAACCAGTAGGCGGCGCCTGGCCTGCTGTTCAGTGAGTGGCCTGATTGCGAGCACCAAATTTATTTATTTTATTTATTTATTTTCAGGCCAGGCCAGGCCAGGCCAGGCCACCGGGCATTTGCCCGACGTGCCTGATTATGCAGTCCGCGCCTGTGGAGGTCTGTAGCATACTCCGACTAGTTCAAAATCTGGAGGCCCCAAAAACACATGCCAGGCTCTTATTTATTGATTTCTCGTCTGCATTCAACACCATCCAGCCTTATCTCCTTGCAGATAAACTTATTTCTCATTTTAATCTGAACCCAAATCTTATTGGCTGGATTGTGGACTTCCTGACAGACAGGTCACAATGTGTGAGGGTTAATGGCGTGTTATCCTCCAAGCTATTCTCTTCCACTGGTTCCCCCCAGGGCTGTGTCCTCTCCTCCAGGGGCGGTTTTAGCATCAGAGCTTTGGGTGGGCTCAGCCCACCCAAAGGTCATGGACCGCTGAACCCCTAGGGGGGTCCGGCGGCATGCCCCCCCGGAAGAAAATTTTGTACAGTTTCAAGTAAAAATGGATCAAACTGGCGCACTTTGAGATCAAAATGAAGAGACTAGATCTATGAAGAACTACACACATCAATATCTTCTTTACCGTTCTGTGGTTTTACAGCGATGAAAAAATAATTGTTTCCCTATATATACTATATATCAGTGGTGGCCGGTGAGCTTGGAAACAGGGGGGGAAGCTAGTGCGGCGACCGAAGGTCGCCGCCCCTTTTAGCTTTCCACCCGCCTCTTAGCTTTCCACCCAGTGAGGAGCATTGCATTAGCACCCAGTGAGAGGACTACAGGACGGAACAGCACCTGGCACCTGAGGCGGTCCCAGGGAAAATATGATGTGTGCTCTGCTGCTGATACTCTCACCCACAAGCAGTTTTTGCCCAAAACGCCCAAATCTCATTTTAAATTAGCATTGGGATTAGACTGTTGTGATGTCATTATTCAGTTTTAACCATCAATAATTGTTCCTTTTCTCATTATTTCATTTCTCAGAGTAAATACTGTATATTTATTTCAAGATTTTTGTCAATTATTTGTGCTGTTATGGTTATAATTAGCCTAGTTACTCACTTCTACACTATCTTAGATTGTGTTACTTATGGATGGCATGGAATTATAGTGAAAATAGATTATCCCCCCTTTTTGCTGGGGACCCCACTTTGAAAACCACTGGCTTAGGCTAGAACTGTTGCGAGAAGGTTTCAGGATTTATCTCTATGCATTAGGCTGTGATTACTATTTATATAAATCTATTTATTCACATAGATTCATGATATATTATGGTATACAGCCTACCTGTGACATCAATGTTTTGATTCATCCTATGATGTCTCACACTCAGGTGTGCTTTCACAAGACAGGTGTTGTCCATTCAATCAGCTAACCTGTCTTTATAATGGCTGTCTTGCACTGTTTGTATGATACTTGACAAAGTCTATGGCCGAAACTGTTGTCAAATAGCGTTAAATTACACTTAATTGCATCTGGAACGAGAGTGTGTCTTCCTGTGAACAGTGCTGCACTACTCATTTAGTTATCAACTTTGGAGCGTTATTTACCCCCCCTTCCCGACATCCTAGGTTGACATGCTTCATCCCAATCGATTCCTTATTTCTTCTACTTTCATATGATATAAAGATCACCACTCAAGCTTTAAAATTGAGCCCGCTGTCAGCTATCGATTTACAGGCCAAATTCAGTTAAAAAATGTGTGAATTTAAAGTTCGCGGGTTTTAGTATAAGAAATTACAGGATGAAACTTCAATACGACAAAAATAGCGCTGCTCGGTGAACCATTTCCACGCCGAATTTAATAGAAGGTTCGGATAACTTGAAATCAATTGACTTACTTGAATATCCGTGCTGTCTGTAGGGGAAACGCTGCAGTCGAGACGTTGCAAATATTCCAGTTTTCTGACATTGCAAAAAGCCCGTATCGCGCAGCTCGTCTCCCCGCAACTCGAAACTCGTTTTGGTGGTAATCCAATATCAACGACTGTCTGGCTTGTGAACACTTACTGATTGATAAAAAAGTAAATAAAAATAAGAGGGAAATATGATATGCTGCTACTGTCTCAGTAAATCCTTCCTGTCAGGTCAAGCAGTGGATTTCACCTCCTTGATTCAGCGTGAGAGACCACAGACCAGGCAGTGGAACAACGTTGCCGATTTTCAGACGTATTCATCAGCATTGGACAATACAGAATGTCAATCAATGTCAAGCAATCTATCTATCAAACAACAACCAATTAGGGTTTCACCTGGTTTCACGGGCTAAGGGAGAGCTCCCTCCTAGCTCAATCTGATTCGTTGGAAAACACATCACTCTCACTGTTTTCTGTGAATTGCAAGTCTTTTTCAACCAATCTTATTTTTTCATTAGATAAATTACCAAATAAATCAAGCCCACAGGGCGGGTGTTTTTTTAATCCCCTCCCCCATGCTGGGACCAGGGCCAGAGTGACTCGTCTGCATGGAGCTATATAATGAATGAAAAAATGAGCGTCTGCACATAAGAAAAAACACATTTGATTGATATTTTATTATAAAAAAAAATATGAAAAATGAAAAATATAAAAATAAAAATAAAAAATATATTTTTTTAATATATATTTTTTTTTATATAAAATCCCCAATCTAATAGAGGAGGACATCCTCCTATGCCTCACTGGAAAAACCTCCTTTATATATTCTGCATACAGGTTCTATATGGTAGAATTATGCTTGCATAAATAATACCAAAATCACTTCAGGGGAGTTTCAAGTAAAGTAACATTTTGCTTTGTAGGCAAAACAAAAGTAAAATTATATCAAAAGGGAACTTCCTAACTTATTGGCTGGAATAATATTCCGACAAGATAATAATATACTGTAAGCACTAAAGCAGGAGTTTGCAGTCAACTAGTTGAAATTAATATGTGGCAGTATTTGTGGGGGTCAAAATCTATGTAGGGTGTACCACCACAAATAGATCAGTGTATGGGAAACACTGACTATTAAATTGTGTGACTAGAAAGACACCAATAAATCTGAGAAAATGTACTTTAATTTTGAACAACAGCACTACAACGGTGGCATTACAAATGGTATTATGAAATTATTGTGGGAAAAAACAAGATCTGACTGGTTGGAAGTTGGTAGGCTACCACCACCACAGCGTGCAAAAATAGGGAAAGAAGGAAAGAAAAGGGAATAGCATGCCATGCACGCATGTTAAGCTATCATCATCATCACATCAGACAGGCTGTGTAAAGCAGCCACTTGCGATTCTGAAGGGCTTAATTTCATTCAGATAACAAGGGACCCGTTTGAAAATATGTTTGTCACTTATGCCCATATGTTTCTCAAAAAACATTGCATCCATTTACACCCACTTTACTGCGAGCTAGCATGACATGGCTGGCTGGTGCCATGGTAGCCTACCTACCTTCCTCCAGTCCACCTGTTTGTCTGGCAGGCACAGCCACAAGTTCTTTTGTTTAGCCTACGAAACAACGTTACGCGCTAATTTGCATATCAATATGCGCTAATTAAGTAACTACTAACGACTCTGACTGCTCAGTGCTCACCTCACAGTTTCATTGATCATGAGTGGGGAGAACGATTGTGTGGACTGTGGAGGACCACTTCGCTGCTGTACTGTGTGTGACCTGTGTGAAGTGATGTGGGATTAGGCAGATAGATGGAGGAGGGAGCGCCTGCGCAGCCGCGGTTCTAGAAACTTTTCGGGTGGGCTGAACCCCCCTAAATGTTTGTCTCAGCCCACCCTAAGAACATAGAGGGGGGGGGGGGAAACACGCACACAGCGCATTGAGTGTAGTCAGAAACTGCTACTAATGACCACCATGGATTTGGAGAGAGGGAAAAAAAAAAAAAAAAAAAAAAAAAAAAAAAAAAAAAAAAATTGCCTCTATTTTTTTGGGTGGGCTGAGACTATTTTTGGGTGGGCTAAAGCCCACCCAAAAACGGCCTAGAACCGCCCCTGAGTCTCCTCACTGTTCTTTATCTTATACACTCACTTCTGTATGTATATGAGTATGTATGAGAACATATCCTGAAGTTTGCCGATGACTCAGTCATTGTAAGTCTTTTAAATGACAATGAGACTGAGCATGGTCCTATAGTGGACGATTTCATATCTTGGTGTAATGACACCTTCTTGCAAATCAATGTTTCGAAGACCAAAGATATGATCATTGACTTCCGTAAATCTCAACCTGTTAATTCTCATACCACCATTCAGGATATGGAAGTTGAGATCGTCCCAGAGTACAAATACTTACGTACTATTATAGACAACAAACTGAACTTTGAAACAAACACTGATGCTGTCTGCAAAAAGGTCCAGCAGCGCCTGTTCTTTTTAAGAAAACTGAACACATTTAAAGTCTGTAAGGTTCTAATGATTATGTTTTATCAATGCTTCATTGAATCTGTTCTTACCTACTGTTGTGTGGCCTGGTTTGGCTGCCTCACACTGTCCAGCAGAAATAGGCTGGCAAGGCTTGTCAAAGCAGCCAGTAAGGTGATTGGCGTGCAGCAAGCCCAGCTTCAGGACATCTACTTTCAGAGGGTAAGGAACAAGGCCAAACTTATTCTAGACTGTCCTGACCATCCACTTTACCAGGAGTTTGACCTCCTCCCCTCTGGCCGCCGTTATAGAATGCAAAAAACAAGGACGCGGCGCGCCAGAGCCTCCTTCATCCCTGTTGCTATCGACAGGCTCAATCTGCTAGACTAGGATTATGGAATCCCTATTTCCCCCTGGGTCTATGCACTCTTATGTTTTTTATCTCTATTATTTTTACTATTTCCTTTACATATTTATTTTGCAGTGCAAAGTATTCTTATCACGTTGACTGATGTAAAATTTATGTTGCACTATTTACTATTTACTATCTATTGTTGCTGCTTTACGGAGGCAATGCCCTCATTTTTTACTTGAACTCGATCACTCCTGGATTGTGTGTCTCTGTGTCACCTGATGTCTGATGATGTTGACGTTTTGTACTATATGTCCACATGCCTGCTGCAAACCAAATTTCCTTCGGGATATCAATAAAGTTGAAGTTGAAGTTGAAGTTGAAGTATTATTTTCATTCCTTTCATTCCTTTTGTTTGGTTGAGCTCAACAACATTGTATTTCAATTAGCCTACTCTGGGTCTGAACCAAATTGCCTAGCTAAACCTTTAGTTATAGTGAACAAATTAGTAAGCCATATTTGGCATTCAGTGAAAAAATATTATAAACTGGTGAACACTAGCACTTTTATTTATTTTTAGGTCGTAATTAGTATTGAAATGCCAGTGCATTTTTGATTCATGCCCAGAGATACTACTTTCAATAATTCCTGTTAAGAAAATAAAAATTGGTTGTGTATTATTGTGTACGAAAGGTAATATGGAATGTTATTGTTTTAACTGAAAGGAAATAAGACAAAAGTACGAAAAAGACAAAATAAGAAAAAAGAGAAACAATAATACTAAAGTTAAATCAAAAAGCTATACGGTTGTTGGTGTTGGGAAGGAATTAGTAATTTTATGGAAATGTACCACTTCATGATATACCAGTCTCCTCTTAGAACCTAGAAATTAGATCTACCTGCAAACTAGGCGATCACTCGCGCTAGGTGGGTTACACAAGTATAAAAAAAAAATTGCAAACATGTCTAGAGCCAATTTGTTCTTTTTTGCGAGCAATTATTAGAATGGGACTCGCTAAAATGTCAGAAAGCAGCAGTTAGCGTCCCTCACCATTCAGCTAGTTTACACAAACTGACCTTTTTCTAGCTCAATCTTGTGGCCTCGAAAATATTTTGTTTCAGAAATAAATGCTTGCTTGTGTGCCTTGCTACAGTGAGACAGTAGTCTCCTCCATCTGCCATGACCATTGTAACATAATTTTTTTTTCCTCTAAGCGCGTCTACTTTATTTGATTTATGGCACTTTGAATTAGAATTTGTGATTGAGACAGCCAGTGTCTCAAGTGCCTGAGTTTGGTGGGGTGTTTATGCGCACCTGTTTTAGACGCCACAGATTGTGTGCTGCTGAGTGGGCAGTGTGTTTTCCCTAGTGCGTGGTGCTGCGCTTTTAGGCTGTGAGTTTGTCTGTGTCATGCTGCGGCGGACCAGTTTTTTTTTTGCCTGTTGTCGCGTTTGATATATTTGTTGTCTATTGGCAATTTGACTAATACCTCTTTAAAATGGAGTTTACAATAAAGGATTTTGTTGCACGTCCTTCTCTTGATGCATTTCATAAATGTACAAAAGGGAACTTGATTGCCATTGCGAGTCATTATAGTGTAACTGTGTCAAAACAATCTAAATTAAATAAATTAAAATTAAATTAAATCAGAAGTATGGTCTGCCCTACAGGAGAAAGGGGTTTTGTTTTCCGATGGTGGAAGTGTGTCGGAGTCAACTGTAAAACAGTGCCCAGAACACTTGATTAGAATGAGGGAGATTGATCTAGAGATGCGACGTATGGAGCTCCAAGAGAAAGAGCTAAATGCAAGTATGCGGGAAAAGGAGCTTGATGCACAAGTGAATATACGAGAGATGGAGGAGAGAACTAAATGAGAAATTCGGCTAAGAGAGCTGGAAGTAAGTCAGTCTTCTCCTGACTCTCAGAATGTGGCTACTCCCCGCTCAGACTTTGATGTCACAAAATGCATCCATATGATTCCTCCATTCAGTGGAAGGGATGTTGATAAATATTTCATCTTGTTTGAGCGCGTGGCGACCACTTTAAAATGGCCCAAGAATGTTTGGCCATTGCTCCTTCAGTGTGTGCTGACTGGGAAAGCCCAGGAAGCATATGCTTCTTTGTCAACCGATGCGAGTCTGGACTACGATCAGGTTAAAGTCGCGGTGCTTAGGGCCCTGGAATTGGTTCCGGAGGCTTACCGGCAGAAGTTTCATCAGTTTAAGAGAGCAGATAACATGACATATGCAGAGTTTGGTTGGGAGAAGGAGGCTTTATTTGATCGGTGGTGCAACTCTAAAAATGTCACTGAGTTTGACCAGCTGCGGGAATTAATCCTCATTGAGGAATTTAGAAACTGTCTGCCAGATAGAATTGCTACTTACATTAATGAGCAGAACGTGGGTAAATTGTCTGCAGCTGCTATCCTTGCTGACGAATACGTCCTCACTCACAAGGACAGTTTTGATAAGTTTCACTCATCTTTTTCCGAGCGTGGATCTCATTTCTCTTCCTGGTGAAAATCGCACACCAATTCCGATAATAGTGCCCAGGTGAAGTCTTTTTCCCCACCTGTTAAGTCAATTGTTGACATGGAGGATAAAGCTGGTGGTGAGGTTGTTAGATTAAGGCCCTTTTGCAATTATTGCAGGAAAGTGGTCACACTAAGAGTAATTGTTTTGCTCTGAATGGCAAGGAGAAATCTCAGTCCTTCCATACAAAGACAATTCATCTGATGAAAACTGACTCCCTGCCCCAGACGATTTCTTCTGGCACTATGCTTTGTGATTTGGTTCCCCAGACTCCTGTGTGTACTCCTGCCCCTTCGTTCAGGCCCTTTGTTACTAAAGGCTACGTGTCTCTGACAGAGGGGGATCCTATGGTCCCTGTTACTATTATCAGGGACACTGCAACTGACCAGTCTGTTATTTTAGAGGATGTGTTGTCTTTCTCTGAGAAGTCTGCTGCTAAATCAAATGTGTTGGTGAGGGGTTTGATATGGAGTATGTGGGTATGCCATTGCATAACATTTACCTTGACTCGGACTTAGTTAAGGGGAGTGTTAAAGTGGGGATTCGTGCGCAACTCCCAGTAGCGGGAGCAACTTTTCTTTTGGGGAAAGATTTAGCTGGGGGTAGAATAGTCATTAACCCTGAAGTTGTTGCTGTTCCCCTGCCAGAGAACACTGATGATCTGGCTTTGAGATATCCTGATGTTTTCTCTATCTGCGCCGTAATTCGTGCAATGGTGGAGCGGGAGAAACAGAGTTTGTCTGTTGAGGAGGAAGAGGTGGATTTGACTGAAAGTTTCTTGGTTGAGTCTGAGTGCTCGATCTCTCCACCTGTTCCTCCTGTAATTGCTCCTTGTTCTCCAGTAAAGGAACTAAATTCACGCATCTGCATGTCACGTGAACAGCTTATTGCTGATCAAAAACGAGATCCGACACTAGCTTCTCTTTTTGAATGTATTGTTTAAGGAGGGGAGGTGGAGGAAATGTCCACAGGATATTTCTTTAAAGATGAAGTGCTGATGCGCAAATGGACACCGTTACGGGTGCCTGTACAAGAAGGTTGGGGGGTTGTGGAGCAGATAGTGATTCCTCAGATCTATCGGAATGAAATTTTGAAACTGGCACATGACAATCCACTTTCTGGCCATTTGGGGGTGAATAAAACCTTTGATCGTATCTTGCGGTACTTTTTCTGGCCAGGGTTGAAAGGTGACGTGCGTCACCATTGCAAAACGTGTCATGTGTGCCAGATTGCTAAACAAAATCAAACTGTCTCTCCATACCCACTTTATCCTATTCCTGTACTGCCCTCCAAATCAAAACCGCAGTAACTACAATTTTGGTCAAAATTGAGTTATTATTGAAATTGAACTTTTAGATATCTGTTTTATCATGTGACAAATTTTCTAAGTTCAGTCTTGCTCTATATTTGAGAAAACAGAGTATAAAAGTTGCAGTAACTACGAAATCCAACCAAAAACCAGACAAAACTGCAGTAACTACACTTACTGCAGTTTGATTTGCTTTCACAGAGCTTCAGCTGGACTTAAACAGAGATAAACGCAGTAACTACACTTTGAGGTGTAGTTACTGCGTTTCAGACTGGTTTTTGGTTGGATTTTGTAGTTACTGCAATTTTCCCGCTCTTTCCAAAGCCCAACATATCAATCACTCATAATGGCACAATCTGTTTAGTTAATCCAGTCAATTCCCAATATGAGAGCGCACTGACAGCTGTCCAAATTGTTAATGAATGAGTCTTCAGTGTCTTTAAAATCGTAAATGCTGTATTCCTAGCTAATAATCCATAAGAGATCATCCAATAAAGAAGGGAATTGTGTTCTCCACTGGGAAGTGTTAATCTGGCTGTAGATAGTGATAATTGTTTGGTATCACTACCTAGCTCATCAGGACAATCTTTTTCATTGCTGCATAAATTATCAGCATTCAGACTCAGTCTGTAATTCATTTTATTCAAAATATTGTAATATGCTATATAATATACTGTATATGTTCTTGTATGAATTATCAATCTGAAAAGCTGATCTGATTTGTAAAGAAAACCTGTTCTAAATTAAGATAATAAAAGAACTGTGCTCATTAATTAATTGTGTCAGAATGATGACCAAAAAGCAACACCAGTGGTGAAGATTACATCAACTGACTTCATGATTCCCTGAATTTATCTGTTACTCATCCATTTAAATGTTTTAAACATGTAAACAATTAAACAATTAAATATAGATATGATGTGGTATCGAAATCAAAACCGTTTACAATTGTCTCGTGAAAAACAAGACAGGAGAAGCACATTAGATTGTAGTTACTGCGCTTTTCCCTTGTACTACCCACACATCTGTTTAAGGTAATACACAGACAGAGTGCCGTATCTGCATTTCTGGGGTCATAGGTCAAGTAATTGATAATTGTTTTGCCCCAAAAAAATACATATAACATATACATATTTAATAAGCGCATTGCCACTTTTCAACCTATATCTCATTTGGCTGGACAGTCAAAAAACTTTAAAGCCATTTTTCTCAGTTTCAGTGTTGGCGTAGTTACTGCGGTTATGATTTGTAGGGCAGTGTAGTAGGAGAGGCATTTGAGCGTGTTCAGATTGACTGTGTCGGGCCTTTACCCCGTACTAAAAGCGACAATAAATACCTTCTAACTGTCATGTGCACTGCAACTCGTTTCCCCGAGGCTATTCCTTTACGGAAAATTACAGCCCCAGTGGTGGCGAAGGCGTTGGTGAAGTTTTTCTCCTTGTTTGGGCTGCCTAAGATTGTACAGTCTGACCAGGGGTCAAATTTCATGTCGCATGTTTTCACACAAGTGATGAAGCAACTTGACATTACTCACCTCTGTTTGAGCGCCTATCACCCAGAGAGTCAAGGGGCAATTGAGCGTTTTCATAGGACTTTAAAATCTATGTTGCGGACCTACTGCCTTGAGTTCCAGAAGGACTGGGTCCATCTCCTCCTGTTTGCTGCTCGTGAGGTGGTGCAGGAGTCACTAGGTTTTAGTCCTGCCAAGCTTGTATTCGCACATACAGTCCGAGGCCCTCGCAGGCTGTTACAGGAGAAATGGCTGGGTGATAGCAAACCCAAAAATCCGCTTGATTACGTCTCAAATTTTCGCTTCAAACTTCACCGTGCTTGTGAATTGGCAAAGGAAAACATGATCACTGCACAGGGGGAAATGAAGAGATAGTTTGATAAAGCTGCAAAAAGCAGAAGCTTTAATCCTGGGGTTAAAGTATTGGTTTTGTTGCCTATTCCTGGCTCTGCTATACAGGTGCGTTATAGTGGTCCTTATTTGGTCAAAGAAAAAGTGAATGGCCGGGACTACATTGTTGCCACGCCTGAGCGCAGACGACTCTGTCGACTCTGTCACATAAACATGTACCTTATCTGGATAGAGAGGATCAGTCTGCTCCTCCCTCAACTGCCGGTGCAGAGGTCAGCGCTGCACCGGAGCTGTCCAGTGCTGAATCTGCTGATAAGGCAAAGGTAGTGTTGGCACTGTCCAGCACTGCTCCTGCTGAAACACAGGCTACGCTAGTCTTGACTGAAGCCCCTGAGGATGTTAGGGGTCCCTCTAACGCTGTCATTCAAGGGCGGCTGAAAAACTCTGGCTGCGTCTGTAACGCAAGGAAACGAGGAATTTAGGTGGCAATTCTAGGTAGTAAGTTGTCATTTTTATGTTTTAGGCTGTCTGAAACCAGTTTTATACAAAAGGTGACTGAATTTGCAACCTTTCCAGGTACCTATTTTGGCCTAATTCGTAAGGAACCATCAGTGGTACCTTTGGTGGGTTAGGGTATACCATGATGCATTGCGACCCTTCCAATCGACGAAGAAGAATGACGCTCTCCCCCAGAATTTCCGTTAATGGCGGCGCCCAGAAAACCTACCGCATCAGAAAAAAGCTAAACAACTATTGGCTAAATAACGAACATCATCACTTTCTTTGGATTTTTTTTTTAGCATGGTCAATAACGTCAACCGTTACTTCATTTTACTGCGACAGTTTGTTATTAGGGTGTCTGAAAAGTCACTTTTGCGGGTCAGTAGGAAACATCCTACTTGACTGCGATCTGGACAGCCTAGCAAGGTTCCTAACCTAGGTTGCGCAGCAGCCAGCCAGGACTACAGTAACGTTAACGTAACTACAGCAAGCAGAAGACGAATAGCAGCATGGCAGACGACGGTGCGTTCACCTTCAAGTGTAAGTTGAGTTTAACTTTTTAACCGTGCTTTATTAAATGATTAGCTGTCATAACTTAAGTACTCGTTTTTTTTTTTTTATCTTTTTTTTTTTTTATTATTTTTTGGTTTTTCAGAGATACAAGACATTAAAGCAACGGCACGCAACAAACAACATCACACCATACTAGCAATTACAAGTTACCTAGCAATGCTGGCAACAACTCATATATATCAACAAGACAGGTGTAACAACAACGACAACATAAAAAAAATAAAAAATAAAAGGGGGGGGGGGGGGGGGGACAGTGCTCATATTTGATTGGGGTACAGATCCTGGAGGCCGGAGGAAATCAAGAACATCTAGAGTGGGCTGGTCTGCTGTGGGCTCTGAGATTCTGCAGGAAAAAAATATCTGTGTGCTTGTAGATCTAGGAAAGATCTTATAATATCCCAGAGCTCGCCCGCATCCTGATCCAAATCCCTGAGGATGGAGGTGGCCTTCTCCATACTTAAAAGTTGGAGGAAATCCTCGAGCCATCTGTCTCTCGAGAAGCAGGAGGGTTTCCTCACTTTCCAGTTCATTAAAATCAATCGTTTTGTAGCAAGGCATGCAAGGGCGATTAATCTTTGCTGCTTCTCGTTTTGCACATTTTCAATACAGGACCCCAACAGACAAGTCTTGGGTGAAAATTGGAACTCTATGTTGAGGATCCTTGTAAGCATTTGTGCCACATCCCTCCACAGGGATCTGACAGCCGGGCAGTTCCAGAGCATGTGCGTGAGGGTTCCTACTTCACCACAACCATGCCAACATTGATCTGACAGGTTCTGGTCAATCTTTTTAAGTTTGGCAGGCGTGAAATATGCCCTGTGCATTATTTTCATCTGTATTACTCTATATCTAACACATTTACTTCTAGCTGAAACCCTCCACAAACTGTCCCATTCAGCTGCTGTTAAGTTAATTCCCAGATCTTGTTGCCATTGCATTTGGGGCGGAATATTACAGTTGGGAGAAGAAAGGCACAAAAGCCTATAAAGATTTGAGACAGTTTTTTCCCCACAGGCAATAACTCCCAGCTGCACATCTATTCCCCTGTGGCCGCCAATGGAACTGCCCAGAGTTAAGATTCTGTCAAATGTTGCTTTAAGCTGTGCATAGGTTAAGAAAGCGTTGTTGCTCAATCCATACGTTTCTTTAAGTGCAGTTAGTGAGAGCAATGACCCATCCCTCACCACCTGTCCTAGCTTATGTATGTTCTGTCCCTGCCAAACTTTGTCAGATAATGGGTTCCCACCAGCTGTTAGCAATGGGTTGTTCCATATAGGACAAGAGGGGAGGGAGGCTCCGTTAATACCTAGTTTGGTGTACAGCTTTTTCACAACATCACATGATAACTTTATAATTGGGTTAACTAATTTGGAGGGAGGTTTTGGATAATACCATAATGAAGATAAAGAAATAGACCTGTTACTTTCCATAATTAATTCCTTTTCGAGCCAATGCCAGCTACCCCTTATCACACTGTCATTGTAACTCCACGAAAGTGGGAATCTTAAATTGTATGACAGATAGTACATGAAAACATCCGGGACACCCAATCCACCTTGGGATCTAGGTTTTGACAGCTTTTTACGACTTATTCTCGGCTTCTTGTCTTTCCAGAGGAAACTGGAAAACATTGTGTTGATCTCCTGAAACCAGCCTTGTGGAATTTGTAGAGGGAGAGCAGAGATAATGTAGGACAGTCTGGGCAGTATGTTCATTTTTATTACCTCTGCTCTACCCCACAAAGAGAGCGGGAGAACTGTCCACCTCTTAATATCATCGCGGATCGATCTCAACAAGGGGGGGCCGTTAAGGTAAAAAATCCTGGAAATTGGGGATTTGATGGTTATCCCTAGATACCTCATTCCATCAGGCTTCCAGACAAAAGGAGCGGTGCTCAGATCTGCTGAAAATGTTCCAGAGTTCAGCGGGATTGCTTCACTCTTACTCCAATTGATTTTGGAGCCTGAAAATGAGCTGAATAGTTGAATTACCTCCATTACCGCTGGGTTTGTTAATGTCAGTAGAATATCATCTGCATACATATTTAACTTAAAATCATGGTTGCCTATTGTTATGCCCATAATATTCGTGTTTTCGCGGATAACACAAGCCAATGGTTCGAGTGCTAGGACGAACATTAGCGGGCTCAAAGGGCATCCTTGTCTGGCTCCGAAATCAGGCCATTGGTTTTGACTGAGGATACAGGATTGTTATAAAGAGCCTTGAGCCATTGTAAAGAAAATGCTCCAAAACCATACTTTGACAATATCTGGAACAGATAAGGCCACTCTAGCCTATCAAAGGCTTTTTCTGCGTCCAGCGATATCGCTACTGCTGGGCATTGAAGGGAACTAGCTCTTTGCATGACTTGAAACAGTCTTCTCATGTTGTTGGCTGGGAGTCTGCCTGGTATAAATCCTACCTGGTCTATATGCACCAAAGAGCTGATAACTTTCTCCAAGCGAAGGGACAGAATTTTCGTAAACACTTTATAATCGTTGTTCAGAAGGCTTAAAGGGCGATAATTGCCCATATCTAAATGATCTTTTCCAGGTTTCGGGATAAGTGAGATAGTAGCTGAACGCATTGACATTGGCATTGACTGATTATCTATAATATTATTAAATAGCTGGGACAGGACTGGGCACAGGTTGTTCTGGAAATGTTTATAAAATTCTATGGTGTACCCATCACCCCCTGGGGATTTACCATTGGCTAACTTTGCAATTGCTGTGGAGATCTCAGTTTCCTGAACTGGTGTGTCCAGTTCTTCTCTTTCCTGCGTGCTTAATGTTGGGAGAGAAATGTCCTTAAGGAATTCTTCCACTTTATGTTCTTGAGAGTGACATTCAGCTTGATATAATTTGGAGTAGAATTCCTTAAAAGATGAATTTATAGAGGCCTGATCAGTGACAATCTTACCACTGCAGTCCCTTATTGCTGGTATTGACTGTTTACTCTCCTGCTGTTTGAGCTGATAGACTAGCATTTTTCCCGCTTTATCTCCACTCTCAAAGTATCTCCTACGCAGACGGTAGAGCGCGTAGGCAGTCTCTTCGTGCAGTATAGATTGTAGGTCAGCTCTTGCCATGAGTAGATCTCTCTTCAGGTCAAGATTAGTTGTTTCCAACATATGTTGTGACTCTAATGTCTTAACTTTTTCTAGTAAGTTGGTTTTATTTTCATTTCTCAATCTGCGCTTGACGGCTGTGTAGCCAATGATCCAGCCCCTGCAGGTTACTTTAAAGGCATCCCATACAGTTTGTATAGAAGGGACTGAACTCAGGTTTATTCTAAAGAACTCCTCCGTTCTTTGATTTATTAAGGAGACAAATTCCTCATCCTGTAATAATGAATTATTAAATCTCCATTGTTTTGTTCTGTGATGGTTATTAAAACTAAGGCTGAAAGTCATTGATAGGGGTGCGTGGTCAGATATGAGAATACTATGAATTTCTGTGTCTATTACATTTGCAGTATGGATGGATGATATGAGGAGATAGTCAATCCTAGAATAAGAGTTGTGCGCATTTGAATAGAATGTTGCGGATTTATCAGTCGCCACATATCAGTCAATGCCAATGAGCTCAACATCTCACTAAATGCTGCTGATGAGGCTCTATCTGATGGTAGGGGGCCGCCAGAGCGGTCAATGACAGCGTCACTGACTAGGTTGAGGTCACCGCCCACCACTAGGGGGGTGTCAGCATACTGAGCTAGCAGGGTGTTGAGAGGGGAGAGGAAGAGAGCCTGGGCCGAGTTTGGTGCATAAAGATTGACCAATGTGCATTTTTCATTCTGAATTGTACCTGACAGGACCACATAGCGGCCCTCGTCATCCACTCTCACTTCTTGTGGCGTGAAGGAGATTCTTTTAGCTATAAGTATACTGATACCTCTTCCAGCTCCCGAACCTGAAGAAGAGAACACTTGGCCTACCCATCTTTGTTTTAATTTCAAAGACTCCTGCATAGTGAGGTGGGTTTCTTGTAACATAGCGATATCACAGTTCAATGATTGAAGATGTGCTAGAATCTTGTATCTTTTTACTGGGTTCTGAATCCCGTTTACATTCCAAGTAACTAGTTTTATAGCATTAGTCATATTTTAATAAGTTGGGCTTAGAAAGAAAAGTGTGTCGCATATTTGATGAAGAAGAGAAGAAAAACAATGCATTGATATAGTGTACCATGGGGGGGGGGCTGTAGAATCCTGACCGCCGGGCAGGTCCACCGTCTAATTTACCTCTGTTGCACTGTTGGGGGAGGGGAGCGGGGGGAGGGGTACACAAGATACATAAAACACTTAACATGAAAAATAAAACACTGCCATTGGGCAAGCAAAAAACAAAAACTAATACTGAGATGGGGACTATGTCCATCTCCTATCCGTGAAGGTTGGGTGTAGGCCTCACAAGGCACACTGTAACACCCAGACCATTTGCATAGTCGTAATGTAATTCAAATAACGATGCTGATAAACCAAGTAATATAGGCTGTGCAGTAATTCACATTTTCTTTAAACTAAAAATAAAAGTAATTCCACTGTTCTGCTTTAGTATGGCACACTGGCCGTTAACAGGCTATAAGATGAAATGAAATGCCACAAGCAATGTAGGGGGAAAGTATGGTAATAACGATACTAATAATAAAAATAATAAAGGAAAAAAAAAAAATTATGATACTGCTAGGCAAACTATGCAGTGTTCTAACCCAGGCATGTTGATTTCACCTTTGTGTTCAGTAACCGTCACCCACTTTCTGTTTCCATTCACTTTTAATAGTGCACCATTAGACTGTCGCAGATATATATATATATATATTTTTTTTTACAGTGCACACAAGAGAACAGAATGCTTTTTTTTTTTTTTTTTTTTTTTGTTACTCACAGTCCTATTGCCCATTCCAACAGGCAAACTATGCAGTGATTCTAAACCAGGCATGTTAATTTCACCTTTGTGCTCAGTAGCTTACACCCACTTTCTGTTGACTTCACTTTCATAGTGCACCATTCAGCTGTTGCACATATGGATGTTTTTAGTTGTTTTTTTTACAGTGCACACAGTGTCCGCGGTATGGTGAAAAGAGGGCAAGTGAGAAAATTAAAACAGAAGTGGATTTATAGTTATAAAGAGTGCTAAAGAAGAGAGAATTCAATTTTTTTTTTCTTTTAGTCCAACTCAAAAGATATTCGGCAGTTTCACTTTGAGCTCTCGTTCCGCCTCCGCTGCTGAATCATAAATCAATCGCTGTCCATCAATGGTTATGACGAGTCTCGCTGGGTACAGTACACCAAAGCGATATCCATTGACTTTAACCTTTTCGATGATGCTGTTGTATGTTGCGCGTTTCTGTTGCACCAACGCGGAGAGGTCCTGCCAGATGAAAAAGCGCGTACCCTCCCAGGTGAGGGGCTTCTTCCCCGCAGCCTGGAGGATGAGTTGACGGTCGGGCCAGCGGAGTAGGCGGATGAAGATGGCCCTTGGTGGCAGGCCGGGGTCTGGACGTGGCCGAGGCGCCCGGTGTGCCCTGTCCACCTCTGGTGGTTTCTCGCCTTCCTTCAGGTCCAGGATGATCAGGCGAATGTTATTTCTTTTACTCCTGCTGATTAAGTCATCAACCTGCGTGTGCAGGGTTTCGATTTGTTTTTGAATTTTATCCACTTTCGGACTCACTGTGTTGTTTTTGTCCTCCAATGCGCTGATGTCAGACTTCACATCACTTCTTCGTCTAGTATGAAGCCTTGTATTGGTGGAAATTCCCCCAGAGATAAATTACTAATATAAATTGATGATTAGATATTGCATGCAGTGGCCTATTTGCAAATGAAACGATTTACTGCATATTCAAACCAGTGTATCATATTAGAAAGACACAACTAGATCTGAAGATCACGTGATCGCACGGTGAACATGGCGCTCAGCTAGACAGCTGCTACACCAGACCAAACAATATGTTTTAGCGATCTGATCTAAAATGAATAAGGTGACCAGAACCAACTGAATAATTTTAAAGAGTGGGGCGAATGTCTGCTGGAAGAAGCACAAGACTGAAAACCAGTAAGCAGAAAGAAAAAGACGAAGCAATCATCGTCATGAATGAGGAAATTACTCACCTGCTGGAGGCTGGAGATACACCTGCTTGGGCTAAACTTTTACTCCGTGAAACACTATCGATTAAGTCCGACATCGCTCAGAGGTTTGAGCAGCTTGAAAACAAGTTTGAAAATGTGCAGAAGTCCATCCACTCACTCACTAAAGAAAACAAGGCAACCGTGAAGTACTCGTTTGTTGGTGAATATGTAACGTTTCCTGTAACGTTATATCGATAGGAAGAAATCATTTAGGTAACGTTATGCACGTGTTGTTAACGTTAGCTACCAGTCATGTTTTGGATTTTTAGCTAGTGGCAGTGACCGTCCGTTTGCTGTTGACACTGTGGCAACTGATTTCTTTTATAGGGACAAAACAAGATACAGCTAAGCTGATAAAGTCCAGGATGCAGCACAGCCAAGTTTTTACGGGGGGCAGGAATTCGGCCTGCGATGGATGGAAGTAAGTTACACACCTAGTATTGTTGTACTGTACAACAGTGAACACCACCGATTATTATGCTCTGGGTGAAGCTTTAGGAAGGACAGAATAGCCAGTAACGTTATGCACCGGTTCTCCTGAAACTAGGGTTACTTGTCAACAGATGCCATTTCTCCTTGCCATAGTAGACCTGAGTGTACAGCACACTAGCAACACCCACGTTGGAAGTTAAATCATTGGTTTTACTACATTTATGTGATATTCTGTTTGTGTTTTGTGTATGTGTGTGTTTTGCAGACAAGTACTTGCTGACATTGGGCTGGAGGGTAAAGTTGATGGGAAAACTGCCCACAAGAAATGGGACAACCTGATGACCCATTACAAGGTATTCATTGTATAGAGCATTAGCCACAGGCCACCCTATGTCAGTACTGCAACGCAAGTGTCTTTTGTTTACTTTATGCACTGTTGTCTAGAAACTGAAGGATCCACCAACCGGTAGTGGTACGGACCGTGGTGAAGCCACACCGGCCACCTGGCCTTGGTACACCCTGATGGACGAGGCCCTGGGGAAGAAGCATTCAATAACGCCTGCGGTGGTTCGGGCCACGTTGCCATTGGAGGGTGTGCCAAAGCCAGCAGCTGGACAGGAGAAAGGCGATGGAGCACAGGAGGAGGAGGCGGAGGCTGGAGGGTCAGGAGGTGGAGAGAGAGAGGCAAGAGAGCCAGAAAGAGCACAAGAAATGGCCCCGGCCCCAGCACAGAGGAAGCGGCGTCGCCTCGCCGATCTGATTGAGGAGGAGATGGAGCGTGAAGGAGAGAGGCAGGAGCAGAGAAGAAGGGATGAGGCAGAGCGATCCGATAGACTCTTCTCTATCCTAGAGAGATTTTTGGATAAGCAGTGAGGTCAAATTTTGTCCCTTATTTTTAGTTTAAAGGAGAAACAATGCAGATTGATTTTGCATGATCTCACACATATCTGACTACTGTAACCAATTCTGCATGCATTTATTTAGACAGTTATTGAGAGTTGATCTGTGTTAAGTGGTGGAGGCAGTGTTGTCATTAATGACATCACTCAACTTAACTCAAAATCAACTCTCAATAACTGTCAAATGAATGCCTGTGAAACGGTTTAGTTTTCAGATATTTGTGAGATCTTGTGCAAAATAAATCAGCATGGTTTTTCAGTGAAGTTCTCATTTGCATTTTGTTTCATAAACAATGCAGATTGATCTTGCACATGATCTCACACATATCTGACAACTGTAACCAATTCTGCATGCATTTATTTAGACAGTTATTGAGAGTTGATCTGTGTTAAGTTGTGGAGGCAGTGTTGTCATTAATGACATCACTCAACTTAACTCAAAATCAACTCTCAATAACTGTCAAATGAATGCCTGTGAAACAGTTTAGTTTTCAGATATTTGTGAGATCATGTGCAAAATCATTCAACCATTTTTTTTCCTCTCTGAAGGTCTCGTTTAAGATGATTTCATGTTGGTCTTTTGACCTTTTACTTAGGTTGAATCAACCCAGTTCTGTATCTACAAATGTGTGATTTTTCACCCAAGCCTTGTTTTTGTAGTAGTTCAATAGCTTAGCAGTTGAAACATTTCAGATATGACACACTTAGTCTGTTTAAAATGAAAGAAAATACTGTTGAAATAAGTCAGACAAGGACCTAACTGTACTGTTTTCTACCATGTTTTGGAAAATAAACACGTTTTGTTAAACCAGCAAATTGCTCAATTTCAAATATTACAGCAAACTGAAACTCAAATATTGCAACTGATTAAATCATGTTAATTATACAACTGATTACAACCTATTTACAACCTATTTACAACAAATGTAATAAGAATTACTATTTACAATAATACAAGGTCATGAAACAACAGGGTTCCCACACCTTCCTCAACATCAAATTCAACGACTTTCAAGGACCCAACACAGCAGTTTGAGACATGGATCAAGGTTAATTACTGTTACAACAAACAACAAACAACAAATTTAGGAGAATTAGCAACACAAACAAGTGAGGGGGTACTACTCGCATGGCAAAACAGCTCAAGGGGTACACAAAACAAAAAACCCTCAACTGAAAATGGGTTCTCAGTGCCGTGCGTAGCCATGTCCACCGACCACACCCTGGAGAGCGCTAACTTGTGCTGACAGACGGTCACGCAGGCCGTTCCCGGTCATCTCTCCGGCGACTTGTGCCTCGCCCTCGTCGTCATCTTCAGCAGGGTCTGGCACATCTTCCTCCTCCATGACGTCACCCACTCCCAGGCAGATGTTGTGCAGCGTGGCGCATGCCATGATGACATCAGGAACAAAGGTGGAGTGTACCTTAGAGTGAAAGCAAAGATTAATTCAAGGATAATGTAGTATTTTCTTTGAATTTGCTCACTTGCTGCTGTCATTCTCACAGTTTGTCAGCAATGAAAAAGAAAATTACCTCCAGGGCCTGCAGGAAGATGGCTCTCCACCGGGTCTTCATCATTCCAAAGGCTCGCTTGATGATGCTGCGAGCCCTGGCGTGGTGGGTGTTGAAGCGCTCCCTCTCTACACCTCTGACAGGTCTCCTGAAAGTAGGGATGCACCGATATGAACATTTTGGCTGATACCGATATTAACATTGCTGTTATAGCCGATATTTACAGATGTCGATATGATCTATATAAAAACACATTTCCATGATAATCAAATTTGGTATATACCGGTACTGAAAAAACATGTAAACACTGATTTTGAAAAAGTAATGCATGTCTTTATTTGAAAAACATTTAGGAAAAGCCCATAAATCATAGATTTCCTGCATTATTTCCTCTCAATGTGAAAAGTTTTTTTACGATAACAGATATTAACATCTGACCGATACCGATTTGTAAAAAAAAAAAAAAAAAAAAAACATCGGCTGATATCGATATGATTGCCGATATCGTGTACCTGAAAGAAGTTATAAGGGCCAGTGGTCGCTCCAAACAGGGGTAGCCACTGTCCCCGAGGAGGAAAGTGCCAGGGGGAGGGTAGGCAGAGTGGTAGATGGGACTTCGCCGCAGCACCCTTGCATCATGGACCGACCCCGGTGATCCCACATAGAGGTCCATGAACCGCCCCCTGCTGTCACACACTGCCTGCAGCTGGATGGAACAAAACATCTTTCTGTTCCTGTACAGGGGTTAAAGCAAGAAACACAAAAAAATATTTGTGAGCCTGAAAAGTTGTCCAGGAGGAAATGTGTACAAAGCATTGAATTAAAACAAAACAGTTTATCATCATCATTGATAAACTGTTTTGAAGTCAGTCATTTAGTTTGACAGTTATTGAGAGCTGATTTGAGTTAGGACCAGTGACATAACTCTTAATAACTGTCAAACTAAATGAACGACTTCAAAACAGTTTTCTGATATAATACTGATGTTCTAATGATACAAAGCTGGTTGAAAATGGGCGGAGTGTTCCTTTAAGCCTTGCCTGTAGCATTGCGCGTCCTCTTCTCCAGGAGCCTTGATCCTAACATGACAGCCGTCAATCGCCCCACGGGCATTCCTGAACACTGGGTGCCTGGCCAGGCGAACGAAGCCATCGCCGACTGCCCTGTGCTCCTCCTCCGTCTGTGGGAGACGGATCACCTGAGGGGCAACGCTGAGGAGTTCCCCCGCCATCCGGTGGACCAGCAGGTGGACTGTGGAGCGCGGGATGTCAAATGCCCTGGATGTCACCCTATAGGTACGGATGGAGATTGAGACTGTCACGCGATAAAAGCAATATGTTACGAATGTATTATCGACTCGTCTTTCCACCAGATAATAGAAAAGTATTGATAGTGGTATCGATAAAGACTCACAGATCTTTAAGCCATTGAATTGAATGACTTTATTTGCCACAATATGCAAGATTACATACGAGGAATTTGTCTTAGTGTTCAGTATGCCCGAAAATGTAATTAATATCAGTAAAAATTTACTACCCCATCCTTACCTGTAGGACGCACCAGCTGCCAGCCAAAAGAGGAAGACCAGCACTTCCAGCTCTGGTCCCCAGCCATGGTGCCGCTGAGGGTCCATTGTTTGGAGGAGGGCTGTGATGGACAGGATTCATACAGCTTTATAAGAATAAAATTCAAGAACTAAAATAAAATATTTCCCAATCTTTCAACACTTTGTACGAACCCTGGATGGAGCCTCGGTGGAGCCGGAAGTCTGGACGTGTGTCCTCCCCGTCAAAGTATATGCGCAGAAGGGGCACGTGCATGTTAAGCCAGCAGTAGGTGGTCAAGATCTCCTGTTGGGGGAGGTGTACATTTTAAAACTGATGAAATCTGTTGAAAGTTTAAGCCGTTTATGTCAACCAATAATTTATTTGCCATATGCATACACATTTATTTATTTCCTATGATAAAAAGGGGTCATGTGATTTTAAATGTCTATTTATGGTATTATCTTATTCTATAAAGAGTGACATATTAACCAAAGTATACAGTGGTGAACATTTAACCATCTCAATGTTAAATGTTTAATCAATTACTGTACCCATCTGTCTTCAATTGTATTAAATCCTAATACCTCAATTTACCAATCTGTGTTATAATTTATTAAACTGTGATTGATCTGAATTGAATTGAATGTAAACTATCTTGGTCGCTATCAGTCATGTGGGAATGGTGTGGGATGTGGTTCACCTATAGATAGCATCCTAGTTCGTCTTTGAGACATTCTACCCGCTAAATATGTGTTGGTGCAATGGCCTATACCCTGGGCACAAGACAATAGCATACCGGTACTAACTTCACCAGAGCATTCCAGCATCTGATGCCAACTAGCGTGAATCAGCAAGCCACACAAACGAATGAATGAAAATGAGTGAAACACGTCCACACCGCACTTGTGCTTGTCAACAAAATGTAGTCTACACATTTAACCGTTACAAAAGGTGACATGTTGGTCAAGTATTGGCAATCATATTTTTTCTTTAAATTTCCTTATAAAGTTAGCTAGCAACTTCGCTAACTTAGTTAACGCTAACGCGTTAGCATCATGCTAATGCTATGCATACCTCGTTTCGGTCTGTAGATGCCAGTGCTGCCCAACGCCTCAAACGTATCATCCTCACTCTGCCCTCTTCGGCCTTTTCCTCCGCCTGGTCATTGAAATAAAAATGAATAATAATACAAATAAAAATAAAAATTATCTCTTCTTCCATGGTAAGTGTGTGTGAAAGTCTGGAACCCGCCAAGTCTTTTCAAGTCATGCTGTTCTTCTGTGAACCCGTCTTCTTCTTCTTTTTCATTCAAGTTTCCGGCAGTGTAGACGTTACTAGGCGTATCACTGCCCTCTACAGGACAAGGATAAAACTCTGCTACCTTAAACCGTTAGGCTGTCTGAAACGAGTTATTTTTCAGTCACCTATTATTAAAATTAGCTACCTAATTAACCAGGTACCTATTCAGGTATCAGGTGATATTCAGCTTCCTTGCGTTACAGACGCAGCCTCTGAGATGCTTTCTAAGCTTAATGATTGTTTTCCGCATTTGGTTCAGTCTCAACGTGAGGATGTGGTCAATTTAATTAAAACTCATGTGTCTCTCTTTTCAGATGTGCCAACGCGTACTCATGTGTTGCAGCATGACATTGACGTGGGAGATTCCCCACCGATTAAGCAACATGCCTACCGGGTAAATCTGGATAAACGCGTTCGTCTCCTTTTTGCTTATTTTGGCCGAACTGCCAGGTTACCTTGTTTTATGGTTTTGGGCTCTTTTTTCTTGCAGACTTTGCAGACAGGCCTACAGCCTGACGAAGACCAGAGGTTGAAACGCGTTGCGTCTCTTGTGCCCTTGTCCTATGAAGATGTATTGTGTATTAACTATTGAGTATACCTGTACATTACTTCTTTATTAATTAAATTATTTATAAGCATCAAGAAGCTCCTTTTTTCTATTTACTATTTTTTAGACTTTGGGGAAGGAAATTAAAAAAAAACAATAATTTTGATTAATTTGTTGGCGTCCTTTTATGTTGTGTTCTCCACTTGAGCCTTGTTTTATTTATGTATTGTGGAGGCCGTAACATAATGGGGCCTCCCAATACGGCCTCCACAATACATAAATAAAGGTCAGTATCTCATAACCATTTTAAAAGTTCCAACTTCACCACGGTCACCGAGCTACATCGCAGGGCGACCCTCCAAAGGGAAGCCAACACTACCTAACACTAACATTACCTGGAGGCAACTGTTGAAGACAAGGACAGAGCTCGCAGAGCTAAGAAGTTACAAGTTCATCATCAGGAGTAGCTACTATGCTACCCCAGGAGAAGAGGAGGGACAACAGAGAGTTTTCCCTCTATGAGCCCTCGCCACATGACATCCAAATGCCTATCACATTTGCCCCGCCGTGCACCAAGAGCGGTGAGCTCCTCAGTTCCCTCTGAGCAAGTGCACGCATGGTAGGGAACACCCACACAACATACATTTTAGAGTAAAAGGCATCATTCCTCAGACTAAACATACCTCATGCCTCAGGTGTGCTCTGAAACAGCTTCAGTCCTCACACGAAAAGCTGTCATTCCTCCTGCGAAACGGCTTCACTCCTGTGGTGAGAAGTTTCGTTTTAACCTTTAAATAAGTCCATTTACTAGAGAGTAAATTGTAAAATAGTTTATTTACAAAAACAAAAGTCCACACACGGATCCGGATCACTGCCTGCTCACACAACTTCCTGGAGATGGCAAATGACCCCTAACAAAGGGTCCTCTACTCCTTTATAACCTTTGGTCTAGGCTCCGCCCAGACACTGTGTCTGCAGTCCACAGCGCCCTCTATCTCCTTGGAGAAGTAATGAACAGGGATTCAGATTTATTTATCTACAATTCCCTCCTTTTTTTCCTTTTAAGGAAAAACTTAACTGAGGGATTTATTATAAAGTTGCTTTTTGGTTTTGCAACTTTTGTCTATCAGCATACATCATCAGCATTAAACAGCTTTCAAGGTCTATAGTTCACTATCAATATTTGGCATATGTTTCTGAATTCAATTAGGGAGTGCAGGATTCTTGTGGCAATTTTTATTTCTTCTTCGTCCTCGCGTTGGGTCGTCTTCATTGGCTCCACCTACTTGCTATTCACACACACTTCATCCATTCCAACTTCATTCATAGATCAATATCCTTTCTCACTGCTAAACTGTCTGTTTTATTGAAATGTTCCATCTGTCTTGAACTCGATGTCTCCCTCGATGTTCCTGTTATTCCTGAAACAGAAAATCTAATCTTAGTTCTCTTTTATTTACAGCAGTTTATCTCAACAGTCATACTATTGTTTAATTTTGATTGCATTTTCATCCAGATAGACTCAATAATCTTATTGTATGTTCTGTGCATGGTTCCCTTCTTATATTTATTTTATTATTTGCTATGATTATAATTATTTTCTATTCCGAATTAACTGCTTCCTCCTCTGTTTATCTAACCCTAGGGGATAAGATTGTTAATCATATTCATTATAATCAGAGTTCATGCAGACATTACAAAATGAAATTCAAGGATTTTCCAGTACATCTCATAATACTATTTTCATTGTCAAGGACTTCACATAAAACCAAGACTTCATGGCAGATGTAAATTTGGCTCAAAGGCCATCAATTTTACATTTTATTTTATTGGGTATTTGATAAACTGAACTTTCATTTATTGGTCTAACAACACAAAAGCTTAACTTCTGTGTAGTCAGATCAAACCCCCTCTTTCCTTAAGTTCCACATTATTTGTTTCTGTTTTGCATATGCTGTTCCTACTTGGCTTAGACAACCTGTATGATGATGGGGTCAGCATTATGTGAAGGGAAAATTGCAAAGTGAACTTGCTTATTAATCAATGGGAGGCCACATATAGTATATTTTGAGAGACAAGCCAAGGACCACTTAAAATCTGTCCACAAGCCTCACTTGGCCCCAGGGCCGTGCTTTAGCCTGTATTGAATTTTAATTTTCCAATTCATCTCAAATTACTGCACAATCTAGATTGCACATTTTGCCAAGAAAATCACACAATATATCAGCTTTAAACTAAAACAATAACACTACTACAATTGCAAGTCTACAACCAAGCCATTCTACAAAGATGAATCAACTTGCCTGTTTCATGGGTGACGCTAGCATGGAGCACTGGACAATTTCCCTCATTATTCCGCATTATTTGTAATTAAATTTGTACTGCATTATTTTCATACTTACGACCCTAATTTCCTATATTTCCATATTATTAATTGCTATATTCATTGATTGTATCGCTCCATTATCAAATATTAATTGTCCAGGTTCCAGCAATGAGTCATTTCCTATCTGTACACTCCTAAATGTTCCAATGCTCCTCTCTGTCTCAATTTTCTCTCCTGTAATGACACAAACAGAAATTTTGAGCATCTCTTCTGCTTACAATGCACACCACATTGAACTCATCACTTACATTACTATTCTAACAAATTATTTACATGGCAATACACAAACATATGGATCTTCAGGGTTCTCATTTCCGTTCATTTGACATTAACTCATTCATGGCCAGTTTAGGACTGCCAATATTTAGCTCAGGCCAAAGATTTTCATAATTGTTGGTCATCTTTCAAGACCCACAGTAAATTATCTATTAGCACCAAAGTGATTTGCAATACCTCAAAATGAAGATGTACGTCTCTGGGTTCACCAGGGAAAAAAAAGTGAGCTTTTAGCATGTTCTGTACTCTACTTATAGCCATTTATATACACCCTGTTTTCACCAAAAAGGTCTCTCTGAGAAGAGAAACAGGAGAAAAGGCCATTTTTGTAAAGGACACAATCTCAGGCAGAACTCGCTCTCAATTCTTTTATTTTGAACTGTATTGACATCAGACATGTAAATATTATTCGTTATGACACAAATGAATATATATATATATATATATATATATATATATATATATATATATATATATATATATATATATACATGAAGTGCTTTTTTTACATTCAACAATACAGTTTACTCAGTGTGAGTGAGTGTGCAGACAGACACACAGACAGACAGACAGACAGACAGACACACAGACAGACAGACAGACAGACACACACACACACACACACACACACACACACACACGATCCCCCTTTTATCTTCGTTACGTTGTTTCCGGGTCTGAGTACTGCTGGCGTCTGCTGCTGTGACTGCCGCTTCTGCCCGCGTCCTTACTTTTCGTTATTGTTAGCTGTTCGTGTGTTTATTTTGTTTTGTTCTGGTCCACCCGTCCTCGTCCATGTCTCCCTGTCCTATCCTCCCTGCTGTTTGATCGTTCCCGTTTTCCCCTCGGCTATTCAACACGTCCTCACTCAATCCAGTCCAAACTCTGGATTACCCGTCAAACTGATCGATCATTTCCTCATTCCTCCGCTGATCAACACATCTCTGGATTACTTTCTCCCGTTGGATTTATCATTCCCTCTCACTGCCTGGACTCCTTCTGCTTCGCCCCTCCATGACCGACCCGCTGCGTGTGACTCCGTCTCGTCTCTTTCGGGCTGGCACACAGGAACGGGGTCCGGGACTCGGATCATGTTGGTCACGGGTTTGACTACCGCGAACAACTCATCCATGTTCGCTCTGCCCTACAGCAAGGCGACCAGCTCGTGCAGCGCGCCGAGGGGCGTTTCAATGGCGTTTCTCCTCTCTGCAACAAGGAAGCGTTTCTCCGTTTTCTGTTTTTCCTCCTGCTTCATTTCAAAACAACAGCTGCGGTAGTTGTTTGTTCACGTGTTGTCGGCTTGACTTTGAGGCCAGGGACCTGATACCATGTCACAGGCTGGGGAAGTCTTTGAACTACGCGCTGCACTAATAAAAACAAAAACACATCAAACACGTCTTTGGCGTGGAGGCACATTCCTGATAAGACGTTAAAGACGTCTTTGGCCATGAATGAGTTAACAGCATAATTTGTATAAAGAATGATTCATCTCACCTCTTAAATTGATTCCTCTTCAATATTACCTGCTCTGGATTAGGTCCTCACCCAACTTTCATAATTAGTTATGAATTAGTTAGTTTTGGTTAGTGTATTAATTCATTCAGTATTTCAGCTGTTACCATAGTTCAGTTCCATATGTCATACTTACCTTACTTTTTGATCCTGTAAACAAATAATAACGCAACCAATAACACAAATAAACATTCTCTAGCTATTGAGCTCACTTAGATTCTATGAACAAATAAATTCTCCCCAGGTCAGTCAGAAAATGTCAAGTCCGTCCCTTTCACTCTCTCTCATACACACAAGTCTCAAGTCTTAACTCCGAACTCTTCTTCCCCCCTCTGAAAATCGCTTCCAGATTTTCATTCCATTGTCCATCTCTGCATAACAGACAAGCACACAGATTAATGACAATTTACACTTTTAAAAGCAAGATTATTTCCTCCACCATACATTATACACATATATGTCAGGAACTTTCCATGTCACTCATTGCGTATGATAAAGCATTATTTCCCACAAACTTCCACACTACTTCCACTTCCTTATGATGAAATAAAAATTAGACAGAATATTAATTAACTGTAGAGCCATCAGCCAAGACAATACAATTACATGTAGTTGGGTCTTACCAATGATTTTTCTTCAAACCTGGAAGGAATGTTATCTTACCCCTGTTTACAATGACAGATTGCTGTTCTCTGTCTCCAAATTATCATTTCAATCACTCCCATTGCAATAAAACCTTTAATCAATATGACTTTCGATTGTTTTATCAACTGTTTCCTGTGAAATGAAAATATTAGTACCAAAATTCTGTTGTCTTACGAGTTCCTTTTAAATGATCACCGATCCTTTCCAACCCATTATTATGCTGAAGCTCTGACTAATGGCTCTCCTCATAAGCACTGCTTCTCCTCCTTCTTGGTATCTGAAAGATAAGAGTTAATTGTCCCTGCTACATCATTCTTAAATTACACTGACTTTACATTGATATAACAGATTAACATGAATTGGGCCTTGCTGTTGTTTTTCTCCTGGGCTAAAAAACAACCCAACCTTAACCCCCCCCCCCCCCCCCCCTGGGTCACTATTGGACAGGACACATGGTGGGCTGATTTAGCCCAGGTGCTGGGTTTTACTATTTAGCCCATAATACTGGGTTGTTCATTTGACCCACCTAGTGAGTTACATTAACTCTATTGCTGGGTTATATTAACCATACATTGGGCTATTTGCTGGGGTGTTCATTTGACCCAACCTTGAGTGAAATTAACTTTATTGCTGGGTTAAACATTACCCATATTCTGGGCTATAATAATAATAATAATAATAATAATAATAATAATAATAATAATAATAATAATAACAATAATAATAATAATAATAATAATAGTTATTATTATATAACTATTATTATTATTGTTATTATTATTATTACAAATATTATTTTGTTTGATTAATAATAATTTCCCATAATCATACAAACACACTATACAAAAAAGGCCACTGTAAATGTGCATTTAATTACATTTTACAAAATGTACAGCTGCACAAGGGTACACACAAAGCCATGTACCTCTAATGTGGCTTTGTGTATACAGGCAGGCTAAATAAACCAACAAACAAATCACATTGCTCAGGTTTGGATGCATATAATCTCAGTATATCTACTTCCCTCAGTATCTTGCAAAATGGCTGTATATAAAAACACCAGTTGATGGAACAGCTTCTTAAACACAAACAGTGAATAGCATAAGCATAGCATAAAATCAGTGTATAAAAAAATAAATGTATCAATCTGTTTGTAACGTGGGCTTTGGGGACCACCAGGGGTCCTTGAGGGAGTTATAACTGATGAATTGTTAAACTTCAGCATTATTTCATTTACAAGGCGTTGACACAATTAGAGAAAGTATAATACTGCAAGTATTTAGATTAGATTCTCTGTTCTCTCTCTACATACCGTCATGGGCTTCTGGACAAAATTATATCTGACAATAAAAACATTCTCAGATTTGAGTTCAAGAGACTGTACATCTCTCTAGTGTACATCTAAGGTCTGTACATCTAATGTGGACTGAATTAGGGGTCCTTGATATGAAAAAGGTTAAGAATCACTGCTTTAACACACACACACATATACACACACACATCTATATATCAATATGTATATCTATATATCAATATCTATATCTATATATGATTGATTGATTTGATTGATTGATTTATTTATTAAGGTGTCATACACATTGCTGTGCCCAGCCCACATGGGCTTGCAGGACACACAGAGAATACAGCAGTAAGAACAATGTATAAAACCATACAATAAAAACGTCACAGCACCAATACATTCAAAACAACATAAGACGCGGAGCAACATATTGCTCAGACCCCCAAAAACAGATCCGTACATCATTCTCCAAACAAAATGCTTTGTCTTTGCTCCCAAGCCTGGCAGATAAAGTTTGCAGTGAAAAAGATACCTTTTTTAAAACATAGCTCGAGTTTCTCATAGTCGTCCAACTCAAAAAAGTCAGCATAAATTAAAGACATTTTACTAAAAAGTACAACCCTTGCCTCATCATAAGCTGTACAGTAGAACAAGAAATGAATCTCGTTTTCAATTTCCTGTAGTTCACATACTAGACAAAGTCTATCTTCTTCAGGGATAGCTTTGAGTCTACCAGTTTCTAGTGCTAAGGGAAGAGTCCCCGAGCGTAACTGTGCACACAGAGATCTTTTTCGTCTGTTTAAGTCAAATTTCACATATGTTTCCACACAGTAACTATCTTTTATGAGGCGATAGGTTCTTAGTTTTGGTTTATGCCATAGGTCGGCAGACCATTTGTCTTTGTACAGCATAAACATGTTATTCATAGTCACACGTGTGTCACAGATTAACCTGTTATGAAAAATAAATGACAGATTGTTTGAGTAAAACAAGGCTTTCAATTCATTTGCCCATGGATGACCATGAGCAATGTCCCAGTTGAAGATCTTTTTGGTTAATCTCTGGTCAGACATTCTCACCAGCCTATTCCAGAGTCGGAGCATTTGAACTTTGTGTCTGATGTTTGGGGGCTCCCAACCCATGTCACCACTAATGGCTAAAACTGGAGTGAGTTTATGGACTCCTAGAAAATATCGGATGGCTCTGTGATGTATAGAGTTACAGCTTGGGTGTTCACGGGAACCCCAAACACCAGAAGCATAATCCGACACCGGACAGACACATGAGGTATACAATTGTGTATAAGTATGAAAACCTAGATTACCGCAGTGTTTAACTTTGTTTAGTACAGAACCCAATGCTCTTCCCGCAGATTGAGCTAGGACATTGACTCCCTCCTTAAAGGTCATATGCTCATCTAGCGTCAAGCCTAGATATTTATAGTGTTCCGTATATGAAAGTACTATAGAACCAAAGTTAAATACAAAAGAGCTCCTCACTTTTGATGTGGGTCTAAAATGTACTATTTGTGTTTTGTCTTGGTTCACCAAAAGTCTCCATTTCCTGCACCAGTCAGCAACAATGTTCAGCATGATCTGCATGTCGTTTTCATGCTCAGCGAGCAAGACTATATCATCTGCATACAGTAATATGCTCACAGTCTGGTCATCAATTTTAATTCCCCTGTTGCATGCCTTAATTTGAAGGGCTAAATCATTGACAAAGATTGAAAATAGTGTTGGGGACATAACATCCCCTTGTTTGACGCCGGATTGTTGGGGGAACCACCCAGTGAAATATTCGTTAAGTTGAACACGCGCTACAGGTGCTTGGTAAAGAGACTTAATGGCATTATAGAATTTCCCATTGACCCCGCAGTTTAATAATCTATATAGAAGAAGATCTCTATTTATCCAGTCAAATGCCTTCTGAAAGTCAATGAAACAAACAAAAGACGACGTCCTTTCCTTAATTTGTGCACGTATAATAGAGCTGACTGTATATATGGTCAATACAGCCTCTGGCTTTCCTAAATCCATTTTGCTCATCCACAAGCACCCCCGTCCTCTCAAGATGCTCGGTAAGTCTACTATTTAATAATGAGGAATACAATTTATATACGCAACTAAGAAGACTTATACCCCTATAGCTAAGAGGCAGCTTGGGATCATTTTTTGATGATTTCGGGATAGGTACAATAATACTTTTGTGCCACTGGGTCGGAATGGTGCCACTATCAAAACAAAACTGGAATAACTCACATAAGACATTAAAAAGCCTTGGCGACTTCAGTACCTCATTTGTAACTTCATCAATTCCGGTCGCTTTTTTCGTTTTGCATTTTACTATTGCATTTTTTATCTCGTCCATAGACAAATTTACATTTAGATACATATTACAACTGTTTATATTAGTAATCATATTATTTTCCATTACTTCTTTTCTGTTAGTTATTTCCAACAAAAAAGTTTCGTCGAAAGAATGATTACAGACGGAAAACAAATCGGCAAAATCCTTCTCCCACTTTAATAGTACCACTCCTAAAGCAGAGCTACAGCCACCATTTTCTAATGTTACCTCCATGGGTATCTTATTTGCTTTTCTAGGGCCTAATCTATTAATTTCCTTCCAGAACTGTTGAGGATTATGAGTTTGCAGGTGGTCGATCTGTAATGAAAGGCCTCTATCAAATTTGCGCTTTATGGTGCGCAACCTTTTATCAAATTTGGCTTGGTTTTCTTTAAAGTTTACTCTCAGCTCCTCCCTCCGTTTTTTATCCGTACATTTTAGAAACAGTTTCTCCGCTTTTCTTACATTAACCCACAAATTCTGTAGTTCGGGGTTCCAGTAAGGTTTGTAAGCTTTTCTAAAACCCTTATGGTTATTACCTTTATTTCTGGTACAGTTGTTCAAAGCAGAGTAGATACATCCGCACAGATTATCGTACCAGGTGTCCAGACCCTTTTGGTTGCCTTTAGTGCAGCCCAGTTGTTTGATGAGGTCCCCCAGTATGGCATTGTATTGGCTAGAGGCCAAAAAAGAATCTGGGAGTTGCCTCACTGGTGCAGATTTTGAATGTTTTGGATGTGATTCATCCTTGGCCAGATAGGGACTTACTAAAACCTTTGCAACCAAAAGAGAGTGGTCGGGCAGTTTACATCTGTCACCCAGTAGAGAGAAACCCTCTACTCCCACTCTCTCAATTAGCTCGTTTGGAGTGAAAACATTAAAGCTAACACAGTTATTTAGTCCATCATGTGGTACAACAATATAATCAACAACTGCTTTTCCCTTACCTGAGATTGAAGTGAAGTTATCCTTACATAGAGGGATTCTTCCGTTGAGTACACAACATTTTACGTCTCTCATGAATTCAATTAATGTTTCCCCATAGTTATTTACTGTGGTATCTATGTTGGATCTAATGGGGATATTATCCACATCCCTTATATAATCCTCAAGTTTACCAATACGGCTATTAAAGTCACCACATAAGAACACGGCATCCACATCAGACAAACTATATAACTGGGTTGTTAAGGACCCAAAAAAGGAGTTGGACCCTGCAGTTCTAGTGGAGCCTTCAGGCGGTAAATAACAGGTGAAAATAACAAAACAGTATCCAGAGGTTATATTTTTAAGTTGTAATGCCAGTATGCCTTCTATTGATTTATCCCTTACCTGAATTTCATATGATACCGACAAATTGTTATTTAATAAGAAACCTACTCCTCCTGATCCTTTTACTGCTTTTACATGTTTAGCTCGGTTATGACCGTACCAGGTATAGGCTTGTAAATCAATAGTTTCGTCATGTTTCAAGTGAGTTTCATTAAGGGAAATGATATCAGGATTATGGTCCAATAAAATCTTTTTCCTCAGCTCGCAGTTGCGGTTGGTCCAGCCATTAATATTCCAGTGAACTAGAGTAAGCTCATTGATAAAAGCAGGTTGGGTGGGTTGGGAACTAAGGTATGAGGGGGACCCATTGTATAAGCTCACTACTAGTGGAACATGTAAGGTGGGGGGTGGGGGAGAGAGGGGATCTACATTAAGGGCGGATGGCTGGGGGGAGGGGGCAGCGAGGAGGATAGGTTTTGTAAGTGAAGTACTGTTTACGCCCCTGCTACGGTGAAAACTGGAAGATTGCATGGATAGTCAATCAGATGGAGGACTACTGATGTGTGCAGTAAGCCCAGACTGCAGGAGGTTTGTGCCCTTCCTGTTAGGGTGAAGGTTATCAGCCTTATAGAGGTCACTCTTTGTCCAGAAGGTGTCAAAGTGACTGATGAAGTTGAAGCCAGTAGCAACACAGAAATTCTGCAGCCACTGGTTAATACCATAGAGGCGACTAAACCTCTCACACCCTTTCCTCAGTGTGGGGATTGGACCGGAGAAAATGCACTGTTTACCCAGACTTTCAATGGTATAGGCAAGAGACTCTAAATCCGTCTGGAGTTTTACTGACTGTCTAAGAATAGTGTCATTTGTGCCTACATGCACAATGACAGTGTGGACAGTGGGGTGACGCTCCAAGATCGGCAAGATGTTTTCCGTGATGTCCGAGGTTTTAGCACCAGAGAAGCAATACGTGATACCCCTCGGTAACTTGACGAACCTAATAATCGAGTCCCCGATTAGGAGGAACTCGGGGTCACTGCAGTTGTCGTTGTACACGGCGAGATTAGACGGTGTATATATATCTATATATATCTAGATATATCTATATATATATAGATATATCTATATCTATATATAGATATAGATATATCTATATCTATATAGGTGCAGGTTGAAAACACTTGTCTTAAAGAATCAGATGGGGTCTCATGTCCGTCAATATGATACACCGCATGTTGGAGAAATTCCCAGGTGGGGAGGCACCGCTTGGTGTAATTGATGTCAAACACAAAGAAAGTCTTGAAACAAACATCTACAGCCTCCATCAAAGAGTCACTGTTTCGATGCCGTGGCCTGAAACATGGCACGTCTGGCACGTTGTCATCTTTTTCCCCATGATGGTGAAATCACTGGGTTGTCTGCATTATCCCCGCTCTGCTCACCTGCTCTGAGTTTTAGTCCACTTCAGGGCATGTCTCGGAGGCACAGCTGTGGTGACTGTGGTAGAAGGTAGATCCATCGCGTTTACACTGGGCAGCAAACAGACAAGAGGAAAAACATTTATTGGAATGCACTTTTTCCCCTCCAATGCTCGTATATTTTCCTGAGTGAAGGCATGAGTAGGAATAAAACACACATTTCTAACTAGAAGAACGACCGCACTGCGGATATATGCCTCCGCCAACAAGTGAGCAGTCGACATCCATGCATGTCCAGACTTGGATGTTTGAGCCAAATGTGAAGAAATTCAGGCGTTACTGAGAGATTGCATCGAGCTTGAAAATGGCGTTCGTGAGGTCACAATGACCTTGACCTTTGGCCACCAAAATGTATTCCGTTCATCCTTGAGTCCACATGGATGTTTGAGCCAAATGTGATGAAATTCAGTCGAGGCGTTCCTGAGATATTGCGTTAACGAGGTAGAAAATGGCATTTGTTAGGTCACAAATTTAATCAGTTCATCCTTGAGTCCAAGTGCATGTTTGAGCCAAATGTGATGAAATTCCTTCAAGGCGTTCTTGAGATATCGCGTTAACGAACATGAGACGGATGTACAGACAACCCGAAACCATAATGCCTCCGGCTCAGCTATCGCCAGCGGAGGCATAAATATGAGTCTGTGTCATCTCATATGTGTGATCTCATATGTGTGATCTCCTGACAAAGAGCCAGGGGTTAGTAGTAGTATTAGTCACAGTGAGAATGAGACTTCACCTGGCCTGGGCGGAGAGGCTACTGTGCTTTTGTGGCTGCTGACATGAGTGAAAGGACAGTCTGGCTTGGTGCACCTTGCATCATGTTCGGATGGACAAAGTGGCATTTATCCCAAAATTTGCAGGTGGGAAAAGTCCTACAGAAAGAAAAACAAGACATAAATATTAATTAATTTTTAAGCAATTTAGCTCCACATTAAATTAAGTCTAATGCCTTGAGTGATTAAAAAAAAAATGCCTTTGTCCTTTTTTTGTTTGTTAAAAAACTCACTTGCACTGCATTGTCGAGTGATGGTACTGGTACAGACACTCATCTCCACTTTTGAACTTGCAGAGCTCCAGAAGCTTCTGTTTCTTCAAAGGTGCACCGCATCGCATCTTCTGGGGAGAAAAGAGGAGAGAATGGAAGAGTGAAGGGATAGGAGGACAGAGATGATCTACAATATAGATGATAGATGATTAGCTAGTGAGGGCATTTATCTGTCTGTCTGTCCCCACATTAGACCAACCACAGCTCACACTGCTACGTGCATGACGTCACAAAAGAGACATTTGACATCAAACAGAACTGAATCCAAAAGGAGGCACAAGCAATGCTCAGCCCACCAAAAATGTTAATGTCTGCAAAAATAACCAAGCAAATATTAAAAGAAGAAATCTATATCTTAGTTTAATGTAGATGCAAAGGAACATGCAATCAGCCTGCCACAAAACGCATCCCAGGAAAAGACCTAAATACCAACCTAAATTTACATGGGAAAAAAATCGCCATGCACGGTGTTTGCATCCCTGTTTGTACTTGCTCAGTTCTTTGTACCATTTAATTTCTCAAGCACATTTAGCAATGTGCCTGTAATATGTGTTACGTTGAAGTAATGCTATGCCTAAGTTATATTGGATTTTAGAAATTCATACACAGATGCTGATTTTGTTGCAATGTTGTTATTTTTTTCTATAGTGAAGTTTTGAGGTAGGCGGTGTTTTCCCCCTCTATAGGCTACATCTGTTGGTCTTTGCTTGGCTGCAGAAGCCCAGAGATTACTCCAGACCTAAGCCCCTTTTACACAGCCTGTGAAAGCCGCAATCACTGTGGCATCGTTACGCCTCGCCTCCTGTCTAAAAGTCACAGGAACGTAATAGAGTGTCATTTTGTTACGCCTTTCGTTCCGCCAGTGGAGGTAGTCATAGCACTGAATCGACATCTGTCTTAAAAAGTCCCCGCGGGAAGACAGATTGAAGCTCAGCTCATTCATTAAAAAAAGAAAAGAGGAAACCACCTCACACAGCAAGGTAAAAGGCATAAGTGAAAGTAAAAAAGTAGCCTATACGATCCACGACTGCAACAGGAGGAATGCTCCGTGCCTACAGTTTATGAGTAAGTAGGTTAGGCTATTCACAATCTGGGACTCTGGGACAGCCGTACCTTTTTTTTAGGCTTCCTGTACAGCGTGAATCTTCCGCCCGGGACTTCTGCCTCCGCGCAGTGCACTTTTGTTGTACCGGTGAATATAAGAGTTCCGTTCCTGAACGCTAGTGACAGAGATGGGCGAAAATACATCATAAAGTATTTTGATACAAATTACAAATACTTGCTCAAAAAATGTATCACAATACAAATACAAAATACCTGTCTGAAAATGTATTTGAGATACAAATACGTATTTTGTATTTTGAAAATACATGAAAATACATTTTATAAAAAGTTATAAAGAGCTGCAACGATTAGTCAATTCATAGATGAATTGCCAAATATTAAATTAATTGCCTATTTTGATGATCTATTAATCATTTAGAGACATTTCTTTAAGGAAAATGCCCTAATTCTCTGATTTCAGCTATTCAAAAGTGAAATTTTCTGGTTTCCTTAGACAGTAAATCCTCTCTTTAGTCCTCTGTCACAGTATGTGTACTCCCTAACACACTGCAGTTCTTCCATTTTAGTTAGGGGTTCAAGCCCTGAAGGGGCTGAAACCCTATTGTTTTTCACCCGGTTTATTATTCTTCTTCTTCTTGTTCATCTGCCCCAACGCAAATTCCCGTGAGTTGGTAAATGGTAGAGACCTGACATTTGGCCCAATGACAGATATTGTTGGCAGGTAGCTGCTCAAAAAAGATTTTTCGAATCGGCCTGAAGGTGGCGCTATAATCGATGGTTTTACGTTAAAGGCCTTAACTTCCATGCCGTTGGTCCGATTTTCAAACTTTTTTTCCCAGATGTTCAGGTGGACCTGCTCTACAAATTTGCCATAAGGACCCTCAATGTCCGCCTGGAAAGTTTTTGAGATATTTGGAAAAGTTTGGAAAACACATTTTTTGCATCTCCTCCTAGACCGTGTGACCGATTTCCACTAGAATCGACAGGAAGCATCTATGGAGCAAGCTCTACAATCCTGAATTTGGAATTTTTGAAATCTACTTTAGTTTCGGAGATATTGATCGTTAAAGTTGAGAGGGGCGTGGCCTCACAGCTAAATTGTCATAACTTCATGACCGATTAAGGAATCTTCACGAAACTTGCAGGAGGTCTTCGGAGACCATCCCAGACCATGCGTGTCAAATTTGGTGCAATTCCACCAAAAGGGGGCGCTATAGCAGCATTCAGTACCTGTACCTTCTAAATTGTTTGATTTTGAAGGGCGGCAGGAAGTGCTGATTCATTGCCATTATGGCCAGCCTTCCTTCTTGTATGACACTTGACACTTCTGAGCTGATTTCAGAAAAGAAAGTGTCATTTGGCCTGTAGGGGGCGCTATTGTTTGCCTATGGGGGGCGCTACAGCAACGTATCTCCGCAACCGTAACTCGTAGAGGCTCAGGGATGGCGGCGTTGGACTCGGGGTGGAAAAGTAGCTTTAGGAGGCCCGTGCGGAATCACCATCGCACCTTCCGTTTCCCATTTATTAGGGGTTCAAGCCCTGAAGGGGCTGAAACCCTATTGTTTTTCACCCGGTTTATTAGGGGTTCAAGCCCTGAAGGGGCTGAAACCCTATTGTTTTTCACCCGGTTTATTATTAGGGGTTCAAGCGCTGAAGGGGCTGAAACCCTATTGTTTTTCACCCGGTTTATTATTATTCCCGTTCTTGTTCATCTGCCCCAACGCAAATTCCCGTGAGTTGGTAAATGGTAGAGACCTCACATTTGGCCCAATGACAGATATTGTTGGCTGGTAGGTGCTCAAAAAAGATTTTTCGAATCGGCCTGAAGGTGGCGCTATAATCAAAGGTTTTACGTTAAAGGCCATAACTTCCATGCCGTTGGTCCGATTTTCAAACTTTTTTTTTCCAGATGTTCAGGTGGACCTGCTCTACAAATTTGCCATAAGGACCCTCAATGTCCGCCTGGAAAGTTTTTGAGATATTTGGAAAAGTTTGGAAAACACATTTTTTGCATCTCCTCCTAGACCGTTGGACCGATTTCCACTAGAATCGACATGAAGCATCTATGGAGCAAGCTCTACAATCCTGAATTTGGAATTTTTGAAATCTACTTTAGTTTCGGAGATATTGATCGTTAAAGTTGTGAGAGGGCGTGGCCTCACAGCTAAATTGTCATAACTTCATGACCGATTAAGGAATCTTCACGAAACTTGCAGGAGGTCTTCGGAGACCATCCTAGACCATGTGTGTCAAATTTTGTGCAATTCGACCAAAAGGGGGCGCCATAAACGCCAGAAATGGGCGTGGCTTAACATAAAAAAGGCTGTAACTCCACACCTGTTTGTCCAATGATCGCGAAACTTGTCAGATATATCAAGGAGGATGTCCTAGTCAGAATCAGAAGCTTTGTCATCTGCGCAAGGCTTGAACCCCGCCCATCGCCGCTTGCGGCTATATTTTTAGTTGTTTTTCAGTAGAACTAATTTCTCCTTCAGCTCAGCTGTTAATCACCTTCTGTGAGGGCTTTTGACTTAAAGGCAGCATTTCTGCATGTTAACCTCAAGTTTTTGGAACTTTGACTATGTTTAGCCATAGATATCTGACATCATAACACAATATATAAATAACTGAAATAGGTAAAAGGCATAGTAGGTCCCCTTTAAACAACTTCACATTCACCACCATGTCAGTAACTTGTCGTCACAGTATTTATTTAACGTGCAAACATATTTATACAAGTGGGGGCGGCTTTAGCTCAGGAGGTAGAGCGGGTCGGCCAATGACGCAAGGGTTGGCGGTTCGATCCCCGCTCCCTCCCAGCTGCTGTTGTTGTGTCCTTGGGCAAGACACTTAACCCTCTTTGCTCCCGATGGTGTGTAGGCACCCTGCGTGGTAGCCTGCCGCCATTGGTGTATGAATGGGTGAATGTAGACTATCTACTGATTGTAAAGCGCTTTGGATAAAAGCGCTATATAAATGCAGGCCATTTACCATTTACCATTTACATTTCAGGAATTGAATGCCCTGATGCACATCCTGTCTAAGGTTGTGAAATTGTGAATCGGTGAGAGGAACGATGAGAAACTGCATCTCAAACAAAAAAGGCCTTCCATGAAATTGGACTCTTGTTCAAATCCTTACATCCTTAAAATGACTTCCTCTCCTTCTGCTTCATAAACAAAATCCAAAACAACCTGGCTATCTAGAACATAATTACTAAAGAACAATCACTCACTGAATACAACTTTCCACTATCAGCAGTGGTAACACCATTCTAGTGTCAAAATCTGCACAGCCATCATTATGCACAGTGAAGCTCAGACATCCTTGTAGCAACAGAAAGACATTTTTGATTTTCATTAGGGTACTTTGGTGTTCAGTTATAGTTTTTCAGTATAAATAATTTCTCCATCTATTCAAATCAGGTTTATGACAGTTAGTTGTTTTTCAGTACAACTAATTTCTCCTATTCAAATCAGGTTTCAGTTTAGTTCAGTTAGGTTTTTTTTCAGTACAACTTATTTCTCAATCTATTCATATCAGGTTTTAGTATAGTTCAGTTAGTTGTTGTTTTCCAGTACAACTTATTTCTTCAGCTATTCACATCAGGTTTCAGTTTAGTTCAGTTAGTTAGTTTTTCAATACAACTTCTTTCTCAATCTATTCTGAATCATATCAGCTTTCAGTTTAGTTCAGTTAGTTGTTTTTCAGTACAACTTATTTCTCTATCTATTCTGAATCATATCAGGTTTCAGCTGAGTTCAGTTAGTTGTTTTTTCAACTTATTTCTCCATCTATTCATATCAGGTTTCAGTTTAGTTCACTTAGTTGTTTTTAGTACAACTAATTTCTCCATCTTTAGTTTAAACCTGTGTCAATGTTTACATGTGTCAATTTGAGAATAAAAAGAAAAATGTATTTTATGTATTTGAAATACACAAAATACAAGATCTGAAAGTATCTTGATACAAATTACATCTCATTTTTCTCTGCCCAGCCAAATACAAATTACAAAATACAAAAAAGTAGTTGAAATACGTATTTCAAATACAAGTATTTCAAATACTGCCCATCTCTGGCTAGTGAATATATTATATACACATTTTGACATTTAGTATTCAAAATAAAAGCGACGCAATGTATGTTTTTAAAAGGCACCGCTGCGCGGAAGTGGAAGTCCCGGCCGGAAGATCCGCGCTGTACAGGAATCCTAAAAAAAAGTTACGGCTGTCCCAGAGTCTATTTACGTGCCGAAAAAGACTCTGGGTTCGCAGATTGGGCTATTTATGCTCAAACAATGTTGACATTAGGCAAAATTAATGGACATAATAATAAGCTTAAAGACCTATTGCCGTTTTTCTCGCAATACCCCCGCAGAACTGCAGTCTGTCTAGCCTGTTGTACAGTATACAGTTTATCAGTGTTTATGGAATGCATCAGTAAGCATTGTGCTCTCATAATAGAGCTGGTAGTCAAATAAACTATTAGAAAGTTAACATAAGTAATAATAAAGTAATGAATAAAAATCTGATTCACTGAAATAGACACGGACACAGAAATAACATTATTGTCCATTTGTGCTGAGGAATAAGACGACTGGGGGAAAAACCTACCAATGGCGTCTCTGGAGGACAGTTTGGGAACACAGGCGGTAGCAGGCTTCCCTTGGGCATTCTCTTTGCGAATGGGCGGGTGGCTTAGGTCGTCCTCCCAGGACCTGATTGTGGCAGCCAGGTCGGCAAACTGGCCTTTCCTGAGTCTGAGTGAGGATGCAGAGTGGGTCACAACTGGTGGGATGGGAGGGCACAGTTCGGAGCTGCAACTGAGGTGCCTGAAACGGTAGTAATATGTTGTCTCAGGCAGTGGTTTGCGAACCCAAAGGGGCGAGACAAAATCTCAAGGCACACCTATATACTGTATCCATGCAAAATAGCCTCTAGTCTATAACGTGTTATCACTCTAAACATTTTTTATGGCAAATACAATTTGACAAACAACTATTACTCATGAGATTGTTATTAACAAAAGAAAATTCAGGAATTAATTTTAAACTTTGTAAAATTACTACATCAAAGCAGTTTTTGTATACTGTAGTTTTACCTACCTGCGGCGTGTTGGCTGTGCGTCCTGCGTGGGCGATGACATTGATGATGCTAGATATAGCGTTTGGAGATGGTGATGGCGTTTGCAGACGCTAGATAGCGTTTGAGAGGGAGATGGCGCCTGGAGACGCTGGATAGCGCTTGGAGATGGGGATGGCGAGCAACGGGAGTCCTATCTTGACCACAGGGTTCCACGATGACGGCTCGTTCGGCAGCCCAAACTGGAAGGGAGAGAACAGGTGAGTGAGTCAGCTGGCCAGGCTAACAGATTACTCACACGCAAGGATTCAGGATCTAGGAGATGACCTCTCCTTTTCTGATGCATTGAGAGCATTGATCCTGTGCTTACTCCAAGGGCTGTTTCCCCCCGTTGTGGTCCCGTCTGTGTCCCTTCGCCCCTCGGGTTTGCTCGGCACCACCAATCCCGAAAAATGCCAGCTGCCGCCAATTACTTCACTCTGCAGCTCGCCCCGACGTGCAACTCGTGCAGGAAGTGATGTCACTCAACTGGAAGTGATGTCATCAGGCACACACACACACACACACACACACACACACACACACACACACACACACACACACACACAGAGGCATAAGACTGATGATGTCAACACTGATGTCATAAGGGGACACACACACACACTGACGATGTCATCAGTGATGTCATAAGAGGGCACATCACATCCAAATGCTTAAGTCCATGTTGTACACAACATATCATTAAACCAAATATCTGTCCATACCATCCCCAAAATATAGGCTAGTCTACATCATCCACACACACACACACACACACGCACGCACGCACGCAACACACACACACACACACACACACACACACACACACACAGACACACGCAGCACACACACACACACACACACACACACACACACAACCAACTTCAACAGCATCACAGCCTGGCAGATCATCAAAGACACAAACCATCCCCACAACAGCCTGTTCTCCCTGCTACCCTCAGGGAGGAGATACAGGGTTCCAAAAACACGCACAAATCGCTTGAGGAACAGTTTCTTCCCGCAGGCCACGAGACTCCTTAATATGCACAAATAGTGCAGTCGTACCGTACCATACTGCAGCTGCTACTATTACGGATGCCTAACGTTTAATTGTAAATTTAAGTGTATGTTTAATAAGGTGCCTAACGTTTAATTGTAAATTTAAGTGTATGTTTAATAAGGTACATGCTATTTGCACATGTATGTATAAAACGTCGAATTTGGAATGTCTGAACACGTCTAACGTATGCACATGACATGTGCACCTATGTGCAATGAATATGCCACTGTCGTATAAGCCACCGACTTGTCTTATTGCTTATAGATGCCTATTTCGTATTGCCTTATTGCTTATTGATGCCTATTTCTTATTGCCTATTACTTATTGCTTGTTGCCTATTTGTACTATGTCGTAAACGGAGTCCACTGCACAAGAATTTCACACGTGGTACTTGTACCATGGAGTGACAATAAAAATCTTGAATCTTGAATCTTGAATCATACCGTATGTCACTGACATGCACTAGCTACAAACACTGCCAGCCAGAATATTTTTAATAACGTAACGTTACCCTTGATGTGGTGATGTGGATAACTTCCTGGCCCATGACCATGCAATTTCCACGCCAAAAAGCATCCATCCCAGGTTTTCCACCAACTCCAACTTTAAATCAAAAAACGGGATTGATAATAATCCTAAAGAGTTTCCTCCTTGCAGTTACGTTCACGTTGTAGCTAGCCAGCCAAATAGGGAAGGCTGGCTTCATTGAACATGATGGTAGCGCTACTTAGCGTTAAATACATTACTTGCAGCTGTTTTTTCCTCCACTAAAACATGTCTTCCCACCTCCTGACTCCTTGGATCAGAAAACAATCCATAACGTTATATGATCAATACCTTGTTTGTATCGTCTAGATCATAAAATCACTGCTAAACATTTAGCGTTAGCAAAGTTGCTAAAGGCTGAGGTTATCTACTCCCCACCCGATTTATTGTCATAGCTAGCTAACGTTAACATCAGCCTCTTGCAATTATAAATTGGCTAATGTTACTCACTTATCTCAAATAACTGCATTCAAGACATCTCGGACTGCTGTAGCATTAGGTAGTCTCCAACTGCAGGGCAGAATCACCATTGTTAACAAAAGTAAAAAAGCTTGTCCACTCGTTTTTTTTAGAGACAAGTCAGTCACTAGCCAAAATTAGCGTTAGCTAGTTAGCTTGCCTTGTTCCTCTCTGATAAACAAAAATCCATTCAATAACGTTAACGCTATGTGTTGCTGTTTTGTTTGTTGTTTTTACCGTGGAGCCAAACCCACAGAGTTCCCATCCACTCCACAACATGCAAACCGGTAACATAAAGTTAAAAACATAGCATTTATGCTATGTAATGCTACACCCATGGCAGTTTCACATAAGCTGTGTTAAGTCGACAGCAGTGCCCGGATCTAGGTTACAGTAGGGAAGGGGTAGCCTACTGGCTAGCTACTGTCAGGCCTCCTGGACATGTAGCAGCCTTGAAGTGTGTTTCTACATCCCGTTACACACAGAATGAAAGCCACTAAATCCCCCATGATGCCATCAGTGAACTGAGCTCATGCTTTTACCACAACTTATTTAAAAAATAATATAAATAGGTATTCATATAACCTACCGTAAAATCCTGCTCACTTCTTAATATGGGAGAGGAGGGAGACAAGCTGCTGCTTCCAGAAAATTCCACTGGACTGAGGGGCCGGCGGGAAAATGAATGGACCAGGACATGGGCCAGAGTAGCCCAACCAGATGTCCAACCGCAAAATACCCCCTTAAAGCCCTCTTACCCAATCATATTGGGCTATGAGCAGCCCAAGAGTGTGTTTATAGTACCACAGCTAGCCCAGAATACTTTACCCATGTGAATAGACCAACTATATGTTTACACAAACAGCCCAGGAGTTTTTACTGTGTGTAACCAAATGTTTGTAATAGTAAAAATACATCGAAATTAGTTTTCCCTTTAATCACTGCAGGCTTTTCTTTGAAACAAAGCCCACTCTCCCCAATTTAGCCAAATGATTGGTTAGTGTTGACTCCATTTTGCATACTCACACCTACTGGTGAACAATTGCTTTCACATCTTGTTCTGAGCACTTTTGCCCATCCTGTTGAAGTTAGAATTGAATTCAGATGTTACAGTCTTCCTGCAAGTAAAAGCAATGTTGTGCCCCCTCAGAGATTTACATGACATAACCCCAGCCTACAGGACGTCGTGCCCTGTAAGAAAATTAGCATTTAGATTATTTGAAAGTTCTCCTCCCATTGTCCTGTGAAGTCTCAGAAATTCACATGACATGACAAGACAACATTGTGTAAATATAGTTCCTGTCTACATTTGCTTGAAACTTATCAGTTATTCATACTGTTGTTTTTTTCCCAGCAGGCACATTTCCTTGATAAATACTTATTATAATCTTTCTTTGGTCTCTTTTCCATGGTTGTCTACATAAGTTGTCTTACACCCAACGTCACCTCATCTCGGGCTCTTTCTGAAAAGTTAAAACCATCATTAGTACGCTTTCATAATGTACAATTTTCCTGGACACAACAACTGCATTCTCTCTTCCTCCCATGGTTCCGTTCCCTGAAACACACACAAAATATGTTAAACACAGCATAGATTTCCCACATTTCATTTATTCCTTAATTTTCTGTGCTCTCATTTTCTCCAGTTCAGCTGAGCTCCTTCTGAAATAAAATAACATAGTATTTTAATTACGTGTGACTTAATCGCGATAGACAATTCATTTTCTCTTCTTCTCAAACTTACAGCAAAGTTAAATATGGATCATCATAAAGCAGTGTAACACATTAACATACTAACAAAGGAATACTAACCCAAAGTGACCTCATCGGACATGAAGTTCACAATGTTGCTCAAATGTATAGCATCCATCTCTGTCTCTAATTTATATGGCAACATACATTGGAAGAATCTGAAATTCAACTCAAAATATGGATAGTGATATTACCATAATTAGACAATTCTGTGTTATTTATTCCCCAAACAAATTTTAATTTTGCTCTCCTCACTCAAACCCTCAAATCTTAACTTCTCAAAGTCTCATGCAATTGTTATTGTTCTCTACCCCCTCCTCTACTTCAAATGGTCTTAACTCTGTTTAGGAAGAGGGGGTGAGAGGCATTGTCACTATGTTAAATAACTCTAAGTCCTTTTAGTTTGAGCCATTCTGTGATGTTATTCTTGAAGGAGCCTGCACATTGTAAGGACACTCCCTTATCCGGTGGTCTTCACTTTTACAACAAGAGCATCCTGTCCTCTTCCCTTGGTTCTTTTGTCTTTGATCAGGCTCAGGCTGCCCTGCTATCACACCCCACCCCCCTCTTCTTCCATAATTGGAGCGGGGGTGGTCTACCTTCCTGTGAAGTCCCTCTCTCATATCTTTTGTTTCAATTTGCTCTGTATTTCTAAATACTCCAGTTATACTTATTTTCTCCTCTCCTGTCAATAATTCTGCACTCTCCTGTTTAATTATTTCTAATTGGCGCATAGCTTGGACTAAGAATTCCTCTCCTTGTCTTTTGGCAATCTGAGCAGCCCATAAATTGTAGGCTATTTCATGTTCCCTCCTAGCTTGGTCATCCTAGGTTTTAAGAGATAATTGTTCTAACACTGCATTTAATTTAGCTTTCTCAAAAGTGCCTATAGCTGGCCACAACCCCTTCGTCCAATAACACCACTCAGTTGTCCTTTCTACTGCCATGATTCCATGCAGATCCATCATTTGTTGGATAGGCAGGATTTCCTTATCTGGATTTCTCAACTCCATTTCTGAAAATTACACAAATAGGTTATTACACAGCAAAGTTTCCTCTAATTCTACTTTATTGTAACAAGTTGCTTATTTACTATACAGTTTCTAATCATGTGCTCTACTTCTAATCAAGTTGAGTAAAATATGTGTAGCTTTACCCTAGTAGTTTCATTCATTCACACAAAGACTACAATTCCCATTGTCCGTTTGAACTACATGCAAAATGGCCGACAGCCATGTGTTTCACAACTCAAACAACTTTTCATGCATTCCCTTATCACATTCACTATGACACAAGACGTACAATTTTCCCAATATATTATAATAGCTGTTACCTACTTGCGAACCAGCACTATTATTATCCGGTGCAATGGCGTACAGTTACCTGACTAAACGCCTTGTAACCTCGCAGAGCAGAAAATTATATTCTCTTAACAGAACCGCCGTAAATCAGCTGCTGGCTTATAAATTAATTCCCTAATTATTAAGCCTCAGCTAAGGATAGAAACTATTGATGGGGTGATAGTCAATTCTAACGCATGGGAATTAACTATATGATATCATTATTCCACCTCATTCCTCGATCTCATATTGAAATCTCTCAATAGTCAATGATTTTCTTTCAAACAAGCCGATTTAACAAACAACCGCGGTAGACAACACAGCCTTATGTAACAGATTCTGCTACTTATTGTTCATCCCAGCAACTGAATAGCACTTACATTTAGAAGCATCTTCCTATTAAATTTGTGCAACCACAATTGGTAAAGCGTCTCTTTTCATTTCAGTAATATGTAATTTCTCCCGAGCGCCACTATCTCAGAGCGGCCAGCTTCAAGCTTACCGTTTCTCACATAAACTCCCCTCAACGTTTTTACCCATACACTTGGATTTGCTAGCTAATTCAGTCACTGTATGACTAACGTACGTTTTATTCCTTATTGATTTATATAGCGCTATTTATTTTCCAACCGGGGGAAATCCGGTGATTTTAACGCTTAATGCTCCCCTTCCTCTAAGGTTTTACTGCGGTCTCATCTTATGAGTCGCCAATGTGACTTTCCCCTTTGTTCCTAAGCACATTAGTCACTGCTACTATTGTACTGAACAAAGGACGTTCCAACAACGAACAGTCTGGGAGACAATTCTCCTTCTTTCCTCTAAGGTTTTACTCTGTTATTTACCTCTGTGGGTACTCTCATCTCTCTCACTAGTAGGCCTACACAATACGCAGCAGAATCTCTGTTACATCAACAATATGGTTAGTTACCGAACTCAGTTACCTTATAATGTTTAAATGATTCCCACCTAGTGGTTCCTTGAGGCTCACAACGCTAATACCTTGCCTCTTAATCAAATTTTACAATAACAACATAGCGGCTTTTTTCCTTCCACGCTATTCTCTATGCTCTTTTAATCCTTCGGTAACCAATCAATTATTGGGCATAATTAACACACAACACACACTTAGACTTTTGCCTTTGTAATAATCAAATTACAACTCACCTTTTGGCTTTTGGCTTCCGTCTGCTCCTCGCCGGCCGGCTCTGCCCGTGTTGTTGTTGATTTTGCGCGCTACACAGGTACCAGTCCGACGTGAAACAAAAGGCCCAAAACACAGGCCCAAAGCCCGCTCAACTAAACCACTATAGTTCCCCCCTCGACCACGGGTTTCGGCAACCAAACTGTGGTGAGAAGTTTCGTTTTAACCTTTAAATAAGTCAATTTACTAGAGAGTAAATTGTAACATAGTTTATTTACAAAAACAAAAGTCCACACACGGATCCGGATCACTGCCTGCTCACACAACTTCCTGGAGATGGCAAATGACCCCTAACAAAGGGTCCTCTACTCCTTTATAACCTTTGGTCTAGGCTCCGCCCAGACACTGTGTCTGCAGTCCACAGCGCCCTCTATCTCCTTGGAGTAGTAATGAACATGGATTCAGATTTATTTATCTACACTCCTCATACCTCGTACGAAACTCCTTCATTTCTCATGCCTCGGACAAAACTCTGTCAGTCCTCACTCCTCGATTAGATTTTGATTTGATTTTGGTGGTCAAAGGTCAAAGTTCAAGGTCACTGTGCCCTCACGAACGCCAAATTCTAGCTCAGAAAAGCTTTGACGGATTTTAGCACATTTGGCACAAACGTCCACTTGTTTAATTGTTGTTGAGTCAGTGACCTTGAACTTTGACCTTTGACCACCAAAATCTAATCAGTACATCCTTGAGTCCAAGTGGATGTTTGAGGCAAATTCAAATAAATTCTGTCAAGGCAGTACTGAGATATCGCATTAACGAGCTAGAAAATGGCGTTCCTGAGGTCACAGTGACCTTGCACTTTGACCACCAAAATGTACATGGTACATGGTACAAGTTTGTGTTGATAGCAGGGACAATGGGATATTATATTCCAAAGGATATGGTACAGTAAGAACATGGTAATTCCATGGAAACAAACAAGGTTTCCTTTTACAGTACAGTCTAAGCCAGCGATCCTCAAAGTCCGTACTCCGGTCCGCATCCGGACCCAGATGCCATCCTATCCGGACCGAGCCCTATTAGTCTAGCAGAATGGGCCCTCAGATTTTGAGATACCCCTACCCGAGGTAGAACAAATGACAACAATGATTTTTCTCATCTTTAGGGTCTCCCATTAATGAAATTGATTGTTGTCAAAAAAAAAAATGGGGGAAAATATGTTTTTTTGGCTTCTTTAGAACTACCCCAATCCCTGAAAAAGAGCCAAATTAGGCCAGTCCGAATAGGGGAAAGGTGACAAAAAAGCCAATAACTTGAGAATGCTCACTCTTTTCCTCATCAGATTTGCTGAGGTATGAACCAGGTGGCTGCCCTACATCACCAAATAGTCAAAAAATGATTTACCTAAAAAGATAATGACTTATAGTCCTGTAAATATAGCTTTAGTTTAGGCGGAAATTGTACTTTGTGGTGATAGGAACATAGGACTCCATCACTTTTCTCTCATTTATCAGAAAAACTGAAATCCCTGAAAAATATACCATTACTGAATTGTCTAGGGTGCTATTGAACACTGACCAGTAGTTGTATGGAGATATCTGGTACAGTTCTATTGCAAATGAGATTTCTTTAGACATAGGCCTACTACCTCTTCACTGAAACAGTCAAATTATTGTATGTTATTCTGAATGGGGAATAAGTGGCATAAAAGCCTATAACTTGGGAATGCTCACTCTTTTCCTCGTCAGATTTGCTGAGGTATGAACCAGGTGGCTGCCCTACATCACCAAATAGTCAAAAAATGATTTACCTAAAAAGATAATGAATTATAGTCCTGTAAACATAATAATAATACATTTTATTTGGTGACACCTTTCAAAACACCCAAGGTCATTGTACAGTGCATAAAAGAGACATGACATTCTAAAATATCACACATAAAAACAAGCATTGCAAACACCAGCATCATTAAAATATGACAAGCGTAGATATAAGAAAAGACAGGAGATACACACGGCAGGCGAATAACAGATTGAGTACTGTATATGATTTAAGGTAGTAGGCCAATTTGAACAGGTGGGTTTTGAGGTGGGATTTGAATGTGGTGATGGAGTCAGATTGTTGGATGTGTGATGGCAACGAGTTCCAGAGTCTGGGTGCAGAGCAGCTGAAGGCCCTAGCACCCATGGTACTGAGGCGAGGGAGGCGGGACAGTCAGGAGGCCAGCTGAGGAAGAGCGTAGGGAGCGGGAAGGGGTGTATTCCTGGAGGAGGTCAGAGAGATGGGTGGGTGCTAGGTTGTGTAGGGCTTTGTAAGTGAGCAGAAGGTTTTTGAAGTCAATCCGGTAGTGAATGGGAAGCCAGTGGAGTTGAATGAGGACAGGGGTGAGGTGGTCAGATGATTTAGTGCGGGTGATGATCCAGGCATTTGGAGTCTGTTGAGCAATTTGGTGGGTAGGCCAGAGAGAAGAGAGCTGCAGTAATTAATCTGGGATGTAACGTGGATCAGGATGAGGACTTTGGTGCTGTGTTGGGACAGGGATGGGCGGAGTCTGGAGATGTTGCGGATGTGGAAGAAAGCAGACCGGGTGATGTTTTTTATGTGGGGTGCAAAGGAAAGGGTGCTGTCCAGAATGACGCGGAGGCTCTTGACTTGGGTGGAGAAGGGAACAGGGAAGCTGTCAATGATGATGTTTGGGGCAGTGGTGTTTTGAGCTTTGGAGAGGATGTTTTTGGAGCCGATGAGCAAGGCCTCGGTTTTACTGGCATTTAACTTCAGGAAGTTCCTGCTCCTCCAGCTCCTGATGTCCTGGAGGCAGGCGGTGAGGGAGGTGGGAGGAAGAGTGGTGGTGGGTTTGGTGGAGATATAGACCTGGGTATCATCGACGTAGCAGTGAAACTGAACACCATAGTGTCGGAGGATTTTACCCAGGGGGAGGAGGTAGGTGATGAATAGGAGTGGACCCAATACTGACCCCTGGGTCAAATGGCAGAACACCCGGACGAGTGGTTCCCTAGTTGGACAAACTGTTGTCTGTCGGGAGGTAGGATGCAAACCAGGAAAGTGCAACACCAGTGATTCCAGTGTTCGCCAGGTGCTCCACAAGTAGTGGGTGGGAGATGGTATCGAAAGCAGTGGAGAGGTCAAGGAGGATGAGGATGGTGAGGATTCCAGAGTCAGAGGAAGTCATTATTTATTTTTAACAGGGCTGTTTCAGTGCTGTGATTAGGGCGGAAATCATATTGAAATGGTTTGTGGAGGTTGTTTGAGTCGAGGTGGGACTGGAGTTGGGCGGCAACCACCCTCTCAAGAGTTTTGGAGATGAAGGGGATGTTGGAGTTGGGACGGTATAGTGTTTGAGGTCAGATGGGTACTGTGGCCTATAAGTTAAGAATGCTCACTCTGATGATCATCATATTTGGAGAGGGAAATACCAGGTGGCTGAACTACATCACCAAATAGTCAGAATGTGGGGAACCCAATAAAATAAAGTTGATCTAAATTACAAGCCTCTAAAACATAGAAATACAAGGTGTAAATATTGGAAGTTTTATTGAAACTGGAACATTCATCCAAACTATAAATCAGTAGTATCTCCTGTCTTGACATGATGGAATAATACAAGTATAATAGTAATCATAATACATTTGTTTTATGGTAGCCCCAAATCTCAGTGCTTCATTTCATTTCATGAACAAAAACAGGAGAACAGACTAGAAAAAAAAACTGCTCATTTGACCAGGTATATGGACACGTGTTTCACAGCCAAAGTCCAAATATCCAAATATGAAATACAGTATCAGCCCTTTGTTGAACGTATTATGACCGTACCAGATTATTGTGCCAGTGTTTGGGAGTCTGGGGGGTGCCATGGCACGAGTCCGATACCTCACGAGTCCGACACCTCACGAGTCCGAAAAAAGAGGCTAACTTCCCCCAGACCCTAACCCAAAACCTAACCTCTCCCACCCCCACGCCTAAACCTAACCTCCCCCAGACCCTAACCCAAAACCTAACCTCTCCCACCCCCACGCCTAAACCTAACCTCCCCCAGACCCTAACCCAAAACCATGAGGTGTCGGACTCGTGAGGTATCGGACTCGTGAGGTATCGGACTAGGGGGCAGTCCCCGTCTGGGGCACATTCACAACCTTATACTCCATGGACTGCAATTGTAAGGCTTGCAAAAGACTGATGCAAACAAACTGTCTAAATATTGCTCAGTCTGTAGGCAGCCTGTCTATCTGGAGACAATCATGTTTAATATATCCTTAGTATCATTGTCCATTTGTCAGATTAAGCTATCACAATGTAAAAAAAAATCCTCTTCTGTGTATCATATTGTAACCTTTTTCCGAAGTATTTGGATGTTTCATTGTTGCTGCGCGTACATAAGATGTGTTTCAGTGAGAGGTCAAGTATATAGATACTAGAATGTCAAATGTCAGGTTCCTCAGATGTTTGGGGACACATTTTGACATTCTGCACAGCAGGTGCCGAACTCCGTACAGGGGAGGCCAACAGAGAGGCACTGGCACTTTCCACTCTTTTAACAGTTTGGATCTTTGCAATACAAGTGAGTAATGTCTCTCACTTCTGTAGGTGCTGGGGGTTTCCTAAATAGGACTGGTTTAATGGCTCCATCTCTGACAATCCATCCCTTGCCGATAGGACTCCATAACAGGGGTTTGGGCATGTGACTGTGACACCATATCGCTGTCTGATACATTGCTCTTTGCACATGTTGTGCAAATGCATCCTCTGTTGGTGGCAAATTTGCAGAGGCTGCATATGTTGTTGATGCAATTATGAACCTCAGTTCATCCAAGTTTGTGCACATCAGTCCATTTTCCTTTTTATTTTTTCCGTAAAGCAGAAGTGCAAATTCTCTTGCGACTGGCAAAGACTCTTCCAAGCTGGCAGAGTCCAAAATGGGCCAGATCTTTGAGCTCACTGAGATGGGTCTTGAGTTTGGTGAATGCTGTTGTCTTTCCTATTCTGTACAAACCACTTGTTGTGTCACAGCCAGTGAGTGCATGACATGCTGGTAGACAGCAAGAGCAATGTATCAGACACTGATATGGTTTCACAGTCACATGCCCAAACCCCTGTTATGGAGTCCTATCATCAAGGGATGGATTGCCAGAGATGGAGCCAACCAGCTCTATTTAGGAAACCCCCCAGCACCTACAGAAGTGAGAGACATTACTAACTTGTATTGCAAAGATCCAAACTGTGGAGAGAGTGGAAAGTGCCAGTGCTTCTCTGTTGGCCTTCCAACATCTTATGCGCAGCAACAATGAAATATCCAAATACTTCGGAAAAAGCTTACAATATGATACACAGAAGAGGAAAGAATGTAACATTGTGATAGCTTAATCTGACAAATGGACAATGATACTAAGGATGCAGTATATTAAACATGATCGTCTCCAGATAGACAGGCTGCCTCCAGACTGAACAATATTTAGACAGTTTTGTTTGCATCAGTATTTTGCAATCCTTACAATTGCAGTAAATGGAGTATAAGGTTGTGAATGTGCCCCAGACTCCCAAACACTGGCACAATAATGTGGTAGGGTCATAATACGTTCAACAAAGGCCTGATACTGTATTTCATATTTGGATATTTGGACTTTGGCTGTGAAAAAAGTGTCCATATACCTGGACAAATAAGCAGCCACTTTTTATTTCTCTGTTCTGTTTTATTTTTGCCTTGGTTATTTTGTTTGCTAGTCCGTTTTTGTGATTGTGTATTATGTATTATGATTACTATTATACTTGGATTAATGTTCCAGTTTCAATCAAACTTCCAATATTTACAGCTTGTTATTTCTGTTTTATGGTAATGGTAAATGGCTTGCATTTATATAGCGGTTTTATTTAAAGCGCTTTACAATCAGTAGGTACATTCACCTATTCATGCACCGGGGCGGCTTTAGCTCAGGAGGTAGAGCGGGTCAGCCAATGACGCAAGGGTTGGCGGTTCGATCCCCGCTCCCTCCCAGCTGCTGTCGCTGTGTCCTTGGGCAAGACACCTTTAACCCTCCTTGCTCCCGGCCTGATCGGTGTATGAATGGGTGAATGTAGACTATCTACTGATTGTAAAGCGCTTTGGATAAAAGCGCTATATAAATGCAGGCCATTTGTCATTTACCACCGATGGCGGCAGGTTAGGGTGCTGGCACACCATCAGGAGCAATTTGGGGTTCAGTATCTTGACCAAGGACATGCAGACTGGAGGAGGTGGGAATTGAACCACCGACCTCTTTGATCCAAAACGATTAGTGGACGACCCGCTCTACCTCCTGAGCTACAGCCGCTCCAGGTGGCTTGTAATTTAGATCATCTTTATTTTATTGGGTTACTCACATTCTGACTATTTGGTGATGTAGTTCAGCCACCTGGTATTTCCATCTCCAAATATGATGACCATCAGAGTGAGCATTCTTAACTTATAGACTATTATGCCAGTGACCTAATTTGACTGTTTCAGAGAAGAGGTAGTAGGCCTATGTCTAAAGAAATCTCATTTGCAATACAACTGTACCAGATATCTCCATACAGCTACTGGTCAGTGTTCAATAGCACCCTAGACAACTCCGTAATGGTATATTTTTCAGGGATTTCAGTTTTTCTGATAAATGAGAGAAGTGATGGAGTCCTATGTTCCTATCACCACAAATTACAATTTCCGCCTAAACTAAAGCTATATTTACAGGACTATAATTCATTATCTTTTTAGGTAAATCATTTTTTGACTATTTGGTGATGTAGGGCAGCCACCTGGTTCATACCTCAGCAAATCTGACGAGGAAAAGAGTGAGCATTCCCAAGTTATAGGCTTTTATGCCACTTATTCCCCATTCAGAATAACATACAATCATTTGACTGTTTCAGTGAAGAGGTAGTAGGCCTATGTCTAAAGAAATCTCATTTGCAATAGAACTGTACCAGATATCTCCATACAACTACTGGTCAGTGTTCAATAGCACCCTAGACAATTCAGTAATGGTATATTTTTCAGGGATTTCAGTTTTTCTGATAAATGAGAGAAAAGTGATGGAGTCCTATGTTCCTATCACCACAAATTACAATTTCCGCCTAAACTAAAGCTATATTTACAGGACTATAATTCATTATCTTTTTAGGTAAATCATTTTTTGACTATTTGGTGATGTAGGGCAGCCACCTGGTTCATACCTCAGCAAATCTGATGAGGAAAAGAGTGAGCATTCTCAAGTTATTGGCTTTTTTGTCACCTTTCCCCTATTCGGACTGGCCTAATTTGGCTCTTTTTCAGGGATTGGGGTAGTTCTTAAGAACAGCCAAAAAAACATCTTTTCCCCCAATTTTTTTTTTGACAACAATCAATTTCATTAATGGGAGACCCTAAAGATAAGAAAAATCATTGTTGTCATTTGTTCTACCTCGGGTAGGGGTATCTCAAAAACTAAAGCCTTTTTTGAGGACTTGCTGCTAGACTATATAACCTACAAATCACTGAATAGTTACATTTTCACGGAGCGTTTCTATTTTAACCGGCACATGCTTTTCTAGCCTTTACGGTATTGGATTATCTGTCAGGAAGCTCACAGACCAATGCATGCGTTGTAAATCATCACACGTGATGCTACTCAGCCAATCAACAAGCGAATCGATTCTGCCTGCTGCTGCTGCGGGAGAGTTGACACACGGACGGAGGAAAGGCGAGACTGAGAAATGCGAGAAAAGTAACTTCACATCGCGTGCTCAAAAGAAACGGGTAGACCGCGAAAACAAAGCTTTAGTTTGAATCCAGAGCAGGCAGACTCATGTTCATTCATTGGTCTCACGAGCAGTTCAAAACCAGTATGTCTCGTGATGCGATCCTGACCAGCTGTCTGTGGAAGCGCCACACATGAGCAAACACACACACACTCAAATCCAGGGCACAGGCACACACACATTCACTGCCCAATGGCATGCGAAGTTTGCATTGCGAGCGACCGATAGATAGAAAGACAGACAGACAGACAGACAAACAGACAGAGTGGGAGCTCACTTCTATCAAGAGAAAAGGAGGTTTGTTGGCTGAGAGCCTGACTGATAAAATGTGAAATGGAGTTAAGAAAAGGAAGAAAAGGGGGAACTTATTTTTCTAAAATGAAAAGCACACATTTTTCCAAAGCACTCTGTTGTGTTATTTCTAAATGCAGCCATTATTTTACTTGAAATGAGAAAATAACGTATTTATTATTAGTGTAGGCTAGTTATTTATAATTAATCCAGTTAAATATGAAAACTGTAAATAAACATTGTTGATTTTTATTTTGATTAACAGTCAGTCATTGACTACATACAGACATTGTACCATTAGGCTACTGCAATCATTGAAGTTGCCTAAGTTCAATGGCACTGAATCATAACGCAAGCTCAATGTTCCGGACCTTCGCTTGAGGAAATTCTTTCTATCTGGACCTCTTTGAATTTTAATTGAGTGCCCCTGGTCTAAGCTTACTTAGGGTGTATTCACACCTATCTCGTTTGGAGCAGTTGTTCCGAAACAGAGAGCGTTTTGCCCCTTGGTGCAGTTCGTTTGGGAGAGTGTGAACACAGCAATCGCACTCGGATGCGGGACAAAACAAGCAGACCATGATCACCAAGAAAGGGTGGTCTCGGTCTGCTTCCAAACGAACTCTGGTGCGGTTCGTTTGTGGTGAGAACGTGATCCAACCTCGATCCGACACAACTGCAGGAAACAGTGCATATAAACCAGCTGCCGGAGTCAGCTGCACTGTGCGTAATGGCCTGAAGAACAAGCATTTTTATAGTTTAAAAACAACATCTTCATTCTTCAGATCCTGTTTTGGCGACTTGTGAAACTAGCGTTTGCATGGATACATTTAGGGGGAATTTTTGCATCATCACATCAGCAGTTTGAATTCGACCAACAGCAACTTACCTCTGGTCTCCATTAAATAAATGAAAACAAGTCGTGGTAATCAGAGCCAGCCTTCTTTGTGATGAGATTGTCTGGTTCAATCAGACAATCAGACTGATTACATGTCTTCCTCAAAATGTCCGTAGGCTATTATTAAATTATTTATTAATATTTTATTCCTGACAGGACAGGTGTTCATATAATCCTCTGAAGTCTCTGTGATAGTAATAGCAGAAGTTGTGAGGGTCTTTGATCTTCTATCTCCAAATTCCCGATATAGCCTAAATAAATGAATAAATAAATAAATAACTTTCTCCCTCTCTCTCTCCCGATCCCTCCCTCTTTCTATCTCTCTATGGAGCTTATTGGGTAGCTTATTGGGTAGCATATGTCCTGTGTGACAGTCGCTTTGTAGTTGTAGTACATAGTCACAAATGTGACAGGCTCTGGTAATTACAGTACAATCTCGCCGAGGTCATTTTTCTGTTTTTTTGCAGATTATGAAACTACAGACTGTAAGCTTGCAAATAATGTGTCACACATCAAAATCTGAAAATAATTGAATAAGATCTGCTTATTTGAATGTTTGTACACCTCAAATCAAGTTTCCTAGAAAATCAGCCTGAAAGGTGAGTACTTCTCAGCCTGGGCCAGCCAGATAATGGGGGGAGTGAACAATAGCTGCTCATTTACATTAAACACTCCCCATGCACTCCCGAGCCACTTCTTAACATGCAGTGGAATCCGTATTATAACCTGCTCCTAGTCGGTTGGCCTGCATGTTAAACAACAATTAGCCGGCCTACGCGCACTCCCGCGAGTCCGTATCTTATTCACCTCGGCCGCCGGTGTAAGATCCGCTTCCACGCAAGCGCAGCTGCTGTTAAACAGTGGCAGGTCATTATCCGCAGATCCGTCTTGAGTGGGCGGGTGTGGCTCTTCGTGACTCACTTCACTTCACTTCACGTTCACTAGTTTATTAATTAATGAATCGTTCGGGCAATCGCTTATATCAACGAGCAAACACGGTTTCCTCAAGTGCTGTAAACGGCTTTGAATTGTTTGGTAGAGCTAGGGATCCCAACGCGCTTCGGCTATGCAGGCAGGCAGGTCCATCACACCGAGGAGAGGAGACAGCTTACTGCTGCGCTGCTGATCCATGTCAGAAAAAGTGAGACATAGGCCTAGTGATCAATCAATCAAATCAATCACGCTCATTTTTGGCACATTGCCACCCCTCGTTGTGGGAATGGACTCCGTTAAAACGGCATGTTTTTGAAGTCTCCAGATTTGTCGCTAACGTGTGAGGCAGCCATTTGAGGCAGGCAGTGTTGTGTGACTGTGCGTCCACACTGCAGAGAAGATAGGAGCTGACTGACTGATAGCCTATATCGAGACATATAGGCTAGGCCTAACTTTTGTGGGGAGAAATACATTTAAAACTAGTCAGATATGACTTGAATGCCACTTGTAAAATAAATCACCCACAGTGATTGACGACGGTGCGACCACTATTTTGACTGCCTCATTTTTGGCACAATGCCAGGAATGGACCCTCTGTTAAAACGGCATGTTTTTGAATGGAGTTTGGTTACAAATTCGCTAAAGCTGTTTCCTATCACATTTCTTGTTATCGATACATGCTAGCGCCATTCCCCCCCCCGCCCACGGCTCATATCCAGTTGTTTCTAAACAAAGACCCCTCATGTTTAAAAAGGTAAAACCTGAAAATATCCTGCTCTCTCTAGCCTGACATGATCCAGACTTCATGTTTAACTCATTGAGTGCCAATGACGACAATCGTCGTCAATTCAAATAGTAACGTAGAGTGCCAATGACGACGATTGTCGTCAATTGCGTTTTTTGACGGTGGGACGTGGATCAAAGCCTGATGCATCTCCTGTACAAATATGGGGGATGTTGAATGTGTAAAAGCTATTTTACGGACCCATTAGGTGGCGACAGTGCTCTCCAGATTAGAGAAAGGTGAGGAAAAAAACAGAAGAAGCCGTGGGGACACGGAAACAGCATCGGTATGCATCGATATGCATGAAGCATTACGTTAGCTGTGCCTGTAAACAGCAGCCAATCTGCTGCCACAATTGAGCCCCTCCGTCTCCGCTGCGATAGCTCCTCCACATGATTAGTTGTGGAGTTGTTATTATTCTCAGTTGGAAGCGCTGGGAGCCAGCGACAAAAACGGCGGAACGCTGTGAAAAAGCTGGGTTTTCAGTGCAGAGCAAACGCAGCAGAGAGCCACTAGAGCCACCAGAGACACACCCACGGAGGAGGGGTTTGCAGTTGAGGGGGGTGGGGCACGCAGGGCAGCATACTGTACAACACTGACCCAGACAGCAGGCTCGATGGACAGATTGGTTGGCAAACAGAAGCTAGAATATCTGATGCCCACCAGCAGTAAATCAAGACCAGCAAGAAGGTGTAGGGTCTGCGCACGCAGGGGCCAGCGCTGCTGGTTGCAGCTAAAAAATATTATTTTGCCAAACAAAATTCCTTTGTTTTCGCTATTTTATTGAAGGAAATTATTTTTGAGGTGTCACTACATCAGAAAATATTAGCTTCAGATTCAGTGATGTGCTTGAAATGCTTCATTTCACAAAAGGCTCATTATCTCAGCTTCTAATTTGAAACGTCTGTTTTTGTCTTCTACTGCTGATAGCTAAAGAACGGAAAATGATATGAATAAACTTTTTTTTGCTGATGATACAATAGAGTCTCATCGTTCTTTGGGCGTGTTCGGTGTTTACATAGTCATATCACACAATATTCTGTGGGCCTCGAGAAATCACTGAAAACGCTCTGAAAGGGCTGGCACTGGGAGCATCCGTTTTCCAAAAGTGGCTGGCACTCAATGAGTTAAAAGGCACTCAGCTGTCATCTGTCACAGGTCCCCAGCAAAAAGGGGGATACTTATTTTCACTATAATTCCATCCACAAGTAACATAATGATAGAATGTAGGACTATTTTGGTCATGGGTTTCATAGACTTTCTGTAATAAAACATCTAAAAGCAAAACTCTTATCAAAGGGCGATCCGTGGTCAAAATTGTTTCATTAGGCCTATATTACATTACATTACGTCATTTGGCAGACGCTTTTATCCAAAGCGACTTACAATAACACATTTTTGTCAGCAATAGAGCAATCAACTATGGAGCACAGTCTATGACAACTACAAATTCTGAAGGAACAGTGGTACAAGTTTAGTTTAGGTTAGTAGTTTTTTTTTTTTTTTTTTTTTTAGAAAGAGAGAGAAAGAAGTTAGATCAGTTTCAGTTTAGGGAAAAAGTTTTGAGAGCCACTGTCTTTAGTGACCTTGACTTTAAAGTTGCAAGTAAGCAGCAGATGTAACCGTTCAAGTGAATTTATGTCATATTCATGGTAAACACGAGCCCTCTTGCACGCAGCAACACAAACCGTCTTAATGTTACTTTTAGTAGCGTAGAGTGAGCATTGATAAGAAGCGTCAACTAGTCCATTGTTCCATTGCAACAGCGCACAAGAGACCCGCCATTTTGGGGCGCAACAAGCCTCTATTGTCCCCGTTTTCCGTGCCACAATGGCCACGCTGCTGTCGTAAAAGGTTGCTTCTTTCCTTCAATACTCTTCATTACTGTTCGACGATACACACAATCTGAACGCGATACTAAAACCCACGCACATTCAACCATAACTAGCGTTAGATGGTCGCCCAGTCCCAAAAACAGAAACAAGACATAACGATAGTTAGGGATCATGATTAAACTCACCTAGGACTAGGTGAGGAAAAGCCAGAGATGTTCCACTTCCTGCATCAGTAAATGCTGTTAGTGTTGTCTACAAGTGTGTCTGCGTTATGTCGGTCTTGTGAATAAAATCTGTCGTTCCTCCATGTTGTCAGATGAAGTGGCACTCGTCTTGCAGATAAAGTTTCAATAATTTTAATCCACAGACTGTCCTCTCCCGTGGGGCTCCTTTTGTCTCTCGACTTGTAAACATGGGGGCTGCTCCCCGCCCCCATGAAACACGCTGAATTCTATTGTGTCTGGCTGATTGGCCGACACTCCGAACAATAGAAGAGATTTCACTTGCAAGGACCACACCACAACAATATATCTTTTCGAAGTTTAATGAAGATTGAGATGTGTATGTGTTGAAGATTGAAATGTGTATGTGTTGAGGTGCAGGTAAGGGTGCATGGATATGTCGTCCGTTGACATCTGTCTGGTCTGGGAGGAGGAACTGAAGACCGGGCAGAGAGAGACTCAGCGTTGCGGGTTCCGTCTCAGCATGAGCTGCCCGAGCGGATTGCTTCTCAGGCGTGTTTACGTCTGAGCTGATTTCAGACCCCCAAAAGAGTTGAATTTAGAAAGAGCTAAGTTGAGCGTGAGCTTGACAAAGATCATTGACGTTGCCCAATGGTATGCTTGAGATGACCAGCGGCCATGAACCTGAATGGTTTGGTCCGAGATATTCAGTCTGCGACTGTAGAAGGAATTGCTTGAATAGAAGATATAGAAATTGTTCAGAATATATACAGAGAACTTGGTGTAGCTTCTGGACCCAGAATTGAGTGGCCACTCTTCCTGTTTTGGTAAAGAGTGGGTCTTGAGGTGATGCTTGCAGCGTACCTGAAGCGGAAATAATTAGTCAGTGCCTTGTGTTGCTAAGATAGGTGTAGAAGCAGAAGTAGAGGGAAAGAAATTCCATGCTGATCTGTTGCTCCTATGGAGCATGAAGATGAAGTCTGAAGTGTGAATAGTTATGACCGAAAGATGGGATGAGGAAAGACCATAGGCTGGTGAAGTCAGATTAATCCGGCGCTCCCCGGCAGCCGAAAGCAAGCGAAACATGGATCATAGGAAATATGATGCCTGAATGTAGGGAACTGGTGCAGAGGCTGAGAGGTCAGAAGAGAGTGGTGAGTGAGGCTGTTTAAGATAGCTTCTTGCAAAGCTTTGGAGAGGTTTTCTAGCTGAGGAGCTAGTTGAATGACAGCTGTTTCAGAGGCCAAGTGTCTAAATTTCTGTTAAGAGAATTGAGGCGATGAATCAGTGATGCTGTTGTAGTATAGGATGAACTGGCCGGGGTTAAGGCAAGAAAATATTTGAAGCGGAAAGTCCGGGAGGAAATGAGTGCCATGTATTGAATTAGTACTATATTAATTTATGACTGCTCTACGCCTGAAGCATGCCTGAGAAGCTATGAACTAGTGTTGAGCCGAGATCAAGGCGATGAATGAATGAATGAATGAATTTTATTTTGGATAATGCAGACATATATATCCAAGGGATAACATGAAAAGTGTGTACACTTATTTCCATCATGGTCCCTGATCTTTAAGAACATGACATACAGTAACATAAGAGTATCAGATAAAACAATACAACTCAGACAAGGGATAAACAAAACTTGAGATTAAAACAACCATACCATAAAACAACGATAGAAACAATAAGACAATAAAACAATAAAACAATAAAAGGAACTAGAAATTAAAACACATACCATAAAACAACGGGGGACTCTACTCGTATTTTATCCTAGTTTACTCATCAAGAATTTTTTCAAAAGGTTTTTAAAACCATTCAGGGACTTTGCTAGCCTGATTTCGTTGGGGATTTTGTTACACTCTTCCCCCCCAGAATAGAGGAACGTGCTTCTTCCTACTTTGCTCTTCAAATTGGGCAATTTCAGATCTGCTACACTGGCTCTTGTGTTCCGACTATGGATGTCCCGGACATATTGGAAGTACTTGTTGAAGTAATTGGGGCAACGGTCATGTAATATTTTATAAACCATGACAAGTTTCAGCTGTTGGACTCTGTTTTCAACTGGGAGCCAATTCAACTCTTTGAAGTGGGATGGGCCAATGTGCGTTCTTGGGCTGAGGCCAAGGATGACCCTCATGAGTTTGTTTTGGGCTTTTTGGAGTTTGTCTTTTGATGTTTTTGTTATGCCACTGTACCAGTATAAACAGGTGTAGTCATAGTGGCATTGAATTAAGGACGTAGCTAAAGTCCTCATTGTCTTCGTGTCCAGGAACTTGGATATTCTTGCTAAATATTTAGTCTTTGCATGAATTTTACCTGTGACGGAGAGGGCCATAGCTTCACTCTTCATACACTGATCAAGTTGACTTCCTAGATACGTTACACAATCCTTATCCTGTAACATGACACCCTTACATTCTACCGAGACACTGGGTTTGTTCCTTAGTTTAAACTGTGAACCAAAAACAACATTCAGACTTTCCAATATGCAGAGACAGTTTGTTGTCACATAGCCAGCTGCTTACTTTTTGAAGCTGATCGCTCAGAGATGTTCTGACTGCTTCCAGGTAGTCTCCAGTTACCAGCAGAGCGGAATCATCCGCGTACAGAAATAAAGGACAAGTACATGCAGCCTCCATGTCGTTTATATACAGTAAAAATACTAAAGGGCCGATTATGCTGCCCTGGGGGACCCCGCAAGTAAGGACCATGGGTTCTGATAGAATGCCCCCTACTGCCACCACTTGTGTCCTACCCCTAAGGTATGCTTTTATAAGCAGCAGGGCCTCTTTGCTAAATCCCATAGCTTTTAATTTATACAGCAGTATGCGGTGGTTTACCGTGTCGAATGCCTTTTGCAGGTCGAGCATTGCCATACCACAGTATTTTCCACAATCTATTTCCCTTTTAATGAAGTCGGTTAAGTAGACCAGGCACGTCTCTGTAGAATGGGACTGCCGAAAACCAGATTGAAACTCAAAAATAATGTTACATCGATTTACATAGGTCAAGATCTGTTCATACAATACCTTCTCCAGGATTTTGCTAAGTATACAAAGAATAGACACAGGCCTGTAATTGCTTCGGTCTACCTTGCTGCCCTTTTTGTAAAGAGCAGTTACCTTGGCTTTTTTGGTCTCGTTTGGGATTACAGATTGGGATATTGACAGGTTGATAATGTGTGTTACATATGGTGTTATCACTTCTGCCGCATCCTTTAAGAACTTCGCTGGAATGGCATCTAAACCAGTAGCTTTAATCAGATCTAGGTCCTTAAGAAGTTTAAAAGTGGTCGCATCCGTTATATGAGTAAAGGAGAACTGCCCCTCAACTATTCCCCTAGACTCATAGTAGTTAACCACGTGTGGTTCCCCAAACTCTCCTGTACCAGTTCTGATTCTGTGCAAGAAATGCATGATGGCTGGAAGACTAGATCAATCGTTGTTTAGGATTTCTAGGACTGCTGAGTTATGAGATTGGATGAGTATGGACTTCCTAGACCCAACATGCCCCCAAAGAATGGCAGATAAGCGATGATAATTGCGACTGAAGGAAAGCGAGACTGGGTCAAAAGATTTGACCTCTGCATCTGTCTGTGGCTGATAGAACTCTGTCTACGGCAGCTGAAGAAGAACCTGCATGCTGTGTAGTAGCTGACGGGAGTGCACTGTGGCTGATCTAGCAAGCTGCATAGAGAATGAGTTGCACTCTAGTGCAGTTACTGAAGAAGCTAAATGCATCTACCGTAGCCGATGGATTAAACTGCGCTCTAGCCATGACTGATGAGCCAACTGCTTCTGCCGCAGCCGATAGAGACCAAGTTGCACTCTAGTGCGGTGGCTGATGAAACTAACTGCGTCTGCCATCTGCAGTAGGTGATGAAGTGAATTGCACTCCGCAATGGCTGATGAAGCCTTCTTTGTCTACGGCAGCTGATGGAGTGATCAGCACTCTGCAGTAGCTGGTGAAATGAACTGCTCTGTATAGTGACGGATGGATTTAACAGTGTCTGTTGCAGCTGATGGAGTGAACCTTACAGTAGCTGGAGAAGCTAACTGTGTGCTACAACTGATGCAATTGAATTATGCTCTATGCAGTGGTTGACGAAGCTGTTTCTGCAGCATCTGATGGAGTGAACTACACTCTGTGGCTGATGAAGCCAAGTGATTTGCACTCCATGCAGTGGCTTATGGGAATAACTGTCTGCAGTAGCTGATGAGTGAACCGTACTCTGTGCAATAGATGAAGCTAACTGTGTGCAATAACTGAGTTAACTGCACATGGAGGTTATTGAAGCGAACTGCGTATGCAGCAGCTGTAACTGAACCCCTGTGCAATGGGGGATGAACCAACTACGTCTGTGGCGGCTGTTAGAGAGTTTTGAACTTTTTTTTTTTTTTTTTTTTAACAGAGGACAAATAGCCACTACAGAGTGAACTGCATTCTGTGCAGCGGCTGATAGATTGAACTGGCTGATGAAGCGAACTGCATGCGCAGCAGCTGATACAATGAACTGGCTGATGAAGCGAACTGCGTCTGCATCGGTTGATGGAGAGAATTGGACTCTGTGCAATGGCTGATAAGCGAACTGTGTGTGCAGCAGGTGATAGAGTGAGTGAGCTGGCTGATGAAGTGAACTGCATCTGCAGCAGCTGATAGAGTGAACATGCTGATGACGCGAACTGCGTCTGCAGTGACTGATAAGAGTGAGCTGGCTGACAAGGTGAACTGCATCTGCAGCGGTTGATAGAGTGAACTGCATTTTGTGCAGTGGCTGATGAAGCTGACTGCATCTGCAGCAGCTGATAGATTGGCTGACAAAGTGAACTGCGTCTGCAGCAGTTGATAGAGTGAACTGCATTTTGTGCAGTGGCTGATGAAGCTAACTGCATCTGCAGCAGCTGATAGAGTAAACTGACTGATAAAGCGAACTGCATCTGTAGCAACTGAAATAGTGAACTGCGGTCTGTGCATTGGCTGATGACGCGAACTGCGTCTGCAGCGGCTGATAGAGTGAACATGCTGATGAAGCAAACTGCGTCTGCAGTGACTGATAAGAATGAACTGGCTGACAAAGTGAACTGTGTCTGCAGCGGTTGATAGAGTGAACTGCATTTTGTGCAGTGGCTGATGAAGCTGACTGCATCTGCAGCAGCTGATAGAGTAAACTGACTGATAAAGCAAACTGCGTCTGTAGCAACTGAAACAGTGAACTGCGGTCTGTGCATTGGCTGATGAAGCGACTGCGACTGCAGCAGCTGATAGAGGGAACTGAGTGTGGAGGGATGGAGGGAGCTTGTGGTGTTAGTCAAGATTCAACACAGGTTGCAGAGCTAGGCTTCCTTTCGCCCCTGTCCTCACTCCTATGGAGTTATGAGGGGATGAGGGGATGAAGGGATGAGGGGATGAAGGGATGAGGGGGTGAAGCGAACAGTGCTCTGAGCTGCAGCGAGTGAAGCAGGCAGACTGTGCAACAACAGGCAGAGCCAGCAGGATGAAGTGATGAAGCTCCCTGGGTGGGTGACGCTGCTGTGGAGTGTTAAGTATTAGCACAAGACAACCACAATGTTTGGGTGTTGGGGAAGGGATGGGGTAGGGAGGAGGTGGGGATGGGCGTGAGGATAGACAAGTTTGAAAAGAAGGAAGAGGCTGAGACTGAATAGTCTGTGGCCCGATTTTAGTCTGTGGCCGGACTCCTTGGGTTAATAGCCAGGCTGCTGCCATATGGCCCTGGAAGAAAAGGAGGAACAGAAGCCATGTTGCTGTGATCGGCTGAAGCGAGGGTAGAGGAAATGGATGATGGATGGTAGGCTGTACATGTGCACAGGGAGTTTGTGAAGCCTGAGACACAGGCTGAATATCATGTTTTGTTTGAAGTAAAACATGATCATTGTTGAGAAAGAGAGAAGTACTTGCCTAAGTACTTGTGACTATCTGTCTATGTTGAACTTATGCAGACAGAAACCAGAATTGTTGTTGTTGTTGTTGTTGTTGAAGATCAATGCTGTTTGTTTACCATTGAACTGATGTATTTGTGTTATTTATTTGTATATTTAACATTGACAAACATGTTAAAATATATGTGTGTGTATATAGGACCTATAGATATATAAGCCAGAATTAGCCATGAAGGCTAGTTGTCCGTGGTTCACATTAAGAACAGCATAGGACTCTACACTGGTTCTAAGATAATTAAATATTTGTAAATGTTTGTACTTCATACCACAATGTGTGGTCTAAAGTAAATAATCTGAATCTGATTCAAGAGAGCTGAATTTAGCAGTGAGCTGTCTCAAATGGAGGAGTAGTAGACATACAACCTGTCCCTCACTAGGGGGAGCTGAAGATGCGGCTGGGGTGACGTGGCTGAGGCTCTGATGTCACGCCTGACGACACCGGCTGTGGTTGGCTCTGCCGACGGTACCCGAGCAGGAACCGGAAGCGCTGAAGTTTGGTTGTTGATATTTGTGTGGCTGAATAGAGTAGTTTTCGTCGCCGTGTTGAAAGAGAATGCATTTCCCTCTGTGGAAATAAATGCAGGCGACGGTACAGTCTGATATCAGGCTCCCGTTTGTGAACGTGGAGTTTCTTCACCCAAAGGAAGAACTGGAGCGCCCGTGCTGAAGGGATGCAGAATGCGTCGTTACACCGGCAACATAGAATAAGTTGATACACTGCCTCCCTGGAATATGATCGCCTTCCACGTTTGTCGAGTCGATTTGACATGGGAATATTGACTGATGATGCCGTCGGGCTGGTCGTGTGGACTCTTGGCTTTGGTGTGGAGGCTGTGACGCTAACTGTTAGCGGCTAACGTTAGCATGTCTGATCAACGTTACCGGGAGAAGTTTGATCTGCGCTCTGCATCCACGGTGAGTTTGTCTGGTTTTTGCATGGTGATTCCAGCGATTGTCAAAGTTTACTGATGTGTAGAAGCGTTTGAGCTATGCTGCATGGTCTGTCTGTTGAGAGAACTGAGATGATCTGAGACAAACAGGGCAGGACAAGTTCACCAGGTACATGTACAGTATATGTAACCTGCCAGGTAATTGAGGTGTGGTTAGAGGCATGGTTAGAGAAGTGGTTGAGGCGTGGCCCTGCTCCTGAACCTAAGTTAACATTCATTAACTATCATTGAGCCAGTGAAATGCCGCATGCAAATGAATACCAGCTGTGTCGAGCGAGTAGCTACATCTTTACAACAGGCAAGACAGATTCGATCCACATGTGTAATCAGCCAATCAGGGGGGATCGCTTGCTATGGGATGTCCCACCTCCTCAATAACCCCTCCAAAATAAGAGCCTGATTCAGTCAACATTTCTGATTCCTGATTGAGAACATGTAACCTTATCCAGCAGCACCGTTACATGTAAATGGCTACATGGATGCTAACCAAACCATCATTATTCATGTACTTGGTAGGGTAATAATTAGTTTTCACTAGAATTCAACTATAAGTAACACAATGTAACAGTGGTGGGATTAATACACTTTCTGTAATACCCACCCTCCCACTCCACTCACACACCGGGCCCACCAATCAGCCAAATAACCCCAACACCAGGCTCCGGCAAGACAGAGCCAGGAGAGTGGGTCATCACAAAAGCTAAAATACTATCAAATGGGTGACCCTGGGACAAAATCGTATCAAATGAGGGTCTGTGGTCTAATTTGTGTCAGTTTTCTGTTAAGATTATCTTCAAAGTATGCTTTAATAAAATACTTATCAACGATGCATTTGTGTGTTTGTAGTCTTCGGTCTCAATTATTATTGCAGGGAAAGTGGTAACATTAATTATGGTCAGATGCTCAGTGGCTGTCTAAAGTTAAAGTTTAGAGAAGCGAGCTTGTGACTGTCATTAGTTCAATCCCCGGGACCAGCAAGATAAATCTGGGTGGGGAAAAAGCAGTCCTTGCCCCATCCATTACCACCACTAAGGTGCTTGAGCAAGGCCCTTAACCCCAACTGCTCCAGTGGAGCTGCTGTGTGAGAACATGGCAATCCTGAAAAAGATAATTTATCTTAGTGACACTCCCCCTGTATAAATAGTGATTCTGAACCTTTTTCAAATCAAGGAACCCTAATTCAATTCGCATTACAGACCCCCCCCCCCCCCTTCCAGTGAGACTTTGTTTCAGACCCAAATCTGATATTTTTCTGTTGTTAGATATGATTTTGTCCAGATTCCATGACTATCTACTGCTAGTTGTAGGTACAGATAGACATGATCAGTAGTCATTCTTCTACATTCTGTTAACTTCTTGTAAATGAAATAATGCCGGTTAAACAATTCACCAAATTGCTGGTGACCCTTTCAAGGACCCCATGTTGCAAACCACTGCATAAAGAGGACATGAAACATTTAATCATGTGACTCTAGTTCATTTGCATTTAACCTCAGACAAGACAGGACACTGCTTTCAAGTCTGAAATTGACCTAGATTTGCTATCATGAAACAGACACATAACAGCTTTTAATGTTTGTTTTTATATATAAAATTGTTAATATTTTAAAGTATTGACATCAATTTCTTCAGATCACCTTTGAAACTACAAATACACCACCTGAGATGACAGCATGTGTTCTTGTCCTGCTGGAGGAAGTTTGTGGAATAATCTAGCTGTTATCAGTATCAGTTAGATCAGACAGCTCATTTCAGTACACTGGGTACAATTCATTGTTATACCATTTTAATTTGATCTTGACCAGGGCTCCCACACCATCTTCAACATCAAATTCAAGGACTTCTCAAGGCCCAATTCCCCAAATTCAAGGACCCAGCACAGCAAAGTTTTGAGACATGGACCAAGGTTAATTACTGTTACAACACAGACACTTTTTATATTGAGAACCGAAGCTCACAAACAATTAAAAAGAGGCTTGGATAGGTCAACATTTCTCAACTGTGTCATCTTGCAATTGCAAATGACAGAAATCCACCAATTGCAACGCTTTTAGAAAATACTTTTTCACTTGTCGAGAGCTGAAGGCAGAGGGAAATTTGATCGAGCCAGCCCTCTTATAATTGTATATGGAGGAAAAACGTTAGTCAAGTCAAGTCAAGTCAAGTTTATTTGTATAGCACATTTCATACACAGGGGCAATTCAAAGTGCTTCACATAAAATGGTTGACAGGAAAAGAAAAGAAAAGAAGAGAGTAAAATGGACATTTAAAAGCATCACAACAAAACTTTAAAAAAAAGAGTATAAAAAGTGCATTAAAAGCGACGGTAAACATAAATGTCTTTAGTCTATTTTTATAAGTAAGTAAGGTTGGGGCAGATCTGAGGTCTTCAGGCAATTTGTTCCAACTAGCAGAAGCATAGTGGGTGAATGCAGCCTTCCCATGATTTGATTTGATCCTAGGGACAGTTAATAAGCTGGACCCTGTTGACCTAAGAGTTCTAGACGGTTCGTAGCGTGGGAGCAATTCAGCTATGTATTTTGGGCCTAGGCCATTAAGTGATTTATAGACTAATAACAGTATTTTAAAATCTATTCTCTGACACACTGGCAACCAGTGTAAGGACTTAAGAACTGGAGTGATATGATCAGCTTTCTTAGTCTTCGTTAGAACTCTAGCAGCAGCATTCTGAATGAGTTGAAGTTGCCTAAGTTCTTTTTTGGAGAGACCAGAAAAAAGGCTATTGCAGTAGTCTAACCTACTACCGGTATAAATGAAGGCGTGAATTAGTTTTTCTAGATCCTAGAAAAACTACAACCAATGTTTTACGAGTGAGAACGAGAGCTCTCACTCTAGTGCCTAGTTCGCTGCGCACGCAGCCCAATGGAAGATTGTAATTTTGCTCCGAAAAATTACTTTACATTAAAACCGTCCACCCACCCGTAGGTGGCGTGGTGCCCCCTGGGGCTGACGTGGTTCCACATGACTACGTCACGCCCTGTCAGCCCAGGGATAGCCACTCATTTCTTCCAGCCAGCTGAGATCCGACGCAATCAACGACGCATCGACGCAGCAAGGCTGGGTAGTGAGAGCTCTCGTTCTCACTCGTAAAACCTGGGTTGTAGTACAACCCTAACGTTTTACTTCGTTTCGAACTCAAGCTCTCACTCTAGTGCCAAATTCAACCGCCCTTGCTGCCGGGAGCACCCCACAGGGTGACCCGAAAGGCATCGGTGAACCACGGCCGTATGGCAACGTTCATGCCTGACCGTCTGACATATTAGAGTGGCAACGATACCACTTCCTTGCCACCGACAGTACCGCGTGCGCCAACTGCAAACCGGACACGTCGAGACTGTAGTACCTGACAAACGTGTGATGAGAGGACCATGAGGCCGCGGCACACATGTCCTCCACCGAAACACCACGCAACAACGCAGAGGATGTCGCAACACCTCGCGTAGAATGCGCCTTGATACCCTCCGGGGGTATCTTACCCATGGCAGAGTATGCCAACGCGATCGCCTCCACTATCCAGTGTGATAAGCGATCCTTGGAAAGGGGCCCACCCTGGGCCCTCTGCCCAAAGCAGACCAACAACTGGTCTGTAGTGCGTAATGAACGCGTCCTGGCCACATAGGCCGAGAGCGCCCTTACGGGACACAGCATGTGCAAGCGTCTCTCCTCTATGACCATAGATCAGGGGCGGCTTTAGCTCAGGAGGTAGAGCAGGTCGGCCAATGACGCAAGGGTTGGCGGTTCGATCCCCGCTCCCTCCCAGCTGCTGTCATTGTGTCCTTGGGCAAGACACTTAACCCTCCTTGCCTCGTATGATTGGTTTGATTGGTATGAATGTAGACATGAATGGTATGATTGGTATGACTGGTATGAATGTAGACATGAATGATGGTGGTTCGGAGGGGCCGTTTGTTAGGATGACGTCATCATTCCTACTTTGACGTCGTCATTCCTACTATGATGTCATCGATCACTGATGATGTCATGATTCATAAGTGTCTTTCATGCCTTTCGCTGGTGATGTCATAACACAGGTGATGTCATATTCGGATCTATAAGGGCCTGTTCCTGCAGGTCCTGGCGAGTGATTCATAAATCTAAACTAGGATCACATCAACCTCTGCAACCTCTGCAACCTGCAACCCCTGCAACCTGCAACCTCTGCAACCTCTGCAACCTCTGCAACCTGCACCCCCTGCAACCTGCAACCTCTGCAACCGTTCCAAACCTCGAACAGTGCAGACTCAGCTATCAAGTTCCACAACACCCCAGCTTCTCAAGACTTACCAAGTTTCCCGTGGCCCTCAACTATCCGCGAATAGATCCACATGTCTTCCGACGCCGATCCTGACAGTATGAATCACTCAGAAATGGATTTAGCGGGCAAATTTCTCCCCCCAATCAAGGAGGAAGACCCTGAGACGCCAGTTTTCCCGCCGGCCGCTTCAGGTGAACCACCAGGCGAATCAACGAGGAGTCTTCTCACCTTGGAGACCTTGCTGGCAGCGATGTCATCGTGGCAGTCCCGACAAACACAGACCGCAGAGCTTGTTTCCGGCTTGGGTGTGGTACTCACGGAGACACAACGGCAGCAAATGCTCCATTTTCAGGAACTACTCGACAGACAGGAAGAAGTAAACAAGGCCCACCTGGCCCTGGCTTCCAAGGCCGAGGATCGGTACGCCCTCCTGGTAAAACGGCTAGATCGTCTCGACGGACTAAACCCTCCTGAGGGTGTCATTCTGCAGCCTTCTCCTCCTCCTGTCCCAGCTTCCGAGGGCACTGTCGTCCCGGAGGTTTCCAGACCTGCTACCCCCCCAGCCACTGCGGCCGTTGCTTCTAGCCCTGCCTCTCGGTCGCCTTCAGCTGCTAAGCGCGTATTCTGGGGGGGAGTTTGCGTCATCCCAGAGCAGGGGCAGCCACATTTGAGTCCCAGCAGCCATCTGTACCGTGATCTGACCGGCAGGGTTCGCATCACACCAGAGGAGAGGCAGCGCCGTTTGGACACCCGGAGCTGCCTGTACTGTGGTCGAGCCGGGCATTACCTCTCCTCCTGCTCCCGGCGTCCAGTAAGTGGCCCCACCGCTCGCCGGCCCGTGGTACTCTCAGTGGATCAAGGCTCTAAGAGTCCAGCCCCAAAACCCATACGGTTGGGCAGCGTTCACGTGACCCAGGAGTGGCAGTGTGTCTCCAAGAGGGTTAAGGAGTTGGAGAGGACTGTCGATCGTCTTGTTGGGAAGTTCAATCACTGCCTGCAGATCAGCTCCGTCCCCCCGCAGGGGGCCTCCGAGTCTGCTGGCCCTGAGGCACAACCTGTGGACCTTCCCCTCGCCGAGTCTGAACCCGTACCTCAGCAGCAGCCAATTCCAGTTCTTGACACACACGTAGGTTCCAGCTTGATGCTGGGAGGTCCCCGTAGTGTCGTCAGCCCTCGGTCAAGAGCAAGAGCAAAGAAGAGGCGTTTAAAGGAGGAGACGGTGGGTGTCCTCCCCAAACTACAGGTCGGGAGGGCAGGCCTCGCTGAGTCAGATCCCCCTGTGGCTCTGCCTTCGGAGACGGCGGCATTTGACCCTTTTGATGGTCTCCAGCCTCCCATGTTTGGATCGTGCCCCGGGGGATGGCCGGCTCCAGAGGATCCACCGGACCCGGTAGAAGTTCTGTCTACGTATCGGTCTATCTATGGCTTCGATATCCAGTATTAGGGAGGAGCACCTCCACTGTCCTACACCCCCTTTGGGGTCTGACCACCTGCATCTAACCACCTGCATCTAACCACCTGCTGAAGAGCACCTCACTCTCCTACACCCCCTTTGGGGTCTAACCACCTGCGTCTAACCACCTGCTGAAGAGCACCCCCACCAGAACCGGCGGATTTTCTGTCTCCCAGATGCCATCCTTGATGGCCTCATTGGACGCCAGGGGGCGTCCGTTGAGGGGAGGGTACTGTTAGGATGACGTCATCATTCCTACTTTGACGTCGTCATTCCTACTATGATGTCATCGATCACTGATGATGTCATGATTCATAAGTGTCTTTCATGCCTTTCGCTGGTGATGTCATAACACAGGTGATGTCATATTCGGATCTATAAGGGCCTGTTCCTGCAGGTCCTGGCGAGTGATTCATAAATCTAAACTAGGATCACATCAACCTCTGCAACCTCTGCAACCTGCAACCCCTGCAACCTGCAACCTCTGCAACCTCTGCAACCTCTGCAACCTGCAACCCCTGCAACCTGCAACCTCTGCAACCTCTGCAACCGTTCCCAACCTCGAACAGTGCAGACTCAGCTATCAAGTTCCACAACACCCCAGCTTCTCAAGACTTACCAAGTTTCCCGTGGCCCTCAACTATCCGCGAATAGATCCACATGTCTTCCGACGCCGATCCTGACACCGTTGAGCGCCAATGTGTGGCTGCCACGCTTCTGAACCACCAGTACGAATGGTGTGAACGAATAATGATTCTGTGAAGCGCTTTGAGCCTTGGAAAGGCGCTATATAAATCCAATCATTATTATTTATTATTATTATAGACCTATAGCCGGCATTAATACTCTTGGGTTGGTAAGCCGGGTTAGGTCGCAACGTAAAAAAAGTACAAAAAGGCACGCACATCCAGTGAGGGATTTAAAGTCAGGTGCAGGACTGAAGTACAGATAAGTAATAAAAATAGAGTCCGCACACTGGCAGCTGCTCCCAAATATTTATTCGACCACAAAAAAGTGTGACGTTTCGGGCAAAGCCCTTCCTCAGACATAAATGAAGTGTAGGGACACACCCCTTAAGTACCCTCGCAGGGGTCACCTGACACATCATGTGATACATAAAATTAAACATACAGTGCATTTGTTCATATAATCAAATGGCAACTGGCAATATCAAAACATAATTGTCTCAAAGGACAATAATGGAAGTATTCAGAACAACTTGAATATCACATAAACTGGGGCTATCAGGCATAAACCGTCATAATGAAATGTAATATTTAAGAAGAAAGTGTGATGTAAACTAATACAAGGTGGTCTCTACTACTATAAAATTGTGGTAGTAGTAAAAAAGTATATGAAGATACCACAGCTGTGAAGAAAATGACACAGGACAGAGATACTAGACATGAGCAATATTCACTACAGTGTGGACATAATGAGCTTAGCACACACAAAAGCACAAAAGCACACCTACAAGAACACCTGCAAAGGGACTACAAATGACTACAGAAAATGACTACAAAAATGGCCGCAAGTCAAAGTCTTCGTTCAGCCCTCTTGGGGCTCGAGTGTCCAGGGTGAAAATCCAAAAGGCCTCTCTTTTAAGTAGTAGAGAGTTGATGTCACCTCCACGTACAGGATGTTTAACAAGTTCAATGCCTGAGTATCTAAGAGAAGAAACATTGTGAGAAGCTTGTGTGAAGTGGACAGCCACTGGGCTTCTGATGTCATTGTTACGGATGTTGGATCTGTGTTCTGAGATTCTGGTCTTAAGTGGTCTAGTGGTTTTGCCTATGTAGGCGAGGCCACATGGACATTTGAGCATATAGATGACATTATTACTTTTACATGTTATCACTCCTTTGATGTTAAAAGGTTTTCCTGTACGTGGATGAGTAAAAGTGGTGGCTTTGTGTGTAAAGTTACACTGTGTGCAGTTGCCGCATCTGTAGTTACCGTGAGGGATAGACTGTAAAAAGTGGGGCTGAATAGGAGGTGGGAGGTAGGCTCTCACAAGCAGGTTTCTTAGGTTAGGTGGTCTCTTATAAACGATCCGAGGTGGTGTGTCAAGGGACTTGAGGGCTGGATCAGATTCTATAATATGCCAGTATTTTTTAATAATAGATTGAAATTCACTGCCAAGGGGTGAATACTGGATTATACAGTTAATTCTAGATTCAGATGTTCTGGATCTGGTGTGGCTGAGACACTCTGCTTGCGATACATTTTCGAACCGGTGACGTGCATGTGTGACCCATTGTTGTTTATACTGTCTCTGTTGGAAACGAGTTTCTAGGTCAGCAGCCTGGGCTTGAAAATCATCATCTGAGCTACAGATGCGGCGAATGCGGTTGAACTGAGAGATGGGCAGACTTCTTTTAAGCGGAATTGGATGGAAAGAGTGTCCATGCAGAATGGAATTTCTGTCCGTACTTTTACGGTATAGGTTGGAGCCCAAATTATCAGCATCTCTGTATACAAGAATGTCTAAAAAGTTCATCTTATGCCTGTCATATTCCATTGTGAATTTCAGATGACGACTGTTGGTATTAATAAAATCATGGAACTCCTTCAGTTGTGTTTCAGATCCTTTCCACACAAAGAAAATGTCATCAATATACCTCTTCCAGTTGCTGATGAAGGGTAGATGTAGGTTGCGAAGCTCATTGAAAATGATGTCATGTTCCATGAGTCCACAGTATAAGGAGGCAAAGCTAGGAGCCATTTTAGCTCCCATGCTCGTGCCTGACACCTGGAGGTAAAAGTCAGAGCCAGACAAAAAGAAGTTAGAGGTGAGCACAATTTCAATGAGATCTACAATACATTCCGTACTGGGGGTGCAGTCAGTCCTTTTATTTAAGAAAAACTCTGCAGCCTGTAATCCCCCTTCAAAAGGTACGTTTGTGTAGAGAGATTCAATATCCATGGTAACAAAAAAGGAGTCTCCATCTGGTAGCTGAATGGATTGAATCATCTTAATGAACTCCATAGAGTCTTTGACATAGGATGGAAGAGAGATGACAAGAGGTTGGAGGAAATGATCTACAAATGCTGAAATGTGTTCTGTTAGACCGCCGATGGCGGCTACAATAGGGCGGCCAGCAGGTGTATCAGTGTAAGATTTATGAATCTTGGGGAGGGTGTACAACACCGGTGTGACAGGAAAGTCTACCACCATGAACGCATGTTCTGGTTTGGTGATTTCCCCCATCTCGAGGAGCTGATCCAATTTATTTCTGATGCGTCGTTTAAAATCCAATGTAGGGTTTTGACTTAGTTTCCTGTAAAAAGTGGTATTACCTAATTGTCTTTGAATTTCACTGTCATACGCTGAGCGATCCATGACGACAATTGCTCCACCCTTATCCGCGCTCTAGATCACCACAGACTGGTCATCTTTTAACAGCTTTAGGTCCATTCTTTGCTCCTTTGTTAGGTTGTTGGCCACCTTGTATTCCCTCTTTTTACCTAGAAGGAGGGAAACATCATTCTCCACTAGTCTGCAGTATGTATCTATTGATGCATTTCTCTTGTTGGGGGGAATAAAGGTACTTTTACCTCTGAACGGAGTCCGTGGTCCAGCAGAAAGTCGAGGGCTAGGGTTAAAAACGTCCACCTGGTCCACAGCCACTTGTGGGTCAGCTGGGACCTCATTACCTTGAGTGACAGCAACAGAGTTGGAGGAAGAACTGTCATTAGCACTGAAAAATTCTCTTAGCCTCAGAGAGCGAAAAAACTTATGGAAATCAACAATGGTGTTGAAATCTGGGCAATGTGTGGTGGGAACAAATGATAGTCCTTTGCTTAGAGCAGTCAAACAGGTATCAGATAATGGTTTACTGGAAAGATTAATGACGTTTAATACCTGTTGAGTCTCTGGCGAGTCTCGTATGGCTCCCTTATGAGAGGGGGCCTTCCCTCGCCTACACCTCTTCCTCGGCCTCTCCCGCCTCGGGCTGGGAGGTCGTATCTGTTCCCGTCTAAAAAAGAGCCACTAGTGTAAGAATGGGCACTGGATTCAGAGTCATAATCAGTGGTTGATTGGTGTGCGTGGTAACGGTTGGCAGATCTTTGGTTACCTCCTCGGGCCTGTCTGCTGTTGTAGGTCCTAGATCTCGGTGGTTTCTTCCACAGAGTCGGGTTTCTCCATTGATACACTCTCCCACTGGCGTAGTCTTCAGCGTCTCGCTCAAACTTTTTCTTTTTGGAGGCAGTGATTTCCTTAACCAGTTCATTTTTATGATGTTCACACTCGTCGAGCAGCTGTTTTAATTTATCCTGGTCAGTGAGCTCAGTGGATAGTTGTTGTTTGGTGCGTGATATCTCCTCGCGGACTTCAGCGAGGTATTTGGACACTTCCTGGATTGTCAGGAGGAACCAACAGTGATAACCTAGTTTCCACCCGGAAGACACTGCAGAAACTGGAAGAGAGAGAAACACGTCTGTATTTGCATGCTGTAACACTCAGTGATTATATGCGTGAAAAGAGAATTCCCCGCGGACTCCGGATCAACAAAGGGCCACTCATCGGTAAGGATAATGAGACATTTTGTGATCGATGGAGTGAAATACTCAATAAATGCTCATTTGATTTGATGGCTTTGACAATCCAGGAAGTGTCCAAATACCTCGCTGAAGTCCGCGAGGAGATATCACGCACCAAACAACAACTATCCACTGAGCTCACTGACCAGGATAAATTAAAACAGCTGCTCGACGAGTGTGAACATCATAAAAATGAACTGGTTAAGGAAATCACTGCCTCCAAAAAGAAAAAGTTTGAGCGAGACGCTGAAGACTACGCCAGTGGGAGAGTGTATCAATGGAGAAACCCGACTCTGTGGAAGAAACCACCGAGATCTAGGACCTACAACAGCAGACAGGCCCGAGGAGGTAACCAAAGATCTGCCAACCGTTACCACGCACACCAATCAACCACTGATTATGACTCTGAATCCAGTGCCCATTCTTACACTAGTGGCTCTTTTTTAGACGGGAACAGATACGACCTCCCAGCCCGAGGCGGGAGAGGCCGAGGAAGAGGTGTAGGCGAGGGAAGGCCCCCTCTCATAAGGGAGCCATACGAGACTCGCCAGAGACTCAACAGGTATTAAACGTCATTAATCTTTCCAGTAAACCATTATCTGATACCTGTTTGACTGCTCTAAGCAAAGGACTATCATTTGTTCCCACCACACATTGCCCAGATTTCAACACCATTGTTGATTTCCATAAGTTTTTTCGCTCTCTGAGGCTAAGAGAATTTTTCAGTGCTAATGACAGTTCTTCCTCCAACTCTGTTGCTGTCACTCAAGGTAATGAGGTCCCAGCTGACCCACAAGTGGCTGTGGACCAGGTGGACGTTTTTAACCCTAGCCCTCGACTTTCTGCTGGACCACGGACTCCGTTCAGAGGTAAAAGTACCTTTATTCCCCCCAACAAGAGAAATGCATCAATAGATACATACTGCAGACTAGTGGAGAATGATGTTTCCCTCCTTCTAGGTAAAAAGAGGGAATACAAGGTGGCCAACAACCTAACAAAGGAGCAAAGAATGGACCTAAAGCTGTTAAAAGATGACCAGTCTGTGGTGATCCAGAGCGCGGATAAGGGTGGAGCAATTGTCGTCATGGATCGCTCAGCGTATGACAGTGAAATTCAAAGACAATTAGGTAATACCACTTTTTACAGGAAACTAAGTCAAAACCCTACATTGGATTTTAAACGACGCATCAGAAATAAATTGGATCAGCTCCTCGAGATGGGGGAAATCACCAAACCAGAACATGCGTTCATGGTGGTAGACTTTCCTGTCACACCGGTGTTGTACACCCTCCCCAAGATTCATAAATCTTACACTGATACACCTGCTGGCCGCCCTATTGTAGCCGCCATCGGCGGTCTAACAGAACACATTTCAGCATTTGTAGATCATTTCCTCCAACCTCTTGTCATCTCTCTTCCATCCTATGTCAAAGACTCTATGGAGTTCATTAAGATGATTCAATCCATTCAGCTACCAGATGGAGACTCCTTTTTTGTTACCATGGATATTGAATCTCTCTACACAAACGTACCTTTTGAAGGGGGATTACAGGCTGCAGAGTTTTTCTTAAATAAAAGGACTGACTGCACCCCCAGTACGGAATGTATTGTAGATCTCATTGAAATTGTGCTCACCTCTAACTTCTTTTTGTCTGGCTCTGACTTTTACCTCCAGGTGTCAGGCACGAGCATGGGAGCTAAAATGGCTCCTAGCTTTGCCTCCTTATACTGTGGACTCATGGAACATGACATCATTTTCAATGAGCTTCGCAACCTACATCTACCCTTCATCAGCAACTGGAAGAGGTATATTGATGACATTTTCTTTGTGTGGAAAGGATCTGAAACACAACTGAAGGAGTTCCATGATTTTATTAATACCAACAGTCGTCATCTGAAATTCACAATGGAATATGACAGGCATAAGATGAACTTTTTAGACATTCTTGTATACAGAGATGCTGATAATTTGGGCTCCAACCTATACCGTAAAAGTACGGACAGAAATTCCATTCTGCATGGACACTCTTTCCATCCAATTCCGCTTAAAAGAAGTCTGCCCATCTCTCAGTTCAACCGCATTCGCCGCATCTGTAGCTCAGATGATGATTTTCAAGCCCAGGCTGCTGACCTAGAAACTCGTTTCCAACAGAGACAGTATAAACAACAATGGGTCACACATGCACGTCACCGGTTCGAAAATGTATCGCAAGCAGAGTGTCTCAGCCACACCAGATCCAGAACATCTGAATCTAGAATTAACTGTATAATCCAGTATTCACCCCTTGGCAGTGAATTTCAATCTATTATTAAAAAATACTGGCATATTATAGAATCTGATCCAGCCCTCAAGTCCCTTGACACACCACCTCGGATCGTTTATAAGAGACCACCTAACCTAAGAAACCTGCTTGTGAGAGCCTACCTCCCACCTCCTATTCAGCCCCACTTTTTACAGTCTATCCCTCACGGTAACTACAGATGCGGCAACTGCACACAGTGTAACTTTACACACAAAGCCACCACTTTTACTCATCCACGTACAGGAAAACCTTTTAACATCAAAGGAGTGATAACATGTAAAAGTAATAATGTCATCTATATGCTCAAATGTCCATGTGGCCTCGCCTACATAGGCAAAACCACTAGACCACTTAAGACCAGAATCTCAGAACACAGATCCAACATCCGTAACAATGACATCAGAAGCCCAGTGGCTGTCCACTTCACACAAGCTTCTCACAATGTTTCTTCTCTTAGATACTCAGGCATTGAACTTGTTAAACATCCTGTACGTGGAGGTGACATCAACTCTCTACTACTTAAAAGAGAGGCCTTTTGGATTTTCACCCTGGACACTCGAGCCCCAAGAGGGCTGAACGAAGACTTTGACTTGCGGCCATTTTTGTAGTCATTTTCTGTAGTCATTTGTAGTCCCTTTGCAGGTGTTCTTGTAGGTGTGCTTTTGTGCTTTTGTGTGTGCTAAGCTCATTATGTCCACACTGTAGTGAATATTGCTCATGTCTAGTATCTCTGTCCTGTGTCATTTTCTTCACAGCTGTGGTATCTTCATATACTTTTTTACTACTACCACAATTTTATAGTAGTAGAGACCACCTTGTATTAGTTTACATCACACTTTCTTCTTAAATATTACATTTCATTATGACGGTTTATGCCTGATAGCCCCAGTTTATGTGATATTCAAGTTGTTCTGAATACTTCCATTATTGTCCTTTGAGACAATTATGTTTTGATATTGCCAGTTGCCATTTGATTATATGAACAAATGCACTGTATGTTTAATTTTATGTATCACATGATGTGTCAGGTGACCCCTGCGAGGGTACTTAAGGGGTGTGTCCCTACACTTCATTTATGTCTGAGGAAGGGCTTTGCCCGAAACGTCACACTTTTTTGTGGTCGAATAAATATTTGGGAGCAGCTGCCAGTGTGTGGACTCTATTTTTATTACTAGGTCGCAACGTAACCCTGCGCCCATCATCCCCAAAAAACCATACAGGCCTGCTGCACCGAGAGGGCAATCAGGTCACCAACTCTCTTTCCTGACGACAAGGCCAGCAGCAGTGCGGTCTTTAAGGACAGAACCTTTAAATCGGCGGAGTCCAAGGGCTCAAACGGATGACCCGTTAGCCCGTCCAGCACCGTAACCAGGTCCCATTTGGGAAAAACGCCCCGCGACGGCGGCCGCCGTTTACGCGCCCCCTTCATGAAGCGCGAGACCAAAGGGCACGCCGCCACGGGGCTCCCTTCAATTCCCATGTGGCAAGCAGAAATCGCGGCTACGTACACCTTAAGCGACTGCGGGGACTGACCCGCGTCAAGCAGGCTCTGAAGGAAACAGAGAACTGGTCGCACACTGCAGTTCACTGAATCCACACCCTTACTTGTGCACCAACGCGAAAAGACCCGCCACTTGTACGTGTACTGAGTGCGGGTCGAAGCAGCCCTAGCACTCTGAATAGTGCATACCACATTATCGGGCAAGCCCTGGGCTAGCAACTGGTCCGTTCAGGAGCCAGACTGCTAGCTTCCACCTGCCTGGGGAGGGGTGGAACACCTCCCCCTCCGCCTGGGATAGGAGATCGGCCCGCACCGGCAACGCCCAGGGCGGGCCGCGAAGAGATCGACGCGGGCACGACCAAACCTGGCCCAAATTTGTTCCACCACCTGGGGGTGGAGGCACCCGGCAGATAAACCGCCGAGACTGACGGGAGACGGGGATACGCCCACAGGTGAATCCCCGCCGCTAACTGGTTCAGCGCCTTTGACCGCACACCGCCCTGTTTGTTCAGGTGGGCGATCGCCGTCGTATTGTCCAAGCGAATCAGCACATGGTGTCCATGTGTGAGCCGCTGGAAGTGTTACCTCTGCAGGCTGGGGGGACTGCGGAGGCAACGTTCTCTTTCTAGTCCGACCGCACGTGGACTTGTCCGGCAGTGCGGTCCCCCGGAGAGCTCCCAACCAACAATGGGCCCACGGCACCATTGATGGTGGGCTTGTCCTGAAGCAGAGCCAGGCGAACCGCCTTCAGCTCTAGCACGTTTATGTGGCGAAGCTCCTGAGCCTCCCACCGGCCGTTCGCCGAAAAATGCCCGCAAATCGCACCCCATCCCCAGAGGGAGGCGTCGGTGCGAATCACCATCCTGAGCGGGACAGGGCCCAACCGAGTACCTCTCGAGAGGTAACGGGGGTCCGCCCACCGAGGACGGTGGGCCTAAAGCTACAAGCCACAGGCTGGAACTGAGCCCAGCCTTGGTGAGCCAACCGGTGAGCTTGACCTGAGCGCTGCCAACCGAGGCCAGGCCGTGGCCATGGACCAAGGTGCGCAGTGCCCCCTGTCAGGCTCCCTGCACTTGCAGGGGACGCCCCAACAAGGGGAATGTGACCCATGGAGAGCTCCCAACCACCCCGGGCCCTGGGCACCAAGGGCGGTGGGCTTGTCCTTAGAGCTACAAGCCAAAGGCTGGCACTGAGCCCAGACCTTGGCGAGCTGTAACCCCTGCTGGACGCGTAGCGCCAGCAAGGGGCGGTACGTCTATTGTAGCGGAGGTAGCTCGCGCCCAATGTACTTAGCACACAGATACTAACTGCACGGGTGCACGCCAGCTATCTGCAACAATACTATGGTTCTGTGCTAAACAGTACTAATGCTATCTGCACGTATGCCAGCTAGCTTTCACACTCTTTTGAGAGCGGACCTTGGTCCGCTCTCAAGAGCTTTAGCTGCGGCCCTGGGCATCGCCCCACGAACTGCTCCCTTGGAGGGCTCGCTCGTGAAGATAGCCCAGCAGCTGCAGACTGAGGGTTCAAAGCGCCTGTGCAGCGTGCTCATGCCCAAGGCAGAACCCGCACTTACCGTGCCGGTTCAAACTCGGCCAATGTAGTTTTACACACGGCCCATCCCCTCGCTGACTTTCCCTGCTCAGTAGCACAAGAGAAAGCAGGAAGCTAATCACTAATAGCAAGCTCCCGCAGGCCGCACCCTGTTAGCAGGAGTACCATTTAAGCAAGCTAGCAAACTAGCAAGAAGCACAGGCTAGACAGTAAGCAACCCGGAGGCTAGCGAACGTGCGCATGCAACGGTAACGTAAGCGGCAATAGCCCAGCCCGAAGGGAAGGCAACAATACCCACAACCTGTTAACCCGAGAGAACAGGCGTGAACAAGCCACTAGCTAAGCTAGCGTAAGCACTGAGAGACAAGCGTGCGCTAACACAAGCCTGCGCACAAGCCGGTGCAGCGAGTCTCTACCCTGAGTAACACGGGGAAGCGAGCGTGACCGCAAGCTGAAGCCAGCGGCCCGCGAAGCTAGTCAATCTCAGAAGAAACTCCTCAGAGGGAGTTACAATCTAGTAGATGCTATTTGCACGAGGCAAGCAACACTTAGCAGACAAGCAAGCTGGCTAAGATGGCGTAAGTACTGAGAGAAGCGGCCAACACACTCGTGTGGAGCGAGCTCACCTAGCTAGTGTATTCGCTCAGCTAATATCTCAGAGCGCCCCCTTCGGGGACGGCGCCAGTAATTAGCTACACTACAAGCAGTATGTAGGTCCCAGCAACGCCTGTGCAGCGTGCTCATGCCCTAGGCAGTTGCACACATTAATTTCATTGTGCCGGTCATAACCGGCCCGCGTAGCCTCACAGCTAACACAGCATCTAGCTGTCCCCCCTCTCTCTGCTAACAGGAATTAACGGGGGTTATACCGTGTAAGCTCACTAACAGTAGTGCAACGGTAAGATAGCTGGAGTGCTACACAACGCTAGATGCTGGCTTCATTGCGCGAGTTCAGCGAAGCTAACTCGCAACAAACCCCGCCGACCGTACCAGGAAATAGCGGGAGTTATACCGTGTAAGCTAACTTTTAGGAGTAGCTTGCAATGGTGAAGATAGCTGGAGTGCTACAAGCTAGATGCTAGCTGCACTGAGCAACTAGCTAACTATCTATCTAACGTTACTCCAGCCGGAGTAAGGCGCTTAAAGTACCTAGCACACGGACGCTAACCGTACGGATGCACGCTAGCTTATCTGCAACAACTGGGCTAATTAGCCTATTGTTCTTGTGCTATACAGTACCAAGCTTAAACAGTTTTGAGCGCGGACCTTAGTCAGCCCTCAAGCCGATAAACGCTACCCCAGCCGGGGAACGTTTCACATGCGCTACACGGCGGTAGCTATAAAACAGGTGTTAACTGTAAGAAGACACTATTAGCTTTTAGATGACTTGATCCGCCGCCGCTGGTGAAGAGAACAGGTCCGGGTCCCCGGAGCCTGCTTTACCTCGTCCACGTAAACCCCTCGAGGTAGGCAGTTAAGACTGAACGAGCCTTATTACTAGAGCTATGTCAGAGCGCTAACTTTGAGCTAACACCGGAGCTTTAGACAACACAACCTCTCACTGGCTGAAGAAGCGAAGAGTGGCTATCCCTGGGCTGACAGGGTGTGACGTAGTGGAACCACATGGAACCACGTCAGCCCCAGGGGCACCACGCCACCTACGGGTGGGTGGACGGTTTTAATGTAAAGTAATTTTTCGGAGCAAAATGACGATCTTCCATTGGGCTGCGTGCGCAGCGAACTAGGCACTAGAGTGAGAGCTTGAGTTCGAAACGAAGTAAAACCTTAAATTCAATTACTTTCAATGACTCAATGACCAATGTTTATTTTCAAAAACTTTGAATGGTTTGATTTTTATTTTTCAAATTCACAAACTTTTTTTTTCAAAGACCCATGCTAACTCAAAAAGTTAGCGACAATTCTTGTAAAAGTGCAGCCTTGAGAGAGCTTTTTGGCCACTGGTCAGCTTGTGGAACGCCCTCCTCGTTCAGTGTGTGGATCTTGTCGCAGCTGCAAGTTGACATGAAAATATAACCTCCGATAAACTTGTGGATGATTTTGTACGTTCCCATCAAACTCACTGGTCACCTGGAGTGGTTGGCGGACACACACACACACACACACACACACACACACACACAGACAGAGGAGAGGAAGAGATATCAGACGTTATGTTAGAAGTTGCACAGCTCTACACTATTAGAACTGTAATTCTCCTCAACTAGGGTGGGCAGAGTTGAAGAGGTCAGTAAAGTCACTCCCATGTCAGCAGTGACACCACATATCTGGGTATTCAGTGCACCTATTTAATAATGTATGCACCAAATGAAATCACAAAAATCTAATTTATTTCGTTTTTCACAGTTTCACATCAAAAGTTCATTTTTCAGGATTTCATTCATAACTAATCTACAGTATGGTGACGTAATGAAGAACTATAAAATGTCTACTCCATTTCAACCAATCATATCCCAACATGATGACAGCTGTCAATCAATCTTCATTTCGAGGAGAACATTCTGCTTCTGCAGGCAAGATGGCCGCCTAGTGCCTGTAACCTGGGTAGAATTTCTAGCTCATACAGTAAATATTAATATACTTGGCCAATAAGTATGTAACATACAAAATAAAACTAATGTTAATGGCTTGATTTGATGTAGAATGTAAAGGACATGTAACTGGTTTGTTAAACTCGCACAAAGATAAGTGAAAGTAAATTTGGTCGTACCGATAAGGCCTCCGGGGGCAGCGTACCCCAGGTTGTTGTGCTAAGCGAACAGTGACGATCTTGGAGAAGATGGGTTTGCACATCAGCTTTCCTTCCTGACGTACCTCCAGCTCCTGACCCACCTGGAAGACACACGGACACAGTTGGGAGAGTGTGCCAATTTTGATACATAAGCCCCTTCTAAACATGCAGTGAAATCCGGATTATGACCAGCTGCTAGCCGGTCGGCAACTGGGGTGAATAGTGTGATCCTCCCATGCGCTATGTCCTGCCAGTGAAACTCCTCACTGTCAGGTGAAAAGAAGCGGCTGGATAAAAAAAGGAAACTCTCACTAACAGTAGTAATAATAATAATTCACAGAATACATCAACATCAATATACTGTAGTAAAAGTTTTCATAGTTACATGTATTTACACAAAAAACAGCAGCCAGGCCTGTCAATAAAAAAAACATTGTGTGGTTGTTTTTCCAGTTGATTATCCGTGCAAAAAATCCGGCAATAAACCCACTTAACTGCACAATATTGGCTTCAAGGAACAGCAACAACAGTGGTCTCACAGACAGCATAGCCTACATTCATTAAGCTATTAAGCTGATTATGCATTTTCCTTAGGGGATCAATTGTTGTAGCCTAGTAAGCTGTTGTATACGAAATCAATGTTAACACATTCACTGCCAGCCGTTTTTTCAATACTGTAGGTAGGTTCTGCCAAGGTTTTTTTTTTGAGGATTCTGGCTCATCTTTCAAGAGCCGAGGATTCTTTTCTGCTAAGATTTTGTGAACACAAATGATCTCAAAAGAACTAATAGAATGTGTGCTTTCTCTGTCTAAAAGAGTTAGTTTGTAGAGTTAGTAGTTATGTAGGCATTAGCAGTAGAATACAGCATGGTTTCAGCGTCTGAAAATTTATTCTGAGATAAATGGCTTTTTGTGAAATTCGATAGAACAGTCACTTTAACCATTTATTTTTGGCGTAAGACGTCAGACATCTAAACAATAGTTTTGAACAGTAATTTCCTCCATAGCAGCAGGAAACCCCCCTCTCCTTCAAACTCCTCCCTCCGTGGGTGTGTCTCTGGTGGCTTTGCAGCGTTTGTCACAAGCGAGGCTCTGCCTGTCTGTGCTGCCTGGCTGCTGGCGGCTGCTCTTTGGGCGAGTCTGCATGAGTCGTTTCGGTTATGAGCTCAGCTGCAATTAAGCTGCGTGCGATTGTGGGCTTTCTGCGGGTGTTTCAAAGTGTGTTGCACGCATAATCTATTATGCAAATTTGCAATCCCCCACCGCCAGCTCCCAGCGCGATAATGCGCGAAAGCGAAAGCGTTTTCGCCAATCCATTTTACAGTATGAGAGAATGGTTTCCTTGCGCGTTCCCCTGCAGTTTTGGCTCGGCTTTTTCTAGTCTGGAGAGCACTGTCGCCACTTAGTGGGTCGGTGGAATGGGTTGTACACGTTCGGTGGCTCCAATATTTTTATAGGAGACGTGGGGGGCGTTGATCCACGTCCCACCGTCAAAATTGATGAGATATCTCGTCATTGGCAGTCAACCGTTGGATTTTTTAAGACGAGATATCTCGTCAATGGCAGTGAACGTGTTAAAATGGAGAAATATTACATTGTAAGAATTAGAACTACACATCAATCCAGAGATTGGCAGCTGGGTCTTGTATTTCCCAAAGCAAAGAAACACAAAATATTCGACACAAAAGACACATGTTAGCTTCCTATGTCTGATTTACTGTAAACCTAGTCATTTCAGGCAATTTGTGGAGGATTAATGTCTGGAATCTTGTTTCCTCTGTCATAGATGTACAACAACTAAAAATTATTCACTGTAAGTTTTAACCGCCATGTGTACATGGGGTTGCACTGAACAGCATAGCATTGTAAAAACTGTAGGAGTCACTGTCCAATATGGGCTGCTGAAGAATGATAACATCTTTAAAATTCGATTTGTTTCTTATCACAACATAATTGTATTTATGAATCTAGAAAAGCTTCAGAAATTGCATTTATCACCAATAATGGGACACTAAAACTCTTCATTGAAAGCCATAAAATAAATCTAAGCAGCTTCTAAGCATGAGCAGTCTTCAAGGGGAACTAAACCTACAGTATTGTGGCAGACCTGCCTCTACTTGACCTTAAAAAAAAGCAAATCAACGTCTCAAATTGGGAGTGAGCTAGGGAGCGGGCTTAGACTGACTCTGGGTGGGAATGGGGTTCTTGGTGATGTCACCGGAACCGAAATCAGCCAATAGGCAGACCAAACTGCAAAAGTTCTTTATCTTTATCTTTATTGTTTATTTGAGCAGGGACAGTACACAATAAACATATTGCACCAGAGATAGCTAAGAGCTCATTTGCATCTGTAGTCCATGGGCGCACAGAGTCCTGTGCGCACATAGTACATATAAAATACAGAAATAGAAGTACAGAAGTTTTGTTTTGGGGATCTCTGTGACTTGTTAAAGCCAGTGTTGGTGTGTGAGTGTTGATGAGTGCTTCAGTAGCAAACTCATGGAGAGGGGGGACGCTGTTTGTGCAGTTAGGTTTTAACATCTGGTTGGTTACCATGAAGACGACTGAAACCTTTCACCAAAGCATAAATTACAAACGTCGCTCAACTCTTTATTATTTGTTGAGCAAAAGTTATCAAAGGTGTTAAGCAACAAAGCATAAATCAGCCTTACAAAATGCAGCCAGTTGCCTTTTGGCGCCCTTGTTAATAGGTTATGCTGTTCAGACCGGCCGCAGCTCGTGACAGTTTCGGCGTCTGGTCTATTTTTTGCACAAGCGAGTGTGTCAAGCCAGGCATCAACTCAATACAAGTTGTGACCAGTGCAGAGCAAAGCAAAGCGCATCTGGTGTGAATGTCTAGGCCCCTGCTCAAGCAGAATTTATGCTTGCCGGCGATTCGGAGCTGGTGTGTTCAGGGCTGGACTGGGACCAAAAAAGCTACCTGCCATGTGCCTCAGACAGGCCCACAATTTCGAATGGGCCCAATTTTTCTAGCTCGCGCTCGCATGGGTTGGGGATTTACTTATAAAGCCACATGTTATGACCCAGTCTAGGGGTTTTAGGTGTAATGATGTTGCAGCATTGAATAAACGTGCCCAGTGAGAACTCAACGTTTACTTATTAAATAGACATTAAGTACAGTACTAAACATAACAACACTGACTTTTTTTTAACGCAAATACAAGTGTATTGATTGTTGTCATGTTGGCGTCCCTACCACTAGGAATCAGTATTGTTATAGGTGAAACTATAAAACTGGAGGTACGGTGGTGCAATGGTAAGCACTATCGCCTCACAGCTCGAAGGTCGTGGGTTCGATTCCCACCTGGGGACGAGGTGAACGCTGAAGGAATGCGTGCCCGTCCGCATGTCCTCGAGTGCCCACCGCCCGGGTGGGGTCGGCAAAAGGGCCTTTTGGTTCACAGCTTAAGAAGAGACTCATTTCTAACCAGCATGTACAGTACCACTGTCATGTAACTGATGCCTGGTGTCACACTCCTTTTTCTTTTGCGTGATCTTATTTTACTTTACCACATTATGATCATGTGCAGACATTAAAAGAAATATTATTCCCAATGCAAATTGTTACGGTCTTCAACACATGAAATATGGCTCAACAGAAGACCAGAACATATTTAGGACACCAGGCAGGTTGTACAATAATTCAAATGTTTATTTTAACCAAAAATGAAGAAAATGACGAAAGTAGCAAATGATATCAATTCAACTTTATTAGCAGACTCAGGTCCATAGGGATACATACATGGGGTTAACATACAAGAGATACAACAGGCAATAAAAATCATAAAAGAATGTACAAAAAGATACATAACTTAACGCACAGGCAGAACATACAGGCATTTTAGCCAGTGGACCCTTAAACTTGATGTATAACGTGAACAGCTCACTGAGGGACTTGAAAGAGCTACAATGATACCGTTTGTTGACACATCCAGCCTTTTCATAAACTTAAACATTAGATTTCTTAGGAGTGCTTTAAAAGTCCTCACTCCAGCAGTGACAAACATCTGGCTAGCACTGCCCCCTCTGGGTTGTTTAAGGAGTATTCTCATGGCATCATTATATGCAACTTGCAATCTGTGCATGCTAGACTTTTTATAACATGACCACAGGTGTGCAGTATAAAGCGGTGTGCAATATGCCTTGAACAAGGACACTTTCACTTTAGTGGAACAATGACAGAACTTTCGGGCAATAGTGTTTGCTTGAGCATACAGCTTCCGACATTGTCTGTATATATCATCGTCATCTGTCATTTGATCCGTAATAAAATGGCCAAGATATTTAATCTTATTCCAGACCTCAAGACTATTGTCTGATAGTTTAAAGATAGGAAAGTTAAGGCGTTTGTCCTCTTTAGTTCTACATATTAGAACAGCGCTTTTGCTGGCATTATATTTTATATCATGTTGCACACCATATTTAGAGCAAATATCAAGGAGCTGTTGTAGACCAGCACTACTGGGACTGAGGACCACCAGGTCATCTGCATACATCAGATGGTTTACTAGTGCATCCTGTGTTACAGGTTCTCAGTTGAGCAGACAAACCATCCATATATAAATTAAATAAAATAGGAGATAAAATTCCCCCCTGCCTCACGCCATTGCTTACACCAAATGGAGCTGATATACTCCCACCCCATTTGACCTGCATGGTCTGGTGGGCATACCAGTAGGCCAGGACCCTCACAATAAAACCGGGCACTCCTCTTTGCTTCATTTTCATAAAGAGCTTATTATGGTTAATCCTATCGAATGCACGGGACGCATCAATAAAACACATGAGGACTGATGAATTACTAGACTTGTATTTGCTCACAATTTCCTTGAGAGCAAAAATACATAGGTCAGTACCATGCTTTGGTTTAAAACCAAACTGGTTATCAAGGGAGTGGATATACTCACTTACTCTATCCAGTAGGATTCTTTCCATTACTTTGGAGATGATGCTGGCTATAGCTATGGGCCTATAATTATCAAGGCTACTAACCTTGCCAGCTTTATCTTTAATAACTGGGACAAGCAATACTGAAAGCATTGAGTCAGGTAATACACCGTGGATCATAAAGCCAGTAAAACTGATAGATAACAGTGGTGCTAGTCTCAGACTAGCATTTTTCAGGTGCTCTGCAGTGATCTGATCCATCCCACATGCTTTGTTTACAGACAGATGTTGCATGGCTTGATACACCTCATGTGTTGTTATACCCATATTATCATTGTTCATATCAGAGTCATCCACAAACAATTCACTATTAATACAGTTGAATAAAGAGCTATAATGCTGTCGCCATAGTGCCACAATATTATCAGCTCCTGAGGTTCCTTCTACAGAGCAGGGTAAGGAGGGTTTACTATTAGTGAGAGATCTCACCTCTTTCCAAAAATCATTCACATTGTTACACAGTAGCTTACTGGCCATGGAGTCTGCCCTCATGACTTGCTCATTTTTGCAGATGAATCGTACAGCATACTTATATCTAGCATTAGTTGTGATTTTATGCTCAAGCTCAGGCCCCTGCCTAGGTCTTCCAGCTATAGCCCACAGTTTAAAGGCTTCTCTTGCGTCAGCATGGTACATTGCTACATGCTCATTCCAGCGTGGTCTGATCAGAAATTTGCCCTTATACTTATAGTGGGGTTTGCCACCTTCAACCAGGGCAGCCACTATGTTGTGATACAGGGTACAGAGGGCGTTTTTATGCTCCACACTCTTACAGTTGGCATCCTTGCACCTGATAGCATCTGTGGGCAAATAAATATTATTTAAGAGATTGTCAGTTTTCATGTAGTAAGACTGTAAATCCTCTTTGGACAGAGATGACCAGTCCAGTTTACCAGAACGAGCATTGCTGTCATTTTTCATTATTGAGGGCAGGACCTTAACATTTATTGTGAATCCAAGTGGAATGTGATCAGCTGTAGCTAACCCATACCGTATACTCATATTCACTATAGCTGCATGCCCATCTGCTGTACTAATACAGTGGTCAAGCCAGGATGTAAAATGCCAGGCTTCACTAACGTATGTGTAACTGTCAGCAGGCAGGAGCCCTTTGGTTGACAGAATAAAATTATTATCTGCACAGAAGTGGAGCAAGTGTTTTCCAAACAGTGAGTTACTGTCGGTAATATCAGAGTTTAGATCCCCAACCACATATACACTGCATGAGGAATTATCATATATAAAGAAATATATATATATCATATATAAAGAAATATATATATATATATATATATATATATATATATATATATATATATATATATATATTTCTATATAAAGAAAGGAGGCTGAAGATCCGGCCGAACTAAGGAAAAGGCCTGGGCCAACCCCTTTGGGCCGTCGAAGCCAGCTAGATGTCCTGAAGAGACAAAAAGAACAAAGGATTAAACAGGATCATACGAAAACATAACTACCGGGGACTTCAGCCTAAACAAATAAACAAAATAACAGAACAAAGTACAACCAAACAAAGAACAACTAAAATAGAATGTACAAAAGAATAATTTGGAGAGGGGGCGCTGCTCTGTGAGTGTGTGCAAGCTCTCTCTTGTTCTCCACTCCAACCTCCATTTAAATAACCCTTGGGTTGATTGACTCCAGGTGTTGCTGCTCAGGCAATTAAGATAGAGCAGGAACTCCAGAGGGAGGGGAGAGAGAGCGAGAAGAGGAGGAGACTGGCTGGTCACATAACACAAATATATCTGTTTTAGCAGTCGTTTTCTAGCATCAGTATGCTAGGGCTAATCTGGTTAAAGTTAGCTGACCAACAGTGCGAAACAGAGACTGGCAAGCAAGGTGGCTTTGTTCTGCTCCTGTCGCCTCTGTCTCTCTTGGCATAGGCAGTTTTTACTGTTTTTATTTTGTGCACTTCAATTTCTTCATTTAGCACTTTAACCTGACTCGACGTGATCTCACTGGCACGGCAGACATCAATTGCCTTTTCTAATGTAAGATCCGCCTCTCGCAATAGCTGCCTCTCACTTGATCATCCCTTATGCCGCATACAATCCTGTCACGTATTAACGATTCATGCAGTTGTCTGAACTCACAGTCTTTGGCCTTGTTTTTCAAGTCTGTCACGTAGGCATCTATGGTCTCTGTTGGTCCTTGAGCCCTCGTGAAGAACATATGAAGGATGTACGGCAGGTTGTTTCTTGGTTCGCATGCAGTAGTCTTGAAACTTTTTCTTCAACACTGCAATTTTATCCTTCTCTCCGTCTCGGAAGACAAATGTGTTGCAAACCTTTATTGCTTCTTCCCCCACCACGTGCAGAAATGTAGCACACTGCACTTTCTCCGTTTTCTCGGCCACGCCGTTTGCGATGCAAAACTGCTCAAACTTCTGGTTCCATATTTTCCAGTTCTCGGCGAGATTACCCTGCAGGCTCAAACTCGACGGTGGCTGCAACTGAGACATCTTTCAGTGTTCTTTCTTTTCTTTTCCAGTTTATTCTGACACCATGTTATATATATTGACGTGACTCGGACACCTGTCCGAGTCACGTCAATAACGTCACCAACGTACGTATTTACTGACGCCCACGCCGTTACCATAGCAACCCATGGAGATAGGCTGTTTAGGTCTGGCCACACAGATCCGACTTGAGAATCAGATTTGTGGCAGTGCGGACACACTCCCAAATCAGATTTGGGAAACTTCATCGGCAAATCGGATTTGCCTGTAATGTGAACATGTAATGTGTCCAAATGTTCATGTCATTCTGGCCAATACTCCACTTCTGTTATAGCATTTCAGTCTGGAATATGGAATATCTTTCAGTAATCTATGATTTAGCTGCTAAATTGTCTAATACCGCCGTCTGCTCGCTACCCAGGCACTTATGTATGTAACTATCCGGTGTGCACAACATTGTCAGACTAAACTCTGGCTGACACCCCAAAAACCTACAATCCGCTACAGAAAAATGTATATTGATTGTTTATTAACTGGCCCCTGGCCTTCTATCATTTCACGAAAGTGGCCCCCGGGCAAAGCAAGTTGAGTATCCCTGGCTTAAGACAACAACTGATGTTTATTCAGCAACCAGGATGTACATTCTTATATGTCATAACGTCATACGCACTCTGACGCTACGCATATTCACACAATATGTTACAACCAACAGAGCGAAACAGAGGCTGGCAATCAAGACTAGCTGACGATAAAAGGCACACGGCAAAAAAGTACATGAACAATAACGTCGGCCTGTTTGGTTATCATCTATGTAGCTGCTCGGTGACACTTTACTGATCATACCGGTGGGTGATGCTGGATGTGCTTAATCGGTAAGACGTGCTGACTGAATCAAACTCTTATTTTGGAGGGGTTATTGAGGAGGCGGGACATCCCATAGCAAGCGATCCCCCCTGATTGGCTGATTACACATGTGGATCGAATCTGTCTTGCCTGTGGTAAACATGTAGCAAAAAGATTTGTAGACAAATGCAATGCTTTCCACACATACACTGTGATGTGCAAACACCAATTCAACACTTGAACACCTAGCATAGCGATCCACACACAGAAATTCTGGTTTTGAAGTACAAGTCACTGAATTCTATTTGTGGATTGTGTTTTGTGTTTACAGATTGTACTATCTATTTGTGACTCATAATCTGTGCATTTACAGTTGTTCACATTATTTGATACGGGTAGGTGAATGTGTTTTGCACCTACTTCACTGGAGCGGTATGTGCAAATATGTGAGTGTGTGTGTTTCTTGTTTTGCGATTTCTATAATAGGTTTTGTGCACCTGTAATGAAGAATTTGAGAAGGTGTAACTGTTGTGTTGTGTTTGTGAGAGAGAGAAAAAAATCTATAAGTTTGCAACTCCAAAAGCATATTTCTCTGTGACTACAAATTCACTGATACACATTTGTGGTTATTTTGTACAACTACAAATTCACTGATACACATTTGTGACTACTGATACACATGTGTGACTACTGATACACAGTGACTATGTACTACCCATCCACCTCCATACTGGCACACCCTTCACATTAGGCTTATGTGATTTGTCAATGGACATCAACATGCTCTGCTCATGTGTGTGTTTGAATGTTTGAAGTACAATTGTTTGCTGTGTGTGTGTGTGTGTGTGTGTGTGTGTGTGTGTGTGTGTGTGTGTGTGTGTGAGAGAGAGAGAGAGAGAGAGAGAGAGAGAGAGAGAGAGAGAGAGAGAGAGAGAGAGTGTTTGAAGTACATTTGCTGAAATAAAGTTCTCAATTTTCTCACTTGCAACCATGATGCTAAAATATCAACAGCTGGAGCAGATTATTTCACAGCTGGGCTACAGGTGTAAACTTATAGTTTTCATATTTGGTAGCCTGGGTCATGTCCATAAGCTGGTTGTGAGAGGCCTTCAGATGGCTGGTCTACCTAAGAGAAGGGCCAAACAGTTAGCAAGGTATTGTTCAATATCTGCTATTATTGGCAGTCGCTCAATATGGAGAAGGCGTTGCTTTTTGTACCCATGAAATTGGATACTGTCCCTTATCTTGTATTACAGTATAACTGTATGTCAATCTGCCTTTGTCATCACCCTGTGCGGTATTATATCTTCTTTGTATGCATTATCGTGGTTGCCAATTAGGCACTTTTGTATCTGACCAACTCCCAACATCTGATTGCATTATTAGTGTTTATGTCCTTTGTACTCTGTATCTATGTGGACATAAATAAATCATTTAAATGTGATTGTGTTTGTGTGTATGTGTGTGTGTGTGTGTGTGTGTGTGTGTGTGTGTGTGTGTGTGTGTGTGTGTGTGTGTGTGTGTGTGTGTGTGTGTGTGTGTGTGTGTGTGTGTGTGTGTGAGAGAGAGAGAGAGAGAGAGAGAGAGAGAGAGAGAGAGAGAGAGAGTGTGTTTGAAGTACATTTGCTGAAATAAAGTTCTCAATTTTCTCACTTGCTGTGTGAGAATGATGTTCTCATTTACTGAGGTGCATTGTATGAGAATTGTGTGGAAGAGTTTGCTAGTTCTAGTGCTACCCCTTTGTACACTGTGGCTGTGGCTGACAAATGTTAACAATAAATAATGTTATTAGGAATAAATGTGCCTCCTGCGTAAACTGCAGCTGAATAGACTGTATTTTAACGTCGCTCATATGGTGGTATAGGAGAGCCAACTAATTTCTCAGGTGGTACTTGGTGTAAAAAGGTTGAGAACCACTGCATTAAGCTGTAGGACCACAAACACATTTCAATAAATCAATAAAACAGCTTTGCTACTGACAACCATGGCCATTTGATTCAAAAAGAGCGACGCTACATCGTGGACACGCTACTATGGAATTAAAAACGAGTGCCCCACACACACTACTTTGTGACGTTACTAGGCTACTGCCCCTTACAACAGCGGTGGTGATAAGTTTGAGTTGCACAGCACTGCAGGCACCAACGTTACTCAAAGATATATTATGCTATCAGTACATAAATAAGCCCTGTTATCTTGTTATCGTTATCACAACAAAGTGCATGCATGCATTTTCAATTAAACTACTTCATCTCTCTCACATAGGGGGTGGCGCAGTCGGTAGCGCTGTCGCCTCACAGCTAGAAGGTCCTGAGTTCGATTCTCGCCTGGGACGCTGTGGGCGGTGGAGTTGTGACCCCCCCAGATCTTCAGTGCCTACTGCCCAGGTGGGCTATCTCGTCGAAAGGGCCTTTCTGTGTGGAGTTTGCATGTTCTCCCCGTACCCCCCAGGGGGTTCCTCCGTACATAAGCCCCCACTAAAAACATGCAGAAGATCGTCATCCGACCAGTGACAACAACATCTGAAGTTGGTCCAATGATGGTCCAATGATGGTCCCCGGGCGCTGGAAAGAAAAAGCGACCACTGCTCCTGGCCTGCCCCCCGGAGGAAAGGACAAGCCTGGATGAGTCAAATGCAGAGGACATATTTCACCGGCCACCGTCAGCATGAGTGTGTGTTGTGGCCGCATGCATGTGTTGTAGTGTTCGTCTGACAATAAAGTGTTCGTCTGACAATAAAGACGGGCTTCCGTCTGAAATCGTGTTTAAATCGTGTTTTTTTTTTACATAGAGAGACCTATCTCCACAAGCCACACTTTGCACTGTGCGAGGCTGCCAGGCAGCGCTTCATACAAATCGGTCATGAGATTGTGGTGTTTTTGCAATGTCAGCGTAGGTAATTAGGATGTACACTTTATTGCAACTTCAACATGGCAATATCTGCTGCTTTTACCTACAGATGCAGCCAACCAAAGTGCGACCACTGCGCTGCGGCTGTCCTGCACACAAAGTGCGGCGCTGCTGCGCTGCCAATATGTTTTTTCCACCCTGGAAGTCCACTTCTGTTTTCACCCACCAGGAGGCGCAAAAACACACCGTCTGATTAGCTTTCTGAAAGACTGACTTCGCCCTGTGATTCGCCTGCCTCTCAGAGAAGTCCACCGTCAGTAGAGGGTACACAGGAAAGAGTATTTTTCCCAGAGTAATTATTATTTTCCTCTCAAATAGTCATATTTAATCCTTTTGGAGCATAATTATTACCTGCAGGCAATAGAGTGAGCGCAAAGTTCCAGACGAAATTATATTGGAGTAAACAGCATGGCCACGCCTACTAATAACTAGCCTAGGTAAACCCAGCCACCACGTGACCTGCTCTCTCAGTTCCCAGTCACTATCGTCTAGCGAACGGGCCATTCAGAACGATTTCCGCGGCGGTTTAAAGACTCCCGCAGACCCGCAGCCACCCCGCAGCCAATGAGTGACGGCGTGACTGCCAACATCAGTCCTGCCGTGATCGGCCAATCAGAGAGTGCGTCTTTGTCAATGACGTGTAACAGCTGCAGCGGCTTAGCACTACCTAGCCGTTAGCATTTGGCCTCTCTAAAGCATAGCTCCCGAGCTAGCTACTAGCTGGCTAGCTATATGGCTATGCAACTACGTGAGGAAATTCAAGTGAAAACAGCTGTTGAGGTTGAGGTCTGTTGATCAAAATAACACCTAGCGTTATCGAAATCGGATTTTAGCGGACCATACAAGCCAGGGCTTCAGAGCTGATCACCTGGACACATTTTATGGCGAAATTATCTGATAAACTTGTCTGTGCTGCTCTGTGGTGATCAGCTAATGTCTTCATAGCATTGTGATTATGATTTAATGCATTATGGAAGATAAACGCTGGTTTAACATAATTAAAATAATTCCCTACCAAACATGTAAAGTGACGCTTCTGGGCAGTAGACCATTTGGGCATAACATTATGTAATGTGACATGAGATCACCACATTTCAATAAATATAACGTTTTTGCACATTTGAATGCTGCTGGTCGTTTGTTTAATGCTGTATATATTGGATATTTAAAGCTGATACACAACACAATTGTGTTGAGGTAATTCTGCAAAGCTCAGTTAAAAATATAACATGTAACACTTTACACAATCAAATCTAACTTATTCACAGCAATACACAGTCCAGTAGTACAGTGGGCTAATTGTTTGAATTATATCGAAATATATTTGCATGGTGTAGCATGTAATGCAGATAATGTAGCTAGATACTCTGACACAGAAAGGCAGACAAGCTAGCAGCAGGGATCTTGTCACACTGATTCCAGATAAACTCCTCTGTCTAGCCAGCTATACAATATTGATCAAAATAACACCTATATCGAAATCGGATTTTAGCGGACCATACAAGCCAGGGCTTCAGAGCTGATCACCTGGACACATTTTACGGCGAAATTATCTGATAAACTTGTCTGTGCAGCTCTGTGGTGATCAGCTAATGTCTTCGCATTGTGATTATGATTTAATGCATTATGGAAGATAAACGCTGGAAGGCTGGGTAGCATTAGCTGACGTCATCCAGGCTACAGTAACATTAGGCTATTATAGTTATGAAACGCTGATTCAAACGTTACAATAATAAGACACAATAGGAGCCAGTTACCCTACTGTAGATAGAGAGTAATTTCAGACCACCAGATATCACCATATTTATGTTATTAAATGCTGTAACGTTAACGGTAATTCTCATGTGTATGGTTTATTTATAAGCATTCATTGATTGAAGCAGAGTGCTGGTCGGTTAAGTTTCTCTGTAGTCAATGTCCTCTGCTCCAATCTTCGTTCGTAGTTTCTTCTGTCTCTCGTCCAGCAGCTGCAGATGTCATCATTATCCACGTTATTGATTATTATTTATAAAAAAAATCTCGTGTAAATATTTTGTGAACGCACCAATAGTTAGAGAAGGAAACCTCTCTTTGCATTTTATTTTTTAATAAAAGTAGGCTACTTGTGATATCTCACGTGGTCGATCATCATTGCAAATTTATGTGAACAGCTAGGTTTAATGACAAATATGGAATATCACCCAAGGAAATACCACGGTTTAATGCCAACAGATAAACCATACAGATTTGTTGTAATTGTGAACACATAAGGGAGCAAAGACATGGTTTTCAAGTATAACACAACTTTTATTCAAAGACAGGATTGAAAAATATAGGTCACTTGTTTTCACTTCAGTAATGTCAGGTCTCAGTCGCATTCACGCTAACCTCTTAACGTCTAGCTATAGCTAGGTTACATCTGGATTATGTATAATATACAGAATTGCACAGTACACAGTTGCACAGTTACTGCACAGTAACGTGTACAAATATTGAACGCAACAGTCTCGTTCTGGAGCGAACCCCTCAGCTGAATTCACGTTGGAATATGATATCAAGGCTTGATACATTTGATTGTAGCTACTCATACAGCCGTGTGGAGCTTATCTAGCTAGGTTGCATCTGGAATATGATATCAAGCCAGTAATGTAGCTAGCTAGCGTTAAATAGGTTTATCTGTAACCACGCTGAAATGTGAGGGCATTAACGTTAATATTTCTAGCTAGGTCAAACACACCTTAACGTTATGAGTGTGGCCGTTTTTGATTAACATTAAGTCCACGATCAAGTCTAGCATTTCGGTATATTCCTACCTCTTAACATCTAGCTAGCTAGGTTGGATCTGGAATATGATATCAAGGCTTGATACATTTGATTGTAGCTACTCATACAGCAGTGTGGCGCTTATCTAGCTAGGTTGCATCTGGAATATGATATCAAGCCAGTAATGTCAGGTCTCAGTCGCATTCACGCTAACCTCTTAACGTCTAGCTATAGCTAGGTTACATCTGGATTATGTATAATATACAGTATAATACTACGCTCACTACGTCATGACATTCACATTAACGCCTCCAAAAATCTACTGTAGCTAGCTAGCGTTAAATAGGTTTATCTGTAACCACGCTGAAATGTGAGGGCATTAACGTTAATATTTCAATTAGGTCAAACACACCTTACCGTTATGACTGCAGCCGTTTTGGATTAACATTAGCGTTAAGTCCATGATCAAATCTAGCATTTCGGTATATTCAGTGTGTGTGTGTGAAAAGGATGTTAGCATGCTAGCATTATTAGCACAGAATGTATACAGTCCATGGTACAACGTTAGGCCTTCAAGTCCTGAGGCGAACAGCACTGGAGGATGAAGTCTGCAGACTGGCATTCAGTGTCCAGCATAACAAGCACGCCTGTTTCCTCATCAGGTTGGCAGCAGCTGTATAGATGATGACTGTTCTTCACAGCCACAAATATCTCTCCAGATCTGCGGCCATCTGCAGCAGGGATCGAGGTTTGGGTCCGTGTAGACTAGGGCTGCCAACATTCCATCCCAGCAATACGGGACGGTCGGACCAACGGGGTGGGGGGGGGAGTTGTCCTGTTCCTCTTTCATTCCCTGACCACCGTCACGCGATGTTCTCTCTTCTTGTAGCTGGTTGTAACCATTTGCGTGCTAGCAGTACTGAAATGAAAAGTGTTAGCTCATGCGCTAACAACAAAGGTCGCAGAGTGATGACGCCATCTGCTGCACTGCGCATGTGCTCTGTGCACTAAACTGGTTGGATGATGGTTGCGTAATGGAGTGGTCTATCGGGGGGGGGCCAACAACCGCAGGAAATCGTTTAACAATGGTGGGAATCCAGACCATAGTGACTGAGAACAGGTCTGAGAGCAGGTCACGTGGGGGATGGGTTTACCCAGGCTAACTAATAACGCCCACTTTATTTCGATTCGGTCGCCATTGGATGCCCTTTTCTTCACTTGATGGATCAAATGCCAGGTAAGTTTATTATTATTGATTAACTTCACGTCAACATGTGTAAGGTTAAACTGATTTGCAACATTGCAGGTAGCCACAGCTATCTACATGTAACGCTAGCCATCTGTTGAACAGGCTAGGAGCTGATAACATGCTAACGCTACGTTAGCATCGGACTGACTAATTATAAACCACTTTTTAGTGGTTTATCGACAGTAAGTTATTAACGCCAGGTGGGTCGGTGCAACACGATTATTAAATTGCTAGCGGACTTTGAGACACGTGTGTTTTGCTCTGAACAGAGTGCCGTGGGTAGGCGACTTCTGTTGCAGTTTTGTCATTCGGTGCGACACGTGTGGTAACTTTTGGAGTTGCAAAAAACTACAAAAGTGCCACTTCCGGCCGCCAGGGGCCGGAAGTGATAGCGAGTTGCTAAATGCGCACCACCCATGACAGCAGCGCAGAAGAAGACGAGTGTTTGTAGCTGATTAATTTTGAAGAAATGAGACCCGGGTTTCAGTGAGGGATTAAACATGTTTATTAGTGCCGCTATTGTTTCTACATCATGCGCGGAGGTTCACACAACCCTTTTCGGTCCGTAAGTACATTTGAAATTTCATTTGCGAAACTTTATCGAGTAGTTTGAAAAATTTAGCAGACGGAGCGACCTGTTTAGGCTACATCGGCGGTGTACTAATAAGGGACTGCGTAGTAGCGTAAGCTATGTTAGCATGTCCGAAAGGGGCAACTCTGAACGGAGCACTGCACTGGGTTGAGTAACGTTTTACTAACGTTAATGCCCAGATTTGCGCGTGTATTGCAGTGTTTTTCCATGACAATAGTACCCCTCACTCATGCGTGTTGATGATTACATACAAGTAAATCTATACAAAATATATGTTTCACTGAACTGCCGGTGTTTGGGCTTTTTAGTTGTTTTTTTGCAATTATCAGTAGCAGAACAGTGTAGCAGTTGACACTTGCCAGCAGAACTAGTTGCGGCACACACATCACATTTTAACAATGGGCTTATGAAATGACTTGGAATATATATACTGTATATTTATTTATCATTTTGGAGGTAAATTGTATTCCCCAATCATACCCCCTGCAAGCTGCTCAAGTACCCCTAGGGGTACACGTACCCCTGGTTGGGAATCCCTGGTGTACAGTATTGACGCCTGCGGAACCAAAGTTCACAAGCGCTTGTTTCCGCCCTGAAACTTTTCGCTGTCGCTCGTTCACCAGTAGCACAACACACTTATTTTTTAGCATGCGAGGCAGTGGCGAACTCAAATGAAACTGGTTCCCATTCTAACATTTCAATAGCAACAGACACACACACACACACACACACACAGAGAGAGAGAGAGAGAGAGAGAGAGTGAGTTGTGTAAAGACGTGTGGTGGTGTTGCTCCACTGTAGGTACAGTATGTGAACGGAAACGCACTCAACACACATTGGAGGTGGAACTAGATATAGAGTGCTTTTGTAATACTACTGTAATTGTAACACTCCTCATAATGCACAAGTTGTACTGTATATCTTAACTAGTAACTGTTAAAATTACTAAATTTCTGTGTATATTTGTGATAATGCAATTGAAATGAATTTATTAATTTATTTGCCATCAAGGATGCAGGCTGTACGAGAGAAGTTCCAAGAGCACCAGAAGTGGCAGGAAGGCACGCTGTACAGGAAGCTGGGGAAAATGGTAGGGCTGTCCCAGAGTCTATTTTTCAAATAAAAATAGACTCTCGGTTCCCAGATTGATTCAAACATAATATTTTGAATGCATTCCCCCCGGCTGGAAAAGCCGGGTATAAGCTCTTATTCTAACAGCTGGAACACAGTGTCTGCATGAGCAGTGCGTGTGTGCTGCAGAACTGTTTTTAATTTTGGCCCCCATGTTCACAGGTATTCTATCTTGTCTGCAGATTGAGCAGGATTTCACTCTGATGTTTGGTGATGCCATCTCTGCAAAGTTCCTGGTACAGTATACTGGTGCTGTGGTGCATGTTCTCTCCGTGTTCCAGTTCCTTTCTGTGTGGAGTTTGCATGTTCTCCCCATGTTCGTGTGGGTTTGTCCGCGTGCTCCGGTTTCCTCCCACCATCAAAGACATGTTAGGGTTAACACTCCTGTCAGTGTCCCTGACCAAGGCAGTCGTTAAGTTCCAGACCACATCTGTGCCAGTTGTTTCTACAGTTTCTTAATGCATATTCATATAGGCGAGCAGTTATTGTATTGTATTGCAGTGCCAAAGAAGATACTTTTGAGAGCTGCCCTCAATCTGTGTGTGTGTGTGTGTGTGTGTGTGTGTGTGTGTGTGTGTGTGTGTGTGTGTGTGTGTGTGTGTGTGTGTGTGTGTGTGTGTGTGTGTGTGTGTGTGTGTGTGTGTGTATGTGTTGCATGTACAGTATCAGGCAGCAAGACTAAAGCGTTTTCAAAATGAAGAATCCAAAAACGTTTCCTTTCTTTCTTCTGTCAGACAGATTGCTCTTTAACAATATTCACCTGAAGCTGTCCTTACTCTCTCTCCCCTCTCTGTCTCTCTCTCTCCCTCCCTCCCTCTCTCTCCCTGTTTACCTCCCCTCTCCCTCTCTATCTCCCCCTCTCCCTCCTCTCTCTCTCCCTCTTTCCCTCCCCTCTCTCTTTCTCCTCTCTCTCTCCCTCCCTCCCTCTCTCTCCCCTCTCGCTTTCTCCCTCTCTCCCTCCCCTCTATCTTTCTCCCTCTCTACCTCCCCCTCTCTCTCCCTCCCCTCTCTTTCTCTCTCTCCCCCCCTCTCCCTCCATCCCCTGTCTCTTTCCCCCTCTCTCTCTCTCTCTCTCTCTCTCAGAGGACGTGGTCTCCATGGCAGAATCCACCATCACCGTGGACGACATCGAGGGGGAGCTGTTCAAGATCAAGCGGATCCGGGACGTGCTGGTCCAGAGAGAGTCGGAGCTCCGCTACATGTGAGTGGCTCTCCACTCACTTGGAGTGGTCTGGGGCCCGTTGGTGCTTTGCATCAGTGCCAGTGAGTGTTTGTCACAGGGTAGAAAACTCCTTATTGTTTTGATTTACTTATTTTGGATTTTGGATGTATTTCTTATTATTAGATGTGCTTTTTATTTAATTAGTAGAAGTGCTCTTTATTTAATTATTATATGTGTTTTGGTTTAAGTGTGCTTTCATTACTTTTGTATGTGGAGTAGTTAGACTATAACTACACTCCTTAAAACCCGTTGTTATACTATAACTACACTCCTTAAACCCCATTGTTATACTATAACTACACTCCTTAAACCCCGTAGTTATACTATAACTACACTCCTTAAACCCCGTTGTTAGACTATAACTACACTCCTTAAACCCTGTTGTTATACTATAACTAGACTCCTTAAACCCCGTAGTTAGACTATAACTAGACTCCTTAAACCCCGTAGTTAGACTATAACTACACTCCTTAAACCCTGTAGTTATACTATAACTACACTCCTTAAACCCCGTAGTTATACTATAACTACACTCCTTAAACCCCGTTGTTATACCATAACTACACTCCTTAAACCCCGTTGTTATACTATAACTACACTCCTTAAACCCCGTAGTTAGACAAAGGGCCCTATTCTCCCACAGGCCTTCGGCGCTAAAACGGGTCTTAAACACAAAAAAACGTGCCTTGCGCCTGCCTCGGGAAGATATCAATATGGCTTTACGCTGCTAAATGCGCTTTAGGCCGAATGGGCGTGGCGGAGTCCCAGAATGGGCCAGAATGGGCGTGTCGGCCTTAAATCTCGGCGTAATGATATCTTCCCACCTGGCGTAAATTTAGCGCTTTGCGCTTTTGAAAACCAGGCCTATTCAGTGCGCCAGTTGCAAGGAGCGCTCTTCTGCCTCTCCCCTGTCACCCTTCTCTGTCTCTCTCTGAAACCAGGCCTATTCAGTGCGCCAGTGCTCTTCTGCCTCTTCTCTGTCACCCTTCTCTCTCTCTCTCTGACTCCCTCGCTTAGACAGGCACAACACACTTCCCATATAGGAAAAATAAGTTGTAAGTTGCCTGGCATGTCCCCAGCATGCATTGTGCTTCTCCATTTCGCTACTAAATAGCAACCAAATGAGGCGAAATAGATATAAAAGGTTGATCTAAATTAATGTGTAATGGTAACACAACCTGCAATTGTACACATTTCAATATTGGACCAAATGAAACATCGAAATGAATACACCACCCTATGTGAAACATATATGTCCTCCTTGGCCTATATATATCTCTTGTGGATTTAATGTGATTTAGATAAGTGACAGCGGAACGCCCTGCGGAACGCGCTTCTACTGTCATGTAGAAGCGCCTCCCGCGGCTGCTTCCTCCATTCTCAAGGAAATGGCTTGCCGATTTTACAGTCATCAGTCACCAGACTCGCCGCTCTCGGGCCGCGCCAGCAGCAGCACACGGGGGATTGCAAATTTGCATAAGCCTAGAGTCGCACGGGGCTTCATCGGGGCTCTCAAACCCAAGAGACGAGTGAGCCCTATCCACACTCGCTGCCAGGGAGGGAGGCTGCTCAAACTCGCTGCCAGGGAGGGAGGCTGCTCGAACTCGCTGCAGCAGCAGCAGCAGCAGAGCACTCGCTTGTGACAAACGCAGGCTGAAAGCCACTAGACACGCCCACGGAGGGAGGATTGAAGGAGAGGGCGTTCGGAACTATATTGTTTGGATGTCTGATCTCTCACTGATGCCAAAAATAAATGGTTAAAGTGACTGTTCTGCCTGTTTGATTGAATTTCACAAAACTGCGATTATCTCAGCTTTCACTCTCAGACAGCTGAAACCATGCTGTACTCAACGGCTAATATCTACATAACTACTAACTCTACAAACTAACTCTTTTAGACAGAGAAAGCACACATTCTATTAGTACTTTTCTGAACTTTGTGTTCACAAACTCCAAGCAGAAAAGAATCCTCGGCTCTTTTAAAATGAGCCAGAATCCTCAAAAAACGGCCTGGCAGAAGCTACCTACAGCAAAAAAAAAACGGCTGGCAGTCAATGTGTTAAAAGGCGTGGTTGTAATGCTTTAGGCTGCGTGTAGCACCAAGACCAAGATATCAAGTGCGCTGGTCCACGCCCACTGCGCCAGGCGCTCGGCGTAGAAACTAGGCCGATGCAACGATAGGGGCTATATAAGTACAGATCTTGTTACCCTCTAGTTAAAGTATCAATTCACTCCTTAAACCCCGTAGTTAGACTATAACTACAGCCCTAAACCCCGTTGTTATACTATAACTACATGCTTATTTGCGGGCTGTATTCTAAAGCGTTACCCAGTATTGCAGTTTTCTTACTGTGGGATTCGACACCCGTACTCGCCAACCTTTCGCTTTTTAAAGGCCGCCTCTGAGGGAGCGGACGGCGGGGGAGCGGAGACAGAGCCAGAGCGCTGTGGGTCAGCGGATCGCCTGAACGCTGGTGCGGTACTGTGGGCGGCTGGTCGGACCCCGCCCGGACATGGAGGAAACGTCGGCCTGGCTGGACCACACCGAGCGGCTGCTGCTCAGGATTCGATTGGGACTTTTTTAGCCTGTTTTAGGAATTATTTTAATCTAATTGATTTTATTTGTACATTTTTATCCCAGTTGGAAATCCCCCCCGTTTTTATACCATTTTATATTCTACACTGTTAAACACAGATGTAAATTTACACTGAAATCTGAACAACATTAGGCTGTATACTGTCATACAGGCTCATGTATTGAGCATTGCCGCAATGCAATATGGGAGGAAAAAACGTAAATATACAGCATTATCCTTTAATCCTTATTTACATGTCCTTTGCTGTAAAAATCAGCAAAACAGCTAAGCATCCTGGGAAGTTGAAACTGAAACCTGAAAGTGGAAAGAAAGTCCGCCAGAAAGATCAACAGCCCACCATTTCTTGATCATCATTGATTAAGGTAAGTCACAATTTATACCAGGTTGATTTATGCTCGACGTTTTTCACACGTGTCTCTCGCTAGCAATAAAAGTCACAAGACGTGTTGGTCGGGGGAAGCATTCACCCCCTCCTCATTTCCTCTGATAGCTCTGCTTCAGTCTGTCAAGAGCATCGGTGCGTTATGCTATTGTTATATTTCCACCGCCTTCAGAGTTTCAATAAGCGTAAAAACATCTTGCCCGAGTGCTAAATGCAAAAACATAACCACGGGCCGTTGTAGCCTACTGCCCGCGTCTGTTTTCACACGGCTCGTGCTCCTCTCATCCCCCACTGCACGCCCGTTCATACCGAGACAGCTGTCTCACCCCGCGGGAGGAGGCAACTCCGCCCGGCGGTACGGCAACCATTTTAGGGCATCCTCGTCAGTCAGAGTATAGGCTATCGTTCCTCAGTCTAAAGCGTTGTCAGTTGTCATGTCTCCTATAGTAAACCCTCGAGTGTGCTCTGAAACACTTTCAGTCCTCACACGAAAACGCTGTCACTCCTCACGTCTCACACAAAAACGTTGTCGATCGTCCTGCAGACTAGTTGTCAGACATCACTCAAACTAGCTCTCAGGCATCACGCCTCACGTCTCACACAAAAACGTTGTGGATCCTCCTGCAGACTAGTTGTCAGACATCACTCAAACTAGCTGTCAGGCATCACTCCTCACGTCTCACACAAAAACGTTGTGGATCCTCCTGCAGACTAGTTGTCAGACATCACTCAATCTAGCTGTCAGGCATCACGCCTCACGTCTCACACAAAAACGTTGTCGATCGTCCTGCAGACTAGTTGTCAAGCATCACTCAAACTAGCTGTCAGGCATCACATGAAAACACTGTCATTCACGTCACGCTGAGACGTGAGGAGTGATGCCTGACAGCTAGTTTGAGTGATGTCTGACAACTAGTCTGCAGGACGATCGACAACGTTTTTGTGTGAGGCGTGATGCCTGACAGCTAGTTTGAGTGATGTCTGACAACTAGTCTGCAGGAGGATCGACAACGTTTTTGTGTGAGACGTGAGGAGTGATGCCTGACAGCTAGGTTGAGTGATGTCTGACAGCTAGTCTGCAGGAGGATCCACAACGTTTTTAGTGAGGCAGGAGGAATGACAGCGTTTTCGTGTGAGGACTGAAGGTGTTTCAGAGCACACTCGACGGTTTACTATAGGAGACATGACAACTGACAACGCTTTAGACTGAGGAACGATAGCCTATACTCTGACTGACGAGGATGCCCTAAAATGGTTGCCGTACGGCGGGCAAGCTGTCAGACAGGGCATACAGTAGTAGCCTATAGGCTACACTCATGGTCCCTCTCTCGTCACAGTGTGCGTGCGTGAAAATATGATCGTTTCCAGCTAAGCAACACCAAATAATAGTGTCGAGTGACAACAAAGATCTGTGAGAGACAGACAAAAGTGTCGAGAAAGAAGCATTTCTAAATTGGGATAAAACTGAAGGGAACGGGAGGCAGAAAAAGACGTAAGGCTTTCTCTAAAACAGTAGGCTATTTACAAAGCTATTGAAAAGCTCAGCTTTGCAAATGTTATAGGCAGCTAAAATGAGTGCATGTCAGCATCTTGTCTTTGTTTACACTGACATTAAAACAACACGTTCTTTGCTAGTAGGAGTGTATGAATGGCAGTCTGAATGAAATTGAATGTAACGTTCCCAATTCTATATATTAAATTCTAAAAAACGACCCTCAACATTTGGTAAGGCTAAGCCACACAACTAGTTCGTTATAATCGAACATCATGCTTTGAAGGCGACTTTACGACGATGAGGACGGTGAGGACTCAATCACAGCAGATATCCGCTGATAGCCTACCACGGAGATCTCACAGGCACAGGCAGCAAAACCCGACGCGCTGATAGAAAAATCTCCATGGACGCGCTGCGCTGCGCTCAGGCCTCGCCCCCCGACACGCCCCGTGCGATGACGTCAAAATCGCCGCGTGCCCTATGCGCTTGGCTGAGCGCGAAGAGTATGCCACAGGCTTTACCAGACGTACCAACAGCTCTTCCAAGAGACTTCCTAAACAAACAAAATCTTTACTGCAAAAAAAGACTAAAAATAGCAATTCATTATAGCTTAAAAAATCTTCCCACAAAGAAAAGTCTAAAAAGAAAAATATTATCATTTAGCTCTTTTTTGTTTTCATTTCCCAAAATGTTTCAGTGCGAACTTCAGTGCAGTCATAACTGTGAAACAAAATGTGCATTTGTGAGGCTTTGTTATAGTATAGTGTTATAGTGTCTGTTTTAAGCAATATTACAGTTAGACATTTTCTTCTTTATTTACATTAGGGGCTCTATCGTTGCATCGGCCTATGGACTGCGCTCAACACCAGACGCAGCGCAGATCAGTGGGCGTGGACCAGCGCACTTGATATTTTGGTATCGGCGCTACACGCAGCATTAAGCATTACAACCACGCCTTTTAAGCGTAAAAAAAATTATGCACTATCTGCTCATTGGGTAAGTGCAGTAAACGAATCACATGCTTCACTTTTCAGCTCCAATTCCACGGAGCGATCCAGTCCAGCTTCAGAAAAGCCGAGGGCTCTGATCTCCCCCCCCTTTTATCCCCTCTGTCTGTCTGGCTATTATTCCATATTATTCTCAAACCAATCTAACTGCAGTTTAAATACTGCAAGCATGTAAATACGCTACACTATAGCAAGATCAAAGTGAAAAGAATGTTCTAAACGCATCAGCTAGAACAATATAGCCTATCCCTATATGATGAGATTAATTAGATTGGTGAAAGTTTGTCCAGAATGATATCGTTTTCTCTCCCCTGCTGCACAGGTAGGATGATGCACATAAATATAGCCTACATTATGTAAAGTCATTGCAGAAATGTGTTTTTATTGTAAAACTAAATGTGAAGTAGGGCCAATTTATTGGAGCAGACATCACAGTATAGCACATGACAGTAGAAGCGCGTTACGCTGTCACTTATCTAAATCACGTTAAATTGACGAGGGATATATATAGGCCCAGGATGACATATATGTTTCACATAGGGTGGTGTTTTCATTTCGATGTTTTATTTGCTCCAATATTGAAATGTTCTACAATTGCAGGTTGTGTTCACATTACACATTATTTAGATCTACCTTTATATCTATTTCGGCTCATTTGCTTGCTATTTATTAGCTAAATGGATTAGCCCAATGCACGCTGGGAGATTTCACATGTGTGACTGTTGCAGGGACCCAGGCAGTAAATGTTTGGCCAGAATGATCTCGTTTTCTCTCAGGTAGGATGATGCAACACCCTCTGAATGTCACAGGCTCAAAACTGTCATGTTAGAAAAAACGGTCATGTTGTTATACTATTGTGTTGTGTCTGTCTGAGCGAGGGAGTCAGAGAGAGAGATCTGTCTGAGCGAGGGAGTCAGAGAGAGAGAGAACCGGCAAACATTTTTTCAAGTATTGTGCCTGTCAGACTGATGAGCAAGAGAGAGGGGCGACAGAGGAGAGGCAGAGGAGCGCTCCGCGCAATCGGCGCACTGAATAGGCCTGGTTTTCAAAAGCGCAAAGCGCTAAATTAACGCCAGTTGGGAAGATATCATTAGGCCGGTATTTAAGGCCGAAACGCCCATTCTCGCCCATTCGCCGACTGCGCATTTGGGGGCCTAAAGCCATGTTGATATCTTCCGGCCCTATTCTCCCACAGGCCTCCGGCGCAAAAACGAGCCTTAAACGCCAAAAAACGTGCCTTGCGCCTGCCTCGGGAAGATATCAACATGGCTTTACGCTGCCAAATGCGCTTTAGGCCGAATGGGCGTGGCGCAGTCCCAGAATGGGCGAGAATAGGCGTGTCTGCCTTAAATACCGGCCTAATGATATCTTCCGACCTGGCGTAAATTTAGCGCTTTGTGCTTTTGAAAACCACGCCTATTCAGTGCGCCGGGGACAGGATAGTGAATGGAGAATAGAATATATAGAGAAAAATAGTTTAGAATACAATAGAATATAAGATTGGAAGATTACAGCATGCAGTGGCAACCCTTCTCAGGCTTTGGGTGAAGCTGCACAGTTTCATTTATTTAGTTTAGGCTATCATAATCATCCCCATTTATGTGCAGCATCCAGACAGCAGCAGAGTTATATCTGTCTGATCTTTTTCAAATGGGATAGCTGTCTAACTACACATATTTGATGTATAAAAAAATCGTTTTGGAACATTTTGATTAGCAATATTAACGTTGTATTAATATAGCTCAACATTTTATTATCCTCCCCCCCCTCCCCCACTAATATTACTAATATTCCTAATTAATATGTATTATTATTTCATTCAGATAATTGACATTATAGGCATGTATATCGTTTAATGTGAGAGAAAGGGAGAGAGAAAGAAAGAGAGAAAGAAACTGGAGAAACTTTTGTGTAGCGCTTCTTCAAACCCCACTCTTCATTACAGCTATTCATTACAGAACTGTCTGTTGTATTTATATTTTCTGTGTGCAAAGCATAGTAGTTAGAATTATTTCCAAATGTTTCCCCCGTCTGTGGCAGCGGAGCTGTCCGAGGTGCTGAACAAGCCGCAGCGCATAGACGGCCACCTGGGGTGGCTCACTCAGGCGGTCCAGGACTGGGCGCGGGGCGTCGGCGGGGTAATTCCCCTCCCCAAACAGTGCGCGATGGTACATTTGAACCTGAATGGATAGATGAATAAACAACTTAAGTAAAGAGTTGCTTTGTAGCTATTCAAAATGGATGGTGGACAGATATATCACCTGATTCGCCAGCACCAATTTCTCCTCAGCTGTGAACTTCGCGGATCTGTTTTGGTCTGCCATGATCACACTGCGCCAGCTGCTGCCAATCTGGCTTTTAAAGCCACTCTGATTGATTACTGAAGATTTTATTGAGAATGAACATATTTGTCAGAGCCTGTGGGCAGGGGGTGGGAGGGGTGGAGCATATATAGGCCAAATAAAATACAAATACTCAATAATAAAATCCAGTAAATAAAATAGAATAAAGTAATCAGATCCAGTAAAAGTGATAGGTGTCATTCAGAGGATGTTGCATCGTGCAGTGGGGGAGAAGAGAGAAAACGATATCATTCTGGCCAAACTTTCATCTAATCTCATGACATCCAGCAGGCTATAGTTTTTTTCTATCCGATGCGTTTAAAACATTATTTTCACTTTGATCTTGCTATGGTGTAGCATATTTACATGCTTGCAGTATTTAAACTGCAGTTAGATTGGTTTGAGAAGCATAATAATATGGAATAATAGCCTATATATGGAGACAGAGAGACAGGATGAAGGGAGGGGGGGGGGGCAGAGCGCTTGGCTTGGTCTGGTTTTACTGGACCACTGGAATTGGAGCTTAAAAGGCAAGCTTGTGATTCGTTTATTGCACTTATCCAATGAACTGACGGTGCATAATTTTACGCTTAAAAAGGCGTGGTTGTAATGCTTTAGGCTGCGTGTAGCGCCAACACGAAGATATCAAGTGCGCTGGTCCACGCCCACTGATTTGCGCAGCGCCAGGCGCTCGGCCTAGAAACAACGCTGATGCAACGATAGGGGCCCTGGTCTTTTCACTGTCAGTCAGCATGCATCTGCAAGGTCTAATAATATTTTTAAAAAATACGAGCCATTGTCCAGTTGACAGTCCCACTGACTGACACCCCACGTTTGATTGTGGCTGGTAAGTATTTTATTTTACATGTGAATAAATATGGATAGCTACAGTCTTTGTTTACAAAGTGGCTGTGTAACGACAATGTCCACAGATGTGGTACGGCTCTGGTACGACTGCCGGAACAGACTCACCAATGCAATCTTGTCAGATGCACGACCCAGAAAACACATACCAGATGCATATTTTTGCCAGATCCGTGGGTGAGAGTCTGTTCCGGCACCTGTGCCGGAGCCGTACCATGTCTGGTGGACATAGAAATTAGACAAATGGAAACTCTGGACACTTTACACTACTTAAGTTTTACAGGATTCCCTCTTACTTGCCTCTTTAAATAACTGTGCTCCATACAGTACAACAAACAAACTCAGAACTAAGCCAATGGAATATTTAAACTAAAAGGATGCTAAAAATATTATTTTGCTTTATTAGACACAAAAAGTTGGGAAAATAGGGTCCAGTTTGAAAAAGACTGATATATTTCTACTCTGTTATCTCCCCCCCCCCCCCCCCCCCCCCCCAAACACACACACAGACACACACCCCAGGTCCAATAACACAGACAAACCCACGCTGGATGATGTCGATCGAAGAACAGGTGCTGGTTGAATGGCCTTTGTGCTTGGGCTGGCTGTAGTCTTCTCCTCCTACTATAACTTCAACCTGCAGTACCAACATGATGGAGCATGCATGCTGGAGAGAGGTACAGTAGGACCTTCTTCACACATACTGCACCAGATAGCTTGACTTTCCTTCACACATCACCATTGTCCAATAATCTATAACCTAGTGGTAACCACTGGTGCCTCTGACAAAAGAACATTGGCACAGTGCATCCTATGATGACTAATTGCCAAGTCCCATGGCGTCACTATACCGATGCATAACTATAAGGTAGACTTTTTCATCATTTTTGGACATGCAGGGCAGTCTAGCAGAACTCCAACAATAGCTGAAAGTGAAGCCACGGGATGGGACATTCAGACAGGCCGGGGCACCGTAAGAGTGACAGGGTTGTTTTGGCAGACCGGTAATGTCTTTACCTTTCACACGCCATGTGAAATGTACAACATTTTCATTGTTTTAAGCCTAACCCAAACCATAACCCTTAACCTTAACCTTAAAGAAGAACTCACCCAAAAAACTACTGATTTATTTTGCACGTACTCTGACACATATCTGAGAACTGTAAACAGTTTTGCAGGCATTAATTTAGTTTGACAGTTATTGAGAGTTGATTTGAATGAAGTTGTGGGCCATGCACAAATTACACACATTCCACATGAACTCAGAATCAACTCTCAATAACTGTCAAACTAACTGAATGTCTGCAAAACTGTTTACAGCCAAATAAATCAGCATTGTTTTTTGGTGGACTGTCACCTTAACCAAGTTGTTTTACTTGTCTAAACATAACCAGGAAATGTTGTCACGCCACCAGCCAGTGGCTCAGTCAGCCTGTGGCTCAAGCTCGAGCTGCGAACTGCTCAGCCCACAGTGGCTTGGGTACAGGTGTTGGCTCTGTGGAAAAATTACAGAAAAGGGTGCTTTTCAAATATAGTCACGCCAAGGGACTTCACGAATAGTCAACATAAGACGCTTTGGATATGTCACATTCATAAATTTATGTCACCTGAAAGAAGAATATTTTTGTGTTTCTACATTGTTTTTCAGAGCCTGCCTTGACATTAATCCGGAGAGGGGCACAAAAGTAAGCAGTGTCGTCCAAAGCAAGAAGAGTGGCAAGATGGTCTCAAAGCGGCATCAACAAATCAAATTGTGTGTACGCTCATCAAGAAAACTTTCGGACTTCAAGCGGGCCTTCTTTTGATCTTTCACACATTCTGAACTGCTGACCGATGTTCCAATATAATGTTCTCTACAAGACTGATTACAGTGTGACCACTTCAAACATCAGCCGGTTCTAATGCCATAGCGTTCTTACTGGAAAAAGTATGTTGGGTGTGAACGCCACCTTAGAGTGTCTGTTTTGACCAATGTTATGTTCTTTAGCCCAGAGGTTCTCAAATGTGTTTCAGCCAAGCACCTCTTACAAGATAGAAAATATACCAGGGACCCCCTCATTCTGATTTGTGATTTTGGGCTAAGCTTAATTGTTTCCACGGTAACGTGCTTGACTTTTAAATTGATAGGTTTGTTAGATTAGAATGTAATCCATGAACAATTTTAGATTTAAAGCATACAATATTTTTGTTGAACTATGAAGCTTTTGCAACAACAGAACATTTTTTATTTTCCTGAAAGCTTTTTAACCAATAAATGGTATTTATATTTGGGAAAAGCTGCTTCTGTCTCTGTCCTTGGGTATTTTAGACTGCTCTCCCTTGTGCCGAACCTCCATTGTATATTTGGGTCTATTAGAGTTCTCTAGCTACATCTTCACTAAGCCGTTTTCAAAGACCCTGTAGTTGAAGCCTTCCCAGTCTACACTAGAGCAGGCTCCGAGCAGTCTGCGTCCATATTAGCTCATGCGAGACGCCCGCAATACGATGCTTTACATACACTGCACATGCGCATGCCTCTATGTTTAGTACTGGAGTCCACAACAAGAGGGCAGCAACTACGCCTACGTTCAAGTCGAAGAAAAGAAGAAGAAGCAGCGTTACCTGTATGATCTTTTAATAATGTTAGTAGACACATAACTGTAGGCTATAGATCCCCGTTATGAGGCCAGTTTATCAAAAAATAAGCCTATTTCGAAATCTGACTTTTGAGGGCAGGGGATCCAGCCAGCACATTGACCATGCTAGCTGATGGAAGCTCAGAGCTGCTCGCTTCATCGACATATAATAAAGATTCATATTCATCTCAGTGACCTGGACACATTTTCGTCCGTGATACCAGGCAAAATGGTCTGTGCGGTTCTGTGGTGATTAGCTCATGTCTTTGTAGCATTATGATTATGATTTAATTCATTATGGAAGATATATGTTGGTTTAACAGATGCAAATTATTTCTTACATATATAGCCTCCATGTAAAGTCGACGCTATGGGCAGACCAATTGGGCTATATAACGTTATGTAACATGACGATCACATTTCAATAAATATAGTTTTTGCAGTTTTGTTTCATGCTCTTCTGTATTGGACATTAAGCTGATACACACTTGTCTTGAGATAATTCCACCAAGCTCAGTTAAGAATATGGCTAGCTAATGTGTCATTGGAAAACATTTATCGATAGAGTGTAACACTTAAAGGCCGGCTTTACCGTGGGGAATATGAATATATATCAATTCTTAAAAAATCTTAAATTTCGAATCCGTTGAAATTTTTGAAATTGCTTGTTCACAGCCAGAGAAAAAAAAAAAAAAAAAAAAAAAAAAATTGGGCCAGGTGACGCGTTTCGACTGCCCTTTTTTTTTTTTTTTTTTTTTTTTCTCTGGCTGTGAACAAGCAATTTCAAAAATTTCAACGGATTCGAAATTTAAGATTTTTTAAGAATTAATATATATTCATATTCCCCACGGTAAAGCCGGCCTTTAACACAATCGTGTAGTTACTTTTTCACAGCAATAGCCTACTGTAGGCTACAGTCCAGCCCAGTCCAGTGTAGTCTATGTAATGTATGCCGAATTTATACAGATATCACCATATTTCATTTCAATAAATATAAAGCTGGTCGGTTGTTTCGGCCGTCGTCATATCCTCTGGTCCAATCTTCGGTTGGTGTGCCTCGTCTGGTCCAATCTTCGGTCCGTGTCATAGTTCGTGTTCACTCGACATCAACAATCTTTATCACATCTGATCATTTTATCCAACCTGCCTCTGACCAGACAACTAATGGGCTCCTTCTGCGATCATATTGTGATACATTCAGGTAGCCTACATGATTTACCGAAGTACATAGCACAATAACAACAAGGCTTTTTGTTGGCAATGTTTATTGACAAAAGCATTCAAACAAGCAAATAACAATATTGATAGATCACTGGCAGATAGATGCGTACAAATAGTTCAAAACAAATCTCTCAAAGTCTCAAAACTGTTGGCATTTGACTTGTGTTATATCTGATGTTGAAACTGATTATCAGCAGTGCACAGTAGCCTAACAGGTTAACGTTATAATCTCAGGAGAGCTTGAGGCTAAATAAACCATACACATGAGAATTACCGTTAACGTTACAGCATTTAATAACGTTCATTTTCCACAAATCCTGTTCCGCTGTTGTGTCCCCATCACTTGAGGTCATCATTCCCTTGAATAAACGAACGACATGTGTTATTAATCAATGGGCGTTTGTTTACCCAACACAATGCTGTGCAGCATGCAATAATGTTTTTAAAACATTAACACGTAACTTCTGCTTCTCTAGAATGTTAGTCCTCATGTAATATTTGATAAATGGACATGTTAAATGTCATGCTTGCAATTACGTTAGCTAAAGATTACCTCAATTTTGTGGAAGGTAACGTCAAACCGCAGGCGGCCGGGAACCTTGTGGCTGGTGATGCGAGGTCTGGAGATAATATCCACAAACTACTGACGTGCCACCACGATGCATCGGATCACAAGTAAAAAGGACAGAAGAATTTGGTTATCCATGATCAAACGTCTGTCCACTTTTCTCAACTAGCGGGGTAAACAGTGCGTCGCCACAAAAAGTGCGTCACCAGCGCACACACTTTCTTCTTCTGTTGTTTGTAGGCGGGTCGCCGACAGCTTCAAGCTGCTTACCGCCACCTGCTGTACAAGTAGGTTACTTGCAGGTTACTTGCATGTTTCAAAAATCTGTATCTCCACTCGCTTTCGAAGATGGAGTTTGATGACAAAGACGGGCTCAGCCCGTCTTCGTTTTTAAAACGGCTTTAACACTCCTAACAATAGAGGTAGTGTGGACAATAGGTGCAAACGAAGTGCTATACGGCATGTCTACACTAGGCCGTATTTTACATACGTACATTAGAGTTCCTAGGCTCTAGCCAAAAAAACCTAGGTGGCGTTGTCAGCAAACACCACTAAACCAGGCCACACGTTCAGTTCTGCTGAAGTGGGCAGGAAATCAACCCACAGATCCTTTTGATTGTACAAATGTGACCGTTTTGACAGAACTTGGTGTGATGATGCATGTTTTTGCACTGTGTGTGTGAATTTATGGCACTTTTTCTGGGTTTAGAAAGCTTTTTCTGTGACAAAGCATTTGATATACAGATGTCATAAGAGTTGTGACGATTCAAGCTCATTTATAGTTCCATATTAACTAAGGGTTAAGTAACAGAGTTGAAATCTGGTCTACACGAAAACTACATTTCAACGCATGTTGTCACATGAAATATCATATATATGGGACTATACATTTACACTATACAGTTATGTCACTGGGTTATCAGTGTGTGCCACGTCACAGCAATAAAAGGTGGATTGTTAAATACTGATTTCTGATTTATTGACCTTGTTGATTTGAAAGATAATCTTCCAGAGTAAGTTATAAATGCAAGTTTATATTGAGTGAAATCTAATTCTGTATTGTGTGTGTGTGTGTGTGTGTGTGTGTGTGTGTGTGTGTGTGTGTGTGTGTGTGTGTGTGTGTGTGTGTGTGTGTGTGTGTGTGTGTGTGTGTGTGTGTGTGTGTGTGTGCGTGTGTGTGTGTGTGTGTGCGTGCCCTTTGTGCGGGGGGGGGGGGGGGGGGGGGGGTGAGTGATGCATCTAATTAGCTGAGATCACTGTATGCTGTTAGAATAGCAGTCAAACCGGTTCTGAAAGGTAACACAGTAACAGGTCTTGTCCTGCTTCCCCCCACAAATTTCATTCTTGAGGCTGACAAGAGGATGATCATTGTCCATGTAAATTAACCACTCACTCGCTTCCTGAATGGGATATATCGGCCTTTGCTACAAAATTGATTTGATATTCGAAAACAACGCTAACTTAAGCATTATTTACAAGTCAGCTCATTTTTTTCCAAAATGGCGTTTACCTGCTTTTGCAAACAAACTCTTCAATTATATATATGCATACATACTGTGTGTATATGTAGGCTATAACAAATCAGAATGGGGTACTCAATTGTATTGTACTGTACTACAATTTTTTGTCTCTTACGTTTTAATAAAACGTACTATAACATAGCAAATGTGTTCCACGTTATTTATTCTAACTGCATAATGTGTAATAATGTCTAGTAGTGTGTACAAGCAATGTACATACAGATTTGTATTAACTGACACACACACACACACACACACACACACACACATACACACACACACACACACGTGCACCCGCGACATAATAAATAAGAATAATCATAAGAATAATAACAGATGGATAACCCAGTCCTTTATTAACAACTGAGACATTTCTCAACAAATGAAAATAAAACTGTTGCCACTCGTATTTTCTGATCATATTTAGTGATCGCTAACTCTGTCAATTTGCATTTTCTCCGGTAAAGAGAGCAGACAGCTATGTTTGGGTCCGACATGCATGACGTAGTTGTAGTTATCATCCAATAGCGGGCTTGGAAAAGTATCACGTGGTTCACGTTGCTCATGTACTTCCTGCTTTCTGTCAAAACCAAACACAACATCACTCGCTGTTAACTTCTTGGAATGATTTTCAGTGGCACTTTACTATAATTTGCATTCATTTATATAATATTAACTTAGCCAGCAATTTGGTGTTAAGATGTGATGTCAGTCGTGAAAGTTTGGCAGCTTCTGGTGGCAAGCGGGGCCTTGTTTCTGCTATCATGATGTAGCCTATACTGTCTGGGTCTTCAAATGTAATTAGAACCTCAGTTTAAATATAAAATCACTTCTTTGCTTAATTGTCATAGTTTAGGTAGATCTGCACGGTCAACCAAGGAGCAGGCAAAAGTGGCTTTGCATGTTTTGTAGTGTGTTCTAAGTTGTAAACAAAGGAAACACAGACTGCACACTCATAACTCCTATGCAAGCAAATGTCCATCTGTTTAAATGAATTGTGTATGATTTTTTTTTGCAGGAACACTGACAATATCAGATGGTATTACAGTTCATGCAAAACATCTCAACCAAGAAGAACAACTCTGCAAAATTAAAACAATGACAGAGCTTTAAAGACATTGGAATATCTATCAAGATGGCTGATTAGATAATCTATAATCCTCTAACAGCCTGGAAATATATTTGGCAGATAACAGACAACAGCGTAGTCACTAATGGTAAGAGTGACCCGATACAGTAAGCTGGTCATTCTGAAGACACCTCAAAACCTACTTCGATACTTGATATCTGAAAGTCTATCAACCTAGATCAGGTGTGGGAAACATTTTTTTCCAGAGGGCCATACTGACTTACATATAAAGTAAGCAAAGGTCAACACATTGGATAACTGTCAACACTCCTGATTGTTGTGCGGGTCTGTGATTGGTAATTTATCCTGTTAATCTCCTGATATCATAGTGATACAAATCAAATGGATGTAGCAGATTAGATTTATTAATGTGATGCTGTCTTTTATTGACTTTTTGTGGGTGGTTCTGTTTTCCTTTGAGGACGTTGGATGCCGGATTGATGCCGCATTTTGCCCACGTGTGACCTAGATGGTTCTGTATTGAAGGACACTGCAGCAGCAATATACCTGCAAAGAAAAAGTCACTTTTTAATCTCATACACTGCAGTGTTTAGCAGAGCCCTGCCCAGTGCCCACAGAAGTTTAGTTAAACTCTGGGTCACAATATTATAATTATTTTAACTATTGTAGGAATGTAATTATTTTGAGATCAGAGATCACAGCCATCTTCATTTATCAACATTTATAGATTATCTTTCACATTTGAGCTATTTGGTGTAGGCCTATCTGCTTGTATGTTACTATTTGTTACATCAACAAACTATTCAAAACAAATTTCCCTGAGTTGGATTAATAAAGTTGTTGATCAATTGATTGACTGACTGACTGAATGATGGTGGTTCATGTATGCATAGGCTAATGACAATGAACAACAAATCACAATGATGTAACAAGGTGTTAAACTCAATAACGAGACAATTTTTTTATTGTTAATACTAGACAAAAATTCTGATGACTTCTTGTCATCAGAAGTTTTGGTGCAGTGATCCATGAATCTATATTCAGGGATGGAAAGTCATGGAGAGTGAAAAAGGTGACAGAAATCAAACTACTCATAAATCCTCCTATTTTAGGGTGAAAAGTTTGGCTGTCACCTAAAGGTGAGTTTGCAGCCTGCTAGGTTATGTTAGGTAGTAAAGATCTGAAGGTTTAGTATCAACCTAAAAGCTAACATCTCCCCACTGTCATAACGAGATGGGTCCATGCTACTGTAACGTTATATCAATTTGAGAAAAACTAGCTAGTTAGAAATGGCTAGACGCAGGCCAATTCTATTCACAGATCGTAGTGTATGCTAGCTAGCTAGCGCTAAGCTAACACTGATTCAATGTCACCATATGTTTGAACCAAATGCTGTACAACACAAACAAGTTGCAAACCATTAATACTTACGCTCACACGTATAGTGATGCAGCTGCTGCTATCATGTTGTTTTGTTTGTTGTATCCAACTCGTCACGGGGAGGAAGACTACAGTAGAGCCGTATAGCAACGTAACAAACTCTGATAGGGTACATAGGTTGCGCCAGGGGGATTCGAAATAACGCATCCGAGATATAAACGTTATGAATATAGCCACGTTATAAACAACAAACTAACGCTGGTGATCCGTATGGAAACATTGTTACTCGAAATGGTTAAAAGTTATATCAATTTGGTCATTCAGTGGCATTTTACTGCCATATAACATAACTCACTAGCGGCTAATAGTAGCCACAGCAGGCATCTAGCGCTGAACCGGAAGAACAAATAAGTTTGCGCTGAACGGTGACCCCACAGCACGAAGCTGCTCGCAACAGTGAGAGACACATTATGGACTATGTGGGCCCCTAGTGGTTGAATGCCATTATTCACATCTCAAACCATCTCAAAAACGCCACTGCATCGTCAAGCACAAAGTACTTAAAAAAATCTGTCAGGACGGGAATGACTGCATCTGTAACACAGCCAACCAGTCAAGTCCGCTGCACTCGCTTACAGGCAGCAGAGCCTCGCTCTGTGCAGGCTGAACAGAGAGCAGCACTGAGGTGTCAAGATTTAATCTCTGAGCCCTCTGATAGGCTATTCAAGATTCAAGATTCAAGATTCAAGATTCAAGATTTTTATTGTCACTCCATGGTACAAGTATCACGTGTGAAATTCTTGTGCTGTGGACTCCGTTTACAACATAGTGCAAATAGTACAAATATAACAGGGCATATGGGTGCAAAAACAACAAGAGACACAACAAGCATAAGGCAGTATAGTGATAAGACAAGTCAGAGACAGTGGCATATTCACTGCACATAGGTGCACGTGTCGGGTGCATACTTTAGACGTGCTTAAACATTTTAAATTCTGCGTATTTGACATACAGGTGCAAATAACATATTCCTTATTAAACATACAATTAAACTCGGCATTTTAAATTCGGCGTATTTGACATACAGGTGCAAATAGCATATTCCTTATTAAACATACAATTAAACGTTAGACATACGTAATGGTAGCAGCTACAGTACGGTACAGTGCGGCTACTACACTATTTGTGTATGTTAAGGAGTCTCGTGGCCTGCGGGAAGAAACTGTTCCTCAAGCGATTTGTGCGTGCTTTCGGAACCCTGTATCTTCTCCCTGAGGGTAGCAGGGAGAACAGGCTGTTGTGGGGATGGTTTGTGTCTTTGATGATCTTCAGGGACCTCCTGAGGCACAGCTGTTTATACAGTTCATGCAGATCTGGCAGCTCACATTCTGTTACGTGCTGTGCCGCGCGTCTCACTCTCCGTAGCGCCCTGCGGTCCATGGTGGTACAGTTCCCGTACCAGGTGGTGAAGCCGCCAGTCAGCAGGCTTTCAATGGTGCCTCTGTAGAAGTCCCTGAGGATTTCTTTCCTTAGCCCAAATTTCTTCAGGCGCTTGAGTCCGTGTATTCGCTGTTGAGCCTTTTTGACGACAGTGGCGGTGTGGCCGGCCCAAGTCAGGTCCTGGTGGATATTGACTCCCAGGTACTTGAAGCTGTCCACCCTTTCCACCACTGTGCCGTTGATGGTGATTGGGGGGTGTGCGCCCCCCCCCCCCCCCCCCCCCCTCCTGTAGTCTACAATGATCTCCTTGGTCTTGGAGACGTTCAGAGAGAGGTGGTTGTCCTGGCACCATTGTTCCAGGGCCCCCACCTCCTCTCTGTAGGCCGTCTCGTCGCTCCCCGAGATCAGCCCCATGACTGCTGTGTCGTCTGCAAACTTCACGATGGTGTTAGATGTTTGAGTCGCCACGCAGTCGTGGGTGTAGAGGTCGTACCAGAAGGGGCTGGAGACGCACCCCTGGGGCGCTCCTATGCTGATGGTCAGTGGAGAGGAGGTGAGGTTGCCCACCCTCACCACCTGGCGGCGGTCTGTCAGGAAATCCAGGATCCAGTCGCACATTGCTGTGTTAAGTCCCAGGTCCTTGAGCTTGCATACCAGCCTGGAGGGTACTATGGTGTTGAATGCTGAGCTGTAGTCCACGAACAGCATTCTTACGTAGGTGTCCTTCCCCTCCAGGTGGGACAGGGCGGTGTGGAGCACGTGTGCTACTGCATCCGCTGTGCTCCTGTTGGGGCGGTATGCGAATTGTAGCGGGTCGTGGTCCGGGGGGAGTGTGGGGCGGATCTTTGATATGACCAGCTTTTCAAAGCACTTGCTGGCTATTGGTGTGAGGGCTATTGGGCGCCAGTCGTTGAGGCTGATCACTTTCTGCTGCTTGGGAATGGGGATGATTGTCGCTGCTTTGAAGCAGGAGGGAACTCGTCGGAGGGAGAGAGACTGGTTGAAAATGTCTGTGTATACGCCTGCCAGCTGGTGGGCGCAGGCCTTGAGGACCCGCCCGGGGATGCCGTCCGGGCCGGCCGCCTTGCGAGGGTTGATACGCAGGAACGACCGGCGCACCTCCTCCTCAGTGATGGTGAGAGGGCGGTGTGGGTCTGTGGGGGGGGGAGGTGGGGGGGGTTGGTGGTTAGGTGGGGATGGGAGCGGGTGCTGGGGGGAGGGGGGGGGAGGGGAGGTGGGGGGGAGAGGAGGGCAGTGGGAGGGGGGGGAGGAGGAGGGGTGGTGGGGGGGCGGAGGGGGGGAGTGGTGGTGGTGGGGGGGGAGGAGAGGAGGGGAGGGGTGGTGGGGGGAGAGAGGTGGCAGGGGGGGGAGGAGAGGAGGTGGCAGGGGGGGGAGAAGAGGAGGGGAGGGGTGGTGTGGGGAGAGAGGTGGCAGGGGGGGGAGGAGAGGAGGTGGCAGGGGGAGGAAGAGAGGAGGGGGGGAGGGGGGGTGGTGGGGGATGAGAGGAGGAGGGAGGGGGGGGTGGTGGGGGGGGTGATGGGGGGGAGGAGAGGAGGAGAGGGGTGGGAGAGAAGGAGAGGGGTGGGAGAGGAGGGGGGGAGGAGGGGAGGCGCTCTGGCAGAGGGGTCGAACCTGGCGTAGAACGCGTTGAGTTCGTCTGGCAGGGTGGGTGACTCGTTGTTGTTTTGCTGTTTTGCCCCTTTGAAGTCAGTGGCAGCGTGGAGTCCTCTCCACAGGTGTTTGGGGTTGTTGGAGTCCAGTTTTGCTTCCAGCTGCCTGCCATATTCTCTCCGTGCTCTTTTTAAAGTGCTTCGGAGGGCATATCTTTTTATTGCTCGATGTGTAACCAATCAGATAGAGCTGTGGGTGGGACATTGCTCCAGATCACACAGAGGGAGCATGAGCTACTGTAGAGCCGTTTTCCCACATGCGTACCGGAAAATTCAATATCGGACATTTCCCTTCACACCTCTCCTCTCGCATAGGAATCTAGCAGCCAAATTGCCTGTATGTTGGGGGGCGGGGCGGCACTGCAGAGCGGGTGGGGAGTGACGTGTCGGCAAAACTCCGAATGGTGAAATAAGTTTGCTTGTTTATCCGTTCACCTGCGTCGCGTTGAAGCACTTTTTACAGACTGGCTTCGTTTGATGTGTCCGGGCTTGCCTTTGCTGTCGGCAACGTAAGCAAAATACTTCCACATTTCGCTTCGTGCATTTGCTTCTCTGTGTGCCTGTCGGGCTGTGACTTAAGGAGGAGGAGGACTGTGGCCAGACAGCGAGCAGGCAGCAGAGAGGAGGCGAAAATCAGCACGCCCACACATGAAGCTGATATACTGCTCTTATTATCACAAGATCATTTCGCCAGTTTGCTTTAATGTGCGTGAATGATTAGATTATGCACGCTGGAACATTAAGCAACGTGTGTACACCTCGCCCATGAGAGTGTCGCGGGAAATGACTGGATCCGTTCTACACTTGAGTCCGCTATCGCGCATACCGCTCTTCTGACTGGCTCGAAACTGGTGAAATCTCCGCGATGACGGGGTCGTGCTTATACCGGCACGACGACTTTCCCACATGCAGGCATTAGACCACGTTCCGGTCATTTAGCGGTACAAAGCGCATGAGGGAAAACGGCTTAGGAGAGACAGGCTTCTTCCAGCTGCAGCAGGGCCAAATTAGCTAATTTCTTTATAAAATTATTATATCGGCAAACAGCCAATGAAAATGCCGATACAGATAATCGTCAAATTGCTGAATATCGACGCCGATAATCGGTCGACCCCTAGCTTTTTTGAGAATATATGAACGGTAAAGCAAAACCTGCATTAGCAACAACATATGAGTGGCAGCATTTCATACCGTCCAGGTGGAAACTGCTCCAAGGAAGAGCGAGGCCAGCACTGATGACCAAGAAGCAGGGGCTTCACCCATCACTGCCAGGTAGAACACGGCACTGGAGTCAGAGAAGAGGAGAGAGAACACCATTAATTCAAATTACATTTAATTTGTGCTATATGAAGTAAATCTTTCCCTATTTAAAATGGGTACTGATATAATGCTGTACTGGAGTCAGAAGAGGAGAGAGAGGAAGCCGCATACACACAACTTTCAAGTTGCCTGTCCCTCTCGTCTTGGGATTGCGATGGAGGTCACAGAGCCGGATGAAGATGGTCTCAATCACACAGCAGCAATCTGGCCACTGGGGAAGCAGGGCAGTAGCTGTGAGTGCCTCTTCACACTCTCCACCCCTGGAGTGAACTCCTTTCTCTTTACCTGAACCTCCCCATGCCCAGCCTGGAAGGAGACAGAGAGGCTCGGCTCATGAAGTGAGACTGGACACAGTATCTTCCTCCAAGCCCTCGTCGTCTTCTTCCTTGCCATCATCCACATCACTCTGAGTCAGGGTTCACATTCAGGGGCTCCAGGCTGACTCAGCAGGTAGTCAACACCAAGCAGCTCTCCTATGAAAAAGAAACACAGACAGACAGACAGACAGACAGACAGACAGACAGACAGACAGACAGACAGACAGGTGTTATTAGTTATATTTAAAGCATTCTAGATCATTGCTGACCAATTTGGGGCCCGGAGGGCCAAACTTGGACCACGCACAGTTTGTTTTGGCCCTCCATGGTTTTGAAAGGGGGAAAAAACATGGCCAATATTACTTACTGTCTTGCAGAGAGTGTGGTGGGCTCATTTTTAAAGCTTGATGATACTTTCACCATATGAAACTAGAAGACTTACACTATCTACACACTTACACATTTGTTAATCATGAACAAATGATCAACAAATCATTAGTAAATGATCTGCATATAAGTTGTGGATGTCTCATTGAAGCTGCATTCAGCGATGTTCCTAATTCGGCTGTTTTCGTTAGGTTTCGTTTGGAGTTCCCTACATCGTTCACGGGAACGCACACACGCAAGCTGCCTCTGCAGCGCAGATCCAACATGGCAGCGGTCTGCAAACTGTAAACACAGCAGCAATGTAAGTACAATATCAACCGTGCCACTTTCCAGTCACCTACTGAAATTAAATCAGAGACGATACTGTGGCGATTCTGGTTTTTAGAGTGATGTTGATGTCTGACTAGGAACTGAAGTACATGCATGTTTCCAACCGGAACTGTGTTGTAGGAGCCAAATGTCAATTTTTTCATTCTTTGATTATAAATCAGTATTATTTAGACTGGTGGTTGGTATGCGCCCCATGTGGCCAACCTCAGAATTGCATAGAGTAGAAATCTACCTAGTTGATGGCGTCACTGATCATTAGGGTCAGGTGTGCTGGTAGCATGCTGCTGCAGAACGCCAAGTTTGACGCTTAGGACGCCAAGAGCCGAAATAGTTTTTCAACAGGTTCAAATGACATTACTTGTTCGAAGTGCGAGTTTTCGTTTGTTTATTTTTGTTTGATACTTTGAGTGCTGTGCGCTATTATCTGCCTGTTCATATTGTGGTTTAAGCACCTAGCTAATCACCTTCCACTCATCAACTACGATGACCATTGCTGGACAACAAACCGTGAGTAACTACAAACAATGCACCACAAGCCTTGTTGAGACTACGTGATCTTGGTGATAGAAATATGGCTAATAGTGAACTAGCTTTATAGAAGGAAGCCATATAATGTGTTGTTGTTGCTTTCCTGTGCTGTTCATGATAAGCGGCAGATCCGAAAAGCTAGTGTGTAGGTCGTCAAGCGAGATGACGGAAATGGCGTCGGAGAGTGAGAGTGAGAGCGAGAGCGAAATTGAAAATGATCAGGATAAAAGGGGAATAGAGAATAAAGGCAAAAGTCTGTCGAGTGTTTCAAGTGACATAAGTCAGTCAGTGAAGAAAGTGAGGAAAGATAGATCGGGTCCTTTTGCTGTAGGAATGAAAGCGGTGGCTAAGGATAATGGCGTTTTCAGTAATCCTCGCGATTTGGGAAGGTTCTTGAAAAGGAAAGTGGGAGCTGTTAACTCTGTGAGGGTGAGCCGGAGTGGAATGGTAATCATTGATTGTGTGTCGAAGGATCAAGGATTGAAAGTTATTGAAATAAGAAAGTATAATTTGACGGTGGAGTGCTTCCCACTTGGAAGAAATCCAGTAAAAATGGGAGTGGTAAGTGGTGTTCCACTTGAGGTTGATATGGAGACATTTGTGGAGGTGGAAGGTGTGGTTGAGTCACGAAGGTTGACAAGGTTTAGAGACGGAAAGAAGGAGGACAGTATGTCGGTGTGTTTGAGTTTTAAAGGAGAACTTCCCGAGAGAGTGTTTGTAGATTCTGTGAGTTACAGGGTGAGGCCCTTTGAGAGGGTGCCGCTAAGGTGCTTTTGTTGTCAACAATATGGACATGTAGCTGCAGTGTGTAGAGGGGATAGTAGATGTGGTCATTGTGGGAAAGAGGATTGTGAAATGGAGGAGTGTGAAGAGCAGGTGAAATGCCTGCATTGTGAGGGGTCACATCATGCAGCAGCACAGTGCCCAAAATCGATAAAAGAAGTTAAAGTGAATAAAATCAGAGAAAAGAAAGGAATATCATATGCTGAGGCAGTTAAAAGCATGGAGAGGAAACATGAAAATGTAGGACTACAAAAGGAACCGGAACAGGAGAAGAGTGGTGGACATGGAAATATGTTTTGTGTGCTTTTATGGCAATGGTGATAAACTGTGCTTTGGAAATAGAAAGCAAATCAGAGAGAATAAAGATGGTGGTGGATGCTGCAAGGAAGTTTTTAAACATTGAGGACATTTCTGGAGAAGAACTGACTGAAATGCTGCAAGAAGCGGCCGTCCTAGACGATTGGTTTGGGTTTCGGTATGGAACATATGGTGAATGGGAGCATTTTGCGTGGACATTTATACCTTTTGTTGACATAGTTGTAATTTGCGCTATGTAGATTTAGCAATCCAGCAGGTGGCGGTAATGCAACATTTCAGGATGCCAACCGCCATAAAAACCCAAAGAAGAAGAAGAAGAAGAAGAAGAAGAAGAAGCTGTGTGTATTACTGAGAGTTGGGAAGCTGTGAATAAATAAGCCTGTACCAAAGTAAGTCTCCTGCCTCCTTGACTCTGACAGGGGTTGCTATGTTACACCATTGAGTTTTATTGAATATGGAGAGATGATGGCTATCTCCGTGAGAGGCCAGATCAGTGAACCAGAGTCTGCGCAGTAGCTCCCTTGATTTAGAACCTCTGAGAGCTCCCCGCCCCTCTGAACTTTCTTATGTAGAGCTGCTGTTTCTAGAATGCGCACAGTGCGTTGCGTATTTATATAGCCAGGCCCGCCGCACCCCATTACGCAGAGTACGCAGACTGCGTAGGGCAGGGGTGGGCAATTATTTTTCATGGGGGGCCACATGAGAAACCCAGATTGTTGCCGGGGGCCGAACAAATATTGTCATGCCGTAACCCAGGAACTTTGATGATAGAGAGGGCTACAAAAAAATGTCCTCGCTACCAGAGGGCCAGATTTTGCTGAGCGTTGGGGGCCGAAATAACACCAATATTTGATCCTTTTCTCACTCACTCCTATGTCATTAACTTTTTTGACCACCTGCCAATATGGCTGCTATATTTTAAAGTTACCAGCCAATTAGAATTTCCACTAGCCAAAATGTTTTTCTTTAAATAAACCAGAATATGAGTGTTAATTTAAGCATAAGTATCGGTAAGTGGCCCGGGATTCTCAAAGCCTGTGTTGAGGGTCACACGAACAAAAATGCACTCTTGAAGCTAAATAAATCCAAAACCAACAAGTTAATTATTTCCATTTTTACTTCAATGTAGAACAGTCATTTCTTACACATTAGATTACTTTTAGCCTTTTAGTCATAAAGATTACTGAAAGATATTCCATACCAGACTGAAATGTTATAACAGAAGTGGAGTATTGCCCAGAATAACATGAACATTTGGACACTTATTCAGCGGGTACCTTGCATGTTGCATTCAGGTGCACTGTAAAAAAAAAAAAAAAAAAATTTTTTTTTTTTTTTTTTTTTTTTTTTTGCAATTCTAGCGCGGGCCACACAGGGGGCGCTCGCGGGCCGCATGTGGCCCGCGGGCCGCCTTTTGCCCAGGTCTGGCGTAGGGCATCATGTGACTGAGGGCACCAATTTTTTTTTTTTTTTTTTTTTTTTTTTGGTGCCCTCAGTCAGGCCACTCACTGAACAGCAGGCCAGGCGCTGCCTACTGGTTTACTAGTGGTTTTATTACTTTATTCAGGGTTAAAGTGGGTGCATCTCATTGTAAAATTGGAGTCGGCCCAAATTGGGCTTCAAACGGCCCAAATCTGGCTTCAACCGGCCCAAATCTGGCTTCAACGGCCCAAATCTGGCTTCAAACAGCCCAAATCTGGCTTCAAATGGCCCAAATTGGGCTTCAAACAGCCCAAAAAATTTGCCGCCGCCCTTCGGACGCCGGCACACACGTCAGCCCGTATTGGCCTGGCCTGCTTGGTATCTAATGCCTGGCCTGAATTATGATCCCAGTCCGCCCCTGCTTGCATGTACAGTTTAACAATCGCTTGTTTGCTGACATGTACAGTAATTCTAACAATTGTTTGTTTGCCACATGTAATGTAATGTGAGATACACTGGTATCGTTCATAATTAATGATTTTGCAGTCTTTCGTTTGACAGTTATAGAAAGTTTTGCGGGGGGGGGGGGGGGGGGGCACCACAAAACAATTACGCTTAGGGCACCCAAATGTCCAGCAGCGGCCCTGTATATAGCCTACAGTCTAGCTCTGTAAATATTGCAATTTAAGTTGTAATATTTTTTGTCTCGCCAAAAGTAACCAGGAAGATTCCCACTATGAGATCAGTTTATCAAAATGACGCCTGTACGAAAATCTGATTTCCGTTGTCGGAGATTGAGTTGTATCAGCCAGACAAGTCAGACCTCCGGGCTGCTCTCAGCCCGTGCTCAGCCCGAAAGAGGAGCCTCTCAGCCCGGAAGAGGAGCCAGGGCTGCTTGGCTCTCAGCCTCTCACTGGGGGAAATTCTCGGATGAACAGCTCTGTGTTGATTGGCCTAATGTTTCCGTGGCATTTTGATTAACTTTATGATTACATTTCTTTTGGCGCAAATGTTGGTTTAACAAATCTAACCGTGAGGCTACGTTGTTGTACCCCTCCCCCCCCCCCCCCCCCCCCCCCCCCCCCCGGTAGTGTGTGTAGGGCAGCCCAACCTAACGTTAGCTCAGTGCATGAGCCAGGCTGCCTGGTCTATTCTCTGACTCTGTATATCCCACTGAGCTATATCTTATTTATGCCTGGTATATATCGTTACTAAGAGAGGAGCTTGTGAAGAACGAACTTCCCCACAGTCAAAGCATTTCCCCGAGATATGCATATAAAAACGTTTGTTGCTTTAATAGCCTACAAAAAATAAAACGTCTGTTTGTATGTGATGCTAACCCATTAGCGATGAGCTAATGGTGGTTGTGTACTACTAGGCCTCATCTTATACCCGGGACGGGAGTTAACGTTATAAAACACATTTCCTGTCAGTTGGACAACCTGGTCAGTTCTGAAAACATGTAGTCTTAAGCCCTGTATGCGCTGATGCGTCGGAAGATCTTTCCATTTCTTCCTGACTTCGTCAACTGCCTGCAGTGCACAGTCTGCCATCGCATTCAGTACTGATTGCACTTGTGATCAAATTCCATGCATCTTGTTTCTGTTTGTTTGTTTGTGTTGGCACTGTTAAATTTAGCTGTGAGAACGTTTCTATGCTTTGAATACAACTATAAGTTTGAGCTGAGTTGGAGCTGTCTGTCAGCTGTCTCGAGCTCGTCTGAGAGAAGTGTGTTGCTTGGCAACAAGCACGTAATTCACTTATGTGCATGTCCGCAGCCTAAAGCCCGGGCGCAGCTACGACCATGTCAGGCTTGGTGCACTCGGTGTAAATTCAAATCACAACGTCGGGCGTAGCTAAGACCGGCGTAAGAGTTAAGACCTACCTTTTTACGCCCAGCTGGTGCACTCAGCTCGGGAGAAGTAGATAAACACCACTGGCTAACCAAGCTAGTATTATAACAGTTTTTGCAAACATGTGTAGAGCAAAGCCAATTAGTTATTTATTGCGAGCAAGTTATTAGAATGGGACTCGCTAAAATGGCAGAAAGCAGCAGTTAGCGTCCCTCACCATTCAGAGAAATCTAAATAGTTTACACAAACGCACCTTTTTTCGCTCAATCTTGTGGCCACGAAAATATTTTGTTTCAGAAATAAATGCTTGCTTGTGTGCCTTGCTACAGTGAGACAGTAGTCTCCTCATCTGCCATGACCATTGTAACATAATTTTCTTTATCAGGCAGACGAACCGCTGGCTGTGGTGGCGGCCCCGTATTTATATAGCCAGGCCCGCCGCACCCCATTACGCAGAGTACGCAGACTGCGTAGGGCATCATGTGACTGAGGGCACCAATTATTATTTATTTTTTTTATTTTTTTTGGTGCCCTCAGTCAGGCCACTCACTGAACAGCAGGCCAGGCGCTGCCTACTGGTTTACTAGTGGTTTTATTACTTTATTCAGGGTTAAAGTGGGTGCATCTCATTGTAAAATTGGAGTCGGCCCAAATTGGGCTTCAAACGGCCCAAATCTGGCTTCAACCGGCCCAAATCTGGCTTCAACGGCCCAAATCTGGCTTCAAACAGCCCAAATCTGGCTTCAAATGGCCCAAATTGGGCTTCAAACAGCCCAAAAAATTTGCCGCCGCCCTTCGGACGCCGGCACACACGTCAGCCCGTATTGGCCTGGCCTGCTTGGTATCTAATGCCTGGCCTGAATTATGATCCCAGTCCGCCCCTGCTTGCATGTACAGTTTAACAATCGCTTGTTTGCTGACATGTACAGTAATTCTAACAATTGTTTGTTTGCCACATGTAATGTAATGTGAGATACACTGGTATCGTTCATAATTAATGATTTTGCAGTCTTTCGTTTGACAGTTATAGAAAGTTTTGCGGGGGGGGGGGGGGGGGCACCACAAAACAATTACGCTTAGGGCACCCAAATGTCCAGCAGCGGCCCTGTATATAGCCTACAGTCTAGCTCTGTAAATATTGCAATTTAAGTTGTAATATTTTTTGTCTCGCCAAAAGTAACCAGGAAGATTCCCACTATGAGATCAGTTTATCAAAATGACGCCTGTACGAAAATCTGATTTCCGTTGTCGGAGATTGAGTTGTATCAGCCAGACAAGTCAGACCTCCGGGCTGCTCTCAGCCCGTGCTCAGCCCGGAAGAGGAGCCTCTCAGCCCGGAAGAGGAGCCAGGGCTGCTTGGCTCTCAGCCTCTCACTGGGGGAAATTCTCGGATGAACAGCTCTGTGTTGATTGGCCTAATGTTTCCGTGGCATTTTGATTAACTTTATGATTACATTTCTTTTGGCGCAAATGTTGGTTTAACAAATCTAACCGTGAGGCTACGTTGTTGTACCCCTCCCCCCCCCCCCCCCCCCGGTAGTGTGTGTAGGGCAGCCCAACCTAACGTTAGCTCAGTGCATGAGCCAGGCTGCCTGGTCTATTCTCTGACTCTGTATATCCCACTGAGCTATATCTTATTTATGCCTGGTATATATCGTTACTAAGAGAGGAGCTTGTGAAGAACGAACTTCCCCACAGTCAAAGCATTTCCCCGAGATATGCATATAAAAACGTTTGTTGCTTTAATAGCCTACAAAAAATAAAACGTCTGTTTGTATGTGATGCTAACCCGTTAGCGATGAGCTAATGGTGGTTGTGTACTACTAGGCCTCATCTTATACCCGGGACGGGAGTTAACGTTATAAAACACATTTCAACCTGGTCAGTTCTGAAAACATGTAGTCTTAAGCCCTGTATGCGCTGATGCGTCGGAAGATCTTTCCATTTCTTCCTGACTTCGTCAACTGCCTGCAGTGCACAGTCTGCCATCGCATTCAGTACTGATTGCACTTGTGATCAAATTCCATGCATCTTGTTTCTGTTTGTTTGTTTGTGTTGGCACTGTTAAATTTAGCTGTGAGAACGTTTCTATGCTTTGAATACAACTATAAGTTTGAGCTGAGTTGGAGCTGTCTGTCAGCTGTCTCGAGCTCGTCTGAGAGAAGTGTGTTGCTTGGCAACAAGCACGTAATTCACTTATGTGCATGTCCGCAGCCTAAAGCCCGGGCGCAGCTACGACCATGTCAGGCTTGGTGCACTCGGTGTAAATTCAAATCACAACGTCGGGCGTAGCTAAGACCGGCGTAAGAGTTAAGACCTACCTTTTTACGCCCAGCTGGTGCACTCAGCTCGGGAGAAGTAGATAAACACCACTGGCTAACCAAGCTAGTATTATAACAGTTTTTGCAAACATGTGTAGAGCAAAGCCAATTAGTTATTTATTGCGAGCAAGTTATTAGAATGGGACTCGCTAAAATGGCAGAAAGCAGCAGTTAGCGTCCCTCACCATTCAGAGAAATCTAAATAGTTTACACAAACGCACCTTTTTTCGCTCAATCTTGTGGCCACGAAAATATTTTGTTTCAGAAATAAATGCTTGCTTGTGTGCCTTGCTACAGTGAGACAGTAGTCTCCTCATCTGCCATGACCATTGTAACATAATTTTCTTTATCAGGCAGACGAACCGCTGGCTGTGGTGGCAGGGCCGTCCGTCTGAAGATCTGCCTGCCTGTGGAGTGGACTTTGGATGATTTCAACAACCAGTTTCATCGATACAATATGTATTGTACATGTTGCTGAGATACTAAATGAACACCTTTTTCTTTGCTTATTTTCCATTTGTGCACTTCTAGTTTATAAGTCATCATCTGTAAATATATCCGTACAGTATGGTGTCCTATAATTTGACCACAAAGCTATATGGACAATATGTAGGCTTTCTCCTAAGGTTTAGAGACACTGCCAGTTTTATTCTTGTAATTATTTTGTTTTCAATTTGTAAATCATGGTTCCTACACATTTTCGATTAAAAAAAGTATTTTTTTTCCAGACCTTGAATTTTTTGTATATTACCCAACTAACATCTTGCTAGCTCATATCACTGTAAAGATAAACAAACTGGACTCAATGTGAGTTTACAACATAAAAGCTACAATGTGTATACCGGACCTGAACCACAAGATTTTACACACTTTTCCAGACCTTTCAAAACTCCAAAACAAGACCTGGTAATGATCAAATTCATTTATAATACTTTTTAATGGCTGCCTGGTAAATTGTAATATTTCTACATATTATTCAAAACACGTTTTTACATTCACCCCATTTTCATTTTGGTTCTTATGATACAGGAATAACACAGTTGTCATAATTGGAATGCTGTATTTTAATGATCCAATAAAAAAACATTTAGTAAAAGCTGCAAAATATAGATATAGATTCTGCTGGGGCCTGGGGTCCATTAATCATTTGTAACAGGTGAGGAAGATCTACAGATTATATGTAACACATTTATGAGTGATGAATTGTTTACACTTTAGATTAGGGGATAAATAAAGCTTTATAAATGATTTGTATACATGTACAAATCATTTGTAACCGTTGAGGAAGATCTACAGATTATATGTAACACATGTATGAGTGATGAATTGTTTACACTTTAGATTAGAGGATAAAGAAAGCTTGATAAATGATTTGTATACATGTACAAATCATTTGTAACCATTGAGGAAGATCTACAGATTATATGTAACACGTTTATGAGTGATGAATTGTTTACACTTTAGAATAGGGGATAAATAAAGCTTTATAAATGATTTGTATACATGTACAAATCATGTGTAACCATTGAGGAAGATCTACAGATTATATGTAACACATTTATGAGTGCTGAATTGTTTACACTTTAGATTAGGGGAAAAAGAAAGCTTTATAAGTGAGTTGTAAATTATTTACACATCATTTATTACAGTTGAGCAACACTTTGTAGTTTGTGCTGCAGTGCTTCTAAGTGCTGACTGCTTCGGTCGGCCTGGGGATACATGGAGTCAGTCCCTGTTCACCCGCATGGGAGAAGCTTCATTAACAGGTCATAACCGGTACAGTATCATTGTTTTGAGGCTTTTAACAGGCTACCTTACAAGTAATTAATGAGACATCCACAAATTACATGCAGATCATTTACTAATGATTTGTTCATCATTTTCATGATTAACAAATGGCGAGATACTGATAAGTTGCAATATAAAAACTGACTGAGAAGTGATTTATAATGTAACTACTAACAACTAATTACTTTTAAATAATTTACTTATGATTTACTCATCATTTGTTCATGATTAAAACATGTTTATAGAGATAATGGTTGGAATATAAAAATGTTGGATAGTATATTGACTAATTATTAACAATTTACTAACGTTTTATTTTTGATCATTTCATGATTTAATGAAAGTTTATAGATGACTTACAACACGTTTTTAATATGTTTACATAGCACTTATTAATCATCTACAAATGTTTTGTAAATGATTAGTTCATCATTAATGAATAGCTTATAAATGGTTTAATACTGAACGTTATTATAAAGTGTTACCCTTCTTCTTCTAGTGTTTTATGGCGGTTGGCAAACTTATTTCTGCATTACCGCCACCTACTGTATTGTAACAGCTTCACAATTTAAAATACTAAAGTAATTTATATACATGTCCACCCAAATTGCTCCCCTTCACTCATCGTCCATTCTGTAATCCATTTTCTATTCCGCTGCAAACGACTCCTTCATGATATCGTTCACCTCCTTCTCTGAAATGTCCTGAATGTTCAAAAACTTCCTGGCAGCATCCAGCACCATCTTGATTCTCTCTGACTTTCCCTCCAGCTCCAGAGCACAGTTGATTACAAACGCAATGAAAGCCACAAAAGACGTTTTTCTCCACACTGATATTTTGACCAGTTCCACTCTTCTACTCCGATTCATTTCGCACTTCCACTTTTTCCTTTCTCTCCATCTGCACTTAACAGCCTCAGCATACAACACTCCTTTTTCCTCTCTGATCCTGCTCACTTTGATCTCCTTAACTCTATGTGGACACTGAGCTGATCCTGTGTTGTGACTCTCCTCACAGTGCAGACATTTTGCCTCGTCTTTACACGGCTCCCTCCTGCACTCGTCTCCACCACACCGCCCACATCGCCTTTCTCCTCTGACCTCTGCACACTGCAGCAACATGACCGTATTCCTGACAATAAAAACACCTGAGTAGAGCCCTCTCATACTCCCTCACCCTATAGCTGACACTATCGAAAAACACTCGATCAGGAATTTCTACTTCAAAAGACAAACACACTGAAATACTCTCCTCCTTTACACCATCTCTAAACCGACTAATTCTCTTCGCCTCAAATACACCTTCCACTTCTTCAAATGATTCAACATCAACAGATAATGGCACTGCACTAATCACTCCTTTCTTCACTGGACCCGTTCCAAGTCGGAAACACTCCACATACAAGAATCAAACCTAATAATATGTAGAACGTTCAAACTTCTTCGACACACAATCAATAATAACAATCCCTCTAGTTATCCTGACAGACTTCACTGTTCCCACACTTCCTTGCACAAACTTCCCCACCTCACGTGGATTACTGAACACTCTTCTGGGAAGACTCGCTCGAAACACTTGAGACACTCTTTCGCTTGTTCTCCATACACCTCAAATGTTCATTTTCAGATTCTCCCTCCGAATCCTGCTCAGATGCCATTTCCTCCATGGCCCCCTCCTACCAGTTTAATTCATTATCTTCCTTATTCCGGTCATGCGCACCCGGTAGTGATGCACGGGCCACAGTTATAACCGCGCTGACCGCGGTATCCCGCCCCGCGGGCGGGCCAGATCATAAAAATAAACATTCTGATTAATAGCGGATGGGTTGCGGGCGGTTGAAACGATGTATCATTAATGAGGAAAAATAATATTAACTACGTTCTCTAGTCTATGAACGTATTTTAAGCTACATTTTTGGTCAGGCACATTCTTAGTCGCCTATTGTAGATCCCCCAAAGGACCCACGGCCGTAAACACAATAGCCATGTGGACAGCTCCACTTTTCGTCCATATATGGTCAATGATGTCACCCTCAAAAAGGAGTTTCCGCTGAAGACGTGTTTGAAGAGAAGACGAGTTCGTATTTCCTCATACAATGAGGCAATCCAGTAAACTAAACTTAAAGCTATAGCGTTAACCGAGTAAGCTACATGAGGGCAAGTGGTGGACTGGACATAATAGAGCATGGACGTTTATTTGGAGTCTTGGACTGCAGCGGTCGCACCACGGCAGCAGAAACCGTAAGTTCGCTCCTTTTATAGCGTTTTATAGCGTTTATAGTGTCGGGTGAATGGCGGGCGCGGATCTATAAATAGTATGAAATAATTCGCGCGGATTTATGGCGGGCGGACGGTTCATGCATACACGCGGATTAGGATGGCATAAAAGCTCATCCGCGCATCTCTAGCGCCCGGTGATTCTTCTTCTTCTTTTAGGTTTTATGGCAAACAGTGCATCAGCAGCAGGTGATTGGTTATGTGTCCATCTCACATTCGGACGGAGAATACAGTGATTGGTTTACATTGGACTGTGAACAGGTTATTGCCTTACGTCCTTTCTCACATTGGACTTCATATATCGGACTGTGAATATGGTGATACAGTGATACGGTGACTCGCATGCAGCTTGCCCGCTGTGCTTGCTCACCTGCTCTTATGACATCACAGGCGCTGTGTGGGCTCATTTGCTCTTATGACATCACTGATGATGTCACAACTTTGCATCTCTGATGACATCCCAATTGCTCTTATGACATAACTGATGATGTCACAATGCCTATGACATCATCAGTAATGTCACAATGCACAATTGCTCAAGTGACATCACTTATGGCATCATCAGTGGGACAAAAATTTAAACAGAGGACAGAGAACAAACATTGCCCACATTGCCCCTTTTATGATGGCATTATTTGAGGGATGCTGGATCACGTGTCCTGGTGCTGGCAACATACAGCTGTAATAGCCTAGCTAAAAGCACAGCTAAAAAGTTGAATCATACACAATAAATAAAACCAAAAGTAAAGGGTTAGCCTTCCCAATGGCCAAGGGCAGCATCTGTTCCCTTAGCAAAAAGAAGTTTATACAAGTGTACAATTAGTATACTTTAGTATACTTCTTTTAAACTTAAAATGAGAGAGTATACTTTCAGTTTACTTTTTATATACTTATCAAATATATACTTATAAAAATGTTACTTAAGTATACTTACACTTGAGTATACTTATACTTAAGTGTACTTACACAGTATCACAGTATACAGAAAAGTCTAAGTATACTTGGCTTGTACTTGTACTTAAACTTGTGATTGAGATACACACAAGAAAAGTATAAATAAGTATTCTTGCCTTATACAGAAAGTATAAGTATACTTGGCTTGTAGTTGATTTGTTTTATTTGAAGTAGGCTACAGCAGTTGTGCATATAAAATGGAAAAATCAGGATATCACAATAAATCCCAGAGGCTTATTTCCATGTGGTCCCTTATAGTCGATAGATTATAGCCGATTAAATACTTTTTATTTGAGGTAGTATACACCATACACATTTGGCTGATTTTATTGACAATTCTTCCATATATGAGAGTAGCAGACTTGATGTATACTGGCTGCTAAGGCTACCAGAATATATGGAGTGCTTGAGTGATGTCACTCAGCACACAATTGCTCAACTTCACATCACTGATGACATCACTCACTGATGACCACCACTGATGATGTCATCGATGTGATGATGTCATAGAGATTGTGACATCATCAGTGATGATGTCATAGACATTAATTCAAGAATGAAATCATCAGAGGGACAATTGAAACAGAGAAACAAACAGACAAACAGAGCCCATGCTCCCTTTTATAGGCACAATTAAAGCAATACAACTGTGACTTTTGCTTCGCTGGAAATTATGGTGGTGTCTAGACATGGTTTCCAGAAGTACACAACCTGCCTATGACCATCCCCTGATCACAACCCACCGCCATGCAAATATTCAGTACAATGCCACCTGGGGTGTGGGTGTCAGGTGTTTTCCAGGACTTTCCAAGTGGTTCCAGGACTTGGTGAAGTGCCCATGACCTTCTCTGGATCATAACCCCCTGCCATGCAAGATTTCAGCCCAATCTGACCTGGGGTGTGGATGTGAAGTATTTTCCAGGTGGTTTCCAGGATTTTCCAGGACTTTCCAGGTGGTTCAAGGACTTGGTGATGGACCCATGACCTTCCCCAGATCCTAACACCCCGCCATGCAAACTTTCAGCCCAATCCGTCCTGGGGTGTGGGCGTAAGGTGTTTTCCAGGTGTTTTCCAGGATTTTCCAGGTCTTTCCAGGTGGTCCCAGGACTTGATGACATGCCCATGACCTTCCCCAGATCACTACCCCCCTCCATGCAAAATTTCAGCCCAATCCGAACTGGGCTGTGGGCATGAGGTGTTTTCCAGGTCGTTTCCAGGATTTCCCAGGACTTTCCAGGTGATTCCAGGACTTTCCAATCTGCTCATGACCTTCCCCAGATCATAACCCACCTCCATGCAAATTTTCAGCCCAATCCGACCTATAGTGTTAGAATAGAGACAGATACACATATAGTGGTATGGTCAACATTCACTACTTTGCTCAGCTGAACGGATGGCCGAGTGGATAAGACACAGGACATTGTGCTGAAAAGAAGCGGCCCTGAGTTCGAATCTCACATGGTCATACTTTTTCCTTAAACTTAAAGTATACTAGTAGTATACTTACTTAGTATACTACTAGTATACTGAATTGGGCCGATTTAGTGTCAAGAAGTATTAGGCAAGTACACTTGGAGTATACTACTAGTATATTTATATTAGTATACTTGGTGCATAAAGTATACTGAATTGGGCCAATTTAGTGCCAATTTAGTGTCAAGAAGTATTAGGCAAGTACACTTGGAGTATACTACTAGTATATTGATATTAGTATACTTGGTGCATAAAGTATACTTGAGTATATAAGTATACTTGCATAAAAGTACACTTGGTCTTTACTTAAGTTTACTTAATAAAATAAACTTGAAGTATACTTATTTTTGCTAAGGGTTATTCTGGCCTCATAATAAGCACTGAGGCGGGTGGTCAGAAAGTCAATTAACATTAAAAGACATTGTATGCTTTGGTGCGATGTAGGATTTTGTCTTTCAATATCCTTGTTGCAGCCTCGTTGCAGCCTCGCTGTGTTGTTGTTGCTTCTCACAGGAATGTGTCCCTGTAACGGACCTGAGCATGAGCGCCTGGCCAATCCCGGCGCTTGACTGCTGCGTAGGCGGGCACAAGGCGTGGTTTTTGCGTAACCTATGTGCGATTCGAAATAACGCAACCTATGCGCGATTCGAAATAAATGCGTCAACAACACGTGAAAACACGTGCGTCGACACGTGAGAGGAGAGGCTGATAGAGGCAGGACAACCACGCCTACGCTCTTGGCAGCTTGACAGCTCGAATCTCCAACACCAAATAACACTCTGTACCCAGCACAACGATTTCATAACCAACTGAATTGCAGAGCAGCGGGTCCGTACAGCAACTGCACATGGCTACCATGGCAACCATCGCTGCGTTTCAGTTGATCCTCCTGCATGCTCTGCAGCACCAATTCCTCCTTGCATCTCACTCCGACGGTGAGCTTTACTTTACATGTAGCCTAGATGGGTGTGTGTGGGTAGCCTACATGCATGCGCGTATGTAGGCCTACCCACCATAGGCATTTATTAACTAAAATCCCTATTCTAAACCCCCATAGCCTTTCCCTTCTAAGACAGGGCTCCGTTCACGTTCACAATCACGACCACCAATCATTACATAATATTAGGCAAACAACAGATGACTAAATAAATTGTTTATTTCCATTGCACTTTAGTCCTGCAGAGCCTGACAGCACGCCCAGGAGAGGATGCCATTCTGGAGTGTCAGGATCCCAACAATGTCTCCATCATTATATTAGAGTGGACCAGACGAGACCTGAAGCCACCAGCATATGTCTTCTTTTACCGAGACGAACAGTCAGATCCAGCCCACCAGAATCTGTCTTTTATGCACCGGGTGGCGCTGCTGGACAAAGAGATGAAGTATGGAATCCTGTCTGTAGTTCTGAGGAACGTGAACAGACACGACTCTGGAATTTATGAGTGTCGCGTCTTAACAGATGCAAGACGCAGAAAGAGAGCCAACCTTAAGACTAAGCCCAGCTGCATCATCAACCTCACAGTTGTAGAACCAGGTGAGTTCAGATGAACAGGAAGGTGACCAGGTCTGAAGAGGCACTAGACCAGGGATGGGCAACTTTGATGATAGTGAGGGCCACACAAAAAAATCCTCAGAGGGCCAGATTGTGACCATGCACTTCCACCAGTAGCCGACTGTAATACCATCACTCCCAATTAGTTACTAATTTGATTAAAATGACTGGTAATCAAAGTTTATTATACCATCATTTATATTTTTCATATTCAAATTTAGTAATTCTTCCATTCAGATGACACCAGAAACTTTGCTCTAGCTTTAAAACAGCCTTGTTGATGGGGTACATCACCAAAATATGTGATATTAATCAGATTAGTAATGCATTGCATTGCACATTGCATGTGCAACGTTCATCCTGAATATAGTTTGTTACAATAGCGTTAGCTCAAATGGTAACATTAAACAGTATGTGGATGGACAATGCTAATGCCATTAGAGCCATGTTCTGGGTTGTACAGTAAAATGAAAACGTGGATTTTGGTGGTCTAACATAACCTAACCAAAAACGTCCACCTTGTACAAAAAAAAAAGAAAGTAAATTGACCCAGCTAGGGGCCACACTGAGTGAGGTCGGGGTCCGCATGCGACGCCAGTTGCCCACCCCTGCACTAGACACATAGGGCATTAATGGCTACTGCATTTTAACACGTTCACTGCCAATGACGTGTTTTTACGTCAAACAAAATCCAACCGTTTACTGCCAATGACGTGTTTTTACGTCAAAAAAAAAAATCGATTTTTTTTTTTGACGGTGGGACGTTGATCTAACCCTTTTACGTCTCCTATACCAGAATTGGAGGTATTGAATGTGTATAATCTATTTTACCGACCCACTGAGTGGCGACATGTCTCTCCACAGTAGAAAGAGGCGACCCAAAACTGGAGGGAAAAGCGCGAGGAAGCCGTTCTCATACTGTAAAATTGATGGCGAAAACGCTTTCACTTTCGCGCTGATGCACAGCGGTGGCAACGGTGGGGGGTTCCAAGAATAGATTGGATGCACACTTTGAAACACGCACCATAAATAAGCCCAGAATCGCAAGAGCTTCATCAGAGCTCTCAACCGGACCGCCAAGAAACGAGCGAAACCCATCCAGCGAGCCCCATCCAGACTGCCAGGCAGCAGCCAGGCTGCAGCAACTCGTTTGTCACAGACCCGCTGCAGAGCCAAGGAGGGCGGAGGAGAACGCCCACGGAGGGAGGAGTTGGAAGCAGAGGGGGGTTTCCTGCTGTTATGGAGGAAATTACTGTTCAAAACTATCGTTTAGATGTCTGACGTCTTACTGATGCCAAAAATGAATGGTTAAAGTGACTGTTCTATCGAATTTCACAAAAAGCCGTTTATCTCAGAATAATTTTTCTGACGCTGAAACCATGCTGTATTCAACTGCTAATGCTTACATAACTACTAACTCTACAAACTAACTCTTTTAGACAGAGAAAGCACACATTCTATTAGTTCTTTTGAGATATTGTGTGTTCACAAAATCTTAGCAGAAAAGAATCCTCGGGTCTTGAAAGATGAGCCAGAATCCTCAAAAAAAACCTCTGGCAGAACCTACCTACAGTAAAAAAAAAACGGCTGGCAGTGAATGTGTTAATAGTCATCGTCGACTCCAAAAAGGTAGTCGAATAGTCAAGGGAGACATATATTTCTTCCACCCAATAAAACCTGGGGGCATGTGAAATAGCAGAGTCATGACTGGCTCTGAGAGGCTGTTTACAAATGTTTTGTATTGTTTTCATGTTTCATTTATTTGCACACAATAAAAACAGTCTGCTTTCAAAGAAACGGCCTTAGGTCATAATCCATATTTAAACCATTAGGAGAACGTGTATTTAGTTCATACATCCAGTATGCTTCTCTTTGCCCCCTTTTTATTATTCCTCAAGCACCTTTCAAGTCTTTTCAAGACTTGAGAGAGAGAGAGAGAGAGAGAGAGAGAGAGAGAGAGAGAGAGAGCTTTTTTCATATAGTTGGTTCTAGGTCGGGGTAAATCATCTGGCCACCACTTACCCCTCTATTGGAGTGTATGAATATTTGAACTGTAAATTATGTTATCTAAACTATATAATATTTTGATTCGATTCGATTCAACTTTATTGTCATTGCACAGAGTACAAGTACTGAGACAATGAAATGCAAAGCAAAGTAAAGTACAGTAATGTCAGAGATCCAGGTGTGTTTTATTTATTGTTAGTGAAACCAACAACACAGCAACTCTTCAGCATATCGATATTAATTTAAATAGTTTGTTTAAAGTGTTTTCGGCTTCTTGTACAGTTTATTCCTATTGCGAGTTCCCCCCTAAAAGGGGGCCTGGTCAGAGCCTACTACAAAATGAGGTGTTGCTGATCTGATTTATCACAGCTGGTTGGTGTGACTTCAAAGCCTCTGTAGTTCTATAAATGGTTTCCTGAAACTGAAGCAGAGACCAGGTGATGTGAGTGGATGGAGAAAGTTGCTTTAAAGTTTTGAGTTTGATTATGAGGAAATGGAGCTTCTTCTCCTGGCTGGTCATTTATTTACCTGACACATCTGTTTTCTGCTTTTCAGGTACCTCGGATGCTGACGGGGCTGCACGTGCCAGGCATGGATTTGTTGGAGGACTGGTGGTGGTAGGACTGGTGGTACTGGTTGCAGCGATTACTTCTGTGGGTGTTGCTGTCCAGCGCAGAAAACAGAAAGGGAATCATGCCCCTCTTCCGGACGCAGAAAACTCAAATGACGGTCCAAAGTCAACCCAGAAATTGGGCTGCTGGGAAACTTTTTTGGATAAAATGCATCAGTTCCCATTTATTCACGTCTAAAATATGTTTTATAAAACGACTATTCAACATATATTTGTCTCTAGACGTCTAGTCTAGATTAAGGCTATTGAAGGTTTAAAAGTTAAAGTTTAGTAGACGTCTAGTTGCAGTAGGTTCACACAGCGTCAAACATCACTGGCCCCGCAACCTTCCCTCTGTGTCCTCCATATATACCACACGTATCAAACGCAAGATGCAGAAGGTGATCGCCGACCACTCTCACCCTGCTTGCTCTTTATTTGAAACCGTTGTCCTCTGGTAGGAGACTCCAGTCTTTTAAGTGGAGGACATCTCGCTTCAGGAACAGCTCATATCCTGGGTTGTCCGTTTCCTGAACTCTCTGGCATTAACCCTGCCTTGCTCAATGGACAGATTGATGATGTGTGTAACGTATGGAGATATAACTGCTGCAGCATCCTTTAAGAATCTAGCTGGGATGCAGTCTAAACCAGTAGCTTTAGTCTGTTTAAGTTCAGACACTTCTCTTTGGACCATGTCTATAGAGACAGAAGAAAGGCTGAATTAGACTGAATGCCTTTGGAAGCATAGTATGAGTCTGCATGATCCTCATCATACTTTCCAGAGTGGGCAGGCAGTTTATCCACTAATCGCGCAGCAATAGAGGTAAAGAAAGAATTAAAACTTTGGGCTACCTGTGCTTTATCAGAACTAATCTTACCGTTAATCTCCAAGCTAATGCTATTAGCTTTGGTTTTTAATTTGTTACAGGCGCCTAATTGATTAAGAGACTGCCAGAGCTTTTTGGGGTCGTTCTTATTCTCAATAAGTTTATCCTGCAAAAAAGACTCCTTAGCAAGCTCTATGTTTAGCCTTACTTCATTTCTCAGGGTCTTGTATGAATAAAAATAGAATACTTCTGTTGTACTCTCTAAATACTTTATCCCTTTGATGAATTAAAATAAGAATGTCTTGATTCATCCAGGGTTCAGTATTTTGTTTCATTCTAATTACCTTAGAAGGAGCTACCAAGTTGATTACTTTTTGAAATACACATTTAAACATGCACCAGGCCACATCTACAGTACGTCCTTGCAGGATAGAAGGGGCTCCCAATCGACATTATTTAGCTCATCCTCTAATATGTCTTTTGAATAACTTCTTCAAAAGAGCAGTCAACAAGTGGCTGTTGGCCAACCTAGTTAGATAGTAAACTATCTAGAAGTATTTCAGTTTTGAGCAAAGCAAAGCAGGTTTTAGACTTGAAATCACTCCGCATGCTCTACTGTTCCCTGGTCTTACCATACTTAAATTATTGCTCAGAGATTTGGGGAAATACCTATAAAACTTCACTTCATGCAATAACCATACTTCAAAAAAGAGCTATAAGGATAATAAACTATGCTGGATATCGTGATCATACTAACATACTTTTTCTAGGTTCAAATCTTTTAAAATTCATGGAAATTATAGAATATAAAACTGCGATTATAATGTATAAAGCTAGGAATAATCAACTCCCTGGAAATATCCAGGCGATGTTCTCTGATAGAGAGGGGGGTTATTACCTCAGGAGGGAGTTAAATTGAAAAACCCAAGGAGCTCGGACGACATTAAAATCATTATGTATCTCAGTATGTGGAGTTAAGTTATGGAACAGTATAAATGTGGAGCTACAGCAATGTTCAAATATGATCCAGTTCAAAAAGAAATATAAAAAATGCATGAGGTATAGGGAGGAAGAGTTACAGTAACAATATTGAGTTATATATAATCTGTGTATGGTGTGTATATTAACTTCTGGACAGTTGTATATTGTATATATTGTATTGTATTGTATATTGTAATGAAATATAATTATTAAAGTGATTATTGTGATTATAATAATGATTATAAGCAATATAGCATGAGAGCCAGTGTGTTGTGGCATATATATCCCGCTGATCAGCTGTTATCCCACGAGGCCGCAGGCCGAGTGGGATAACTGCTGAGCAGCGGGATATGCCACAACACACGCAGCTCGAGCTTTTATAAAACGGTTTCCAAGTATGATAATATAATAATAAATATAGCCGCAAGCGGCGATGGGCGGGGTTCAAGCCTTGCGCAGATGACAAAGCTTCTGATTCTGACTAGGACATCCTCCTTGATATATCTGACAAGTTTCGCGATCATTGGACAAACAGGTGTGGAGTTACAGCCTTTTTTATGTTAAGCCACGCCCATTTCTGGCGTTTATGGCGCCCCTTTTGGTCGAATTGCACAAAATTTGACACACATGGTCTAGGATGGTCTCCGAAGACCTCCTGCAAGTTTCGTGAAGATTCCTTAATCGGTCATGAAGTTATGACAATTAGCTGTGAGGCCACGCCCTCTCTCAACTTTAACGATCAATATCTCCGAAACTAAAGTAGATTTTCAAAAATGCAAAAAGCACGGTTGTAGAGCTTGCTCCAAAGATGCTTCCTGGCGATGCTGGTGCAAATCGGTCCAACGGTCTAGGAGGAGATGCAAAAAATGTGTTTTCCAAACTTTTCCAAATATCTCAAAAACTTTCCAGGCGGACATTGAGGGTCCTAATGGCAAACTTGTAGAGCAGGTTCATCTGAACATCTGGGAAAAAAAAGTTTGAAAATCGGACCAACGGCGTGGAAGTTATTGCCTTTAACGTAAAACCGTCGATTATAGCGCCACCTTCAGGCTGATTCGAAAAATCTTTCTTGAGCAGCTACCTGCCAACAATATCTGTCATTGGGCCAAATGTCAGGTCTCTACCATTTACCAACTCACGGGAATTTGCGTTGGGGCAGATGGAAAACAACAACAACGACAACAAGAATAATAAACCGGCAGAAAAACAATAGGGTTTCAGCCCCTTCAGGGCTTGAACCCCTAATAATAATACTATAAGTCCGACTGGCATGGCATTCTGATAGAGTCAGTTGAAACACTACTGTAAGGCGGGACCTCTAGCAAGAAGATAGACGTGTGGGTGATTTGATTGGATCGTTCTGGAGACTGAAGTTGACATTGGCCAATCCTGGCGCTTGCTGAGAAGCTGAAAGCTTTCTGCAAAGCCCGACACCAACTAACGTTACGTCTTATTTAGAAATGCGGGGTTAACAGCCTTTTTTTTGCAAAGAAGACATTAGCCCGCGTCTATTCTTGTACAAAACATAATTTTCTGCGAAGTATTAGTAAAGTTATAAGCGAAGATCGATTCACAAGGATCTGACAGCTGTCTCCGCCATTTAGTTTTTTCTACATTGTCATTTGAGGTAACCAAAGCCTTTTAGTAAGAGAGTTGCGCCATCATGCGTCATGGCTCTTCAAATAATAATCAATGGCCATGGGTTATGAGAGTGGTATACGGTATTTATACCATGGCTGTGAACCAATCAGATTGCTTGATTTGAGAGAGCCGTTTTATAAATATATATACCGGTATATATATTTACTCTCTGGCAACTCTCTTACTAAAAGGCTTTGGTTACCTCAAATGACAATGTAGAAAAAACAAATGGCGGAGACAGCTGTCAGATCCTTGTGAATCGATCTTCGCTTATAACTTTACTAATACTTCGCAGAAAATTATGTTTTGTACAAGAATAGACGCGGGCTAATGTCTTCTTTGCAAAAAAAAGGCTGTTAACCCCGCATTTAACCCCGTAACGTTAGTTGGTGTCGGGCTTTGCAGAAAAGCTCTCAGCTTCTCAGCAAGCGCTGAGAATGCAGCGCTGCGCTCGAGCTGCGTGTCGGGCTTTCCAGAAAGCTCTCAGCTTCTCAGCAAGCGCCAGGATTGGCCAATGTCAACTTCAGTCTCCAGAACGATCCAATCAAATCACCCGCAGTTCTTGCGGTCCCACCTTACAGTAGTGTTTCAACTGACTCTATCAGAATGACATGCCAGTCGGACTTATAGTATTATTAGTATTATTATATTATCATACTTGGAAACCGTTTTATAAAAGCAATATAGCACTCGAGCAGCGTGTGTTGTGGCATATATCCCGCTGCTCAGCTGTTATCCCACTCTGCCTGCGGCCTCGTGGGATAACAGCTGAGCAGCGGGATATATTTGCCACAACACACTGGCTCTCATGCTATATTGCTTATATATATATACGGTATATATATATATGTGTATATATGTATATGCGGGTAATGCAATGTATATGCAGTGTAATTATCAATTTTGTAATTTATAATTGATTATTCGATAATAATTTTTCTGTTTGTATAGCTTGTTTAAGTAAGAAGGGTAGGCGCTATAAGCTATAGCTTCAGCCTACACCCAGGGGTGGAGCGACCCTATCAGCCCAGAGGGGGCGAAGCTCTTAGGGGGGCCCCATCAATCTTTTTTTTTTTTGTTTTTTGTTTTTTTTTGAAAGGCCAGGCCAGGCTGCTAAGAAGAATTTGCCTTTTTTGCATGTTTGAATCGGTTTTAGCCATATTTAGTGGAATATCTAATTTTAAACACACCAATGTTATTGTCTATTGATTGAATTCCTCTCACACTCACTCCACTGACTTAATTAAATAGTCATTTTAAGTCACAACTATAAAATAGCTGATAGCCCCTATATCCGAAAACACAATTTGTCAATTTGAGCCAAGTAATATTATGTCCAAGAAAGCCTACAGTGAAGCCACTTTACAGACAAGCTTGTTCTGAAGAAGAAAAAGAAAAACACAGGTTGCCAGCCGGGCCCGGTGGCCTGGCCTGGCCTGGCCTGGCCTGCAAAAAAAAAAAAAAATTTTTTTTTGATGGGCCCCCCTGACGAGTGGGCCCAGGGCGGGCGCACCCTCTGCCCCGGTGTACGCTCCGCTACTGCCTACACCTTTTCGGTGTAACAGCCTTGTGCTGCTTTGTTTGTACTTTTTTTGTTTTATTTTATGAAATGTTTTAATTGCCCATGACCGAAATAAATAAATAGCCCCTCTAGTGGAGGGCCCATTGTTTCTCCGAACCATCTACAGGCACATAACTATTTTAATGTATGCATAATCGACTTTGATTGTATACATTTGAGTGTTGTTGCCCTATTTTTCAAATACACAAATAAAGTAAGCTAATCTAAGAGCAGAAATGTTGTCCATGAAAAGGTTTAAGAAACTTTCACAGAGAGCAGGCGATGGCACAACAGGGGATACATCACGGGGGTTGATGAGAGAATTGAGGACATTAATAAGAACCTGGGGTTTGTGGCTGTTATTAGAGACCAGGGTAGAAATGTAGGTACTGTGTTTCTGCTGTTTTGACAGCTCTTTGATAATTAGACAGAGAGTCCTGTAGGATTTCAAGGGAGACACGGAGCCTGTCCTTTCTCCACTTTCTCTCCGCGCGCCTACATGCACGCCTGAGAGTGCGCGTGGAGTCGTTAAGCCACGGTGTTAGAAAAGCTTTGCTGCGTTTGGACCTGAAAGGTGCAGCGAGGTCTAAAATGTCAGTACAGGTCGAGTCAAACATAAAAATAATATCATCAACATTAAAAGCACAGTTTGCATCCAAAGCACAGATTGGGGAACCATTAAAAGCACCAGAAAACTGTATAGCAGTCAAAGATCGTGTGCGAGTGGTGTGCAGGGACATGAGAGATACTTCCTGAGCTTGGGGTTGTTATGGTAAACACCACGGGTAAATGGTCAGAGAAACCGACAGCACATATGTCGTTTATAGAAACAGATAACCCAAACGATAGCACAAGATCTACAGTGTTTTTTCGTGCGTCGGGCCAGTAACAGACTGCGTAAAATAAAATTTGTCAATGAGATTCAGAAAGTCCCGGAAAAGAGGTTGCGATTGGCAGCAAACCTGAACATTAAAATCACCGCAAATTAAAATGTGGTCATAATTCACCGTAATCCCGGAGAGGAAATCAGCAAAGTCATTTATAAAGTCCCTGTTGAATTTGGGCCAACGATAAATGACACAGAACACAGGGGACGGCAGATTCAGTACAAATGACTGCAGCTCAAAGCTAGAATAGCTAGCTACAGGCTGTGACAGTCGGCACTGGAAGGTGGATTTAAACACCGAGGCTAGCCCTCCACCTCTGCTGGTGGACCGGGGAGAGCTGAAAAATGTACAATCAGGAGGAAGGAGTTCGGAGAACAGTAAACACTCACCAGCCTGAAGCCAAGTTTCTGTCAAGAGCATAAAATCCAGTTCACGGCAGGTGAAAAAGTAATTCAGTAGAAAAGTTTTGTCGGCTAGCGACCTAGCATTTAGCAGAGCCAAACAGAGATTTAGCTCCACACTAGCCGAGGCCGAAGCGCGTCTCAGCGGTTGAAGAAGATTATGATCCGCAGCATGCAGCGCCGGTGCTGGGGCTCCGACACCAGCCCAGGAGGAGCAAGCAGGCCAGGGAGCACAGATGGAGTCGGGCACGGTGATGCGTCAGTCACGGGCGGACCAGATGTTATTGTCGGGCCGGGAGAAGAAGCAGCGGCAGCGGACATGATCGGCGGAGGAGGACACGGCCGGGCAGCGTCCCACGTCAGGAGTAGCCGTCCCCAGTTGCCGCTGCAGTGGTGCAGGGTCGACAGGACGGATCCAGCGGCCTCTGAAGCACAGAGAGTGTCGGACTGCAGGAAAGTAACGTCCATCATAGAGGATCATAGAGGAGGCGAGGATCAGTCGCACACGAGGAAGCCAGGTAAGCCTTAATTCATCAGCAGTTGTAGCCATTTCAATGGTCTGTACAGACCATTGGTCTGTAGCACTAGGGGGTGCTAAAGCGAATGGTCCGGACCAGTTGGTGTGGTCCATCACTGTACCACGGACCACTTGTCTTCAACACTAGGGGACGGGGTACTAAAGCTAATGGTCTGGACCAATTGGCGTGGTCGGTCAGTGTGCCCTCTGGTCTTAATGCATGGTCAGTGTACAGACGCAATGACCATGGTCCCGTCATGGTCGCATGGCATGGTCGGTCATGTGGTTAGTGTGGTCTGTCACGTGGTCTGTCAGTGTTCCTTCACATCTTAATGCATGGTCAGTGTCTGTCAGACACACTGACAAGCACCAAGTAGGAACAGCACATGCAGAACTAATGTTTTCAGATCGTAAACAAAATACTTGAGTACAATTGTATGTGATTTTGTAGTTTGTATTTTTTATAACCCATATGATGCGAGAAGCAGCTGGCCCCCCGGCATTTTCACATTATCTAATCTGGCCCCCATTCAAAAAAGTTTGGACACCCCTGCCCATAGACGTACCCCTGGTTGGGAAACACTGGGCCTAACAATGTGATAAGAAATTACAGTTTGGTTTTGACTCTCTTGTATTCACTGATATAATAAGAGCAATTGAGAAAATGTATTGACATAACGTGTTTATTAACAGTTACATGAACAATCAGTGGCACAACTTTAGTCAAATTTTTCAAATGAAAATACAAATGAAGATGCTTTTTCAACAAAGAAACATGTTCCTCCTGTCAGTTATTATATTAGCAAACACTACAACAGGATGTAAGCTAGGGGCGATTTAGAATGTTTATTTTGTCAAGTTAAAACAGTCTATGAGAATTAAACCACCAACACAGAACAAACCTGCTGAGCTGTCAAACTGCAGTCTGTAAACAGTTCCTGGAAAAGGTGTGTGCTCGCAGCAGACAGGCATGCATGTGGTGTGCCTGTGATCACACGTGACCGCGCATGTGACGCACTTCACAGTGTCTGAAAACTTGTAGAACTGTAGGCAAGATTTCTTTGTGCAGCGCATTTCATACACACTCAACTCAAACATCCATGGAGCTGTTTTATTTCAATTGATTCATTTTATCCAACTAGCCATTTGATGTTTTAATAGGCTAAAAACAATGCCAGGTTTTTATTCCGTCATCAAGACCTACACAACGGCTGAAACGTCCGTTGTGTAGGTCTTGATGACGGAATAAAAACCTTGAAAGGACATTCATCGCGTGCTGGCGTTCCTTGTTTTTGACTGTTACTTTTGTGCCGTGCACCTGAATTTTTATTCTTATTTGGTGAGTGTGCTCAGTACCTTTGCGAGCTCTGCTAGCAAGGAGTGTGTTCTGGAATGTTTTAATAGGCTACTTGCAATAAAGAAGGAAATTCAAATAAACTTGTCACGCTGCTGTAATACTGTACTTTTGAAAAGAGAGAAACTCAACTTCCTCTTCAGTGTGGAAGCGTTATGCCGCATTCATGTGCTCCTTGGATATATCGGATTTACCGTATTATGAGTTGTGGTCATATTTACCAGTGGGAATTTCTGAGATTTCGATGCTACACGAGTTTCCGACTAGGGATGTTCATTTTGAATCAATTTCCATAATCAAAATTCGGGAAAATTAACAATTGATTATGGATAGCGTAATAATAATAATGAGCATAATAATAATATCATATATATATATATATTTTAAACTCTGGTCTGGTAATAACGTTGTGTGTTCTCGGCCAGCTATAATGGCGATGCCGCTGTGTAGTAAGAATATCAGACACTAGCGCTGTGGCCAGGTAAACAAACATGTTACATGTCAGGTTACATGTAAGGCAATCGGCGTCTTCCAGCTTAGCTGACAGCAGAGTCAAATCAACAGGCCTGAGCTCCGCGCGTCCTTATAACGTCATGAGCGCGCCCGCGGTAACGTTGACAATGACAGTCCATAGTCACACAGCCTTACACATTTTGAAAGTAGGACTCAGCTCACCGGCCGCGTCTTCCAGGCTTATAAACTCGTGACAAAAACCTCATCTGTCCTGATGTTCGAGTTCCATCCAGCTGCTCTCAGTCCGACGAGTGGATATTATTTGCCACGAGATGTGTGTGAATTGATTCAGGTGGGTGTTAGCAGCTAAAGGCTAGCTGAGTCCATGCTGACTGCTGCTACTACTTCATAGTTCATAACGTTATAAACAAATAAAACGACTTGAATTCACTTAAACACCGTTAGTCACACTTTGTTGAAAATTAGGAGAGAAGTGTACGAAGTGTCATAGTTATAACAGCCTCACTGAGGTCTGCAGACCAATGGGTGCGTTTGTTTGTGCCCCCGGCGCATGCCGGTGTGAATTCCCCATGTTTAAAACAGTTTTGTTGGCACAAAGGCCCGTGCCCAGCCAGAAAACTAGAGGCTATATGAAGCTCCACCTCACGTTAGTCAGCTGTGCAATGGAGGAGGAACGAATTCCACCCAAACCTAGTCCGCCAAAAAAATAACAATAATAATCGATCAAAATTCCACGTGATCGAATTCATTCCTCAACGATCAATTATCGATTATCGATTATTGATGAACATCCCTATTTCCGACGTTGTGAGGTTGCATGAGGATTCGGGACGACAAAAATGGCAGGAAGTATGGAGTCCGTTGCACCAATTGACTGTAAAAAGTTATAGATTTTGTGATTCTGTTCATAGTAGCTATCATTTAGCCATTCCCATTGATACAGCTAATGGCCAGTCTGTGCATCAATGCTCTCCATAAATGTGAAATGCTATCAATACTGACCAAAGGTGTTTAGAATTTGAACAAAATATTACAATATCAGAAATAAAAACAACAGAACAAAATAATAAAATAATAGGTGCCTATATGTACAAGCGAGTAGTAGCCTACTTATGTCCATGGGTTGGGGGGCGGTTAAGTTAGATTGAGTTAGATGTGCTCAGTCCTTTTGATTTACCAGGGGGACTGATTTTGGATACAAGTTTTCAGGTGACAAGGGTTTTTTGTTTATATCCTTATGTCCACAGCCAGATTACTCAAATATTGTTGTCTTGACCTCATTGTTGCTACAGGCACTCTTGCATCCACATTGAGGTGCCATGGGCTCCAGCTTTTCAACATTCACAGCACCCACTACATGACTTTTTGCACTTTTTGAGAATTATAGCTGAGGCTTTACTGGCATCTGAAAGAGGGGTCCAGTAAGGTTCCCAAGTCTTGGTCATGGAGTCCCAGTACCAGCACCAAGTACTGAACTCTGGATATTTTGCTGGACAGAGGTTGCCTGATTCCAGTAGAAGCTGGCCTGCAGCAGTGCCCATTTGACATGCTGAATCAGTGCATCTTGGTGGAGGGAATACTTCTGATCTCATGTACTGTTCTGTTTTGTTTACAGTGCACACAAACGTCCTCATTCTTGAGCCGTTGGCCTGTTTCCTGTTGCCACAGCACCACCTCCCGTGCTAACACAACAAGTAATTCTTGCAACAAGTACATGCACGTATGTACATGTATACCAGAGGCAATCACACAATATCACCTGAATTCATACGTTTAATTCACTAACAACTGAATGCCCTACCATTGCATGTATAATATTACTCTGCCCGATATCTTACGTATTTTTTTTGTTATTGCATGGGAGAGAAAACTAAATAATCAATTAAAGAGGAATTACAAGTTGGAAACACATTATTGGCTGCTCTGGGCATTATGGTTTCTTCTGACGTGCATACTGTTTTACGGAAGAAGAAGATCCCCATCACTGATGATGTCATGGGCACTGATGATGTCATAGGCATTGATATCGACCAATTGTGTTTTTTTGTTAACTCGAGCAATTGTGACATCACTGATGTCATAGACATTGTGACATCATTGTGATGTCATCAGTGAGTGATGTCATCAGTGATGCGAAGTTGAGTAATTGTGCACTGCGCATGCCAAAAGAGCAGAGATGATGTCATAGGCACTGATGATGTAACAATTCCATCAGTGATGTCACTCGAGCAATTGTGGTTTTGTGATTACATCGAGCAACTGAGAAAAAGTGGGAGCTCGGAGCACTAGGAATGGAACATGCATAGCGCGCAAGATGCCTATTTTGATCAAACTCACAATATAACGTTGTTCATTCAGTTAAGAAAAGCGGAGAGAAAAACAACCCAAAAATTAGGGAGTAAACTCGTGGACAGATTTATGTAGTTGATGATAAGTGTCAGTTTATCATGTATATATTTTTGTCTTTTCTCTTTTTCTAAGGGGGGGTGGTTACAGATCGCCCCTGCCATCTTAGATATGATACATTTTTGGGGACTGTTTTATGTATATATATATATATATATATATACTGTATATATATTTATATATTATACTCCACACCCAAGTTTAGTGTGTTCCAAAAAACTATTCGGGAAACCAGCCAGGGTTAGCTCTGGCCAGACTAGCCATTGTTAGCAATAACAGTTGATAACAACACATTTTGCGGTATTTTGTGCATACAAACACTGCAGCAACATGTCCACTTACAGTATACGAGGGGTCAGCTGAGCAGCATTTTGGTAAACAAACCGCGTCACTGGGTGGAAACGGCAATGGAACCCTATGGAGCCTGAGCTTTGGGAGGCTTGAGCGTCTGATACCCGGCTGACCCTGTGTACATTTTAAAAACTGCGACAGTTCACACAACTTTAACACGACATGCATATTATATTATACATCAAACTCTTGAGCTACTTCTGTTCTCATTCAGAATGTCAAAATATAAGCGATGTGATGTAAACTTTTTGAGATATTACGTTTGTTTGGCACAACTCATACTAGTTAACTGCCGCGGGGGTCCACATGTCTGGGTGGTTGTGACGTCACGCAGATTCGTCCTAATTAGACAATGAATGTGTGTACAACTGATTTAACTCAAAGAGACTCAAAAAAGACAAAAATGCTAATAAACAGTATTTACTACAACTTTCACTACTGCAGAACTGCCATCTTGGACTTTGAGGTCGAAGCTGGTGAGGCACCCCGAGATCGTCGGGGAAAATCCTGACCTTTGAACCGTGAAATCCCGAGCTCCCAGTAGGCTACAAAAGGAATGGCCCAAAACTGCTTTACAGAAATAAGAGACAAATGAAGACAAAAGTAGACTAAGAGACAAAAGAACAAATGTTCCAGTGCAGATGAACACTGAACATTTACTAACATTCCTCTCTCTCTCTCTCTCTCTCTCTCTCTCTCTCTCTCTCTCTCTCTCTCTCTCTCTCTCTCTCTCTTTCTGTCACTCTCTCTCTGTCTCTCTCTCTTTCTGTCTCTGTCTCTTAATCTCTCTCTGTCTCTCTCTCTCTCTCTCTGTCTCTCTCTCTGTCTCTCTCTCTCTGCAGGGAGATGGGGGAGGGGCAGGATGTTCATATTACTGCTGTACTACAGATCATCTGTACTGATGATGTCACTTTTGTTTACAGCAGACAGAAACCTTGACATGTTTGAGATGGTGCCACATTTAAGAGCATGAGCCTGGAGCGCTGAGCGCAGAGCCCAAGGCCAGCCGCACCCCTTCCTGTTATTGCATTGGGAGGGAAAAATACATAATCAACGTGTCCACACAGATAGAAGTTAGAGATACTGTGTGTATGGGTTAGTATGGTATGACTGATTTAATGAGACACAAATAAGACACAAGTGCTAATCAACATTATTTAGGTTGCTACAACTTTCACTACTGTGGAATAGGGTGTTAGGGTTAACATTTACTTACATTCTCCTCTCTCTCTCTTTCTGTCTCTCGCTCAGTCTCCCTCTCGGCAGGGAGATGGGGGAGGGGCAGGATGTTCATTTGAAAATATACAATAATAGTTAATGAAGTCGCAGGCAATTGGAACTGCCTGCTTCCTAGCCACCTTCCTTATCATGTTGGGCCTCGGGCCAAGTGAGTCACTGGGTTTCGCTCACCTTGCAGAGAATGCCGACAGAACCTGGCAGCTGAGGTGTCCTCCTTCATGATGGAAGCAGAGTCGGACACGGAGTCTGTGTGAACCATGGAGCCGGGGTCGAAAAGGTCCTCCTAGTCTTCCTCGTCTTCACACAGAAGATCATGGGGAAGCTAATCAAGATAATCAAACTTGGCATTTATCTCCAAAATGTCCTCTCATGCCTCGGGGCTGTGTTCTTCCAGCTCGAGCTGAGAGCCCCAGCTGTGTAACACAGAGGTCCCCTCGCCTGTGTCCTGTTGAGCATTACCTGTGGCTGCCCCCCCCCCCCCCCCACCAGGAGTTGTAAAGTATTTCCCAGTTTATTTAAACTCGTGACAAATGAATTGTCACAAAGAATAGTGCAGAAACTGCCACACCAGCATCACTTTATCATTAGAAACATCAAACTGTCCCCACATGTCTGGCATTTTGCTGCTAGCAGCCAGCTACCAATCTGTTGACAGTTCTAGTAGTCTGCCTCCCTGCCTGGCAATGCTTTTACAGCAACAGACACGCCCCCCTCTGGCTGTCACCTGAATTACAAGAAGAGAAGCTGCTCCTCCAGTCATTTTACTTGGCTGGCTACATCCATGGAGATTACAAGATGTGGAATTTGTCTGTAAGAAGCAGTGTTGGGCAAGTTACTTTAAAAATGTAATATACTACATATTACTAGTTACTTTCATTTGAAAGTAATAAGTTACTTTACAATATTACTTTCTGTGTAGAGTAACTCATTACTTATTACACTACTTTTGCATTACTTTTACCAAAACAACAGCAGCAGCAGAATGACATCGCTGCCCCGGAACCATCCTGAAAAATAATTTCAACCGCCTTGAAGTCAGTGTAAACGATCCAAAATTCTAAATGTTATTATTTTCCTTTGTTATTGTCATGTATAGTGGTTATTTGCATAAAAACACACAGTTTGATTAGGAAATGATTGTATCTTTTTTAAATATGTGCTTTGATTTAATCAAATGTAACTCAATTTGTAACTTGAGTTACTTGACAAAGTAACTGGTATAATATTACTGAAATCCTATAAGTAATAAGTTATATTACTGAGTTACTGCTAAAAGTAATATATTACATGTAATGTGTTACTTTTGTAATGAGTTACCCCCAACACTGGTAAGAAGTCAGACAGGCAAGTTCAGGTCAATCATTGGCCTTGAATGTGATGACAGACACTACTGAGAAGATGAGGGATCTTCTGCTCCCAAAAAATATGAAATGCATATATGCATATATATATACTATATAGCCTTACTATTAGCCTATAGTTGGCTTGCCAGCTCTGTCCTCATGTTTACTTTGTGGGCTTTGCTTTTGGGTTGTTTCTGAATTTTCCATATGGATCAGTAAAGTGCATAATTCTCTTATCTTCTTCACCTTCTTTTGATTATAGGTTAGAGGATTGTGACTGGAAGGTCACTGATTTAAATCCCCAGACTGAATTTAAATCTAGACAGTTAAAGTGAGCAGTGGACTCTGCTCACTACACCACTAGTGTCAAAGTGCCCTTTAGCAAGGCACTCGCTGCCTCTGCTCAGTAGAAAGATCAGCAGGTGTGAAGAAGAGCATAAAGATGTGAAGGTAACTAAGAAAAAAAAGAGATAGTGAAGAGGAATGTGATATGTAAAGCTATAAGGAATATGCCTGTGGGAAATGAACCCATTGAAAAGAAAATTGGTGTTGTGGGCTACTTCAGGCGATGTTCCATTGTTTTAACATGACGGATATACAGTATTTGGCTCTTGGCTGCCATGAAAACCACAACATCAATCAATCAATCAATCAATCAATAACCTTTATTTAACCAGGTAAGGTCTCATTGAGATTAAAATCTCTTTTTCAAGAGCGACCTGGCCAAGAGGGCAGCATAAAAAACAATGTTACAACAAAAACACAAGCAATACAAACAGAAAAATACATTCATACATGGGAGAACAATTTAGGGGCAGTTACAATGATCAAGAGTATTTTCTTCTCAATCTTTCAAAATGGCCTTAAATTCCCCCAAAGTTACCAGCTCTGATAACTTCAGGTCCTTCTGTACAACAACATGAATCAGATGAAGTTGATATATAAACCTGCACTGATGTAAAGCTCAGCTCACCGTGAGAGGAAGACGTCAGGAGGAAGATGCACAGAGCCAAGAACGTTACAAACACAGCGCGGGGGGGTGTGGTGTGGTGTGGTGTGGGGCGGGACAGGACGGGGCGACGCTCCCCCGGGCCCGGGCGTCCCAGCAACTACCAATCTGTTGACAGTTCTGGAGTCTGCCTCCATTGCAATGCTTTTATAGCAACAGGCAGGCACGCCCCCTCTGGCTGTCACGTGATTTACAAGAAGAGAAGCTACTCCTCCAGTTCTTTTACTTGGCTACATCCATAGAGATTACAATTTGGACACGTGGAATTTGTCTGTAGGAACACGCAGACAGGCAAGATCAGGTAAAACAAATTAATAAAGTGCAATAACAATCTTAACCAGCAAAACATTTAAAATATTGCAACTTTTTTTGAGTGCGAGTTTGATGTTTTGACTGAATATGCTTGTAACTAAAACAAGTCCTTGCAATTAGAAGGGAAGTGAAATATATAATTCTCAGTTACAATGGCCTACTTCTGTTTAACAGCTGTTTTGAGAAACTTGACTTCCTCATCTTCATGTGGTGTTGAGGTGGTCACGTCCTGCCCCCTGCTGGCTGCTTTCTGTCACTGCTCAGCTCATTGAGGCTTGTCAATAGCAGCAGGAGAACTGTAAAAATACATTAAATATTACTTTAAGGTACATTAAAAGGCTATTCAAAACATGAATACAGACATAATGAGGGAAGAACAGAAGAACAGTATTATAAAACTCAATGCTAATGTAGTTTATAATGAAATAATACTATACCAGTAGGCTACTATTAAATAATTAAATAATGTAATAGGACAGCATTAATGCAATTTATACTAAGAAAGTGACAATTGACTCTAAGATAAAAAAGAAAAGAAAATGGGGTTGATGTTGTTAAAAGACAGTGGCAGGGTCGGGGAAACTCACTCACTGGACGAAAAAAAACAAGAAAAAAAGTGCATAGCTTAGAATGGCACTTTTTTCTGAGTCATTTTTCTCTCCAATTGTCATTGGCCAATTTCCCCTGCTCCACCCCCTCTGTCGATCTGGGGAGAGTTGTAGACTAGCACATGCTTCCTCCAATACATGTGCAGTCGCCACTCGCCAGCCACTTCTTTCACCGGCAGGACGTGCTGTAGTGAGTGGGAGGATCACGCTATTCCCCCCAGTTCCCCTCCCCCCCAAACACGCCACCCGACTGAGCAGAGGCACTAGTGCAGCGACCAGGACTCATACCCCACCGGCAGACATGGCCAATTGTGTCTGTAGGTTAATCTGACCAATTGGCCGGAGGTAACACAGGCGCTCGAACCTGCGACCCTCATGTTGGTAAGCAGGGAATCTACCGCTGCACTACCCCGATGCCCGATTTAGCATGAATTAGGGGGTGAATTAATGTAAATGTAAGGAAGGCAAGTTGATTTCTACATCACATTTCATACACAGTCAACTCAAAGTGCTTTACATAAAATGGATGAAAAGAAAAGAGCAGAGTGTTACAAGGTAAAGTGTAAGATCCAAAAGATCACAGTGAACAATTTGTATATTTTTAATTTGTGAGTGAAATCATATGCAGCATATAAATTGGCGCCATTGTGAACGGACTCTGTAAATGTCATAAACTTTATAGAGACCTTCTGAAAACAGAGTGCTGTTTATTAAAGTGCTTTATATGATAGAAAAATACAAAGGCAAGCCAAACATTACATTCAAATTACATTAAAAGTAGAAATAATCAAAAAATAAAGATATAATAGAGAAATGAGTAATAAAAATGAAAACGGTGCATTGCACATACCAATACTCTTCTACAATCTGCACTGTATTTTATTTGATCATAAACCTGAATTTTCCCCCAGAGGAAAATAAAGTGCAATCTTATCTTGTCTTGTTTTGGAGCTAAGACATTAATTTGCAGACAAGGAGTAGAATTCAAAAATCAGCTCTGTGGCACTGGGAGCTGATCCAGCGACCTAAGAACACTGAAAGTTTTGAAATTAAAATGTGATTAAGTGTCAAATGCCTTAAACAATGGCAGCTACATATTCCTTCCCTCCCCTTGCCCTTCACATCAGAGGGGATTTAGAAGTGGGCACAGATCAGGGTTCCCCAAATTTCTGAGTAGCCAGCCAGATTAAGGGATGAAAAATGTTGTACATTTTAAAGTAAAATGAATCAATCTGGTGCACTTTGAGACCAGCAAAATGAATGAGGCTATGAAGAACTACACATCCCATTAATATCCTCTTTACTGTTCTGTGGCTTCACTATATGGTAGAATACTGCTTGCTTAAATACAATGGGCCATCTATACCAAAATCAAAATCATCTTTTGTTTGTAGGCACAAACAAAAGTAAAATAAAATGAAAAATTGAATTTTGTAACTTTGATTGGAATGATGTTCAGCCAAGATAGTATATCATAGTATATAAGTCCTAAAGTATGATTTATAACCCTTAAAGCAGGGATGTCACACATCATCACGGCCAGTTTCTACTGTCACAAATCATCGTGTTCACTTTCTACTGTCACAAATCAGCATGTTCAGTTTCGGCTGTCACAAATCATGTTCAGTTTATATTGTTAGAAATCATCGTGTTCAGTTTCTACTGTCACAAATCAGCATGTTCAGCTTATATCGTTAGAAATCGTGTTCAGTTTCTACTCTCACACATGTTCAGTTTCTACACAAATCATCGTGTTCAGTTTCTACACAAATCATCGTGTTCAGTTTCTACTGTCACAAATCATCGTGTTCAGTTTCTACTGTCACACATCATCATGTTCAGTTTCTACTTCACACATCATCATGTTCAGTTTCTACTGTCACAAATCATCGTGTTCAGTTTCTACTTCACACATCATCATGTTCAGTTTCTATTGTCACAAATCATCGTGTTCAGTTTCTATTGTCACAAATCATCATGTTCAGTTTCTATTGTCACAAATCATCGTGTTCAGTTTCTACTGTCAAAAATCATCATGTTCAGTTTCTACTGTCACAAATCATCATGTTCAGTTTCTACTGTCACAAATCATCATGTTCAGTTTCTACGCAAATCATCGTGTTCAGTTTCTACTGTCACAAATCATCATGTTCAGTTTCTACTGTCACAAATCATCATGTTCAGTTTCTACGCAAATCATCGTGTTCAGTTTCTACTGTCACAAATTATCGTGTTCAGTTTCTACTGTCACACATCATCATGTTCAGTTTCTACTGTCACAAATCATCATGTTCAGTTTCTACTGTCACACATCATCATGTTCAGTTTCTACTTCACAAATCATCGTGTTCAGTTTCTACTGTCACAAATCATCGTGTTCAGTTTCTACTTCACACATCATCATGTTCAGTTTCTATTGTCACAAATCATCGTGTTCAGTTTCTACTGTCAAAAATCATCATGTTCAGTTTCTACTGTCACAAATCATCATGTTCAGTTTCTACTGTCACAAATCATCATGTTCAGTTTCTACGCAAATCATCGTGTTCAGTTTCTACTGTCACAAATCATCATGTTCAGTTTCTACTGTCACAAATCATCATGTTCAGTTTCTACGCAAATCATCGTGTTCAGTTTCTACTGTCACACATCATCATGTTCAGTTTCTACTGTCACACATCATCATGTTCAGTTTCTACTGTCACACATCATCATGTTCAGTTTCTACTGTCACACATCATCATGTTTAGTTTCTACTGTCACACATCATCATGTTCAGTTTCTACTGTCACACATCATCATGTTCAGTTTCTACTGTCACAAATCATCACGTAACAGTCTGTCTGTGTGTGTGTGTGTGTGTGTGTGTGTGTGTGTGTGTGTGTGTTCGATTACATTTCAGACTAGGATGGGCTCACGTGCTCCAACAGCAGGATTTGGGTCTGAGATCTTGTCCATTTGAACGTATGAACGTTTCTTCCAGACATTCAGAGAGACAACAGCAGCAACCACACAAGTAGCACTAGCAAGCAGTCCCACTGTCAGTAGAACATAATATGCATGTCGGGCAGGCATGGGTCTGGCATCTCCGTCCACGTCAGGTGCATCCAAGGGACCTGAAAAAGAGAAAACAGATGTGTCAGGGAACGGGCCGGCAGAAGAACCTCCATAATCATCAAACTCCAAACTATAAGCAGCTTTTTCCACTCCCATCACCTGTAATCTGCTGAAGTTTCATTAAGCCATTTATACAACTATCTTCATTAGCATATCTGAAGAGACTGCAGTCAGTCAAACTACAAACCTACCAACCAGGGGTGAAATGTATAAACCATGTGTACACACAAAGTGTGCTGCACCTCTTTTTACACAGGTTTCTTAATTGATAAAAATCCACGGGCCGTGAGAATGTGCACATTAGGTACAGACTAGGGGTGGGAATCACCAGACGCCCCACGATACGATATTACCATGATACTCAAGTCACGATACAATAGTATTGTGATATTGCGATATGCTAGTATTGCGATATTGAGCATTGCGATATTGCGGTTTATTACCTTTTTTCAATTGGAAATTATGTCCCCAAAGGAAAAAACTTTATCAACATCTGTTTTATCCAATGAGATAAACGCAGTGATTCAGAAAGTGTGGGCCACACCTAGGGCTGCACGATTAATCGTATTTTCATCGTCATCGCGATATGAAAATGCGCGATGAACACATCGCAAAGGTCACGTGTTATCGATTTTTTTTTTACAGTGCACCTGAACGCAACATGCAAGATACCGGCTGAATAAGTGTCCAAATGTTCATGTCATTCTGGCCAATACTCCACTTCTGTTATAACATTTCAGTCTGGAATATGGAATATCTTTCAATAATCGTTATGACTAAAAGGCTAAAAGTAATCTCATGTGTAAGAAATGACTGTTCTACATTGAAGTAAAAATGTAAATAATTAACTTGTTGGTTTTGGATTTTTGTTAGCTTCAAGAGTGCATTTTTGTTCGTATGACCCTCAACACAGGCTTTGAGAATCCCGTGCCACTTACTGATACGTATGCTTAAATTAACACACTCATGTTGCAAAATGAATTTAGGCCCTCACTGTAATACTTCAGAAGTTGAATTTGAAGTTCAGCATTAATACATTTGTCATTTTTTGTCTTAGATTTACCTTTGTGTGTTATTGCAATATAAAACTACATAATTGAGAATCGATTCTAGATTCTGGAATCGAGAATCGTTGGAATCGAGAATCGATTCTGGAATCGGATCGTGACCCCAGGAATCGGAATCGGATCGGATCGTGGCTTAGCCGGATCGGAGCACCCCTACGCATTCATATTTTTGTTTATAGCTTCTTTTTTTTATCGCAGGTCATATCGTCATCGCAATATTGAACAGTGTTATCGCACATCGCAGCTTTTCCTCATATCGTGCAGCTCTAGCCACACCCACTAAGTACTGCAGGTGGGCCGCGAGTGGTCTGCCAACACACGGGCAATCAAATGGCTGTAGAAGGGTCATTTTTAAAGCTACAGTGGAGATCCTGTTATCAGAAGAAACTAGAAGACCTAAGACATCATTTGTACCAAGCATAACATGCTTGTTGGGAAGGGGGCTAAATATCGCTCCAAACATAGGTTAAAGTTTGGCAAGGGGAAACTATTTCAAAGGGGTGCCTTGACCTCTCAGCTCAATTTATCTGAATGTAGCCTACCCACGAGTCTCTCCTTTACAGATAAGGTAGCATTTTTCACAGCCTAGCATTAATAACTTGTGGATTGATTTCTTGTTGTTGCTCATCACATTTTGTCTCAACAAATGTGGTATGCATGCAAATACTTCTGATGAATAAGGGGGGAGAAAATGTTGGCAATCTGCTTTTAGGTATTTTGCCTAAATGTTTTTTTTGTATGTGGATGGATTATTAATTTCCCTTATGCCCCAGTTCACATGTTCTGTTAATGAAATAAAAAATATATAATATAAAAAACATGTAGGGAAATACATCATCTTAATCTCATGCGTTGATCAGAGTTGTGATTAAAGGGTTGGGTGGGCCCCGGAAGATTTTGAGATTTCAAAACGGGCCGCGGCATTCTTAAGTTTGTGAACTGGCTATGGGAAAAAATGCACGAGGCTTCCTGCAGTTGGGTCGGATCGAGGTCGGATCACGTTCTCACCACAAATTAACTGTACCAGAGTTTGTTTGAGAACCGCACAGAGTCATCTTCCACCTCTCCAAAGAGGTCTCGGTGCGGTTGTTTGGTCCGCTTTTGGTGCGCAGCAGAGTTTGATTGCTGTATTCACACCTGTCCAAACAAACCGCACCAAGGCCAAGGGGGGAAACCCTAGGCTTCGATTCAACCGAACTAAGCAAGGTAGGTATGAAAATGACCTTAGACAAGCCTTGATCTAGTATACGGTATAGTATACTATATATATTATCTATAATATATATTAGCTATAGTAGACTCACATGGCCCTTCAACTCTGAGGGTGATGATGGTAATTGGCTCGGTCTGAAGGTTGGCTTTCTTTCTGCGTCTTGTACTAGGTACAACACGACACTCGTACGTTCCAGAATCGTTGATGTTCACGTCCTGAATAACTACAGACAGGTCTCCATTCTTCATCTCTCTGTCCAGCAGCTCCACCCGGTCCTCAAAAGATGGATTCTGGTTGCGCCTGTCTGACTGTTGGTCTCGGTAAACAAAGACGTACTCTAGTGACTCCAGGTCTTGTCTGGTCCACTCCAATACCCTGATGGAGACATTGCTGGGACCCTGACACTCCAGAGTGACATCCTGTCCTGGGCACAGTCTTACCAGTTGATGGCCTAAAGTACAAAAGGGGGGGGGGGGGGGGGAGGATGAAAAATCAACAACATTCAAATTCTTCCGTCAAGAAATGCTACCTCAAAAGGACCCAACAGTGTAACGAAAACTACTGCATGACGAAAAATGTTTGTCGACAACCTTTTTTCCATAACTACAATGAGATATTGACGAGCCAAAAATAGATATTTGATAATAATAATAAAAAACTATGTTGAAATGTATGTTTGGTTTTCGTTGAGAAGACGGGACTAAGATTTTAGTGATGGGCTATCAGACAACAGATCTTTCTTTATTTGTCTATAGAGCTCAACAGTCACGTGACACTTTCGTGACACTACAATGAGATTTTGATTATTAGCCATAAATGCTCTGTTGCTCAATCATCCGCTAATCTGATTGGCCGCAACAATGGATTATGGGATGAATAGTTCCTTCACTCTAGTGTCCTCTAGACTAGAGAGAGTGGCGTCAGCGGAGGACCAAAATGCTTGACTCATTAGCCAATGAACAGCCAGGAAAGGGTCTCGCGCTACTGTTGAATGCTAAAATAAAGCTGATAATGTACAATTTGAAAAAAATAAAAATAAAATTACCACACAAACATTTTGCTGCAACTCGACAGTGCTGTTTTATCCAGGACCTTACTTCCTGGAACTCTTGAGAGTAAAAAAAACTGGTCCATTGGAGTGAATGGAGATGTCGCGACTCTTATATATACGGCTCTGCTTGACTCTTGTACCAAAGCTTTTTCAACTGAATCAAATGTTTTATGGTCATGATTCAGTAGCTGGCTGGTTGGCTTGGTTCCAGAAAAATGAATAGACAAATTACTCATCCGGACCCAAATCTGTGACTTGACTGTTGAGCTCTATAGTTCACACTGAATCTCCTGTCATTTCTCTAACAAACAGAAAAGCACATGGCTCTAGCCAGAGTTCAGCCCCTTCTGGACGATGCTACACACACAAAATATGAATGTTGGTGAACGGCGACAGACAATATTTTTTTGATCCCGTTTGAATTGTGCTATGAAGTACACATATGATATTTAGTGTCCGCATAATAAACTTTTTTGTGTTTTTTGTGATATTTCACATTTAAAAACAAAAGAAGAGTACCTCAATTTGCCATGTATTGTTGTACTTTAAGATATTTTGATGAGAAGTATGTTTTATGGGGTATATTGAATCGGGTGAAATACACCCGACGTTAGTGATGGTGTGAATTTAAATCACGTTAGTGTTCTAGGGTTAAAAACAAAGAGGGGAAGCTCTTGAAAGACAGAGGATAGTTCTGGATCTGACTTTAAAATGTGCCAGTGTCTTTTAAAAATCGATTTAATAATGTGTGAGTTTGGAGAGTATGTGGTAACACATGTTGACAGAAAACTTTTTGGTGTTCTTGTTGCTAGTGCCTAAAAGTTCAGAGCGAGATTTTTGGAGTGCTGTGTTGTATGCTTGGTCCACCCATAAAACAGGGTATCCTCGCTGAACAAACCTGGATTTCATGTCACTGGCTTTTTCAATGAAATCTTCAGTGGAATGGCAAATCCTTCTGAGTCTATAAAACTGACTTTTAGGAAGACCCCTCTTCAGAGGTGTAGGATGGGAACTGGTGGCCAATAGCAATGTGTTTCTGTCAGTCTCCTTCCTATACAAGGTTGTGGATAAGACACCAGAATTTCTCATGACCCACATGTCTAAAAAATGCACCTTCTCTTTGCTATAATCCATAGAGAATTTTAGGTTGGAGGCAAAGCTGTTCAACAGTGTAAAAAATGCATTCAGTTCATCAATATTGCCCTGGTAAATACAAAAAATATCATCAATGTAACGGTACCATTTTAAGATTTTATTCAAATGGCTATTTCTACCTGGATTAAAGACACAAGACTCTTCAAAGAAACCCATAATTTGCATAGTTCGGGGCACAAATAGAGCCCATGCTTGTACCAGATATCTGAAGATAGAAGTCGTTATCAAAACAAAAATAGTTATATTTCATGACAAGACCTGCTAAGTGAAGGATAAATTCATTAGGAGGATTTGCTGTGTCATCTCGATACTGTAAAAAGAAGTTGAGAGCCTCAAGGCCTCCATCATGTGGTATGTTGGTATACAGACTTGCTACGTCTAAGGTTAATAAAAATGCATCATCTGGGATATCATTAAGGTAGGAAATTTTATTGATGAAATCTGTGGAGTCTTTAATATAGGGTCTGTGCAAAAGGTTTAATATAAAAATCTACAAATTCTGACAAAGGGGACAGCAAAGAGTCAGTTTGAGCAACAATAGGACGACCTGGGGGATTGATTAATGATTTATGTATCTTAGGTAGGGAATAAAATACAGGTCGAATTGGATGTTGGTTGTATAGAAAATCAAATTTGGTTTTAGAGAGCCAACCTTTTTCTTTGGCCTCTTCCAAGTATGATAACACAATTTTCTGAAATGAATCAGTAGGATCAGATTTCAATTTCTTATAAAAATTCTCATTAGATAGTTGGGATAGGATTTCTGCAATATATTTATCGGCATCTTGGATGACGATGGCACCTACATCTTTAGAATTAATTAGCTCTGTTAAAAGAGCTAATGAAAGAGAAAAATGCATTAACAAAGCTAATGAATTCTAAAGATGTGATCATTAAACCTGCTGACAAGGGAGGTGCCATCGACATAAAATGAATTGCCAACTATTTTTTATAATCATCTTATATCATCATCTTAGACTAATTTCTAAAAAAAAAAAAAAATGAAAATTATCTGCTTCCAGCTTCATAAATGTGAATATTGATTGACGTTTTACAGACCAAACAACTAATCGATTAGTCGAGAAAATAATCAACAGATTAATCGATAATGAAAATAATCATTTGTTGCAGCCCTACATACATTGTATTAAATACTGACCAAAACCAAATCCAGTCAAGAAAATACGCTCTGCCTGGAAAAATATGGAATTTTAAAATGGAAAGCGTGTAGGAACCCTGCCAATCATCTCACATATTCTGATATTTGTGGCTGTGAAGAACAATCTGCATCTATACAGTCGCATTTCAAAACAAATCAAGGTCTGGGAAAATTATGGAATTTTTTTAATTGAAAATGTGTAGAAACCCTGTGGTTGGATTACCAAACCGCACCACAGGACTGGGACTCTGGGTTTCAGGTCGGAGCGACATCGTTCTCACCTGGCCAAACCAACCAAAGTATATGAGCGAGATGAACCAATCAGACGATGCCGTAACTTCACGGGCAGACTGAGCGCTGGTCGTCTCTGTTCCAAACGGGCTGTGTAACGTTTTGGAGTGGAGCTCTTCACCTGGAGTCTACATGCTGTGGACTTCAAAGTATACATGATGATAAATCTATATCTAAACACAATCACTTCTATATACAGTACATATATATTCTCAAGGTGGACTTTATAGACCCTGGGTCGGATCGAGGTCGGATCACGTTCTCACCACAAATGAACTGTACCAGAGTTTGTTTGAGAACCGCACCGAGTCATCTTCCACCTCTCCAAAGAGGTCTCGGTGCGGTTGTTTGGTCCGCTTTTGGTGCGCAGCAGAGTTTGATTGCTGTATTCACACCTGCCCAAACAAACCGCACCAAGGCCAAGGGGGGAAACCCTAGGCTTCGATTCAACCGAACTAAGCAAGGTAGGTATGAAAATGACCTTAGACAAGCCTTGATCTAGTATACGGTATAGTATACTATATATATTATCTATAATATATATTAGCTATAGTAGACTCACATGGTCCTTCAACTCTGAGGATGATGATGGTAATTGGCTCGGTCTGAAGCTTGGCTCTCTTTCTGCGTCTTGTACTAGGTACAACACGACACTCGTACGTTCCAGAATCGTTGATGTTCACGTCCTGAATAACATACAGACAGGTCTCCATTCTTCATCTCTCTGTCCAGCAGCTCCACCCGGTCCTCAAAAGATGGATTCTGGTTGCGCCTGTCTGACTGTTGGTCTCGGTAAACAAAGACGTACTCTAGTGACTCCAGGTCTTGTCTGGTCCACTCCAATACCCCGATGGAGACATTGCTGGGACCCTGACACTCCAGAGTGACATCCTGTCCTGGGCACAGTCTTACCAGTTGATGGCCTAAAGTACAAAAGGTGGGGGGGGGGGATGGGGGGGATGGATGAAAAATCAACAACATTCAAATTCTTCCGTCAACAAATAATACCTCAAAAGACCCAACAGTGTAACGAAAACTATTGCATGACGAAAAATGTTTGTCGACAACCTTTTTTCCATAACTACAATGAGACATTGATGAGCCAAAAATAGATATTTGATAATAATAATAAAAAACTATGTTGAAATGTATGTTTGGTTTTCGTTGAGAAGACGGGACTAACATTTTAGTGATGGGCTATCAGACAACATATCTTTCTTTATTTGTCTATAGAGCTCAACAGTCACATGACGCTTCCGTGACACTACAATGAGATTTTGATTATTAGCCATAAACGCTCTGTCGCTCAATCATCTGCTAATCTGATTGGCCGCAACAATGGATTATGGGATGAATAGTTCCTTCCTCTTATAGTTCCTGAATAGTTCCTTGTCCTCTTTGGTCCTCCGCTGACGGCGCCACTCTCTCTAGAGTCTAGAGAGAGTGGCGTCAGCGGAGGACCAAAATACTTGACTCATTAGCCAATGAACAGCCAGGAAAGGGTCTCGCGCTACTGTTGAATGCTAAAATAAAGCTGATAATGTACAATTTGAAAAAAAAAAAAAAACACACACACACACAAACTGTCCATTTTGCTGCAACTCGACACTGCTGCTTAATCCAGGACCTTACTTCCTGGAAGTCTTGAGAGTAAAAAAAACTGGTCCATTGGAGTGAATGGAGATGTCGCGACTCTTATACGGCTCTGCTTCACTCTTGTACCAAAGCTTTTTCAACTGAATCAAATGTTTTATGGTCATGATTTAGTAGCTGGCTGGTTGGCTTGGTTCCAGAAAAATGAATAGACAAATTACTCGTCCGGACACAAATCTGTCACTTGACTGTTGAGCTCTATAGTTCACACTGAATCTCCTGTCATTTCTCTAACAAACAGAAAAGCACATGGCTCTAGCCAGAGTTCCGCCCCTTCCGGACGGTGCTACACACAAAATATGAATGTTGGTGAACGGCGACAGACAATATTTTTTTGATCCCGTTTGAATTGTGCTATGAAGTACACATATGATATTTAGTGTCCGCATAATAAACTTTTTTGTGTTTTTTGTGATATTTCACATTTAAAAACAAAAGAAGAGTACCTCAATTTGCCATGTATTGTTGTACTTTAAGATATTTTGATGAGAAGTATGTTTTATGGGGTATATTGAATCGGGTGAAATACACCCGACGTTAGTGATGGTGTGACTTTAAATCACGTTAGTGTTCTAGGGTTAAAAACAAAGAGGGGAAGCTCTTGAAAGACAGAGGATAGTTCTGGATCTGACTTTAAAATGTGCCAGTGTCTTTTAAAAACCAATTTAATAATAATAGAGTTTGGAGAGTGGTAACACATGTTGACAGAAAACTTTTTGGTGTTCTTGTTGCTAGTGCCTAAAAGTTCAGAGCGAGAATTTTGGAGTGCTGTGTTGTATGCTTGGTCCACCCATAAAACAGGGTATCCTCGCTGAACAAACCTGGATTTCATGTCACTGGCTTTTTCAATGAAATCTTCAGTGGAATGGCAAATCCTTCTGAGTCTATAAAACTGACTTTTAGGAAGACCCCTCTTCAGAGGTGTAGGATGGGAACTGGTGGCCAATAGCAATGGGTTTCTGTCAGTCTCCTTCCTATACAAGGTTGTGGATAAGACACCAGAATTTCTCATGACCCACATGTCTAAAAAATGCACCTTCTCTTTGCTATAATCCATAGAGAATTTTAGGTTGGAGGCAAAGCTGTTCAACAGTGTAAAAAATGCATTCAGTTCATCAATATTGCCCTGGTAAATACAAAAAATATCATCAATGTAACGGTACCATTTTAAGATTTTATTCAAATGGCTATTTCTACCTGGATTAAAGACACAAGACTCTTCAAATAAACCCATATATAAATTTGCATAGTTCGGGGGAAAAATAGAGCCCATGCTTGTACCAGATATCTGAAGATAGAAGTCGTTATCAAAACAAAAATAGTTATATTTCATGACAAGACCTGCTAAGTGAAGGATAAATTCATTAGGAGGATTTGCTGTGTCATCTCGATACTGTAAAAAGAAGTTGAGAGCCTCAAGGCCTCCATCATGTGGTATGTTGGTATACAGACTTGCTACGTCTAAGGTTAATAAAAATGCATCATCTGGGATATCATTAAGGTTAGAAATTTTATTGATGAAATCTGTGGAGTCTTCAATATAGGGTCTGTGCAAAAGGTTTAATATAAAAATCTACAAATTCTGACAAAGGGGACAGCAAAGAGTCAGTTTGAGCAACAATAGGACGACCTGGGGGATTGATTAATGATTTATGTATCTTAGGTAGGGAATAAAATACAGGTCGAATTGGATGTTGGTTGTATAGAAAATCAAATTCGGTTTTAGAGAGCCAACCTTTTTCTTTGGCCTCTTCCAAGTATGATAACACAATTTTCTGAAATGAATCAGTAGGATCAGATTTCAATTTCTTATAAAAATTCTCATTAGATAGTTGGGATAGGATTTCTGCAATATATTTATCGGCATCTTGGATGAAGATGGCACCTCCCTTGTCAGCAGGTTTAATGATCACATCTTTAGAATTCATTAGCTCTGTTAAAGGAGAATTTCGGTTTTTTTGAACCTGGACCCATCTCCTGGCATTAATTATGATTTGGCCACTCAGCCAGCGATCTCCGCGGCGTTTCTGGCCGTCCTAGCGTTGTTTTGAGATCAATAGTCAGTTGTAAAATGGAGCTGACTTGGGGCCAAGTGTGAGCCTGTCTTTCCTGCATCTAAATAGCTATTTTTATTCCCGTTTTCGCCAAATATCATCATAATCTGAGCCCTCAAGAACCACCACAGTGATATTTCGCCAAAGGCGAGTCGCACGGTGCCATGGCACGAGTCCGATACCTCACGAGTCCGACACCTCACGAGTCCGAAAAAAGAGGCTAACTTCCCCCAGACCCTAACCCAAAACCTAACCTCTCCCACCCCCACGCCTAAACCTAACCTCCCCCAGACCCTAACCCAAAACCTAACCTCTCCCACCCCCACGCCAAACCTAACCTCCCCCAGACCCTAACCCAAAACCATGAGGTGTCGGACTCGTGAGGTATCGGACTCGTGAGGTATCGGACTAGGGGGCAGTCCCCAGTCGCACAGGGATCAAATTACCTCAAACGTGATCTCGGTCACCAAGTCTCGTGAAGTCCCGCGATACTTTCCTGCCGACTGGCCAAGTACAGGAGGACGCTTTGCGGTGGTGGTTTTAGCGCAACCTATGTGGGGTTTGGCATAACCTTCGTTATTTCGAATCCCACATAGGTTACAGGAGGGTTTTACGAGTGAGAACGAGAGCTCTCACTAGTGCCTAAAACGCTGCAACGCAGCCCTATGGAAGACTGTCATTTTGCTCCAAAATTACTTATCATTAAAACCTGACCACCCACCCGTAGGTGGCGTGGTACCCCCTGGGGCTGACACGGATCCACGTGACTACGTCACGTCCTGTCAGCCCAGGGATAATCACTCTAATTTCTTCCAGCCCGCTGAGATCCGACGCACCCCGTGACGCATCGACACAGCAAGGCTGGGTAGTGAGAGCTCTCGTTCTCACTCGTAAAACCCGGGTTGTAGCACAACCCTAACGTTTTACTTCGTTTCGAACTCAAGCTCTCACTAGTGCCTCAATTCAACCGACCTTGCTGCCGGGAGCACCCAAAGGGCGACCCGAAAGGCACCGGTGAACCACGGCCATATGGCGTGCGCGAACTGCGAACCGGACACGTCGAGACTGTAGTACCTGACAAAAGTGTGATGAGAGGACCATGAGGCCACGGCACACATGTCCTCCACCGACACACCACGCAACAACGCAGAGGATGTCGCAACACCTCGCGTAGAATGCGCCTTGATACCCTCTGGGGGAACCTTGCCCACGGCAGAGTATGCCAACGCGATCGCCTCCACTATCCAGTGTGATAAGCGATCCTTGGAAAGGGGTCCGCCCTGGGCCCTTTGCCCAAAGCAAACCAACAGCTGATCTGTAATGCGTAATGAACGCGTCCTGGCCACATAGGCCGAGAGCGCCCTTACGGGGCACAGCATGAGCAAACGTCTCTCCTCACCCGTCTCTAACTGAACGGCGGGGGACAGAATGCTGATAAGTCTATGACCATAGACCTAAAGCTGACATTAATATTCTTAGGTTGGTAAGCCGGGTTAGGTCGCAACGTAACCCTGCGCCCATCATTCCCAAAACCACACAGGCCTGCTGTACCGAGAGGGCAATCAGGTCACCAACTCTCTTTCCTGACGACAAGGCCAGCAGCAGCGCGGTCTTTAAAGACAGAACCCTTAAATCGGCGGAGTCCAAGGGCTCAAACGGATGACCCGTTAGCCCGTCCAGCACCGTAACCAGGTCCGATTTGGGAAAAAAACGCACCGCGACGGCGGGCGCAGTTTACGCGCCCCCTTCATGAAGCGCAAGACCAAAGGGTACGCCCCCACGGGGCTCCCTTCAATTCCTATATGGCAAGCAGAAATCGCGGCTACGTACACCTTAAGCGACTGCGGGGACTGACCCGCGTCAAGCAGGCTCTGAAGGAAACAGAGAACTGGTCGCACACTGCAGTTCACTGGATCCACGCCCTTACTTGCTGCATAGCGCATCCCACATTATCAGGCAAGCCCTGGGCTAGCAACTGGTCCGGTTCAGGAGCCAGACCGCTAGCTTCCACCTGCCTGGGTCGGGGTGGAACACCTCCCCCTTCGCCTGGGATAGGAGATCGGCCCGTACCGGCAATGCCCAGGGCGGATCTTGCGCCAGGGTCCGCAAACCATGTCTGCCTGGGCCAAACAGACTAAAACGAGCCGGAGGCGCTGTTCCCTCACCCTGTCCAACACCTGACGGATCAGGGGGGGTCGGGGGAAACGCATAGAGCCCCTCCCTCGGCCACGCGTGCGCTTTTAGCGCGTCATGACCTAACGGGGGCTGTCCTCCTGGATCGAGAACCACAGTGGGCAGTGTGTCGCGCGATGCGAGAGATCGACGCAGGCGCGACCAACCCTGGCCCAAACCTGTTCCATCACCCGAGGGTGGAGCACCACTCCGTATAACGGGGATTGCCTCGAGACAGCAGGCCGGTCGTAACTCCGCCGTCCCGGCAGATAGACCGCTGACACTGAAAGGAGACGGGGATACACCCACAGGTGAATCCCCGCTATGGTTCAGCGCCCCCGACCGCACACCGCCCTGTTTGTTCAGGTGGGCGATCGCTGCCCTATTGTCGGAGTGAATCAGCACATGGTGCCCATGTGTGAGCCGCTGGAAGTGTTACCTCCGCAGGCCGGGGGGACTGCGGAGGCAACGTTCTCTTTCGAGTCTGGCCGCACGCGGACTTGTCCGGCAGTGCGGTCCCCAAGAGAGCTCCCAACCAACAATGGGCCCACGGCGCCATTGATGGTGGGCTTGTCCTGAAGCAGAGCCCGGCGAATCGCCTTCAGCTCTAGCACGTTTATGTGGCGAAGCTCCTGAGCCTCCCACCGGCCGTTCGCCGAAAAATGCCCGCAAATCGCACCCCCTCCCCAGAGGGAGGCGTCTGTGCGAATCACCATCCTGAGCGGGACAGGGCCCCACCGAGTACCTCTCGAGAGGTAACAGGGGTCTGCCCATATAGCCAGCGCCTGCCAGGCCTGACCTGTCAGAGGAACCCTGCGATGACGGTCCCCGGCCGAGTCCAGGCGAAGCCTGAGAACCATATTTGGACCACGAGAGCATGTGTAGCCTCCCTAGCGGGAGCACATGCAGTGCTGAGGCCATCAGGCCCAACATCACTGTGCACTGATGCACTGACACCGAGGGCACAGACCTAACGTCCTTGGCTTGCTGTCCGAACCGTGCGAGCCTGTCGCTCTGGCGAAAGGCTCGCAGGAAGTATAGCTCGAGCCCCAGGAAGGTCGCCGCCTGCGCTGGGACGAGGCAACTCTTTTGCCAGTTCACCAAAAACCCTAAGGTTTGCCGGTGATCGGTCACCACCTTGGTATGTTCCGCGGCACGGACCCTCGAGTCGGCCGCTAAGAGAACGTCGTCGAGATATAGGAAGACGCGGATCCCCCTCGCGCGGAGGGGAGCCAAGGCTGCCTCCACGCACACCGTGAGGGTTCGCGGGCTCAAAGACATGCCGAATGGCAAGACACAGAACTCGTAAGCCTTCCCCAGGAAGGAGAACCTCAGGTATTTCCTGTGTCTCCTGACCATGTGGACATGGAAGAACGCACCTTCCAGATCCCCGGAAGTAAGAAATCCCCCTGTCTCAACTCGTTGAACAGGCGGGGAAGAGAGCATTCGGAACGGGACTTCCTCAACGCCTTGTTGAGACGCCGAAGGTCCAATTTTGGATGCATGGAGCCGTCCTTCTTGGGCACGATAAGTACCTGTGGTAGAAAACCCAAGCGCACATCTGCCTTGGGAACCGAGCGAATCGCCCCGAATCGGTCCCGGTGCCCATCATATTGCTGGGCACCGGGACCTTTTGATCCGGTGCCCTGATGGGGGGGCGGGAGGGGGTACGGTGGCGCAGTCGGTAGCGCTGTCGCCTCACAGTCAGAAGGTCCTGAGTTCGATTCTCGCCTGGGACACTGTGGGCGCTGTGGTTGTGTTCCCCCCCATATCTTCAGTGCCTATTGCCCAGGTGGGGTATCTCGTCGTAAGGGCCTTTCTCTCTGTGTGGAGTTTGCATGTTCTCCCCGTGCTCCCCCAGGGGGTTCCTCCGTATATAACCCCCCCACTAAAAACATGCAGAAGATCAGATCGTCATCGTCATCCGACCAGTGACGACAACATCCGAAGTTGGTCCCCGGGCGCTGTACGAGAAAGCGACCACTGCTCCTGGCCTGCCCCCCGGAGGAAAGGACATGCCTGGATGGGTTAAATGCAGAGGACACTTTTCACCGGCCACCGTCAGCATGAGTGTGTTGTGGCCGCATGCATGTATTGTGGTGTTCGTGTGACAATAAAAGACGGGCTTGTCCGTTACGAGAGGGGGGGGGGGGGGACGTGAGAGGCTACGCCCCCCCCGCCGCATGGACAGTTCCGTAGAAGCTGTGCATGCTGGGGGAGAACTTCTTACGCAATCTCCGCCTACTGACGCGCTGTTGTATCGAAGTAACCCCCCCCCCCCCCTGCCGTGCGCCTTCCGCAGGCTGGGGGGACTGCGGAGGTAACGTTCTTTCTCGAGACCGGCCGCACGTGGACTTGTCCGACAGTGAGGCCCCCAGGCGAGCTCCCGACCAGCAAGAGCCGTCGGTGCCATTGATGGTGGGCTGTCCTAGGAGCCTCTAGCCGAGGCCAGGCCGTAGCCATGGACCAAGGCGAGCCTAGATGATGGGTATGAGACCCTGGGCGAGCTCCCGACCGAACTCGGGCCTTGGGCACTGAGGACGGTGGGTCTAAAGCTACAAGCCGCAGGCTGGAACTAAGCCCAGCCTTGGTGAGCCAACCGGTGGGCTTGACCTGGGCGCTGCCAACCGAGGCCAGGCTGTGGCCATGGACCAAGGTGCGCTGTGCCCCCTGCCAGGCTCCCTGCACTTGCAGGGGGCGCCCCAACAAGGGAGTGCGACCCATGGAGAGCTCCCAACCACCCCGGGCCTTGGGCACCAAGGGCGGTGGGTTTGTCCTTAGAGCTACAAGCCAAAGGCTGGCACTGAGCCCAGACCTTGGCGAGCTGTAAGCCCTGCTGGACGCGAAGCGCCAGCAAGGAGCGGTACGTCTATTGTAGCGGAGGTAGCTCGCGCCCAATGTACTTAGCACACAGATACTAACTGCACGGGTGCACGCCAGCTATCTGCAAATACTATCGTTCTGTGCTAAACAGTACTAAATATTGCTATATGCACGTATGCAAGGCAAGCTAGCTTTCAAACTCCTTTGAGAGGTCCGCTCTCAAGAGCTTAGCTGCGGACAAGACCGAGGGTTCAAGGCGCCTGTGCAGTGTGCTCGTGCCCCAGGCAGAACACGCACTTAACGTGCCGATTCATACTCGGCCAAGTAGTTTTACACACGGCCCCTCCCCTCCCTGACTTTCCCTGCTCAGTAGCAAGAGGAAGCAGGAAGCTAATCACTAATAGCAGGCTCCCGCAGGGCGCACCCTATTAGCGGGAGTACTGCTTAAGCAAGCTAGCAGGCTAGCAAGAAGCACAGGCTAGACAGTAAGCAACCCGGAGGCTAGCGAATGTGCGCGTGCAATGGTAACGTAAGCGGCAATAGCCCATCCCGAAGGGGAGGCACCAATACCCACAACCTGTTAACCCGAGAGAACAGGCGTGGAAGCCACTAGCTAAGCTAGCATAAGCACTGAGAGACAAGCGTGCGCTAACACAAGCCTGCGCACAAGCCGGTGCAGCGAGTCTCTACCCTGAGTAACATGGGGAAGCAAGCGTGACCGCAAGCAGAGGCCAGCGGCCCGCGAAGCTAGTCAATCTCAGAAGAAACTCCTCAGAGGGAGTTACAATCTAGTAGATGCTATTTGCACGAGGCAAGCAACACTTAGCAGACAAGCAAGCTGGCTAAGATGGCGTAAGTACTGAGAGAAGCGGCCCACACAACGTGCGGGGCGAGCTCACCTAGCTAGCGTAATTGCCCAGCTAATATCTCAGAGTGCCCCCTTCGGGGCCGACGCCAGTAAAGCTACACTACATTTATGTAGGTCCCAGCAACGCCTGTGCGCCGTGCTCCTGCCCTTAGGCATGCACACATTAAATGAATTGTGCCGGTCGTAACCGGCCAGCGTAGCCTCACAGCTAATACAGCACCTAGCTGTTCCCCCCCTCTCTCTGCTAACAGGAATAACGGGGTTACCGTGCAAGCTAAAGCCTGCAACGGTAAGATAGCTGGAGTGCTACACAACGCTAGATACTGGCTTGCACGGGAGCAAGCTAGCTATCTAGCTAACTGAAGAGCATGGCTTCTAGCTACTACTCTCGCTTAACGCGCGCCCTACACAGAGGTAGCTGGCGCGAAATACTTAGCACACAGACACTAACTGCACGTGTGCACGTTAGCTATCTGCCACAAAACCGGGTGCGTTACCCTGTCTGGGGACGCAGCCAGATAGCTGGAGTGCTACAAGGTAGTCCAAGCTAGCTGCACTGAGCAAACTAGCTAACTATCTAACGCGCGTGCTCTAAAGCCGGCGTGCTACAAGCTAGCTGCTAGCTGCACGAGACACTTAGCTAGCTAACTATCTAACGGTACTCCAGCCGGAGTAACGCGCGCGCTCTAACGCTAGTAGCTGGCGCCTAAAGTACCTAGCAAACAGAAGCAACCGCACGGATGCAAAGCTAGCTATCTGTGACAACTGTGCTAATTAGCCCGTTGTTCTAGTGCTAACGGTACAAGCTATTCTGCACGTATGCAACCTAGCTAAGAGTTTTGAGTGCAGACCTGAGTCAGCGCCCAAGCCTAACACAACGTTACCCCCCAGCCGGGGAAAACGTTCACATGAGCTGCACGGCGGCAGCTAAACAACAGTTAACTAAGGAAGATACTCTTAGCTTAAGATGACTTGTTCCGACGCCGCAGGGTGAAGGGTACAGGGACGGGTCCCCGAAGCCTGCTTTATCCCGTCCACGCAACCTCTTGAGGTGGGCAAATCAGCCGGAACGAGCCTAGTATCTAAGCTATGTAAAAGAGCTAACTGAAAGTTAACCGCGGAGCTTTTAGAAACACGTCTTCTTCAGCGGGTGGAAGAAACGGAAAGTGATTATCCCTGGGCTGACAGGACGTGACGTAGTCACGTGGATCCGTGTCAGCCCCAGGGGGTACCACGCCACCTACGGGTGGGTGGTCAGGTTTTAATGATAAGTAATTTTGGAGCAAAATGACAGTCTTCCATAGGGCTGCGTTGCAGCGTTTTAGGCACTAGTGAGAGCTTGAGTTTGAAACGAAGTAAAACATTCACTGCAATGGTGTCAGTTTCACAAAATTTGACAACTGAGATGAAACGATGTACAACAAAGTGCATAGGTATTTTAGTGCCTCTTTAACACACACACTGCAGTTTATCCATTTACACCGTCATTCCAATCGTCTTTATTTCATCTTTGTCTTTGAGTTTGCATCATGAAATATATCTCACATAAACGTAAGCAAGATGTGTGTAACCTTTTTCCTGTTAACCTTGTCATGTTAAAGGGACAGCTCACCCTAAAATCCAAAATTACATGTTTTTCCTCTTACATGTAGTGCTATTTATCCATCTACATTGTTTTGGTGTGAGTTGCTGAGTTTTGGAAATATCAGGCGTAGAGATTTCTGCCTTTTCTCCAATACAATGGAACTGGATGGCACTCGGCTTGTGGTGCTCCAAACGTCAAAAACATACATTTGAAAAACTCAACGGCAATGTCTCTTTCCAGAAATAATGACCCGGTTACCCAAGGTAACACAGACCTAGTTGTGAGCAGTTTCATGCAGTGTTGGTAACTCATTACAAAAGTAACATATTACATGTAATATATTACTTTTAGCAGTAACTCAGTAATATAACTTATTACTTATAGGATTTCTGTAATATTATACCAGTTACTTTGACAAGTAACTCAAGTTACAAATTGAGTTATTTTTTTTTTTAATCAGAGCACACACAAACTGTGTTTTTATGCAAATAACCACTATACAAGGCCGGATTAACCATAGGGCAACCGGGGCAGGTGCCCCGGGGCCCTCGGGGGGGAAGGGGCCCTCCAATTATTTATTTATTTTTATTATTTTTTTCGGGCTCATGTTGGGCTCCACAGAACTATGACACAAATCTAAGACCAATCAGGACAAAATAAAATGTGTTTCCAAGAAGATTAAGTCTGATGATTTAGTCTCATTGGATGCCTGTGGGCAAGTGGTGACCAGGGGTGCGGGAAGTGGGGGTGCTTGTGGTGCTGCGGCACCCTCTGCTGTTTTGTATTGGAAATGTAATGTCAATTATTTTTTCATCATTGTAAAGCCACAGCACAGTGAAGAGGATATTAATGTGAAGATTAGCCTCTTCCTTTTGCTCTCAGAGTGCATCAGATTCATGCATTTTACTTTAAAATGTACCAAATTTCTTTGTCCAGGGGGGGCACAGCCCCTCTTAGAAACCCCCCAGTCAGACTAATATCTTTATCCTGCTGGTGCTACCTCTTTGCAAAGCCTAGAATCGCCTATGAGTGAGTGAGAAACTGAATCTCAGAAACGGAATAATAACATAACAGTATAATACTAATGTTAATTTAAAATGAGATATTCCTCTAAATATGGCGAAAAAACATCCAAACATCCGGACGATGGGTAGGGGGGCCCCTGGGAGCTTCAGTGCCCCGGGGCACCCTGGGGGTGTTAATCTGGCTCTGCCACTATAGATGACAATAACAAAGGAAAATAATAACATTTAGAATTTTGGATTGTTTACACTGACTTCAAGGTGGTTGAAATTATTTTTCGGGATGTTCCGGGGTGGCGATGTCATTCTGCTGCTGCTGTTTTGGTAAAAATAATGCAAAAGTAGTGTAATAAGTAATGAGTTACTCTACACTGAAAGTAATATTGTAAAGTAACTTCAAATTAAAATAACTAGTAATATGTAGTATATTATATTTTGTAAGTAACTTGCCCAACACTGGTTTCATGTAGGAACTAACTAGTAGCTAGTGGGTGTAGTTCGGTCTAAAGAAAATAGTTCCTACGTGAAACTGCACATAACAAGGTTTGTGGACCCTAACCTTCTGGAAAGAGACATTGTCAGTAGTATCACTATGTTTTTAACTCTGTAGCACTTTGAGATTCTTAAAAGTGCAGGAAATGAATTATTATTAGTATGATCATTAATACAATAATATATACAATACTACTATATTATCACACTATAATTATGCCATTTGTTTTGTGTTGTTAAATTGAGCCTAGTAAACTTCACGCTTCACATGGCATGGATCCAGCTGCCTGCCTCCCACGTCTCAAGTTGTTGACATTATCCAAGCTAGCCACAACAAATTCCGATCTGACTTTTTCAAAATAAAAATGATTCTGCACAAGTCTACAGCACACAGAAGCCATTGAAAAAGGTTTATTTTGCTAAGAACCACTGCATTGAGCAAAGATTGTATATTAACGGCAAGATCACCCACTTCAGCACCACACACACACCAGCAGTGACAGTGATCGAATGAGCAATTTGGCGTTGTAATATCTTTGCTGTCTTTAGGGATGCTCTCAAAAGCATGACAAATTAACGTCCGTCTCAAGGTTGCGCCAGTGGGCGGACATGGCATTTCAAAACCGGACTTTCCGCGTAAAACCGGACAGATGGTCACCCTAGCTGCTAGCTTCAGTTAGTTGCTAGCTTCAGTTAGCTGCTAGCTTCAGTTAGCTGTTAACTGGGTTCCTTCAAGCACTTTTACTTATAGAATTCGCTGTAGGCTGGAGTCAGGAGTGGAACAGTAGAGAGAGAGAGACAGCTTGCAGTAAACAACAGACAGCAACATTACTGAGCGTTGTCATGGCGAGATGAGGATGATGAGGACTGAGGAGGCGGGGTGGTTTACAGTCTCACAGTGATGACATCACAGCCCCGCCACGTCAGTGTGACACCACAGGCCCGACACGTCAGTGTGACATCACAGCCCCGACACGTCAGTGTGACATCACAGCTCAGGGGTCAGGCAGGGTTCCGTTCAGCCGACTTTGATGTGTTGGGCAACTTTCAGGGCAACAATAACAGGCAACCTCGGAATGGAAGCACTTTAAAGCACTCCTTGAGGCAACAAGTTGCTCTGGAATCACTGCAACAATGTTGACCAACACTGTTGCCTGTCGGTGTTGCCACAGAAGTTGTCCTTTAAATCGCCCGTCTTAGATTGCCCGTCAGAGTTGGCGCACAAGTTGCTCTGTGTGCTTTTAGTCAAAGACTGAATAGAGAGCCAAAGTCACGTCCACTTCTGGGTTAGGCATATGAATCAAGGGATTTCATCCGCCATTTTGTTAAATGCTTATAATTATTATAATTATCTGTTTATTAAAAGGATCCCCATTAGCTGCCGCCTAGACGACAGCTAGTCTTCCTGGGGTCCAAAAAATAGCCTGAGTGAAATGTGCTATGATCTCTCGTTATTAATATAGCTGAATCGCTTGGTTTGATGAAGTAAAATTATTTTTATAAGCATTTGATTAAATGTCTTTGGAAAATAAAATGGCGGATGAAATCCCTTGGTTCGTATGCTTAACCCAGAAGTTGGCATGACTTTTCGCTCTCGATGCCACTGTATCGTCATGGCAACCACAACTACTAGAAAACAGAGCATGGGCTTTCCTTAATGAGTTATTTAACGATGTTTTTATCCCAGCTTGTTTTCACACTATCAAATAAGATACAAAATGAGAAATATTATATTGCTACTATTATTAATATTATTACTATTGTTGAAGTGATGCTTTGCATGAGTTTGTATTGATTGTTTTGCATTTCAAAAACCTTTAAAAAGAAATTATGAATATTATTCTATAAGTGAGAAGAATAAATCAGGTGTTTATTATTATATTATATGTTTTGTTGTTTGTGTTTTTTGGTGGTTTCTACAGTTTGTTTATCAGGTTGTCATGGCAGCTGTTGCATAGCAACACAATGTGTGCAAGGTAATAAACGATGAGAAAATCAGAAAATAAACGACTGGGTGGTTACATCAACAATAAAAACATGTAAACCAAAACAACACAAAGAATCACAACATGAACAGAAATAACATCATACGGTATACAATAACAACTTCAAATGGAGGGTGGTATTACCACGTTTTTACCATGTTACCATATCCTTTGTAGAATATTCCATTGTCTACTTAATGTTGAGATGAGTTGGTTTTGCGATCCACCAAAACAAGGTATTAGTTTCAGTAGTGAACTACTTTGGGTCATGTAGTTTAGGAAGTTAATTCCAAACTACATATTTGTAGTAGCCTATTCTGACAGTCTGACAAACAGTTGCTTGCTGTGTAAATATTCACTGGTTCAAATCCCACCTGTCTCACTCTTTACACTTTCAAATCAGATGCCAATGCCCAAACAGAAATATATGGACAGTCTAGGGCCCCTATCGTTGCATCGGCGCTGTTTCTAGGCCGAGCGCCTGGCGCAGCGCAAATCAGTGGGCGTGGACCAGCGCACTTGATATCTTGGTTTTGGCGCTAGACGCAGCCTCAACCATTACAACCACGCCTTTTAAGCGTAAAATTATGCACCGTCAGTTCATTGGATAAGTGCAATAAACGAATCGCATGCTTGCCTTTTAAGCTCCATTCCAGTGGTCCAGCAAAACCAGACGAAACCCAAGCCTCTGATCCCCCCCCCCCCCCCCCCCCCACCTCCCTTCATCCCGTCTGTCTCCATATATCGGCTATTATTCCATATTATGATGCTTCTCAAACCAATATAACTGCAGTTTAAATACTGCAAGCATGTAAAAACGCTACACTATAGGAAGATCAAAGTGAAAATAATGTTCTAAACGCATCAGCTAGAAAAATATAGCCTATTAGATTGGTGAAAGTTTGTCCAGAAAGATATCATTTTCTCTCGCCTGCTGCAGGAAGGATGATGCACATAAATATAGCCTACATTATGTAAAGTCATTGCATAAATGTGTTTTTATTGTAAAACTAAATGTGGAGTAGGGCCAAGTTATTGGAGCGGACATCACAGTATAGCAGATGACAGTAGAAGCTTCCGAAGCGCGTTCCGCTGTCACTTATCTAAATCACGTTAAATCGACAAGGGATATTTATAGCCCCAGTAGGACATATATGTTTCACATAGGGTGGTGTTTTCATTTCGATGTTTTATTTGGTCCAATATTGAAATGTTCTACAATTGGAGGTTGTCTTACCATTACACATTATTTAGATCCTCCCTTAATATAGGTTTTCGGCTCATTTGGTTGCTATTTAGTAGCGAAATGGACAAGCACAATGCATGTTGGGACATTCACATTGCAGTGAATTTACAGCTTATTTTTTCTATGGGACTCTGAGCGAGGGAGTCAGAGACAGTCGGTATTGTGCCTGTCAGACTGTGAGGAGAGAGGGAGAGAGTGACACAGAGAAGGGTGACAGAGGAGAGAGCCAGAGGGGAGGGAGAGAGCCAGAGGGGAGCGCTCCGGCAACTGGCCCCTCTGAATAGGCCTGCTTTTCAAAGGCGCAAGGCGCTAAATTCCGCCAGGTCGGAAGATAGCAGTACGCCGGTATTTAGCGCCGACACGCCCACTTTGGCCCATTCTGGGACTGCGCCACGCCCATTCGGCCTAAAGCGCCTTTGGCAGCGTAAAGCCATATTGATATCGTCCCAAAACAGGCGCAAGGCACGTTTTTTTACGTTTAAGGCCCGTTTTAGCGCCGAAGGCTTGTGAGAGAATAGGGCCCTAGATGTGTTTTCAAAATGAAGCTGGATCAAATCACCTACATTCATCCCTAAATAATTTCAATGTTGGTAACATTATACTTGGTATATTATATATATATATATAATATATATATATATAATAACAGCTGTCTGGTTTCCTCTCTTATGATCCCCTGCTCACTGTGGAAGTCGGGGGGAGATCAAAGTCCAAGCTTTTACTGAGGCTCAACCCAAAACCTCCAAATGTTGGTGTGGCCGTATGTAATTTACAATGGCGACATGCCGCCACCACTTCAACACCAAGTGATGACTTTGTGTACTCAGATGTTAAATATGGTCTGGAAATTTGAGTCTGGAAAAGTCTGGAATTTAAAAATGGAAAATGTTTAGGAACACTGACCTGGGCCGCTCAGCTGACCAGACACCACTGTGTCCGGACCGACTGAGCAGCAGCTTGGACGATTTAGTCGAGATCCTCATTGTAGGGAAACGTTTGCTTTTACTATTTTTTACACATTTACTGTCACAAATGGAACCCATCTGACATTAGATCAGACTGGAAGTGAAAGAAGAAGAAAACTTTGATACATATTTTTATTTAAAAAAGTATACACACCTTCAAACACGCATTTGTATTTACATAATTTTTTAACATCAGTATTCAGAAAGAAAAAATGTATATTCAAGAAAAGCAAATCCACTAAATGCTGTTGGTTCTACTCCTATGAAAAGGAACAGTGAAGAAATGTGTAATTAAGTGAAACCCACAGCCAGACGAAGGGTTTACTGACAGGTCAAGTCGTGATCAATTTTAAAGGCAGATTGATGCTTTCATGTTTCAATCTGTCTGTTCAAGTTCCTGGTCATGTGGTTAGAACTATAACCAGCAGTGGCCTGTAGGGGGCTGAAAACACTTCTCAGCTGCTTACAGTGACATGCTGTCATACATGCATTTACTGGCTCAGGCTTTTCCCCCATACATAGTAAATAGTAACAAATAACACCATGTAATTAAACATAGATTGTGCAGATGAGGGAAAGAAAACATTTGCATGTCAAAGATAGATGAATACATACTGTAGTAGCCTAAACACAGTGGTGGAAATGGCCAGGTTTTACTGTGGGAACCCTACTTAAGCAGGGGGAGGGGCCTAGGACTCGGCCCATGAGAACCCTAACCCCCCCCCCCCTCATTGACATTAGAGTTGCAAACACTCTTAAATAAGATTGTCCATAGATCTACTGATTATTTCCCCTTGATGTTATTCATCATGACAGACTTGATGACACGTTGATATTGACGCTGCTTATTCAGCTTCCAAATACATGTTCTCCTACTATTCTCTGCTCCTTTCATGCTGCCCCCTCTCCACTGCTCTGCTCTCCACTGCACTGCAAGACATGTTTTAAGGGGGCCCTGAGGAGGAATGCCATTCCCCCCCTCGTTCTCACCGTTCCCTCAACACTTACTCCGGGAACTCCGTTCCCACGTGTTCTGCCCCCATTTCCACCACTGCCTATACATAGCCTAAATAACAAAGGAAATTCAAAAGTTTATTCAGGACTCATCTTTAAAAAAAAATCCATATATTAAATAAAAGACGGTACAAGACAATTATGCATAAATAGAAGAAAAATATATAAAAAGAATGGAAAAGGCAAATTACAAGATTACAAATACATTTTAAAGTTCTAAATCAGATATGTTATAGAAGAGATGAAAGAACATTGCATTAGAGAACAGCGGCAGCAAAACAAACCCGACCTTCCAGACTAGTATTGATTAATCCTCTGATATTCTAGTGAGTTTATTAGTTACTAAAGAAAACTCTGCATTGTTTTTTTAAACAACTAAATGAAAAACATTTTGTCTTGCAAACTTGACAAAATAACAGTCATTGAAGCAATCACAGTACTTTTAAAGATGAGTAATTATTGCTGAGGGAGAATAAATTCAGCTAAAAAAAGAGTTGATTATTAAAAAAACATTCAAATCAAAATATGAACAGATTTTTACAGACTGGGGCCTCAAGATTTTACACTGATTGAAGCACCTACTTCAGAGAGTGGTTGATGGCACACACACACACACACACACACACACACACACACACACACACACACACACACACACACACACACACACACACACACACACACACACACACATACGCATACACACAGTTAAAGAGCACAACAGTAGGGAACTGGATAGACCAGATCACCAACACTAAAGGCAAATCTATACTGTCCGTGCTCAAGGGTCCGCTAGGGTGTGCGTGATGTCGGTTTCATCATCAGTGTACGCGAAGGCTCTGCAAACCACGTACCGTACATTTTTACAAGGGCACGCCAGCGCTTGTGCTGGATGAGCAACACAGATGCTCATTTTGAAGAGAAGCATTTTTGCACTGCGGTGAAGTTAGTTCTAGGTTGGAAATTCGACAGATGAATACAACCTAAAACTAACTTCACCACGGTCATTTTTGCTGCTCTCAACAGAGAGAGTTAGCAATGGCTTCTCTCTCCCCCACCTCTCTCCACTCATCCTCCGAGTTCAAGTGGACTCCAGAAGCTAGTATAAACTACATGAACTTGGTGTCCGCAGCTACCCATGTGCATGTCCTCTCTGTTAAACTGTGAGACAGGTGAGTTTACGTGCAGACACTTGAAGGTCTTGAAACACTTGGTAAACTGGGATTTATATATGTCGATGGGCGATACAGGACAATAATGTAGCCTACGCACCACAAGACTGAAACAGCTTCTTCCCACAAGCTGTCAAACTGTTGAACACGGCCTGACACCCCCTCCCCCACTCATGCACCCACTACAACACACAAACGCACCCATGCAGTACCACACACTCACTGACTGACTGACTGACTGACTGAACTCGCTACCATGCAATGGCTAGATTGTATGCTGCTAAGTGTTTATTGTTTATTTGCACACCGGTACTTTTTGAGTACTGCTCTTATTTTTATTGTTCTTTTATATATTGTTTTCATTATCGGGGACTGGAGCAACGTGACTTTGTTGTGTTGTCTTGCTGTGGTTGTGGGAACTAGTCATTTAGTACCTGATACCGAAAAAACACTGACGTATGTGTCAACAGTACACACACACACACACACACACACACACACACACACACACACACACACACACACGCACGCACGCACGCACACACACACACACACACACACACACAGACAGACAGACACACACACACACACACACACACACACACACACACACACAGAGGACATGTCATTTTCCATCTGACAGCTTTGAACAAACCACAGAAACTCACACAGTAGACTGCATTCTATTTATATACCGACGGCCGTGCAAAACAGGAAGACAAAGCATGACAAAAATTAAAACACACCAAAGTGGACTATATAAACCTTTAGAACACGGCTCTCTTGAATACTCGATTCTGATTGGTCAATCAACAAGATTCACCGGTCATTATTTTTCGACAACCGACCGCTGCTCTGCCACACCTGGATTAATCAGTTGATAAGAGCCTTTTGTCAGCAAGACACTACTATAATTAGGCCAACCAGTTGCAGCTGTGGTGTCTTGTGTGCCAATTACGAATGAAAACGCTTTGTCGTTGAAAACGCTATTAAAAAAATCTATTTGAATAATTATTTTTGTCAGATTATTGAATGATTTAGTTGTAGGCCGTGTTCTAAGCGGGATAATGGATAGTGAGCCGGTGATTACTGGAAATAATGACCTTCAGGTGAATGATTAAGCCCTCCGCTGCGCGTCGGGCTCAATCATTCACCTGTCGGTCATTATTTCGCCAGTAATCACCGGCTCACTATCCATTATCCCTTACTTAAAGCAGCTACGAGCAACTTTTTCGATTGTTATTAAACAGTATAATTACAATATTGATGCATCACATCTTACCTATAATAGTAGCTGAGACCAAAGCCGTGTGTATCTGAGATTGCTCCCTTAGGTGATTATTAAGTCTATGTCTGTCTAAACTCGCGTCAACAGGGGGCTCTCTAGAGAGACCGGACCGGGTAACCCGGAAGTGAAACGCGGAAGTGAAACCCGGAAGTGAAACGCAGCTGCCTGCCTACCCCGTTCGCGCTGCCTAGCAACATAGCATAAACATTGTGAACGCCACGCATACTCTCGGGAACATCTCTCGTTATATTCTAACAGGTTTTTTGGAAGTTATTTTGTGGTTATGGCCGAAGTGGCTGCTGCAAACCGTTTCATTTCACTTCCTGATCTGCCCTGGCTACAGACAGACTAACACTGGCCGATTCACTCGGGGTTCAAGCGAGACTACTCTGCGTTGGTCTCGTCGGCTATTAGAGGTAAGATGTGATGCATTGATATTAAATTTATACTGTTTAATAACAATCGAAAAAGTTGCTCGTAGCTGCTTTAACCCACAGGGGCCAAGTTCAACTTGTATTTCAGTGCATGTTTTATTATAGTTGTCTTTTGATTGAGTTTATTTCTTTCTGTTCAGCACTTTTTAAACTTGTTTTTTATGCTCTACAAGTAATAGTTTGTTGTTTTTGTTGTCATTATTATTATTGTTGTTGTTTTTGTTGTTGTTGTTGTTGTTGTTGTTGTTGTTGTTGTTGTTGTTGTTGTTATTGTTATTATTATCACTATTATTATTATTTGGGTTCACATTGTTAGGTATTTGGCTCAGGATAACTAGCTACCAGAATCTAGTCCAGTGGGATGAGAGACAACATGATTTTCTTTTAAAGATGCTAAAAATCACAAAAACTCCATTCACCTTCCATTCATTTGAAAATGTGTGCAGCCTCATACACTCTGACTTATTGGGGAATCAATGGATTTAACTCAGCTATGACTTTAACTGCTGTAAAGGAAATTCTAAAATTCCACTGTGGACATTAATGGGTTAGACACAAACCGTATAAAACAAAATAAGTATGTGTACGTATGGAGACCGGATTTAAGGGCTCGGGTCCAGCGGTGGTCAACGGACCATCACTGTTGACCTGGAGTGAAGCTCTGCTTCAACGATGAGTAGACCTCTGAGTCTGATCGAGAGTCTGAAAACACAAGGGGGGGGGGGGGGGGGACATTTTTTGTGAAATCGGTTTTGCAATAGTCAAAAGTTATTTCGATATGCAATTCAGTTATGTGACATGTATAGTAAACATAGGCCTACTTTTTTTTTTTTTTAAGTGAATGATATATATAGCCTACATGTAGTGTTACATTTTTTATTTTATTTTTTTGTGATTTGCTTCACTGACTCACAGGCTTTGCATAAAAACAAATGCTGTAAATTGTACAAGGAACCCTAACCTCTAAAAATATTAATCTTTAGCCTGCAAAAGCAGTTACATTAATGTAGCCTAACACCCTGTGTTAAACATGACCAACACACTACAGCAGTAAAAACAATAATAGGCTATATAGCCTATGGTGTGAGGAAGTGTAACCTCTGTTACACTATGGTAATTATCCCTGCCTGCCAGAGAATACTTTATTGTTGTTGGAGTGTTTATTTCCAAATAACCTAGCATGAACAACAGTAATGATATCAAGAGAATCATTATGATTATTATCATGATATTGATTTCAACCAGATCACCCAGCCCATTTTTTGGTAGTAGGCTATAAAGCCCCCTGGACAAAAATGCACCAGCTGCCCGTGGATACGGGCATGCACTCCTTCAGCGCTCACAGCGTCCCAGGTGGGAATTGAACCCAGGATCTTCTAGCTGTGACGTGACAACGATACCACTGCGCCACCGTGCCCCCTTTAGCTGCCAAACCTAGTTCCATCTCTGTCTGCAGAGTCTCCTACGTAGCCCCCCTCCTCATCTCAATCCGCTGCTCCAGGACTACTCTGCCGGGACCGGGGGGGGGCTCTGGTACGTAGAGGGACCGGGCTCTGTGGGTTGCCACCCGGCCGGGCTCCTCCTTCGTCTCACCAGGTCTAGGACCTGTGCGCTGCACCAGACTCCCCCGCTCCAAACATCTCATTCCGAGGTGATGGTATCTTGGTGGATATACCATGCAGTACCAGTACTTGGTGGCACTGCCGTCTCCACTTGCGGCTAACATTTAAAGACTCAATTTCTTTTTTGGACTCTTCCTTATTTACATTTTCAACTTTCTTTTTCTCTCTGTAAATTTCATTTCTGGATCTGAGACTCTGGAAAATGTTTAGCCCGGCATCAATTGCATCTCAGCCTATCCCGGAGGGGGGTCCCCAATTGGGGTCCATAGTTGGGCCCCTACAGTGCATCGGCTCTCACAAGGTTCCTCCTCAGCCAGTCACTTGCTGCACTGGGGGTGGAGGGGGGCATCGGTGCTCTCATCATTGGTTGAGGGATGCCGGTAGGTCAGAATAGTTTAGGCTAGGCTATAGATTAGCTACAGCCTAACTGTAGGCTGGAGATTAGCTAGACTAGAGGATTACAAAGTCTGAGACCATGGGCCTCCTCCGGGAAAAAACATGGAAAAAGCTCCATGAAAAAGCTGCCTTCACTCTTATTCAAATGACTAAAACAACTATAACTGAAATGACTCAAATAAATCACTCAATGAGCCTCCCCTCAAACTGGGGAGGCTCACCTCCCACTTTGGCTCGTTTGGCCTGGCCGCTCTGCTGCCGGTTCTAGTGTGCCGCTGCTACCTTACCTCGGGCGCTACTGCCCCGGCTGCTGCAGAGGAATGGCCAGGCAGATTGAGTAGCTGCTGTATGCCCTAGGGCTGGGCGATAAATGTCAGACTAATTGTTTGTTGGCTATTTAGTGGTTCATATCGCCTGGTAACTAATACTATACATTTTACTGTCCCCTGTGACTATTCGTGACCGTATCGCCCAGCCCCATATCCTGTCCTCTCTCTCCTCTTCCCTTAGGTCTTCTAGTTTAATATTATATCAGTATCTTCACTCTAGCTTTAAAACTGAGCCTGCTACAACCTCTGAAAGACAGTAATGTCAGCCACAGTTGCCAGGACCCTCAGGATTTTGATTTCAGGGTTGGCCAGTGCCCCTGGCTCCCCTGGCCACTCCCTAGAAACGCCCCTGAAGTGTAGTTGTGGCCCTTGCCGAAGAAGAAAAAACTGAAGAAACACCAAGGAAGACCACCATGAGGAGGCACTTGCAACACCATATCTTCAGTAGCTCATGCAGTCTTTTCTTGTACAAAGCATCTCTGATGTTGACTTCACCTGTTTGACAGTAGAGTATGTTTGGTCCTGATCCCTGGTGGCTGGACTGAGGCTCTGGTAGATGGCATCTGGCTTAGATCTGGGTGCTGGAGGACAGTTCTCATAGGTGACAGTCTGCAACAAAAGAAGTTCAACAAGTTCAAAGACATGACAGCACAACTGAAATACAGTGGTAGCAATAGAAACGGTCCTCCATCTTACATGTATCCTACAGTATATCTATCATAAGTGTGTAGGGTTAATGCACTTTAAACGTTAAAGTGTAGAAAAACATGCACACACAGAGAACATTCATTCTTCTGAGAATTCCCTCAGATAAGACAGCAGATCAACACCATGGACTCTGCTCTGTCAGATGCTGTAACTCACGTGTGTTCTGATGTCAGTGGATGTGATGTCATCAGCTCCTGCCCCTACATCACGGCCTGGAATGCAATGGAATACACACACTTTGTCTCAACTCGGACAAAGAACCAAGGTGGGACGTCACAACTACTACTACTACTAATACTGGTACTATTACTACTACTACTACTACTACTTCTGCTGCAGCTGTCACGTGGAGGTGTGGTGAGGACTCAAATGCAGGACAGCAGGCAGGTGGTGATGACACAAAGCGGAGGAAATGCCATGTCTGGGTGTGTCATGTGACAGGTTGGAGCTGAGCTGACACAGGAAACAGGATGTGAGCCCTTCACACATAAACTGACACATTTAACAGGAAACAATCATCTGACGGGAACAAGACTCATACTCATGGGGGATTACCATTGAGACAACTTTGCAGATAGAGAACATGGAAGATGTAGAACTAGAAGAACTAGACAAGGACATTTGAGATATGGAATTGTTTGTAAACAAAATATAATTGTGTAATGTAAATTGTAAAAGTGAAATATATATAATTAAAAAAAGCCAAACTAAAGGTAAAATTAACCCACATGTAAAAATGTATAATGTGAAATTGAAAATTACAATTGACAAAGTGGAAAATGAAAATGTACAAACTCAGCAATAGCGAGTGCACACTGAAGTCCAACGTTCAACTTAGGCTTGGCCACAATAAATCATAAGTAAAGGAAGCAAGGCAGCACTCTAGAATGTCCTTTCAATATTTAATAGGCATCTGGAGCAGACAGCAAACACAACAGACATGTTTCAGTGTGAGGCTGAAATTTAAGAATTTACATTACATGAAATCATTTTAGGTTAACTATTTGTTTAATGTCAAAGTAAAACAACAAGTAAACCCAAACAAGAAATGTTCAGTGTAAAATGTTCGGTCCGTCAGGGCGAATTTTCCACTGGGGACAGGGATGTCCCCCCCACTTTTCAAAACCTTGATTCTGTCCGTCCCACTTTTTAAACTGAAAAAATCGTGGGTAAACTGAAAAAATCATGCTCAATACGCTACTGTTTGACCAGCCATCATATTATGGCTGAGAATGTTAATTGAGTTGCTAATTATAAGCTATAGGATACTCCAAAAGATTCCCACGGATTTCCTCGTCTGTAAAAAGTGACCTCTCCAGACCCTGAATGCATTTCTAATGGTGCTCTGTATGGAAAATCCCCTTTCCAAGCCGTTTCCGAAGGCAGCACTCACAGAGTTTGGCTTTTCTTAAAGGAACACTCCGCCCATTTTCAACCAGCTTTGTATCATTAGAACATCAGTAGTATATCAGAAAACTGTAAACTGTTTTGAAGTCTGTCATTTAATTTGACAGTCATTGAGTGTCAATAGTGATGTCACTGGACCAGTGACATCACTGGTCCACACTAACTCAAATTAATAACTCATTAACTCAAATCAACTCTCAATAACTGTCAAACTCATTAACTCAAATCAACTCTCAATAACTGTCAAACTAGTTTGACAGTTATTGAGAGTTGATTTGAGTTAATGAGTTATTAATTTGAGTTAGTGTGGACCAGTGATGTCCCTGGTCCACACTTTAACACTCAATAACTGTCAAATTAAATGACAGACTTCAAAACAGTTTACAGTTTTCTGATATACTACTGATGTTCTAATGATACAAAGCTGGTTGAAAATGGGCGGAGTGTTCCTTTAAGACTAAATAATGATATCACAACAGTATACAGCAAATTTAACTTTTGTACTAATATTATTCAGTTTGTGGAGTTATTTTTCTGTGACAAGTATCATCCAAATGTTAAAATGAGATATTTCTCTAAATCTGGCTAAAAACGTTAAAACTTTTTTGCCAGCCCCTGCCCCTCTAACATTCTCTGCAGGTCCCTGCTGCTGTATAAAGGGTTAGGTGATGAGAGGAAGTGAACAAGGTAAGCAGTGAACATGGTTGAATTTAAAATAAAGCACACTAATAATAATAATAATGATAATAATAATACAACCAACGTGATTTCAATATGGCTCTGGCTTTCACATCAGTATTGTTCTATGCCTTGTTCATGTCACCTGCTTTCATATCAGAGCTCTGATGAGTTGGAGGAGGTGGTGTCTAAAAGGCATGTATTTAGTGGTGTGTGTTCTTCATAGATCTAGCTAGCCTCTTAATCTTCCCTTCAGAGTGCACCAAATTGATGCATTTTACTTTAAAATGTAAAAAAAATCTCGCCCTTGGTTCCGTGTCTTACCTCTGGGCTTCCTCCGGATGCACCACCCCACCATCACAACCAGAACAACCAGAACAACCAGACCACAGACTGAGAGAACAGACCACAAAACCAGGGGGGCAGGAGAAGAGGAGTGAGGAGTGGAGGGAAGATGAGAGAAGTAGCCAGAAGAGGAAGGAGTAGGTCTATGTGTAGTTGTGGCTCTCACTGAAAAAAACCACACACCAAGAAATAATAATTAAAAGCAGTGAAATAAAATGGAACTTTAATTATTTTGTGCTTCTCTATTGCTGAAGCCAAATATCTGGACTACAGACTTGTGAACTGAGAGCCCGTTTGGACCTGGGGCCGGTTGCACAAAGCACCTTCAAGTTAAGATTTCCCTTAGAGTCCAAGTTAAGGTGTCCATAAAATAGAATAAATTGCACAAAACACCCTTACATCTTCTACATAAGATTAAACTTTCTAAGGAAAACCTAAGCACAAGATTTAAGGGTGTTTTGTGCAGCTGATTCTATTTTATGGACACCTTAACTCAAGGTCTTGAGTAATCTTAACTTAATCTTAACTCATTCACCGCCAATGACGTCTTTGACGTGTTATCAGCAATGGCCTTCCCCGCCAAGGACGTGTTTGACGTGTTTTTGTTTTTATTGGTGCAGCGCCTGCAGCAAACACTTGCCCAGCCTGTGACACAGACACAGGTCCCTGCCTTCAAAGGGTAGCCGACAGCACGCGATCAAACACATACCGCAGCTGTTGTTTTGAAATTGAGCAAGAGGAAAAGCAGAGAACGGGTAACGCTTCCTTGTGCAGACAGGAGAAACGCCATTGAAACGCCCTCGGCGCGCTGCACGAGCTGGAGTCGCCTTCCTCTGTGCCAGCCAGGAGAAAACGGGAGAAAGTAATCAAGAGATGTGTTTGATCATCGGAGGAATGAGGAAATGATTGATCAGTTTGCGAGGGCGGTGAGGACGTGTTGAATAGCCGAGGGGAAAACGGGAACGATCAAATAGCAGAGTTGATATGACAGGGAGACATGGACGAGGACTGGTGTACCAGAACAAATCAAAAATAAACACAGGAACAGCTAGGCAGCAGCGGGCAGAAGGCACTCACAGCAGCCCGCTGTCCTTCTCAAGAGCTCTTCAGTTGGTTCATGAAATCGCTGGGCTGCGTGCCCTCCAGTGTTGCTCCTGGCCAATCCCAGCGCCACAGGGCGTGGTTATTGCTTATCCTATGTTGGGTTAGAAATCTAAAAGGGGGATCGTGTGTGTGTGTGTGTGTGTGTGTGTGTGTGTGTGTGTGTGTGTGTGTGTGTCTGTCTGTCTGTCTGTCTGTCTGTCTGTCTGTCTGTCTGTCTGTCTGTCTGTCGGTGTGTCTGTCTGTCTGTCTGTCTGTCTGTCTGTCTGTCTGTCTGTCTGTCTGTCTGTCTGCACACTCACACCGAGTAAACTGTATGGTTGAATGTAAAAAAAAAAGCACTTCATGTGTGTATATATATATACCGGTATATATATATTTTTTTTTTTTGTCATTTGTGTCCTAACGAATAATATTTACATGTCTGATGTCAATACAGTTCAAAATAAAAGAATTGAGAGTGAGTTATGCCTGAGATTGTGCCCTTTTACAAAAATGCTTTTTTCTCCCTTTTCTCTTCCCAGACAGGCTTTTTTGGTGAACATGGGGTGTATAAAAAGGGTTATAAGTAGAGTACAGAACATGCTAAAAGCTAACTTTCTTTTTGGGGGTGAAAGTAGAGACTTAGATCTTCATTTCGAGGTATTGGACATCACTGTAGTCCTAGTACAGAATTTACTGTGGGTCTTGAAAGATGACCAAACATTATGGAAATACTTGACCTGTGCCAAAAATGCCAGTCAGATATTGGCAGTGAATGAGTTAACTTAAGGTGCTTTGTGCAACCGGCCCCTGGTATTTAAACGGCCCAGTTGCAATCTTTGGTGCTCCGATCTCAGTAAAGTACATGTCTGAATGCACCCAATGCATAATGGCTGTGCGTAAAAATACAGTGCTGGCTGCTTTGGCTTTTTTGTTTGGCAATTATTACTATTACTGAATTATTATAGAAATGTTACAGGTGCAATTATTACTGCCTTAATCGATCATTTACACCTACTGTACATGTTACAGGAGAAGATATTCGTTAGCTCAATAATGTTACCTGTTTTTCCCCTTCTGATTGTGTCCATTTCTCTCATTTTTCATTTAACTGTTATCAGAATGACGCAGCCGTCAAAAAACACAGAGCGTGGATCAGAATCAGAATCACTTTTGTTGCCACAATATGCAAACATTACATAAGAGGAATTTGTCTTAGTGCAGCATAACGGTCATATCAATATTTAGAGCTAAAGAAATAGGAAAAATATCCAAAAGACAATCACAACAAACACAACATTGTGCAAGTACAGCCAATATGTACAATATATACAAGAATAGGGAGAGTGTTAATTAGGCATTAAATATGAATTTACAGTCCAAGTTAAATAGGCATTAAATTAAGTAGGAATTACATTTATATTATATTTACCACGGAAAGTAATATATTTTCTTAATTGCACCAATTTGAATTATAATACAGTTTGTAAACCAGTCTGCAGAATAGCCTAATAACATCTTATGTAGCCTAACTGCTTTTGCAATGTTATGTTTCACTATCTTTTTAAATAAGATGTTTCATTCAAGTAAATCTATTAAAATAAAAAAAAATAATTAAAAAAATATAATTTGTCTTGTTTTATTCTACAGTAACTAACGTAAGGTCTCCTAGAGCTGATTACCGTATAATTTGAGCTCAGAACTAATCAATGTTAAGAGAAAGTTGCATAATGATGACACCAGCCAATCGTGCCTGTATGGACGCCCGACCAAGCCAGAGGTAACACGAGGACACCAACCTGCGGCCCTCATTTTGTAGGCAGGGAATCTACCGCTACACTACCCGACTGTACAACCTACCTGCATAATGATGCCATTAACTGTGCCAGGATTCCCTTTGTTATTCAGAGGTCAGTAGAGTAGGAGGGCCTTAATGCCTCCTAGGTCACATTGCTGTTCAGACACACACTGGAATCTGACCATATGTGGCCCAAGCCACCCCCGAATGTGGGTTGAGGCGATCGGATCTCAATAAGTATTGTGTGCGTTCAGGCCTGTACTTTACTGAGATCGGAGCACCAAAGATCAGAATTAAGCCATTTAAATACCAGGGCCAAGACACATGTTAATACTGAACAGGGACTGAGCAATCGCAGATTACAGTTTTACATATTTTCCTGTTGACTGAAGTGCTCAGTGAGACTACATGAGTTTACAAACCCTCAAGGGGGCGGGGTATCAAGAAAGGGACCAATAGGCCAATTTAATTCTCATTTACTTCTTCTCTAAGCACCTTTGTTTATGTCAGCTGAACACATACAAAGTGTAATAAATGATGGGAAATATTGCTAGAAACATCTACAAGGTAGCAGACTCTCTGGAAGTCTTCATGGAGTGTCCCCCAAAATCTGCCCTGATAATCACCTGTTACAGCCAGCCAGCTCTCTGGAGACTCTCCATGACCAGAGTCGGTACACTTATAGAGGCCTTCATGAGATCTAGAAACATGGTGGATGGTCATCTGTCCTGTAGACTCGGTCCTGATGAGGGAGCCATCTTTATAGAAATCAGCTGGGAGGGTGGAGGAGGTCTTGGTTGTACAGGTCAGAGTCACAGCAGCTTCCTCCATCACAGCATGGACAGGACTCTCCAGGATCACAGACACAGCTGGACACAGAGAAACAACACATGATTTAATCCATTTACACACAGCTTCATCAACACTACTGCTGGTGGACTCTGCAGGAGTTTTCCAACTTCTTTTCATTCTCCACTTGTGCTAATTGATTGATTGAGCTATGTGTTTAAGGGTGGGTCGTTCTATCACACGGCTCTACAAAGGTGTGTGAGATCACTCATTTTATGAACCTGATGAAGCACATCTGTGAAATCTGTTGTCTGTTGCAAATAAACAAACCTCCAAACATGCTTTAAGATGCATAAAGATCAAGGGTGAATTAAAGTAGCCATGGGGTCCAAGGCTACGACTTTGTTTCAACTCGTAGGCCCTGGATTCTGTCTGGATTCTGTCAGCAGCATTTCCCCCCTCTAACCCAGGACAAATGTCTCCCAGAGGAGATGAATAAAGTAACCTTGAACTGGGACCTTGATGAGTACTAATACATCTGAACACAGAGACACACTACATGAAATACTGTAATGTGAGCTGTCACTTACACATGCATTAGAGGGCCAAAGTGGAACGTCACTTCCTGCTTCAGCACTGTACCAGAGATCCGCATTTATTTTCCCATGGACATTTCGTAGAATGCTTATAAAAATAATTTTACTTCATCAAACCAAACGGTTCAACTATATTTAGAATCGGGAGAGACCTCTTGGCGAAATTTTCCGTAGATATGGCATTAACTTCCACTGTTATGCCGATGATACCCAAATTTATATACCAATTAGACCAGACGATCGCTCTAAACTCGCTAATCTTGAATCCTGCTTAATCGCTGTTACAGATTGGATGTCAAATAATTTCTTGCGACTAAACGCCAACAAAACTGAACTATTAGTTGTTGGCCCAAAAACCCAACTTCCATTTCTCACTGATCTTAGTCTGAACATTGAGAACTGCGTAATTACTCCAAACTCAAAGGTGAAAAACCTAGGTGTTACCTTTGATCCTACTCTGTCATTCGATGCTCACATTAAGGATATCACTAAAATAGCTTTCTTTCATCTTCGCAATATCTCAAAGATCCGTCCCTTGCTAAATGCAACGGATGCCGAAACCTTAATACACGCCTTTGTTTCATCTAGACTTGACTACTGTAATGTCTTATTCTCTGGCCTTCCACTTTGTAGCACAAATAAATTACAACTCGTGCAAAACGCCGCTGCTAGAATTCTAACTAGAACTAAGAAGTTTGATCATATAACTCCGGTCTTAATCTCCCTCCACTGGCTCCCAATTCAGGCCAGATCAGACTAGAATCTAATAGCTGGTGAATAAACTTAGTCCTGAACTGCTGAGCGGGCTATCACAAGCCAGCAGTATCAGTATAAACTTAGATTTGACCTAATTTAATAATATGGCATCAGCCGACCCAGTAGCTCAGATATAAAATCAAATAGCTGGTGAATAAACTTAGTCCTGAACTGCTGAGCGGGCTATCACAAGCCAGCAGTATCAGTCTAAACTTAGACCTAGACTACCTAGACCTGAATTAGCAGTATAGTATTAGTCATCCTAAATAATCCTAATAAACTTTTGATTTGACCAAATTTTATTGTTGTCTATAGAGTTAGTTCCACCTCTGCGCAGATTCCTCCGCTCTCTTCTCTCTCTCCCCCTCAGGTGTCCTTCATTGGCCTGACGTACACCCCCGCCGCTGCAGCCCTAGGTCCGGCCGTCATCGCCCTAGCCACCTGTCGTCACTCTAGGCCATCTACCCACTACTCCTTCTCCTGTCTGACACCCTGACACCCCGGGCTCATCATCACCACCGACCCCTATCCTCATCATCCTGGTCAGCTGCCTGCCTAAGGGAAGGGGGGGGATGCCCCCCCAGCCTCCCCCCCCCGGCCTCATCATCACCTCCAACTCCTATCCTCCCCTCCTCTTAATCATCACCTCCGACTCCTATCCTCCCCTCCCCTCCTCTTAATCAATGTCACCAACGCGGACTCATGGATTCCTCAGATCATCCTCATGTAACTCCCAATCTTGTTACCCCTTTTTCTTTCACCTAGCTAATTAGCTAGTATTTTCTAAACCTACGAACACTTAAAGACTACATTTTCTATTTCTTTTTGGACTCTACTTTTTACATTTTCAACTCTCTTCCCTGATCTTAGGATAATTTAAAAACTATATTTTTATATCCCTTTTGTTGGACTCCTTTTTACATTTTCAATTTTCTGTTCTTTTGTAAATTTTATTTCCATAATAAACCATTTACAGAGTTTCATTATCGGAAAACTCTGTACATGGTTTAGCCCGGCATCTCTCGGCCTGTCTCGGAGGGGAGTCCCCGGATGGGGTCCATTGCTGGGCCCCTACAGCACAACGACCTCACAAGGTTCCTCCTCAGCCAAGTCACTGAGGCAATCCATGTGGCGATCCATGTGTGGATTGCCACCATATGGTGGAAAGGTTTTCTTGCGTTCACTGGGGGTGAGGGGGCGCCGCTGTGTCCCGGCCTGGCCTTCTCTCCCACGCCTTATGTGGGCGGGGGCCGGGGCGGGGGGCATCTGTGTTCTTCATCACTGGTCGAGGGCTGCCGGTTGGTTTAGAATAGCTTAGGTAGGCGATAGATTAGCTACAGCCTAAGGCTGACCTGTTATAGTGTTCAGGCAAAGATCAGACTAGAGCAGAGTAGGATAGGCCAGATTAGGCTGTAGATTAGCTAGATCCCCTATGTCCCAGTTAGCTCTGGCTAATGTTTAGAGCAGTCAGTTGTCTGATCTTCTCCCCCCCCCCTCTCTTTCTCTTTCCCCCTTCCCCCGCTCCTTCCCTTCTTCCCCCTTCCTGTTCTCCCCTCTCCCACATTTCCCACCCCCCCCCCACCTCCTCTCTTTCCATGCTCTTTCCTCCCCCACATCCCACCGCCCCCCCCCCTCCCTTCTCCTCTCCCTCCCCTGCACCCTCCCACCTCTCCTTCTCTGTTCTCTCCTCCTCCACATTTCCCATTTTCTCCCCACCCTCGCCCTAATCCAGGCCCGTATCCTACTCCCTCCCCTCCCCCAACCCTAGACCCTACCTCTACCCTGGCTCTCCCTCCCCTGCACCCTCCCACCTCTCCTTCTCTGTTCTCTCCTCCTCCACATTTCCCATTTTCTCCCCACCCTCGCCCTAATCCGGGCCCGTATCCTACTCCCTCCCCTCCCCCAACCCTAGACCCTACCTATACCCTGGCTCTCCCTCCCCTGCACCCTCCCACCTCTCCTTCTCTGTTCTCTCCTCCTCCACATTTCCCATTTTCTCCCCACCTCCTCCCTCTCACATCCCCCCTGCTCTCCCTCCCCTGCACCCTCCCACCTCTCCTTCTCTGTTCTCTCCTCCTCCACATTTTCCATTTTCTCCCCACCCTTGCCCTAATCTGGTCCCGTATCCTACTCCCTCACCTCCCCCAACCCTAGACCCTACCTCTACCCTGGCTCTCCCTCCCCTGCACCCTCCCACCTCTCCTTCTCTGTTCTCTCCTCCTCCACATTTGCCATTTCTCCCCACCTCCTCCCTCTCACATTCCCCCTGCACCCTCCCACCTCTCCTTCTCTGTTCTCTCCTCCTCCACATTTCCCATTTTCTCCCCACCCTCGCCCTAATCCGGGCCCGTATCCTACTCCCTCCCGTCCCCCAACCCTAGACCCTACCTCTACCCTGGCTCGCCCTCCCCTGCACCCTCCCACCTCTCCTTCTCTGTTCTCTCCTCCTCCACATTTCCCATTTTCTCCCCACCTCCTCCCTCTCACATTCCCCCTGCTCTCCCTCCCCTGCACCCTCCCACCTCTCCTCTGTTCTCTCCTCCTCCACATTTCCCATTTTCTCCCCACCCTCGCCTTAATCCGGGCCCGTATCCTACTCCCTCCCCTCCCCCAACCCTAGACCCTACCTCTACCCTGGCTCTCCCTCCCCTGCACCCTCCCACCTCTCCTTCTCTGTTCTCTCCTCTACATTTCCCATTTTCTCCCCACCCTCGCCCTAATCCGGGCCCGTATCCTACTCCCTCCCCTCCCCCAAACCTAGACCCTACCTCTACCCTGGCTCTCCCTCCCCTGCACCCTCCCACCTCTTCTTCTCTGTTCTCTCCTCCTCCACATTTCCCATTTTCTCCCCACCTCCTCCCTCTCACATTCCCCCTGCTCTCCCTCCCCTGCACCCTCCCACCTCTCCTCTCTGTTCTCTCCTCCTCCACATTTCCCATTTTCTCCCCACCCTCGCCCTAATCTGGGCCCGTATCCTACTCCCTCCCCTCCCCCAACCCTAGACCCTACCTCTACCCTGGCTCTCCCTCCCCTGCACCCTCCCACCTCTCCTTCTCTGTTCTCTCCTCCTCCACATTTCCTATTTTCTCCCCACCTCCTCCCTCTCCTCCCCCACATCCCCCCGCTCTCCCTCCCTCCTCCACTCTCCTGCTTTCTCCTCTTCCCGGTGTTTCTTCCTCTTCCCCCCTTCCCCCACTACTCTAAAGCATAGTACACATTCTACTCCAAAGCATGGCACCCACTCTATCCCCTCCATTATTTCGCCACTATTTAAAGCATGGCACCCATGCTCTTAGTATTTCGCCACTATTTAAAGCATGGCATCCATTCTTCCCTAAAGCAAGGCACCCATAAGCTCTATATGTGTTTATTTGGCAAAAGGACTCACTACTAAAGGCTTGCAGCCAATTAAATTAGGCATAGTTTGGTTGCTAAGAAATTGACATATGTCCGTTTGCAAGATGTGTGTCTATATTTCTCTATCATATAATTGCTCGATATGTTATTATTACTATTGTAATTTGTTAATGTTGTGTCAGTTAGCCCTCCCTTCCCTGTTCTCTCCATATAGTCTCCCATACTCCTCTATACTCTCATACTCTTCCTTACGCTCTCTCCTCCCCCACATTTCCCATTCTCTCCCCACCTCCTCCCTCCCCCTGCTCTCTTCTACCCCACACCCCCCCTCCCCCCCTTTCCCCTCTCCTGCTCTCTCCTCTTGCTCCTTCTCCACCTCCTATACCCTCCAACATCTCCCATTCCCTCCCCACCCCATCACTCTCTCACATTCCCCCTGCTCTTCTCCCTTCTCCTGCTCTCTCCTCTGCTCTCTCTTCATTTCTATATTTTCTATATTATCAATTGTTCAAATGTTATCTTTATTCTGTATATTCTTGCTACTGTTGTGTCAGCTAGAATTAGCTAGACATACTCTCTGTGAAGCCCTCTGAGACATGCTTGTGAATTAGGGCTATATAAATAAAAAAATAAACTTGAAAAAAAAAAAAAAAAAACATTTCACTCTGACTTTCAACTTAAAAAAACAACACAGAAAAAATATTTTCTTTAAATCCGCAATTTTTTTTTTTTTGGTTTTGGTCCAAGGGAAATGTTATGTGGTCTATCCTGTTTCTAAATATATATGAACCGTTTGGTTTGAACAAGTAAAACTATTTTTATAAGCATTTTACGAAATGTCTATGGGAAAATAAATAGCGGATGAAAATCTCTGGTACAGTGCTGAAGCAGGAAGTGACGTTCACTGTGCCTCTCTATAGAACAGCATATCAGGATGTGATGTGGGTGGAGCTGTGGTGTGGTTGAGTGAGCACGGCTCCTTTAAGCAGGTAGTCTTGAAGTCTGGGGGTTGCTGAGGGAAACAGCGGTGTGGCGTGTTCATGTAAAAACTACATAATAAAAAGCTGGGTTTGAGCAAAATAGTTAACCTGAAGACTAGACAAACTAGTGAGAGTTCGGTGACCTTGTGGCACGTTACAACACAATTTAGAGACAACTTTACTACTGAATGTAAAATTTTCATTCATTTTCAGGTTTGTTTTGTCATAACTGCTCCCCTCATCTGTCTCTGGTGAGACAGACAGACAGACAGACAGACAGACAGGCAGACAGACAGATTGGTCTTACCAGTGACAGTGATGTTGACAGTGTTGCTGGTGTCTCCCTCTCTAGTCTCACACCAGTACACTCCACTGTCCGTTGGGATTGTGTAGCTGATCCTGCAAGAGGAACCAGCTGGTTTCCCCCAGCCGGCAACTCCACACTCAGACGTCTTTTCCCTGATCCTTCTCCTCACCGTCCCTCCAGCAGAGCTGTCCTCCTCACAGCTCAGAGAGAGAGACTCTCCACGAAACAACTGAGATCTACTGGGACTCACAGTCAGAGAGCCTGGGTGTGTGTGTGTGTGTGTGTGTGGGGGGGGGGGGGGTTGGAGGTAAAATTAGTGATGATCCTTTGTATTTTTGACAAAACTAAATGACCCCTTGAGCATCACAAAGAAAAATGTCACAATTTTGTCACCACACTTAAAATCAATGGAGAATTGCTTCTGCTTACAGCTTATCCAAAAGCTATTGTGGCTGTATTATAACTGCCATTGGTTGTGCATTGAAAAGCCAGCGACAGGTTCATGGAGTGTGCATGACTGACAAAATTGAAAAATTATCTCCATAGAACTCAATGGCCGAGGCACATGCTACATATTTGTTGAGAATGTAATTTTACAGAGTCCTCCACATGCATGTCAGTTCTCAGCCTAAACCTCTGAAGTAACTGTTCAAATTCCAAAACACAATTTTCTCTCAGTGTTTCCTACAATCTGCATCATAGTTTGGACTGTCATGTGAAGTGTACCAACCTTGTATAGGTCTGCAGCACAGCAACATGGTCAGCACTGAAGAGAAAAGAGACTCAGGTTAGTTTGAGGTTTTGCAGACACACCAAAGGCCACGATGGTGCACTTCTACTCCTCTATCGTTGAGTCCATCCTCACCTCCTCCATCACCGTCTGGTATGCTGCCGCCACTCTCAAAGACATTAACTCATTCATGGCCAGTTTAGGACTGCCAATATTTAGCACAGGCCAAAGATTTTCATAATTGTTGGTCATCTTTCAAGACCCACAGTAAATTATCTATTAGCACCAAAGTGATTTGCAATAGCTCAAAATGAAGATGTACGTCTCTGGGTTCACCAGGAAAAAAAAAGTGAGCTTTTAGCATGTTCTGTACTCTACTTATAGTCCTTTATATACACCCTGTTTTCACCAAAAAGGTCTCTCTGACAAGATAAATTGCAGATATTGGCATTTTTCTAAATCACACAATCTCATGCAGAACTCGCTCTCAATTCTTTTATTTTGAACTGTATTGACATCAGACATGTAAATATTATTCGTTATGACACAAATGAAAAAAAAAAATATATATATATATATATATACACATGAAGTGCTTTTTTTTTACATTCAACAATATAGTTTACTCAGTGTGAGTGAGTGTGCAGACAGACACACAGACAGACAGACAGACAGACAGACAGACAGACACACCGACAGACAGACAGACAGACAGACAGACAGACAGACACACACACACACACACACACACACACACACACACGATGCGTGATTTCTAACCCCACATAGGATAAGCAATAACCACGCCCTGTGGCGCCGGGATTGGCCAGGAGCAACACTGGAGGGCACGCAGCCCAGCGATTTCATGAACCAACTAAATAGCTCTTGAGAACGGACAGCGGGCTGCTGTGACTGCCGCTTCTGCCTTGTTAGCTGTTCGTGTGTTTATTTTAGAGATGGGAATAGATTAATTTTTTTAATCTAGATTAATCTAGATTAATCCTGGTCATTAATCTAGATTAATCTAGATTAAAATGGGTCATTTGAAGTCTGTCGAAGCCATTCAAAATATGTGTGTGCAACATAAATAATGACTAGAAGTAAGTCCTTGTGAACAGGTTTCTGTTTATTCGGTTCTTCACGCCCCCCCACAGCAGCCAGGATGGGGGAGGCAGACATAAATGTCCGCGCTTACATACCTGTTCCATTCTAAAGTGATAATCATCATGGCCTGCTCAATATAAGTGGACCCTGCTACCAGACAACTTTGAGAATAATAATATATATAATAATAATAATAATACAGTGGAGCTGCTCAGTGGCCAGCAGATCAGACTGTGGTTGTACTGGACAGCTTCCAGGTATGAATGTGTGTGAATGTGAACAGGGCGCTCCTGAAAAAGAGAGCATTGCTCTCAGTGAGACTCCCCCTGTATAAATAAAGGTAAAAAAAAAATAAAAAAAAAAATAGATTAAAATAGATTAACGGCGATAATTTTTTTATCGCGCGTTAAGAGTCTCGCGTTAACGCAGCCGTTAATGGCGTTAACTATCCCATCTCTAGTTTATTTTGTTTTGTTCTGGTCCACCCGTCCTCGTCCATGTCTCCCTGTCCTATCCTCCCTGCTATTTGATCGTTCCCGTTTTCCCCTCGGCTATTCAACACGTCCTCACCGCCCTCTGATCGATCATTTCCTCATTCCTCCGATGATCAAACACATCTCTCTGGATTACTTTCTCCCGTTTTCTCCCGGCTGGCACAGAGGAAGGCGACCAGCTCGTGCAGCGCGCCGAGGGGCGTTTCAATGGCGTTTCTCCTGTCTGCACAAGGAAGCGTTTATCCGTTTTCTGATTTTCCTCCTGCTCAATTTCAAAACAACAGCTGCGGTATGTGTTTGTTCACGTGTTGTCTTAGATGCTAGGGACCTGATACTATGTCACAGGCTGGGGAAGTGTTTGAACTAGGCGCTGCACTAATAAAAACAAAAACACGTCAAACACGTCTTTGGCGTGGATGGCTATTTCTGATAACACGTCAAAGACGTCTTTGGCGGTGAATGAGTTAACAGACTTCAGCGCATCATCTGCTGCGCTGAGAAGATAATCGGATGCAACCTGCCATCCCTCCAGGACCTGCATCCAGCCAGGACACTGAAGCGGTCCCGCAAGATCATGGCTGACCCCTCCCACCCTGGCCACAAACTCTTTAAGACACTCCCCCACGGCAAGAGACTGAGGTCTGCCAAGACCAGAACCACCTGCCACAAGACCAGGTTCTTCCCAACTGCCATCAGCCTCACCAACAAGGCCCGGAAACCCCTTCCACCAAAGACCCCACCAAACCCCCCCCCCCCCCCCCCCCCACACACACACACACAAACTCACTACCTCCTCCAAACTCAGCTGAACCCCCCCCCCCATAAAACTGTAACTCATATCTAATTTAATGCCTGTTTAACTGGGACTGTAAATTAATGTAAATTCCCTGCACATGTAATGCCTATTTAACTTAGCCTGTAAATTTCATGTACATTCAACGTAAACTCTTATTTAACTCAGACTGTAAATTCATGTAAATCCACTGCCTATTTAACGCCTATTTCACTCAGTCTGTAAATCTCATGAAAATTCAACGTAAATTCATATTTATTATGCACAGAACACTTCACCACTCATGTACATATTGTATATATTTACTTGATTTGATTGCACTTGCAACTTTGTGATTGTCTTTAGTTATCTTCCTACTTCTTATCTCTAGATAAGACCGCTACGCTGCATACAGACACTAAGACAAATTCCTCGTATGTAACTTGCATACTGTGGCAATAAAAGTGATTCTGATTCTGATTCTGAAGATTACTGAGAAAACTGACAAAGACAAAACATTTGAAATATCTTCCAGCATTGTATTTTGTGTTACAGGATCCTAATTTAGTTCCCCTGTATAATGTTAAAGAATTAATCGTCTGCAGGGTAGCTCTCAGACTCAGTCAGAGATAAGATCAGCTGTAGAGGGTTGATGTGTTTAAGTGACTTCACTGACTGTCCATCTAATCCTCTGAGAGAGACAACACCCAGACCAAAGCTTTAGACACATCCAAATCTGATGTTAGTAATTTGTACAGACTTTACAGATCTTCTTTACACCTCAGTCACTTTGATACCATGTTTTTATTATCTATAGCTTCTTCTTTGCTGCCACATTTTCCCTTGTATTGGGGATTGATCCATCTTGTTCTCTTGTCTGAAGACATTGAGCAGGTGCACAATGTTGACTTTTCATGCATCACCCCCTCTATCACTCTTTACAACTTTAGTGCACAGCAAACCAGCAATGTCAAAAAAATAACATAATAATATTTTAAATTACTCTCCAAATGACTGGGAATCATCTGTGCGCACACAGATTGTACTTACAGAGCAGCCATTGTATAGACGTCCCCTCCATTGTATAGCTTGGCCAAATGAGACCAACACTTTGAATGTTACCAGTCACACCAAATAAAACCCGCCCTCTTCCTGTTTTTTTCTAAGTGAGTCTATGTGGTTTTCTGTTCAGCAGCTTCAAGAAAACTCATGAGTGAGGTGTGAAAACCACAGTGATAAACCATGACAAAGAACACATATGGATGGATATATGGATATAGATATAGATAGATATAGATATATTTATTTATTTATTTTACATTAAATCTGTGGAGTGTTAAAACATGTATAGCCTACTGTCACATATGGCTCATTTCCACCACATTTTACTGCCCCGCACAGCTCGTCACCACTCGGCTCTATTCGTTTCGGCTCGATGGATGTTTTGCTTCCACCGCGGATCATCTGCCCCCGCCCACAGCTGGTCGTCATAGCGACCGCATATCTGTCCTTCGCTTATAGCCGAAGTAGGCTATAACATAACATTACAATTAAATCCATCCACAGATTTTTAAACTGTTTATGAAATACTGGTGCCTCTAAATGACCTACAGTGTACATGGGCGAATGTGACAATCGACCAGGAGAATGGATATCACTTTGTAGTTGGTCAAACTCACAGGCATGCGCTGCGCTGTGCGGGGATGGGAGAGGCGCAACAGAGTGAAGCCTCTACCCCGCGGCCTCTCACCAGGCAAGACCGCGGCTTCACCAAACACCCGCTGCGGCCTAGCGGAGCGCTGCAGCCTCCACTCAGCTACAGAGCTCCCTGAGCGAGCAGCTGACTTTTTTCTCAGACAATTGAACACGATTTTATTTCACCGGAGGCGAAGGCAGCAACACAAAAGACTGATGGAAATATACACAACAGAAGAGAAGGTAAGCCCACTAAACTGGTATGCAGCCGCCAGCATTGCATATGACAGTCAGTAGACAGAGTAAACACAATTCTGCCTGACCAATCAGTCGTCAACAATGTTTTCACGTCACCATATGAACCCGGGTTCACAGAATAGAACCACGACGAGGCAGGTACTAAAAGTAGCATGACTCGACCCCAATACAACCCGGGCTGGGATAGTTTTTACCGGTGGGATAAGACCATTTATCGAGTCGAGCGGAGCGGGATCGCGCTACTACCTGCGGTGGAAATGGGCCAATAGTCACTTCAGTTATTAATGCATTTATTCTACCATAAAATATATATATATATATATATATATATATAAACTCCAACAATATATAATTTCCACTGACAACCAGTTTGGTTTTAGATTTGTGTATTTATGCATTGAAAGAGATGGTTAGTATGTATAGAAGGAAAAATAGTAAAAAAAAAAATATGTTCCTTGGATGCATCCAAAGCGTTTGACAGAGTCAATCATGGAAAGCTATTTGTCAAACTTCAAGAGCGAGGGGTCCCACCGATAAGAATATTACAGTACTGGTATACACACCAAACAATGTTCGATGGGGTACAAGTACTTCTGCACCTTTTCTAGTGACCAATGGGGTGAAGCAAGGAGGAATTTGATCACCTGTACTTTTTAATCTGTATATGGATGATCTGTCTCGACAGTTAAACCAGTGTAGAACTGGATGTATTGTGGGAGAGAGGCTAATTAATCACCTGGTATATGCGGACGATCTGGTCATTATGTCTCCCTCTAGTGTTGGTTTGCAGCAACTGCTTAGAATCTGTTCCTGCTACGGTGTGCAGTATGATATCATGTTTAATTCGAAAAAGAGTGTTACTTTAATTGTGAAAACCAAGGAGGATAAGAAGTCAAACTTTCTTTCTTTTGTGCTAGCAGGCCAAGTGCTTGGTGTTGTGAACAAATTCAGATATCTTGGCCACATAATCAGAGATGATTTATGTGATGATGATGACATTCAGCGTCAGTGCTGTAAACTCTATGCACAAGCCAACATGCTTGCACGAAAATGTAATAAGTGTACTGATGATGTCAAGATTGCTCTGTTTAGGTCATATTGTACTTCATTGTATACAGCACAACTGTGGTGCGGGTACAGTGTTGCAAAAATGAAAAAACTCCAGGTGGCATATAATGATGCATTTAGGATTTTACTCAGGCATCCAAGATAGACAAGTGCAAGCCATATGTTTGTAAGCAGTAACGTGCCCACTTTCCATGCTGTTCTGAGAAAGTTTATTTACAGTTTTATGTGTCGACTTAGCCAGTCAGAGAATGGAGTTATTATGGCCCTAGCGGGTAGCCTGGGTAAACCCAGCCTCCACGTGACCTGCTCTCAGGCTTACCCTGCTCTCAGTCACTACAGTAGTGACTGAGAGCAGGTCACGTGGAGGCTGGGTTTACCCAGGCTACCTAGCGGGTGCCTGCACAAAGTGACACAAAATATGTCACACTTCTGGAAGCACTGGAATAGCTGCCTGTATGCGTTTTAAACCTATTTGTTGTGTTGTTTTTATTGTACTGTCTGTGTGTTTGTACGTATTTTATATGGACCTGAGTCTGGAATAAAGTTTATACTTATACTTTACAGTATATATATATATATATACTGTGTATATGTATGTATATAGAGTATATATATATATCCATATATCCATATATCCATATATCCATCTATATATATATAGATGGATATATGGATATAGATATAGATAGATAGATATTTATTTTACATTAAATCTGTGGAGTGTTAAAACATGTATAGCCTACTGTCACATAGTCACTTCAGTTATTCATGCTGATGCTGTGTTCTCAACATGTAACATCCAAAACCACAAGAATGACTGTGAGACTGTGCATACTCGAACATAACTCGGCGCGTTGGCTGCGGTATGCGTCCAAAACACTAGGTGGCTTGTGGTACACTTATGTCCAATACATATGACGTTATTGTGTCGTTACCAAGCACTTGCAATCATGTCGGTGGGGGGACATTTTATTGTAGGCCTACTTCCATTTCAAAACTCATTCCGGTGAGCCTGCAGAAGGCTTTGCTAGATGAGGGACAAGCACTGTTAAATGAGGAAATGGCATTTCCTCATCCCTCACAACAACTACGTCAGTGTGGATATGTGCGCGGGTCAAGGCAACGGCCAATCACAGCTCTCTCCGCGGCGTCAACGCCGACGTGACACATTCGCATCCGCATCACATTTTCAAGGAGCTGCACGCCCCCCTCCGCCGAGCTGCGCCGATAGCTGCGGCGACTCCTCGGCACTGGCGATTTCGCGTAAGCATAAAACCAGTTTTAGCGTGGGAAAAACAAAGGCGTGTCTGCATTACTTGACAAAGTAGCCTACCCTCAACGTGAGACTCAGCCTTCATTCATCTCGGATTACCTCTTATTCCACTGCAGGCTCGGCTAAAATGGCTTTGGCCGGCCGCACGGAAATGAGAGACACGGAATCCAACGAGGAAACGTGTGGAGCTTGTATACTCTGTGTGGGTTTCTGCAGGCGGAATTGAGCGCGAGTCTTGAAAACTCCACTTTGTCCGCCTGTCCGCGTAGTTACAAAATTCGGCGTGCGCACGGCCGGTCGAAAACCGTCCGCACGGAGCCTTGCGGAGGGGCGTGTCTGCTGATTTGACGTCACTTTTCCGCGCGGACACTCGCGTTCCTCGCTGACGGTACGTGCACATCATGAAACGCTCGGCGGCTTGCCTCCTGTGAAATCCGCTTTGACGCTGCATCTTGATAGGCTGTCTTGCTCTATTTCCGTGTCTGATTGGTCCATTTACCTCGCGCCCCCTGCCGCTGGAACCGCCCACAGCGTTTCACTGTCGCAGACTAGAGGTGGCTTGTCTCCGAGGCGTGATTTCTAACCCCACATAGGATAAGCAATAACCACGCCCTGTGGCGCCGGGATTGGCCAGGAGCAACACAGGAGGGCACGCAGCCCAGCGATTTCATGAACCAACTGAATAGCTCTTCAGAACAGACAGCGATATTGAGAGCGGACATTGAAATGAATTATGGTCACCTACCTTCCTTAGCATAGTAATAATAATAATAATAAGCATAATAATTGTAATCTACACAATGTACACAATCTACAAAAACATGCAATAATATAAATGGTGTTGTGTTCACGTTCATAGCTCATATATAATGTATCGTTAATTTCAAGCTCAATTCTTACCCAGAGAAAAGGTACAGCACTGAAAATGTAACAAGCAATAGTTTTTTAAACATCTTTATTTTAAAAGATGAAAACCCCCAGGTGCTTTAGTCCCAAGCTTCAATGCTCCTGGCCAATCCCGGCGCCACAGGGCGTGGTTATTGCTTATCCTATGTGGGGTTAGAAATCACGCGTATCCGAGCGGCTTCACGCTCGCGGGGCGGGACTAGGGCGGGACCTTTCGTTGAAGCTACCCAATGACAGCTCTTCCTACACATTTCCTCCCCCCACCCTCCTGTGTACAACGTTTCTACAGGCTACAGCTCCAAGCTGGAAGCTGGTTTCCACGCCCACAAAACGCTGCGACACAGCGGAAAAGCGAATTTGCCATTGTAGATGTGCACGTACCGTCATGCGGAAAGCATAGGAACCCACCGCGGCTCCCGCAAATCCACGCCCTGTGCCCGCCTACGCAGCAGTCAAGCGCCGGGATTGGCCAGGAGCGAGTCTTTTGTTCCCTTTTGACAGCTCGAATCTCCCACACCACAAACACTGCCCAGCTCCTCCTCCTCCTCCATAGTTCGTATACAGCAATGCGCTGTGTGTAAGGAGTTATCACTGCACCATGGCTGCGTTTCAGTTGATCCTGCTGTGCCTCTTCCTCCCCGCCGCGTCTCCCTCCGATGGTGAGTCAGGCTACATGTAGCCGAGATGGGTGTGTGTGGGTAGGCTACATGCACGCATTGCGGGTACACTGAGAGCTGCTTTTTTTTAATGAATTGCTCCGAGCTGCCGGGTCCGGGCTAGAGAGCCGGGCCCCTCGGGCCTGCCAATACGGGCCAAGGCCGGGCTCGTTTTTTCTTTTTTTTTAATTAATAGGTCCGGGCCGGGCCGGGGTCGGGCCGTTTTTCAATAATAAAATAAAATAACGTTGTATTACTCGCTTGATTTTACACAGCAGAGCAGTCACACATGCTGCCACTCCGACGTGCTGCTACTCCGACGTTCTGCCACTCCGAAATATCGGCACTCAGAAAGGGATCATGTCTATGTTCCCCGGGTTCTATATTCCCCGTTTTTCACGCCAAACCTAACCTCCCCCCATGCCTAAACCTAACCTCCCCCAGACCCTAACCCAAAACCTAACCTCTCCCACCCCCACGCCTAAACCTAAGGTCGGCATTGCGGCTTCTAAGGTGAACGACCGCCAGTCCGAATAATGGAAGTTAACGTTCGGAGTGGCAGGGCTTCGGAAAGGCAGTCAGTAGCCCAGACACACACACCCTCACCTTGACGTTAGTCTGCTCCAGTCCACAATCCACCGTTCAGTCAGCATGCTGTCGCTGTCGTAAAAAACAACAACAAAACAAGCCGTGTCCGTGTCGTGAGAGAGAAATAAGATCGATGGACATAAAACAAAGTTTGCGAGGGGAGAGTTAAACAGTCCCCACTGCAGTAGGGAAAGCTCATTTCAACCTGTTGAAAACGAACCCATCTACCATACATTGTGAGGACACTAATGTGACGTTATTCAATGCAGCTATAAACGGTAAGTCTGCTGTTTTAATTTCGATATGCTTGAGTGACATAATGTTTCAGTTTGTGCGCATTGTTGCTGTTGGCAATTAAACGATCTAACGTTCTCTTTCTCGAGACAATATGTCTGGATGCTGATAGGCCACGGTAGCATGTGTGAGAGGGGGAGAGAGAGACAGAGAGAAAGCTGCAGTGTTTGTCTTTATAGGCAACACAGTCTAGCAACGTTTTGGGCCAACGAGTTCAGCGGCGCGGCAGCATGCACAGAGAGGGAGAAAGAGATGTGTCGTCATATCGTGATATTGATGTCGGGCCTCGCAACGGGCTCGGGCCAATTCATTTCATGACTCATCCAGGCCAGGTCGGGCACGGGCCTGCATGTCACGGGCCGGTGTTACGCGCAAATCAACCCCCCTGTACATGCGTGCCCCCCCTGTGTAAATGCATGCATCCACTAGGGGGCGCATGCACTCCACCATTGAATCTGCCTGTCTTGACTTTCTTGAACTCATTGGCAAACTCGAGTCTGCACATGTCTGCTGCGGGGGCAGGGCTTGGTGGGGAGGCAGTTTTGTTAGAATGAATACACCCAGGTGTATCTTGCTAATAGGTTGAATTACCAGGAGATTCATGTTGTATTCTTAAACTTGAAATAGATGAAAACATGCACATCCAAGGACCGAGACTTCGGGTAGGTGCTGAGACGAAAAAATATAACAGTGAAACAAATGAAAAAATCGCTCGCACACTAAAAGGACTCCTTTTTGATAGCTTTATTGCACCAAGTGCAGTGGTAACGTTTCGAGCCAAACAGCTCTTCGTCAGACAGTATTCTTCAACTTCAATTCTTTTTTATTGTCACTTTTTACTGTGATTGTAATTTTTTTCCTGATGTAATTTCATGTGTTCCATTGTTGTATTGTTTTATCTCTTCTATTTCTGTAAAGCACTTTAAATTGCTTTTGGCATGAAATAAAGTTGCCTTGCCTTGCCTTGCCTTGCCTTCAACATTAAGCTTCTAAGGCCTCAGAATCTTTCATAAGCATTCCTTACCCAGACTTGTGCTAGAGTCAAAATGGTTTTTCGTCAATATTCTGTTGTTTTCTATTTGGTCAAGTACTATTTTAAATAAACAAGTTAAATGCAATTATTAGCCTAATTTTGATATGCAGGCAGGCTCCTTCTTTCTTTCTGTGTTCAAAGCAAGTCACAAGGCTGTCTGAAACAAAACAGATAGCCTATAGGTTTTAATCTAGTTAGTGACAGATGCTGAAATGCTATTATTTTCAAGCAAAACACATGTAGGCCTATTCCTTGTTGATCAGCCTACCAACCATTAATACATGTTATTTCAAGAACCTTTGCTTGTTGCATTCTCTCACACATGCAATACATGAAAGAGACAGACATGGTTAGCATGATGATTGTGAGAAACAACCTGCAACAAGGTGTGGTCAATCTAATTGTGCCTGTACAGAATAGAAAAAATTGCCTCTTCACATTAAGTGTCTTTCTAAAGGATATTAACACAATAAATGCATGAATCTCCCAATTGAGGAATTTATCATCAGAGAGCTTGTAATCTTGACGTCAAAATGACCACTTACGGTCATATTGTGACCCCAATAAAGAGGAACTAGGAAGACTAGAGCAAGGTGTTTGGTTTTCCCAGTCACCTGGTGGCAGAAATGTGGTACAGCAGGGGACACTTCTGCATGAGGCGTACACATAGACAGTGGAAGAGATGTGAGGTCTTGGGGACAAGCATGTATGGGAGGGCAGAATTGCCCATAGAGAGGAATTAACTAATGCAAAAGACAGCAACAGTCATCAAAGCTCTCTGTGGTGCAGTGGTTTAAGAGCTGACTTTTGGCTGCAGAGGCCTTGGGTTCGAATCCCACTGTCTGTTGCATGTCTTTATAACGGTTTGTCTACTTACTTGAAAGGCCATGCATTCTTTAGTCGATTGATTGATTGATTGATTGATTGATTACTAACACCTATTTTTACAGTCCATCCTTTGGCAAGAGATGAAATGTTGGTACTCCAATTAATTCAAAACCTAAATATAAGCTACATTTGGAAACCTTTCCCTTTAAATGGGCTAGTGTGTACAGACGAGACTTGATGAGGTTCCATTCTTTTATAAGCCTCCATGGGAGAAACATTTGTACACATGGTGGTTGAAATGCGGTACTGCAGGGGGGGCAGTTCTGCACACTCACAGACATGTGAGGTGTTCACAGGAGGGACAAGCATGTACAGGAGAGCAAGGTTGCACATAGAGAATTAACTAATGCAAAGCAGCGTGAATGCTACCAGAAAGTCTCTGTGGTACAGTGGTCTAAGAGTTTGCATTTGGTCCATGCTGCAGATTTGGAGGCCATGGGTTCAAATCCCACCTGTAATCTTTGTTGCTTGTCCTTATTATAACAGAGTATGTCTACCTACTTGTAAGGCCATGAATTCTTTAGTTTATTCATTTATTTATTTTACTGACCTGTTTTTACAGTCCATCTTATGGCAATCTAAAGAGACCTAGAGATGAAATGTTATTTATTTATTTATATATTTATGTATGTATGTATGTATCTATTTATTTATTTATTTATTTATCTATCTCACTAGCACCTGTTTTTACAGTTAAACATAAGCCTCCATGGGAGAAACTACACATGGTGGTGGAAATGCGGTACTGCAGGGGGGCCTTTTTGTCCAGACACAAGTGGAAGGTGAGGAGAGGTGTTTAGACAGGGGGGACAATCACGTACGGGAGAGCAAGGTTGCACATAGAAACGATTTAACTAATGCAAAACACACCCATTGCCATTAATGGTCTCTGTGGTGGAGTGGGTTAAGAGCTGACTTCTGGTCCATGTTGCAGATTAGGGAGGCATGAGTTCAAATCCCAGTTGTAATGTGTTTTGCATGTCCTTATTATAACAGAGTATGTCTACAGCACGTAGCCTATAGCCTACTTGTCAAGTCATGATTTTTTATTTATTTATTTTCTTAATTACAAAGACACGTTTTTACAATCCAACTTTAGACGGTTTTAACTTGACAATTGCCATTCTAAATTGTCCCTAGCTTACTTCCAGTTGCAGTGTTTGCTAATACAATAACTGACAGGAATTAAGCTAGGTTTCAAACTGTTCCCTAGCAACATCGTTCCGTGAAAACTGTCTATATTTAGTGAGATTTGAAGATCTGAGGTAACGACTGCCTGCCTGTAAATGTAGCAGTGTTTTTATGTCCAGATGACACCTGGCGGCTAAAATGTGGTACTACGGGGGGCAGGTCTGTCCAATGCGTTTGTTTACATAGGGGGGCGCGCATGTACAGGGGGGTTGATTTGCGCGTAACACCGGGGAGGGCTCGGGCCGAGATTTCAGGCCCGCGCAGCTCTCTAGTCCGGGCCCGTTTCAATAATAAAATAAAATTATGTATTACTCGCTTCGTTTTACACAGCAGAGTGAGACCAAGAGGAGGAGGAGCGCACAGACATGCACACACACACACACACACACCCAGGGCCCGAAATTAGAGCCCGCCACCCGCCAATGGCGGGCATATTTTTGCTTTGGCGTGTTAGATTTGGCATCTGTCCGCCACGTGGCGGGTCGCAAAATAGTCGTCATGTAATATTAAAACTGTGTGTAGCCGGCCTGTGTCCACCTAGCGTATTTTTCCCACTGTTAAACGCTGGGAGTGTGCTGCGGAGCGCTGATCCCAGCCACAATATACAAGGGAGCAGTCTGAAACGTAAGGTTAGTTTAACGTTAGTGCGTTCAGCGCAGTAGTATAACACGAGTGCTTCCTGAGGCTGTTTCATTCTCTCCCGTAGCAGTGTCAATTGCGTGACAGCCTAACGTCGGGCGAATCAATAAATGAATGAATGAATCGCTCGCACTTGTTGCCGACACTCGTATGATACAGTATGAGGAGATAATAGTTATGTGTGTTTTGCTGCGCAGCTGGCACGAGTGCTTTGTGAGACTTTTTCATTCTGGCTCTGCCGTCCGTATAGGCTACCAAACATCACTGGAGGGGAATGGAATGCAGTCGTCAATTTAGCGGAGGTAAGAAGCTCTTTTAACCTCTGCTAAATTGACAGCCTACATCGGGCGAATCAATCAATGAATCAATCAATCGCTCGCGCTTGTTGCCGAGCTCGTATGATGAGGAGATGAATCAAAATGCTTACCACCAATAAAGCCGAAGGGGAGCCGAGAACGAGTGCAGGAGAGCTAACGCAGGTGCCAGGTGTGGAGTGGGAGAGAAAGGTGTGTAGCCCAAGTTGTGCGCTGTCTGCACTGAGACTGTCGCAGTTATTACTTTTAGTTGCGTTTTTTTTTTTGCAACAATTTAAGCTCAAGATTGACTTGACATGTAGGCTATTGATTAATCAATCATCAATCAATATATTAAAATAATTTGCTTCAAATTTTACTCTGCCCTCTTATTTAAGTGTGTATTCTTCAACGTAATACCTTATCTACTTGAAATGTACTGAAAAAAATTGATATATATGGATATATGTGACACAAAAATGCGTTTTTTTTTTTGGCCGGTAAGAAATATGCTTGGCAGGTAGATTTTTTCCATCTACCCGCCACTGGCCGGTGGGTCAAAAAGTTAATTTCGGGCCCTGCACACACCGGTAGTCTGCCACTCCAGTCCACAATCCACTCATGACATGTTTCAGTCAGCGTAAAAAACAACAACAAAACAAGCCGTGTCCGTGTCGTGAGAGAGAAATAAGATCGATGGACATAAAACAAAGTTTGCGAGGGGAGAGTTAAACAGTCCCCACTGCAGTAGGGAAAGCTCATTTCAACCTGTTGAAAACGAACCCATCTACCATACATTGTGAGGACCCTAATGTGACGTTATTCAATGCAGCTATAAACGGTAAGTCTGCTGTTTTAATTTCGATATGCTTGAGTGACATAATGTTTCAGTTTGTGGGCATTGTTCCGTCACGCGATCCGATCCGTGGGTTTTCTGATCCGTGCCAGCCCTACTATTAGTCCAGGCAAAGTAACTCATTTTGGAGCAATTTTTTTTTTGCAGCTTAGATCATTTCTATGAGGTGTCCAGAACAACATACTAAAAGTCCTAAGAAATCCTAGTTGAGGAAATATGTTTAATTCTCATCAATCCAAGATGTGTGCCAGTAAGGCCAGACAACAATACACCCCAATCGGGCTATTTTTTTCCTTTACTCCTATCAAAATAAAACTTTATACAAATGAAAGTATCCATGAAAAGTAACATTTTTTGTATTACAAGTTTCTTTGAAAATGAATTTGAATGTGCAAATGAGCTATACACTAATCGAATATAGGCTACCCAAAATATACCCGCATAGGAGTAAAGGAAAAAATGAAGCCTATCACAATCAAACCTCACACAGTGAAAGTATACATGAAAAGGAACTTTTTTGTTTTACAAGTTTCTTGGAAAAATCTATTTTAAATATGCAAATGAGCTCAACACTAGGCCTAATTGACTTGTCCAATAAGCCATAAAGTCACAAGTAAAACAGGGGCCAAATAACTAACACATTCATGTCTATTCAGTAAGTTAACCTATGCATAAACAAGATACATTTGAAGTCACTTGCCACACTTACCTGGGTCACTTGCCACAAAAAGGCAATGCAATGCTACTTCAAGATGAAAAGTGGTTTTGACCTTAAAGGTCCCAATTCGTGCAGCTGTAACCTCTTAAAAACGTGTGTCTCTGGTCCATAAAACATGATTCTGGATTAATTTGTCGAAAATATAGCAACCCCGTTTGTTGTGACGGAGTTCTCACTTCCTCATCTCGTCGCTTCCCAAGAATGGCCTGTTTCTATAATATATTCAGAACTAACAGTTCCCATTGGCCGCTGAGGGAGAGCCCGCCCCAGGCTCCCAGCGGCCAATCAGATTAGCGTCTGTGGACCAGCACGCTAGGTTGCGAGTTATCGTTAACTTAACGGTTACTACCTAAAGAGGACATCTCAAAATGCCTAGACTTACCGAATGCACCTCTGCAGTTGCTGGATCACGTACAGTTGGCGTCGCTCCAGCTAGAAGTATTAATTTTGTGGCTATAGACAAAATGGTGCAGGTAGCTTGTGTGAGAGTTACCCGCGCAGTATGCGTGAGGAAGTCGGTGACGTCCCAATTCCCCGTCTGAGCAAACGAAGCGTTTGGGGGTGTGGCTTGGAGGAGACTGCAGGGGGAAGCTGTATAGGGACAAATCCAACTGTGGCAGTTCTGAGCTTGTGACCACTCATTAACTCATTGAGTGCCAGCCACTTTTGGAGAACGGACGCTCCCAGTGCCAGAGTTTCAGAGCGTTTTCAGTGATTTCTCGAGGCCCACAGAATATTGTGTGATATTACTATGTAAACACCGAACACGCACAAAGAACGAGGAGACTCTATTGTATCATCAGCAAAAAAAAGTTTATTGATATCATTTTCCGTTCTTTAGTTATCAGCCGGAGAAGATAGGTTGTTTTCAGCAAAAACAGACGTTTCAAATTAGAAGCTGAGATAATCAGCCTTTTGTGAAATGAAGCATTTCAAGCACATTCACTGACTCTGAAGCTAATATTTTCTGATGTAGTGACGTGGTGTAGTTGTGTGGTGCCCTGCGTGCCCACCCCCCTCCCCCCCCCCCCCTCAGCTGCAAACTCCTCCCCACACTAACACACAGCCTAACACGCACCCAGCATCTATTTTCGGAGCGCTCCGTTTTTGTGCGCCGGCTCCCAGCGCGACACGGAAAAGCCAAACCGGACTGCTGACAATGGTTTGGCCCTTCGGCATCGGGTGCTGCTTTTCTGGCGGCTAATCGTGTGGAGAAACTATGCAGCAGAGACAGAGGGGCTCAGTTGTGGGCGCGGATTGACTGCTGTTCGCAGCTAACGTTAGCTCCAGCCAGAGCAATCTATATGGCTCTGGCTGCAGCATGCATCGGTTTCTCTTTCATCACGGCTTTTTCCTGCTGTTTTCCTGACCTTTCTCTAATCTGGAGAGCACTGTCGCCACCTAATGGGTCCGTAAAATAGGTTATACACCTTCAATAGCTCCAATATTTGTACAGGAGATGCATGAGGCTTTGATCCACGTCCCACCGTCAAAAAACGCATTTGACGCTGATCGACGTCATTGGCACTCAACGTTACTATTTGATTTGACGCCGATCGACGTCATTGGCACTCTATAGTGTCAGGATCGGTGTCAGACATGTGGATCTACTCGCGGGTCGTTGAGGGCCAAGACACTCTCCAGGAGTAGGGGAGTTGTGGAACTGGATAGCTTGATGGCAGGGGCTGCACTGTTCGGGGTTTGGGAACGGTCGCAGAGAGATTGCAGAAGTTGCTGGTTGCAGGAATTACAGGTTGCAGACGTTGCTTGAGATTGGTATGACCCTAGTTTAGATTATGAATCCTTGGCCAAGGCCTGCAGGAGCAGACCCTTATAGACCCGAATATGACATCACCTGTGTTATGACATCACATGTGTTGTGACATCACCAGCGATGTCATGATTCACCACTTATGAATCATGACATCATCAGTGATCGATGACATCATAGTAGGAATGACGTCAACGTAGGAATGATGACGTCATCCTAACATATAGCCCTTTTCCCACATGCGCTTTGTACCGCAAAATGACCGGAACGTGGTCTAATGCCTGCAAGTGGGAAAGGCGCCGTGCCGGTATAAGCGCGACCCCGTCGTCCCCGACATTTCACCAGTTTCGAGCAAGTCAGAAGAGCGGTATGCTCTTAAGGGGACGCAAGTGGAAACGGGTCCAGTCATTTTCCGCGACAGCGGTCCTTCAATCATGGGCGAAGTGTAGCCTACACACGTTGCTTAATGTTCCAGCGGGCATAATCTAATCATTCGCGCACATTAATGCAAACTGGCGAAATGATCTTGTATCTTGCCTAATAAGAGCAGTATGTCAGCTTGCTGATTTCCGAAGGCAACCCCGGACACATCAAACGAAGCCAGTCTGTAGTAAAAAGTGCTTCAACGCAACGCAGGTGAACGTATAAACATCGAACCAGCAACTATTTCTCTCAGACACGGATCCCAACTTCTTCAAAGTGCATCATCTAATCATTCGCGCACATCAAAGCAAACTACTTCCACATTTCGCTTGTGCATTTGTTTTCTTTACATACATAGGCTACAAGCGTTGGGCAGCTTGCCTTGCAAGCCTCTGCCATTCTCGCTGTGTCTGTCCTGTGTCAGGCAGGCTGCTGCGAGGAGGACTGAGTGAAGTTTTGCCGACCCCCTAAATAAGCTCACCCCTCCCCCCTCCCCCGCCCCCCAACATACCGGCTATTTGACTACTAGATTCCCATATGCGCGCGTTAAGGTGTGAAGGGAAATTCAGGGAAATGTCCGATATTGACTTACAGGTAATTTTCCGGTACGCATGTGGGAAAAGGGCTAATGAGTTAAGCACAAGTTTTTTTCCCATTGACTTGAATGGGGTTTCAAAAAATCTTGCAGTAAATTAGTTGTATCTCAGAAGCCATACAAGGTACAGCTACGAAACTTGGTAGAGATTCACAGAGGGGCATTTTACTATCCCCCCAAAAATTACACTAATTGACCAGATGGTGGCGCTATAACAGCCCTCTTTACGTTTTGGTCCATAACTTTTGAACCGTAGTGTCCGCAATCAAACTTCTTTTTTCCCTGGATACTGATATAGGCCACGTCCATTTTCGTCAGACTAAATTTCCCGCCATTTTGAATTTTGTCCAAAACAGTTTTTTTGCGATTCCTCCTTGAAATTTTGTCCAATCTTCACCAAACCAAAGCACACATTATGTGGGGACTGTCCTGCACAAGCCATTTCATGGTTCTTGAAAAGATTGCACCGTTGCGATATAATCGACTTCCAAAGTTCTGTGGGTGGGGCCTATTTTAAAAAAATCACCATAACTCCGGAACACAACGTCCGATGCTAACTTAACTTGGTACAGTTGTGGATGGATGTATTTTGAGCTGATACGAAAAATATTGTGTCATTTTGCCTATAGGGGGCGCTGTAACAACATCAAGTAGCTGTAGCTCACAAACCATAAGAGCGACTGTTCTCAAATTTGGTCCATATGTTCATAGAGTACTCTTCTACTGGGGCCTAAACAATTACACCGATTGACCTGACGGTGGCGCTATAACAGCCATCTTTACATTTTGGTCCATAACTTTAGAACCGTAGCTTCTACAATCAAAATTATTTTTTCACAGGTTTCCTTGGCTCGCCCCATGTTTACTCTTTGCTCTGATCTAAAAAAAATACTCATTGACCTGATGGTGGCGCTATAACAGCCCTCTTCACATTTTGGTCCATACCTTTTGAACTGTAGCGTCTACAATCAAAATTCTTCCGCCCCTGGATTCCTTGGCTCCTCCTGCTTCTACTCACATAGGCCCGCCCATAACTACTTAGTCCCCCTAGCTGCATGGCCAGGGACCTTGCAAGGCAGGCGGTGCATGGCGAGGGCAGCAAGCACAATTACATTTTCGTTAGGAAATGTAGATCTTCTAGTTGATCATTAGAATCACGTGTGGAATTTATATTTTATGACCATCGGGAATTATTAACGGCCTTCTTTACCTCTTGTAGTGTGACATAATCAAAGACCAGCGTCTGGGACGCCTCACGACACCCAGGCAAAAAGACTGGCATGCTAGTCTTTAAGTCAACTATTATGACAAGTTTAGTCTTTTTACGACTTTTGACTTCAGCTTGAAGTGCGGAGAAACACAGTGTAAACTGTTTCAATGAGATTGGTGGAGGGTGTGCAGCACAGGTCTAAGGCTTAGTTCCAGGGTTACCAACACAATGGCCTGTCGGCCAGAACAGAAGGAGAGGACAGTCGTGGTATTTCAGTTCCCAAAGTTTTATTAGTTTGCCATTGTTTTAGCTGGTTTGGCTAGGAACATAAAGAGAAAAAGTATATCATTAATAAATCCAAACACATGATATAATCTCCAAAGGAATAACTATTAAAGGAACTTAAACAGTACAACAAATAATCATAAATTACCAAACTAATATAAATGTGAAATCAACTAAAGGAAAAAAAAACGTACTATATCAGTCACACAGCAGAACAATGGTGGATGAGGCATTGAGGAGGACAGCCACCTTCTCCAAACATTTGCAGCGAAGGATTTGCCTCAGATGCTGGCTGGCCTATAATATCAGTTGTAGGGCTCCGCCCATCCTTCTTCTTCTTCTTGGCGGTTGGCATCCTTAAATGGTGCATTACCGCCACCTACTGGACTTTGACGTCTTCGTCATAGTGCAATCTATTTACAGTGTTCATTCATTGTGTATCCAACTATATAGTCCTATTCACCTTATCATTTGCCCATATCAGGACGCTTCTGCATAACGTAATTTTGTAATCGTTATTCCGTTTTAGACCCGGAAGTAGATTACCCACCTTTATCAATTTTTTAGACTGTTTTTTAAAGCTGTTTTCATGCCAAAAAAAAAAACTTTTAATATTTTTTCGGTTGAGAACATAACATTGCAATAATGTGACCAGTTTATCAGAATAACGCCTATTTGGAATTTTTTAACGAGCAGCAAGGAGTGCTGGCTTTGTGACCGGTCAGACTAGCTAGTATCTGTCAACCCCTACAGTAGGCTACTGTACTGGCAGTGAGAAAACACTGTCGTCATGCTTTTGTAACTAACGTTAAATGCCGACCGGGTACAGCCATTGGCTCCTCGCAGCAGTAACGCTATGAGTATGTCTGAAGTTGGCCGCAGTGTAGCTTCTGAATGTTGCCAAACTTCATTCATAGTTTACTTTACAGTTTATAGATGTTTACCGGCCGGCCAGCTAACACTGAACCGGAAGAACAAATACAATTGCGTCTTACACAGAAGATAAAAAGTGGGCGTGGCAACATACTTTAAGGTGAATAGTGCTCCCATTTATGATACTGGGCCCTATTCTCCCACAAGCCTTCGGCGCTAAAACGGGCCTTAAACGCAAAAAAACGTGCCTTGCGCCTGTTTTGGGACGATATCAATATGGCTTTACGCTGCCAAATGCGCTTTAGGCCGAATGGGCGTGGCGCAGTCCCAGAATGGGTCAGAGTGGGCGTGTCGGCGCTAAATACCGGCGTACTGCTATCTTCCGACCTGGCGTACATTTAGCGCTTTGCGCTTTTGAAAACCAGGCCTATTCAGAGTGCGCCAGTTGCGCGGAGCGCTCCCCTCTGGCTCTCTCCCTCCCCTCTGGCTCTCTCCTCTGTCACCCTTCTCTGTGTCACTCTCTCCCTCTCTCCTCAGTCTGCCAGGCACAATACCGACTGTCTCTGACTCCCTCGCTCAGAGTCCCATAGAAAAAATAAGCTGTAAGTTCACTGCAATGTGAATGTCCCAACATGCATTGTGTTTCTCCATTTCGCTACTAAATAGCAACCAAATGAGCCGAAAACCTATATTAAGGGAGGATCTAAATAATGTGTAATGGTAAGACAACCTCCAATTGTAGAACATTTCAATATTGGACCAAATAAAACATCGAAATGAAAACACCACCCTATGTGAAACATATGTCCTACTGGGGCTATAAATATCCCTTGTCGATTTAACGTGATTTAGATAAGTGACAGCGGAACGCGCTTCGGAAGCTTCTACTGTCATCTGCTATACTGTGATGTCCGCTCCAATAACTTGGCCCTACTCCACATTTAGTTTTACAATAAAAACACATTTATGCAATGACTTTACATTATGGTATGCTATATTTATGTGCATCATCCTTCCTGCAGCAGGCGAGAGAAAATTATATCTTTCTGGACAAACTTTCACCAATCTAATAGGCTATATTTTTCTAGCTGATGCATTTAGAACATTATTTTCACTTTGATCTTGCTATAGTGTAGCGTATTTACATGCTTGCAGTATTTAAACTGCAGTTAGATTGGTTTGAGAAGCATAATAATATGGAATAATAGCCTATAATGGAGACAGACAAGACTGGATGAAGGGGGGGGGGGGGGGGGGGGGGGCAGAGCGCTTGGCTTTCGTCTGGTTTTGCGGGACCAGTGGAATTGGAGCTAAAAAGGCAAGCGTGTGATTCGTTTATTGCAGTTATCCAATGAGCATGACGGTGCATAATTTTACGCTTAAAAGGCGTGGTTGTAATGCTTTACTGCGTGTAGCGCCAAAACCAAGATATCAAGTGCGCTGGTCCACGCCCACTGATTTGCGCTGCGCCAGGCGCTCGGCCTAGAAACAGCGCCGATGCAACGATAGGGGGCACTATGTCCATTCTATGACCCAGACACACTTGTCTGAGTCTGCGAGAATTCATCCCTCAGCTCAATCGGTGCAGGTTGCAGGGAGATCACAGAAACAGAGGTAGGCAACAGCACTCGAATTAGAGTAAATCTTGAGTTTTTTTTTTATTAAGGGCAAAACAGGCGTTTCAGCCTTAGGCCATCATCAGTGTACATCAGAACAGATGACAATGGGTAATATATATAGGTGTGGTCAAACAAATCACCTTGAAAAAAACGTCAGCAGATGGAGTGCATCTGTGGAAGCTGCAATGCAGCCAATCACAGAGAAGGAGGTGAGGCCACACAAACAGGCAATCGAGTCAAGTCAAGTCAAGTTTATTTGTATAGCCCTAATTCACAAGCATGTCCCAGAGGGCTTCACAGAAAATATGTCTAGCTAATTCTAGCTGACACAGTAACAAATTACAGTAGTAATGATAACACATTGAACAATTGATAGAGAAATATAGAAAATATAGAAATATAGGATAGAGTGGAGGAGAGAGCAAGAGAAGGGAGGGAGAGCAGGGGGAATGTGAGAGAGGAGAGAGCAGGAAAGTGATGAGGTGGGGAGGGAATGGGAAATGTTGTTGGAAATGTTTTGAGTGCTACCATATTTTCCCTACTGTACTTTCCTGTTATGACCTTGTTGCTCATATAGGTGAATCAATCTATGAAAAAAAAGCACTTAACCCCAAAAAAATTGAAACAAAAGGTTTCTCAATGGATTCTGGTAGTATTGGGTCTCCTAAATAACATACTAAAAGTCTACCAAAATCTACCTCCCAGAAAGCCGCCGTTTCCAAGATGGCGGCCCAGATGGCAGCGAGGAGCTTAAAATGGCTATATCTCAAATTCAGAAAATGATGCAAAGGATATTTCAACTGATTCTGTTACCCCTGGACATGCTTATGAACATACTAAAAATCCAGGAAAATACACCTAACAGAAAGGCTTAATTTTCAAGATGGCATCCAAAATGGTGTCCGACCAAGCTTAAAATGACTATATATCGCAATAGAAATGAATTATACAAATGATTTTTCACTTGATTCTGGTACCTCTAGTCATGCTTATGAACATAGTAAAAAACTAGGAAAGTACACCTTCCGGAAAGGCTTCATTTTCAAGATAGTGTCCAAAAAGGCGATCGGGGAGCTTAGAATGGCTATATCTCAAATAGAAAAAAATGTTACAAAGGATTGTTTTAACTTCTGGTACCTCTATACATTAAGAACAAGCAAACAATCTAGATAAATATATCTGCTAGAAATGTGTCATTTTCATCAGGGCCATCCATTAACTCATTGAGTGCCAGCCACTTTTGGAGAACGGACGCTCCCAGTGCCAGAGTTTCAGAGCGTTTTCAGTGATTTCTCGAGGCCCACACCGAAGGTAAACACCGAACACGCACAAAGAACGATGAGACTCTCTTCTATCATCTGCAAAAAAAAGTTTATTGATACCATTTTCCGTTCTTTAGTTATGAGCCGGAGAAGATAGGCTGTTTTGAGCAAAAAGACAGGTTTCAAATTATAAGCTGAGATATTCAGCCTTTTGTGAAATGAAGCATTTCAAGCACATTCACTGACTCTAGCTAATATTTTCTGATGTAGTGACGTGGTGTAGTTGTGTGGTGCCTGCGTGCCCCACCCCCCTCTCCCCCCCTCAGCTGCAAACTCCTCCCCACACTAACACACAGCCTACACGCACCCAGTCTATTTTCGGAGCGCTTCGTTTTTGTGCGCCGGGCGGCTCCCAGCGCGACAAGGAAATGGCAAACCGGACTGCAGGGAAAGGTTTGGCCCTTCTGCGTCGGGTGCTGCCTTTCTGGCGGGTAATCGTGTGGAGAAACTATATGCAGACAGACAGACAGAGGCAGAGGAGCTCAGTTGTGTGCGTGGATTGACTGCGGTTCGCAGACAACGTCAGCTGCAGACAGAGCCATCTATATGGCTCTGGCTGCAGCATGCATCGGTTTCTCTTTGATCACGGCTTTTTCCTCCTGTTTTCCGGACCTTTCTGTAATCTGGAGAGCACTGTCGCCACCTAATGAGTCCGTAAAATAGGTTATACACCTTCAATAGCTCCCATATTTGTACAGGAGATGCCTGAGGCTTTGATCCACGTCCCACCGTCAAAAAACGCAATTGACGAACATACTCGTCCTTGGCACTCTACGTTACTAAACGAAATTACGAACATACTCGTCCATGGCACTCAATGAGTTAAAGACAACACACATCAAAGAAGAGGAAACAATATTCATCCCATTGTCAACTTCACTGCTGAGACAGAGTTATCAGGTAAGAAAGAGGAGTTCCTGTCAAGAGATCTGAATAAACAGAGACTGATCAAAAGGATAAGTGATGAACTGAAAGAACGGAATTGAACTGTGGTCAATTCACTTGGAGATGCTGATGTAGACATAGTAAGGGCCGCAGTGGGATCATCTCTTCTTCACACCACTACGCTGATTGGAGAAGATACTGATCTCCTCGTCTTACTCCTTTACTATGCACAGAGAGATAGTAAGGGCCTTTATTTCAGATCAGACAAGTCGAAAGCTGATGGCAGTTTTAAAGTGTATGCCATAAACCATTTGAAAGAAGTACTCGGATATGAAGTGTGTTCTCAGTTGATGTTCATCCACGCTGTGACTGGCTGTGACACAACTTCTCGGATCTTCGGAGTTGGCAAAAAGACTGCGTTCCAGAAACTTGTAAAAGGTGATCCTGTCATTCGGGCTTGTGCCAATGCATTCACTGTACCAAACCAGACAACAGATGTGATCGATGACCTTGGGTGCCAAGCAATGGCTGTCCTCTTTGGTGGGAAGTGCACAGATTCGCTTGCGACAATGCGATATAACATTTTCAGCAAGAAGGTTGTCTCAGCTTCATCAACTGTAACGCCTGAACGTCTACCACCAACTGAATCGGCTACCATATTTCACTGTCGTAGAGCATACTACCAAGTCATGGTCTGGATGGGAACAGATGATGGTATGGATGCCCTAGACTGGGGGTGGAACCTGCAGGACAATAGATTTGTCCCACTCATGTCAACAATGAATGTTGCTCCAGACAGCCTCTTGAAGGTCATTCATTGTAACTGTACCACTGCCTGCAAGACACTCCGCTGCTCATGCAGGAAACATGGACTACCTTGTACAACTGTCTGTGGACCATGTCAACTTCAGGAATGTGACAATCCACATAACAAGTTTCACCCAGTGGATCTTGAAGATGATGATGAATAAAGACCACAATAAGTGTGCAATTTATTGTGTTCAACACCAAAACCAGCTTTTTAGGTTGAATAGTAACCATTTTTAAGATATATGCCAATGTAAGCTACTGGCAGCCATTTTGAAAATGACACATTTCTAGCAGATATATTTATCTAGATTGTTTGCTTGTTCTTAATGTATAGAGGTACCAGAAGTTAAAACAATCATTTGTAACATTCTTTTCTATTTGAGATATAGCCATTCTAAGCTCCCCGATCGCCTTTTTGGACACTATCTTGAAAATGAAGCCTTTTTGGAAGGTGCATTTTCCTAGTTCTTTAGTATGTTCCTAAGTATGTCTAGGGGTACCAGAATCAAGTGACAAAATTATTTGTATATTTTTTCTATTGAGATATATAGCCATTTTAAGCTTGGTCGGACACCATTTTGGATGCCATCTTGAAAATTAAGCCTTTCTGGTAGGTGTATTTTCCTGGATTTTTAGTATGTTCGTAAGCATGTCCAGGGGTAACAGAATCAGTTGAAAAATCCTTTGCATCATTTTCTGAATTTGAGATATAGCCATTTTAAGCTCCTCGCCGCCATCTGGGCCGCCATCTTGGAAACGGCGGCTTTCTGGGAGGTAGATTTTGGTAGACTTTTAGTATGTTATTTAGGAGACCCAATACTACTAGAATCCATTGAGAAACCTTTTGTTTCAATTTTTGGGGGGTTAAACCATATATTGACTCACCTAATACATTATTTAGTCACAAAGCTATATATATATATATATATATATATGTATTAGAGATGTGCGGATGAGTTTTTATGCCACCCTAATCCGCGTGTATGCATGAATGTGTATGTGTATATATGTATAGATATAGATAGATATAGATCTAAGCCTCCCAGAGCCTTCCAGAGAGTTCCCCAAACTTTTGAGTAGCCAGTCAGATTGAAAAAGTAGCCGGATCATGTTCGCGGCGTTTGTTCCAGTGGTCCAGTGGTCCTTTTCCCAATTAATAAACAAACATCAAATATGTATCCATGAGTGTGACAATTTAAATAATATAAATAAACATTCTCATAAAGGCCCAATGCTCAATTTAATTATAAATAAAACAATATCCATATTGCAAAACACAAACAGGCAATGTATATTTTTAAGAACAAAGAAAATTTTCTTTTGTGTGCCCTTCTCCGATCTGTGTATATTGTCTCCTTATTCCGCCATCTGCAATGCTCTGCTTTGTACCTTGTCTCCTTATTTATCTGCATAAGTCATTGTGTTAGCCTAGGGATGTCAATAGACTAATTTTCTGTTAGCTAATTGTATCTTTGTAATTTTTTGATATGATTATTTTTGATATGATTATGATTGTACGATTATGATTGTTGATAGGGGTGGAACTCCGTACAAGCCCTGTGGGCTTCGTTCCCTCCTTGCACTGTTTTAATGTGTCCTAAATAAATAAACTAAACTAAAATACTAATAACTATGTTTCCCAGAGGATTTGGAGAGATTGGCCCCTATCGTTGCATCAGCCTTTAAACTGCGCTTAGTGCCAGGCGCAGCGCAGATCAGTGGGCGTGGACCAGCCCACTCGATATCTTGGTGTCGGCGCTACACGCAGCCTTAAGCATTACAACCACGCCTTTTAAGCGTAAAATTATGCACAGTCTGCTCATTGGAGAAGTGCAGTAAACGAGTCCCAAGCTTGCCTTTTAAGCTCCAATTCCACGAAGCGATCCAGTAAAGCCAGAGACAAGCCAAGCGCTCTGCTCCCCCCCCCTCCCTTCATCCCGTCTGTCTGTCTCCATATATAGGCTATTATTCCATATTATTATGCTTCTCAAACCAATCTAACTGCAGTTTAAAGCATGTAAATACGCTACACTATAGCAAGATCAAAGTGAAAAGAATGTTCTAAACGCATCGGCTAGAAAAAAATAGCGTATCCCTATGATGAGATTAGATTGGTGAAAGTTTGTCCAGAATGATATCGTTTTCTCTCCCCTGCTGCACAGGTAGGATGATGCACATAAATATAGCCTACATTATGTAAAGTCATTGCAGAAATGTGTTTTTATTGTAAAACTAAATGTGAAGTAGGGCCAATTTATTGGAGCAGAAATCACAGTATAGCACATGACAGTAGAACCGCGTTACGCTGTCACTTATCTAAATCACGTTAAATCTACGAAGGATATATATAGGCCCAGGATGACATATATGTTTCACATAGGGTTGTGTTTGGATTTAGCGATTTTATTTTGTCCAATATTGAAATGTTCTACAATTGCATGTTGTGGTAACATTACACATTATTTCGATCTATTTCTATGTACCTTTCTATCTATTTAGGCTAATTTGGATGCTATTCATTATCGAAATGTATTAGCCCAATGCATGCTGGGAGATTTCACATGTGTGGCTGTGGCAGGGAAGCTGCAGGCAGTGAACATTTGTTTGGCCAGAATGAGCTCGTTTTCTCTCGCCTTCACTGCACAGGTAGGATGATGCAACAGCCTCTGAATGTCACGGGCTCAAAACTGTCATGTTAGAAAAAACTGTCATGTTCTTATACTATGTACGGTATAACAACTTCTTTTTTCTATCGGACTTGTGTTGTGCCTGTCTGAGCGAGGGAGTGAGAGAGAGAGAGAACCGGCCAACTTTTTTCAAGCAGTCGTATTGTGCCTGTCAGACTGATGAGCAAGAGAGAGGGAGTGGCACAGAGAGAAGGGGGACAGAGAGTCAGATCAGATGGCAGAGGAGCGCTCCGCGCAACCGGCGCACTGAATAGGGCTGGTTTTCAAAAGCGCAAAGCCCTAAATTAACGCCAGGAGGGAAGATATCATTAGGCCGGTATTTAAGGCCGAAACGCCTATTCTGCCACTACGCCACGCCTATTTCGCGTAAAGCGCATTTCAGGGCGTAAAGCCATGTTGCTATCTTCCCGAGGCAGGCGCAAGGCGCGTTTTTTTGCATTTAAGGCCAGTTTCTGCGCCTAAGGCCTGTGGGAAAATAGAGCCCATTGTGGTGGGTAGACCTTGCTTGGACCCTCGGGAGGCCATGCCCCCTGTAAGGAAAATCTGTACATTTTAAACTAAATTGCATGAATCTGGTTCACTTTGAGAACCAATTTAACACGTTCACTGCCAATAACGAGTTGAGTCGTCAAACAGAATCCAACCGTTCACTGCCAACGACGAGTTGAGTCGTCAAAAAATATTTTTATTTTTTTTGACGGTGCTACGTGGATCAATGCCCCCCGCGTCTCCTATGGAGATATTGGAAGTATTGAATGTGTATAATCTATTTTACCGACCAGCTAGGTGGCGACGGTGCTCTCCCGACAGAGAGAAAGTCAACCAAAAGCAGCCGCCTCCCGCGGCTGCTTCCTCCATTCTCAAGGATATGGCTTGGCGATTTTACAGTCATCAGTCACCAGACTCGCCCGAGAGCGGCCGCGCCAGCAGCAGCACACGGGGGATTGCAAATTTGCATAATAGATTATGGGTGAAACACACTTTGAAACGCCCGCAGAAAGGCCAGAATCGCACGCATTCCGAAAACCCAGAAACGAACGAGCCTCATTCTCATACTGTAGGCGGGGACGCTTTCGCGCTGCTGCGGTGGGGGGTTCCAGAAATGGACTGGGTGGGCAGCATAAAGCCTAGAGTCGCACGGGGCTTCATCGGGGCTCTCAAACCCAAGAGATGAGTGAGCCCTATCCACACTCGCTGCCAGGGAGGGAGGCTGCTCAAACTCACAGCAGCAGCAGCAGCAGCAGCAGAGCACTCGCTTGTGACAAACGCAGGCTGAAAGCCACCAGACACGCCCACGGGGGGAGGAGTTTTAAGGAGAGGGCGTTCGGAACTATATTGTTTGGATGTCTGATCTCTCACTGATGCCAAAAATAAATGGTTAAAGTGACTGTTCTGCCTGTTTGATTGAATTTCACAAAACTGCGATTATCTCAGCTTTCACTCTCAGACGCTAAAACCATGCTGTACTCAACGGCTAATATCTACATAACTACTAACTCTACAAACTAACTCTTTTAGACAGAGAAAGCACACATTCTATTAGTACTTTTGTGAACTTTGTGTTCACAAACTCCAAGCAGAAAAGAATCCTCGGCTCTTGTAAAATGAGCCAGAATCCTCAAAAAACGGCTTGGCAGAAGCTACCTACAGCAAAAAAAAAACGGCTGGCAGTCAATGTGTTAAGAGGCTAGATCAGGGGTGGGCAATTATTTTTCATCGGGGGCCACATGAGAAACCCAGATTGTTGCCGGGGGCTGAACAAATATTGTCATGCCGTAACCCAGGAACTTTGATGATAGAGAGGACCACAAAAAAATGTCCTCGCTACCAGAGGGCCAGATTTTGCTGAGGGTTGGGGGCCAAACGGCGCCGGCGTGAAAAGATTTGGGGCATTTGAAGTCAGGTTTAGAGGAATAACTAATTTTAAATGAACAGTTGTGATGTCATTCAGTCTTAACACATTGAGTGCCACAGCGCTTCAGTAAAATTGTCTGGAGCCTGTGCCAGATTCACTTCCATTCAGTTGAAAACAGCTATAGAATTTTTTCTATTATGGCTATATTAACGGGGCTGGACTTTAATGAAACATTGAACACTCCTGCTTCTTCCAAAGAAGAAATTTTGTTTCTAGACAGTTCCATTATGAAATTACAGCCTCTCAAAAAAGTGCACTTTCAAGGGTTTTCTGTCGTTTTTTTTTACTTTCCAAGATATAGTCCCTTTTATGAATACCTTTTGCACTCTAATTTCGAGCACATTCACTGACTCTGGCTGGTGTTTTCTGATGTGGTGGCGTGTGGTGTGGTTTCTGTGCAGCCACACACCCCTCTCCCCCCCCCCCCCCCCCCCCCCCCCCCCCCTCTCCACCTCTGAGCTGCGGGCTCCTTCCACACGCACAGAGTTTGCTTTCTCGACTCCGTTTTTGCCCCGGACAGATCCCAGCGCCCATCAAGGAAATGATGCGCGCTGGCAAACGCGACTGAACGAAAAGGCTTGGCCCGTTCGGCTTCGGATGCTGGCTTTCTAGGAAATCGTGTGGAGATAGATAGAAGCATAAGAGCTCAGTTGTGAGCGCGGATGCAGCCGAGCCCACTCTCGCTGTAGACAGAGCAATATATACGGCTCTGGCAGAAAGCATGCATCGGTTTCCACTTTCATCACGGCTTTCTCCGCTGTCTCCTGTACAAAGTAAAGGATCTGAGGTGGGTGGAGCAGCTCCTGTGACGATGTTTAAGGTGGCGCCGTGTGATCCCTTGAAGGGATTCATGCTCACTGGCTAGGTACGACCTTAAACAGCAGAATTATGGAATAATATGAATTATGATTTTAGGACGTCCACAGACGTCCTTGGCACTCCTCGTTACTTTTTTTTAGGACGTCCACAGACGTCCTTGGCACTCAATGTGTTAAACACCAATATTTGATCCTTTTCTCACTCACTCCTATGTCACTACCTGCTCTCCCTGCAGGGCTTGAAATTAACTTTTTTGACCACCTGCCAATATGGCTGCTAGAAGTTACCAGCCAATTAGAATTTCCACTAGCCAAAATGTTTTTCTAGAAATAAACCAGAATATGAGTGGGTTAATTTAAGCATAAGTATCAGCAAGTGGCCCGGGATTCTCAAAGCCTGTGTTGAGGGTAGGGATGGGCATCGAATTTCGAATTTTCGAATAATCGTTGTTATTATCAAGGTCGACTTTTATTATTGAAATTCGAAATTCGAAAAAAAAAAAAAAAAATTTTTTTTTTTTTTCTTTTTTTGAGTGAAATGTTGCATTGTCTCCCCTGATTCTAAGTATAGTCAAATCGCTATAAGCATTTTAAGCAAGGTTTATGGAAAAATGAATGGCGGATGAAATCCCATGAAGAGGGAGAGGGGGTGACTTTGGCACCCCTTTGGCACTCAGACCTGAGCCTACTAAATATTTAATGAACCACAACCACTCATGATTGTCAAAACTGTTTTTTATTTTCGAAAATGTCAATGTAAAAAAAATTAAAAATGTAAAAAAAATTTTTTTTTTTTTTTTTTTTTACATTTTTTTTTTTTTTTTCGAAATTCGAATTAAATTCGAATTTGGCCAGCGAATTTCGAATAGTGTTTTTGCTAGAAATGCCCATCCCTAGTTGAGGGTCACACGAACGAAAATGCACTCTTGAAGCTAAATAAATCAAAAACCAACAAGTTAATTATTTACAGTTTTACTTTAATGTAGACCAGTCATTTCTTACACATGAGATTACTTTTAGCCTTTTAGTCATGTGAGGTCTCTAGACCATATTTCAAGCAGAAGGCCATTCGTGCATAATCTAATCCGATCACCCCTGACGTCAGTCAAGTTCTAGTATGACGTGGTCAGTCAAAGTCTTAGTATGATGTCTGTAATGACGTCAGATATGACGTCAGTTAATCCTCATATATATAGCAAGGATTCTACGTCACCTCTCTCTCTCTGGCCGATCATAACAGCAGCTAGCTTCACGGCAGTCCATCTCCCCTGAAGCCGTCCTCCGAAGCGTTGTTTTGCGGCTGTTTTGCACCACATCTGCAGACCGAATCAGCACCCCCAAGTCCTCTTTACCCGTGGATAATCCCTGCGGATCTCTCAACGCTTCCCCACCCCACTCCTGGCATGTCGGATCCCGAGCCAGAGCAGTCCATGGACGACAGCTTAAACAACGATACCCTGTTCCGGATCAGCCACGGAGCGTATTTGCCCTCCGAGACGCCTGACGACACCGGCCACAGGCCGCCGACGTACGCCACGACGAGAAGGCACGGGGCGCGCCACTGCGACGGGCCGCGCCACAGCTCAGCAGCCGATCCTGTCCCGGGTGTTCAGCTGCGTCCGCACCCAGGCTCCTCCAAGCAGGCATCACAGGCCGGTCCATTCCACGTCGCTTGTGGTCAGTTGCACGGCAGGCGCGGATCCCTCTCACCGGGCAGTTAAGTCTTTACTTTAACCGTAAATAAACGGGAGGTTGCGTGAGTAAAATATGTCACGTCGCTGCCTGATGATGGCGACGTTATCACCGCACATTGTATATTTCATCCATAATTCTGTCAGCATGTTGTCGAGATCATCAAAAAAAAAGAAAAAAAAAAGACTGGGCATCAGTTTGAGTGTCATAATCTTAAGACCGAAGTCAGACGGCCCAGGGGATGTTGACAGATCATCATCATTTTTCTTAACAGTAAAGCTTGAAACGTTTGCATTGAGGCCGTGTTGTTTATCACCACTCTGACAGTAACAGCGTCGTCGTTTACATTCACGCTGGCTGTCTCATTTCACGTTTTTCCGCGTCAAGCTACCCAGTCCTAACTCACCACTTCCTGTTAACGAATTTCAAGGTAAAACGCCTTTGGCGTTCCTGTTGACCATAAATAATACCAAAAGCTAAAACAGTTAATACAGTGACATGCTAGTCATGTAACAAGAGGCTGCGAAACCCACCGCTATATAACCATATAACCAACCATAACATATCACTGCGAGTTGCAAACTAGCAGTTTATGGTGCATTTGCAAGGGGGTGAAACTATTTTATTCGTTTGTTAACCAGTTTCTTTATATCTCATGCATTAAGCATTTCATTTCAGCTCTAGGGTTGTGCCAGAATGAACAGTTTGCCCCATGGATCTCTTGGTCTGCCCAGAGCGTCCGAGATGAT